>NW_024871348.1:0-600000 GCF_019054845.1 Dipodomys spectabilis | reverse complement strand
GGGCAGGGTATGACATAGGGGGGAATTCCATGTGAAATACGTTTTAAGGTCTCCCTTCGTGGCCTCTCTTTATTTTTAATAAAGGGTCAGCTTCTCGGCTTAGTTTTCCTCACACAGTCTGGGACCTTAACAGTCTAGGAGACCCTTTGCCCTACACCAGCTCTCAGTGAATTCTCAGTGTCAGCTCAAGCCAGCAGTCAGGGCCAGCAGTGATCTGCTGGGTGCCAGGAAGGAGATGGGGCTCCAGAGGAGCCCCATCAATAGGGAGGTAAAATATGGAGGTAGAGGCTGCCCAGCAGAGGCAGGTACATTGTAATGGGTTGTGTTCCCAAAGTTCATGTATGCATGCTCTCATCACCCAATACCTGGGAATGTGACCTTATATGGAAGTAGGCTTTGGCAGGAGATCAACTCCAGTTCCTTTTGTTATTGTGCCCCTAAAAGGGGGAAATCGGGTCCCAGAAATGCACCCAGGGATGATCCTCTGCAGAGACGTCACTCTGCTCTCACAGGCTCAGAAGCTGAGAGAAGACCTAGAACTCACAGTGCCTTGTACCTCCTGAGGGAATGTGGCCCAGAAGACACATATTCCATGCTGCTAAACTTCACAGCTATGAACACAGATCTCTAAACAACCCAGTCTGCAGTGGTGTGTCAGAACAACCCTAGACCCTTATGTATGTTTAAATCCTTTATAGTATAAATCAGTTATAGCTAATCATTATCATCTAGTCAAGTATCATTTAAGACAGGGAGGATGTTAACACTAAAAACCAGTCCTCACATATCCCCATAAAAGCATTGTACATTTTGTGGAACTTTTCAATGTGCACTGCAATGTACTAGAGGTTAATAGATCAGGGGCTGGGAAGGTGGCTCAGTGGTAGAACGCTTGCCTTGCATGCCTGAGGCCCTGGGTTCGATTCCCCAGCACCACATAAGCAAAAAGCAAAAAGCCGGAAGTGGCGCTGTGGCTCAAGTGGTAGAGCGCTAGCCTTGAGCTGAAGAGCTGAGGGACGGCGCCCAGGCCCAGAGTTCAGGCCCCACGAGGGGACCAATATATATATATATTTCAGGTCCTAGTTGTTACTGTAATACATCCATGGTATCCATTTCATTTTGTGTTTTATTTGAAGCAACTCTAAATCCGACTCTGATCATTTTCCCAGAATGGAGTCAGACAGAACCACTTCACCTGTGCGCTTTCTCAGCTTCAGGGTGCCGGGACTCATAGTCCATAGGACATGGCCTCTGCATGTCTTCTATGCCACAGGTCCTGAGGCCAGGAGGCCAGTGCACATACGCCTAGTATGCCCTCTGGTGGGAATCGGGACCCACTGCACCCCGAGTCCTGATGAGAGGACAGTGTGCAAGCCTAGGGCGCCCTCTGGTGGGCATCAGTGCTCACCGCACCCCGGGTCCTGATGAGGACAGCGCACAGGCCCAGAGCGCCCTCTGCTGGGCATTAGTGTTCACCGCAGCCCGGGTCCTGAGGAGCGCAACTTCTTGAAACGATCCAGTGGCCTTTGTTTCACAGCTATATGTTTATAGCACAAGCCGTTAGCAGCATATGTGTTTAATTACCCCATTAAGCTGCACACTACACTCCTTTTGAAAGAAATAACTTTATTTACTTATTGTGCCTCATTCACAAGAGTTATGGTTTGGATAAGAATTTCCTACACAGGCTCCTGTGTTGAATGCTTACTCTCCAGGTGTGGGACATTTTCAAGGGCTGTGGAAACTTAGGGAGATGGGGGCCTAGCTGAAATAGTTCATGGGCACTACTGGGCCTTGAACGTGGGGCTTAGGTGCAGTCCATCCCTGAGCTTTTCCACCCGAGCCGGCACATTAGCGCTTGAGCAATGGCTCCACTTCCAGCTTTTGTTTCAGTTGTCAATGGAAGGTAAGTCTCAAGGCTTTTTCTGCCCTATCTGGATTTGAACTCTCAAAGCCTCCTGAGTAGCTAGAATTTCAAGCATGAGCCACAGATGCCCTGCACAAGCCTCAACTCTCAAAAGATTCTGCCCCACAACATTGCTAGACAAGGGACCAGGCCTCTGTCACAGGACCTTTGGAGACAAACCACATCCAAACCACACCAGTAACCATTCATGGTTATAACTTAAGATTTAAATTATTACAGTTTTTATGTTTTTCCTCATTGTAGAATCTCCTAGAAGACTCAGCAGATCCAATGACAGGAAAAGAAATGAATTTGTCAGTCTCTGAAGGTTTAGAGTATATCCATTAACCTCTAATCTTCATGTAAACCAGAAGATATGCAGTTTCCTGCCTATAAAGAGAAATTTATCAGCATAGCAAAATTAAACATTTACAATGAAAGGCTATATGTATTTTTGGGTGGGTTGTGGGACTTGAACTCTGGGCCTGGGCACTGTCCCAGCTCAAAGCGAGGGCTCTACCACTTGAGCCATAAAGCCATTTCTAGTTTTCTGTAGCCAGTTACTTGGAGATAAGAGTCACAAACATTTTCCTGCCCAGGCTGGCTTTGAACCGCAATCCTCAGATCTCAGCCTCCTCAGTAGCTAGGATGACAGGAGTGAGCTACCAGTGCCTAGTTGAGGGGATATATTATTGATTCACAATAGGACCAAATTTCCAGGATAATGAAGCAAACCTTCATCTACCTAACCTGTCCGTCTCATCAAAGGGAAAGAAAATAGTGACTTGGGAAACTAACCTGCAAGTTCTTATTAGCTAACATACAAATCATGGACAGCATGGTGCTAACGGCTCATGCCTCTGATCCTAGCTACTCAGGAGGCTGAGATCTGAGGGTCATGGTTCAAAGGCAGCCTGGACAGAAAAGTCTGTGAGACTCTTATCTCCAATAAACTACTCAGAAAAAGCTGGAAGTAGCACTGTGGTTCGAGTGGTACAGCATTAATCTTGAATACAAAGAGGCTCAGGGATAGCACCCAGGCCCTGAGTTCAAACCCAGGACTAAAAGGAAGAAAGAAAGAAAGAAAGAAAGAAAGAAAGAAAGAAAGAAAGAAAGAAAGAAAGAAAGAAAGAAAGAAAGAAAGAAAGAAAGGAAGGAAGGAAGGAAGGAAGGAAGGAAGGAAGGAAGGAAGGAAGGAGGAAAGGACCAGGGACAGACATGTTATGGGACTATAAGCCAACTCCAAGCCTGTTTTTTGTAAATAAACTTAATTGGAACATGGCCACTTACATTCATTCATTCACGTGCTGTCTGTGGCACCCTGCATGTTGCAAGGGCAAAGCTGAGTAACAGCTACAGAAGCTATGCTCCAAAACCCTAAGTACTTCCTCTCTAACTTCTACAGAGAAAGTTTGCTAACCCCTATTCTAAATCACAGGGGAATGAATAACCAAAAATTGGCTAAGAACAGGCACCTAAGAGAAATTTTGAGAATAAATAAAATGAAAACATAAAAAGTAGGCAAAAGGAAGATATCAAACATAAACTCCACCTAATCCATTAATTATGAAATCAAACCTCTGATGTAGCTGAATATCACCTGGTACAAACACCATCACCCCCAATACCACCCCCAGTACCTACACTGTCACCCCAATACCACCTCCACTACCTACACTGTCACCTCAATACCACCTCCACTACCTACACTGTCACCCCAATACCACCTCCAGTACCTACACTGTCACCCCCATACCACCTCCAGTACCTACACTGTCACCCCAATACCACCTCCAGTACCTACACTGTCACCTCAATACCACCTCCACTACCTACACTGTCACCTCAATACCACCTCCACTACCTACACTGTCACCTCAATACCACCTCCACTACCTACACTGTCACCTCAATACCACCTCCACTACCTACACTGTCACGCCCATATCACCTCCAGTACCTACACTGTCACCTCAATACCACCTCCAGTACCTACACTGTCACCTCAATACCACCTCCACTACCTACACTGTCACCCCCATACCACCTCCACTACCTACACTGTCACCTCAATACCACCTCCACTACCTACACTGTCACCCCCAATACCACCTCCACTACCTACACCGTCAGTTCCATTTCCACCTCCAGTACATATAAAAATCTCTGCCTTAACTTTATCCAGCTTTTCTCTCTAGGTTAATGACTACGTCAGTATCATGTCCTGATGCTTACTGAGAAAGAGAAGAGTGGTCCTGGCCCCTGCTCTTCTGGGCACCACTGGCTCACACTTGTAACCCTTGTTATTCAGGAGGCTCCGATCGGAGAATTCAGGTTCAAAGCCAGCAGAGCAGAAAAGTCTTTGATACTCTTATCTCAAATTAACCACACAAAAGCAGGCCGTGGAGTTGTGGTTCATGTGGTAGAGCACTAGCCTTGAGTGAAAAAGCTCAATGCCTAGGCCTAGACTTCAAACCCAAGAACCAGCAACAAAAATAAAAAAAATAAAAAAAAAAGCACATGGTCTGGTGTGAGGGGAAAAGTCGCAAAATCAAAAAACATTTTGAAGTGTAATAAAGGAGGCCTGCTCAAAAAGCAACGAAAGCAATAAGATAGCCCTGCCTTTGGAGCTCCAGCGGTGCAATCGGTTAGCGCGGTACTGATAAGATAGCCCCGCCAATCCGCTGAGGCCCATCAGTAAAGGCTTTGCGCAGTAGGAGAGACCGTGATTATCAAAACACCACTAGGCACTTGCTCAGAAGATAAATTAGGACAGGGTCATAGAGACCAGAAAATACAGGTACACAGTTACAGAAGATGATGGACATGGTATTGGGACTTATGCCAGTGCTTTACTTAAGTCTAAATTCTGAGGGAAGTGTGGTGCCAGGGATGACTGCTGAAAGATGAGGCTGAATGGTAGTCAGTGGGGACTCTCGGATAAAGGCAATAGTTCATCCGTGCAGATTTCATAAAGCTCCAAGAACCCAGGGGACCCCATTCCCCCAAGTACTTCTCTTACCAGCGGTAGTGATGATTTCCATAGGTACACTGGACATCTTCCCAGGACACCTGGAAGAACATCACAGACATCAGCAGCTGGTTGGCAGCTGCTATTACGTGTGGACAGAACAGGGGACACTGTAATGTGCCCTGTTAGACTCCTGCAGAGAATGGAGAAGCCCACCCTGGCGACCACACAGCATCAGAGCATCTGGTGACACAACGCCGTGCATCCTGAGACCCTCTGTAATGTCCCCACTCACCTTGAAATGCTCACACCTATCCCAGAGTTTTACACCTTGCATCTTTAACGTCTCGCTCCACAGACATTTCCTACAAAGCATAAACCTTCAAGGTACGGGGCTAAGAGCACCAGAAACCTAACACTGACACAAACAGATGCTTAGAAAGCAATAAACCATGGCTGGGAAGGTGGCTCAGTGGTAGAGTGCTCGCCTAGCATGCATGAAGCCCTGGGTTCCATTCCTCAGTACCACATACACAGAAAAAACCGGAAGTGGCGCTGGGGCCGAAGTGGTAGGTAGAGCACTCTCCTTGAACACAAAGAGGCTGGGGAACAGCACCCAGACCCTGAGTCTAAGCCCCAAGACAAGCAAAAAAATAAATAAATAAAGCAATAAACCTAGAGAATGGCTTTGAACCACAAAACTCCCCAGCTCCTACACACAAACTACAAGACCATAATGCGTCTTCAACTCTGAGCTGAGAATTCAGAGAAGGAGGAAAGTTTAGATGATGGTTCTCACCCAACAAACATTGGAGTCATTGAAGCAGAGCCATCTTCCATCCGCTGGATTCCGAATGTAGGCACAGTAATGACCGAAGTCTGCCATCCCTACGTGGGCTATCACAGCGAAGAGTTCATACTGTGCTTCACGCTGGAAGAGGACAAGGCTGTAAGCGACCCATCCCTCCTTTCCCAGCCCTGGTCTTTAATGAGGAAGCATATTTGCCAGGCACTTGTTTACTGCCTGCTCTAGGCCCGGCACTGACACTTCCAAGGAGCTCGAAGAAAAGACCTTGACCTGCAGAATCTCACAGCTAGTTGAAGAGAAGCATCACAAACCAGAACTGTGATGCCTGTGTTATATCAGACGCACGACCAGTAAGTGGGGGATGTTCAATTTTTGCCAAGTGGGAACTCTGAGGAGGTCTCTGTTAACAGTGCAGAAGGGTTTTTTAACATTGGCAGACAAGTTATCGGAAGGGAATTTGTTTTGGTTTCTTTTGGGGGGGGGAGGGGTTGTGAACTTTTTGTTTCACCTTGGTTTCTTCTTTGTTTTTGTTGGTTTGTTTTGGAAGTTGCGGTTTGAACCCAGGGCCTCCTGCGTGCCAGGCAGGAGCCTTACCATTGAATCACACCCCTAGCTCTGTTCTATGCTGTTTTGTCCTTCCCCAGGCAAACGTCGGGAACATGATTTCCCCCGCTTCAGGCTTCCTATGATTAATGGGCTGATAGACACATGCCACCATCTGAACAGAAGACATAGTCTGAAAGTCTTCAGTTTGAGGTTAATGAAACTGTGAGAAATATGAGGTGACATTCAAAAAGGTGAGGAGAAGAAATGGAACTAGAATATCCACAAAACGCTGACAGAAAAGAACCCGAAAACGGACAGTGAAATGGCAGGACAGAAACCTTACAAAGACAGTAGGACACAAAGAGGAATGTTCCAGACGCAAAGTCTCTAATACATGTGTCCATGAAGTGTTCCACTCCCTCAAAATCTTAGAAAACTGTTTAAAAGAAAAGGGAACATTAGTAGTGAGAGTTTGGGCTGACTTTTTTGTTAGTCAAGAGTATTTCTTTCTTTCAAATAAAAACATAGCAGCAGAAACCCAACAGTGGTTATTAGGGGTTGTAATGAAAGATGGTGATCAAAGCGCACAAACTTCCAGTTAAACGGGAGGAATAGGTTTCAGAACAATGTCATACACTATCGTAATTATAATGTGTTCCACACCGGAAAATGCTTTTAAAGAATTTTTACATACGCTCACCACAAAGACACAGGTGAAGTGATAAGTATGTTGTCTAGCTTGAGCTAATCTTTCCAAAATTTGAGGATGGGTGCGGTTGCACACCTATAATCCAGGTTCTCCAGAGGGGGAGATCAGAAAGGCTGTGGACAAAGTCAGCCTGGCCAGAAAGCTAGTGAGACTCCGATCTCAACAGACAAGCCAGACACAAGTGCACACCCGGAAGCCTGTCCCTGGGAGAGGCAGAGGTAGAAGAGCAGCCCAAGGTCAGGCCTGGACAAAAACAAACCACTGCCTGATAACAGAACTCAAGCAAAAAGGCCCAGCGGCTTGGCTCAGATGGTGAATGGCGATGTGCTTGCTACAGGCCCAGCGTGACACATTAGTCAGTGCCAAGACCACAAGACACCATTCCTCCGGCATGCGTACGTCACAGCACCACACTGAAATCCCTACACACAAATACTTTCCATGTGTCAACATTGGAAATAAGGCAGGTTTGTTCTGAATCTTTAAAGAAACTAACACTAGGAACAGCAAAGGCTTGTGGTGACATTGTTATAATGATAACCCCAGCACGGACCCCGGGGGACCACATGGTCATTAAAATCAATAATGCTTAGAAAAAAACAAAAACAGCCTTTCTTTTATTTGTGAGGCAGGGTCTTAACTGTGTAGCTCACACTGGCCTTGAACCAATGCCCCTCTGGTCTACGTCTCCCGACCGCAAAGAAGATAGGCACGTGCCAACATACTGGCTGAAAAATAAATAAATAAATTGAATTTAAAATGTTTTTAAGCCCTCTGCCTTGAATATGCCTTTGCTTCTGTGACTCGCAGCAACCTGAGGCCAGCCTGTCCTCGGTGCGGGCCCCGCCTAGCCTGCAGAGGGCACACTTCCTCAGACAGAGCAGTGCTCAGAGGCTGAGCTCACCACGCCTGGCTCCCCTCCCGGGGGCGCTGCGCACCCAGCACCGGGCTGCTCCGAGCCCTCACACTGTGGAGGTGAGCTGAAGACCAAATCGCTAACCCGGGCCTGGGGAGCCTGAACCAGGGGAGTCACCAGTCGGTGCCATCTAGCAGTCGAGGGGTAAGAGCGCTGAACCTGGAGGACGCCGCGTCTGGTAGGATCGATCCAGAACACCTCACCTGCTCTGCGTCCTCAGTGAAGTCTTGATGCTCAGCCAGAAGAACCTGACTGAGATCCAAGCGCTGAGGGAAGTGCAGCAAGTGGCAGACTTTCTCCGTCTGTGAGTTCCGAATGGAGAATCGCATCAGGTGAAGGGTCAGGGTTTGGGGCAGATGCGTCATCCTCAAGACCTGCAAAAGCAAAACTCACTGTGAGACGGGGCCCCGAGGCGCTTGCGGGAAGATCCTGAGAAACGCCGGGCCTGGTGGCTCGTTCTCCTCCCCAGGGGGAGGGGTGCGGGGGACACACTGGGGAGCTGAAGGCTTCCATGGCAGAATCCATTCCTCTCCCCGGAGACTCAGGGGACGCTTGGCCGGCACAGCACTATGGACCTCAGACAAAAGCCGTGAGCTGCTCAGGGCTCCGCAGAGGTGCCTGGCCCTCAGAAACTAGGAGTCTGCTGTAGGGAGCGTCTCTAAAACCAAAGAGGAAACCCCACCGCCCCCACCCAGCCTCATGCCGTCACCTGCCACTCCTGGTGGAAGACTGTGGTCAAAAAGCAACATCCACAGCCCCGTCTATGAGAAGCCCGAGCGTCTGAACTAGCCTCACCCACATCCCACCCCATCCGCCATCAGGAATGGCCCGGAAGTGTCTGGAAAGCCGTGGCCCAGCAACAGCCCGCCCCGGAGACGCATCTGAACCTGAGGGTGGGCACCTGGCTTCCACGCGTCTTCGTCCCGCAGACCTCGCAGAACCACTTGCTCTTGCTGGCTAATTCCCTGGGGTGGAAAAAACAGCGCAGGGCCTCCTCCTGCCGGCGGAGGCCGCAGGGAAAGGCCGCGTCAGCAGACCCTTTCCATGGGCACGCGGCCACCCCACAGGTGAGGGCTGAGCTCCACTGCAGGTTCCCCCACAGTCCCCCAAGCACCCCACTACCAGCGCTACATCTGTCAGGATCTTCCACCCACTGGAGGAGAAAACACAAGGAGCCCTGGTTAATACGAGGGTGAGAAAATGAGAAACAGGATAGAACTTCTGCTGCTGCTCAAAGAAATTGGCCACCTAGAGCCGTGCAAGTGAAACAGAGTTGTTAGTGTCCGCGGGTGGAAGGACACGGGGAACTGGCATGGCGGGGGGAACTGGCATGGCGGGGCGACCCTTTCTCACCCAGTCTCTCACCAGGGTTTGCAGAGGCTTTGCGTCCACGTCATAGAGAGGGAGGGAGAGGGTCAGCATACTGCTGTTCCTACTGCTCTCTCTGGTACAGAGGAGGCAAACCAGGGACTCCTTCACCCGGATCGTGTACAGGGCCTGCAGCCTCTCTACCTGCAAGAAGGCGCCAAGGACAGGTGAGGCTATGGCCAGAGTTGGACCTGTTGGACTGACGAGCCCTGACGCTCCGGGCAGGTACCAGGAAGGACACCAGGAACCGTGGCAAGCGGTCTCCACGGATCCCTTACTACAAATGCACAATGGTGAGCGACCTCTACAGGTCCTGGGATTCCAGCTTCAGCTCTTACCAAGTCCACATCATCTATTTGATCCTTAAGAAGGTTCCAGAACGTGAGGTAGAGCTGAGCAGCATCGTGCTGGACAAACACTGGTTAAAAAAAAGGAACAGCGCATCAGTGCGGTCGCTGGAGAAGTCCCATGTCCTCACGACCCCTAGCTACGTGAACACTCACCACCTTGCCTTTGACTCTCCCAACTCCCAAAAGAGGTCAGGAGGTACCACATGTCAGGCGCTCAGGAAGGGAGAAGCATTCTTGGTGCTGGATTAGACAGCGCCTCTTAAACTTAAGCCTCGGGAAGGGAACAAGGCTGTGCTCTACACACTCTGAAGGGTATGGTACACCGGCAGCCTCAGTGGAGGGGGAAAGGCTTGCCACAGAAAAGCCAGAGCAGGAGCTGAACTCCCTGAGCGGCGCAGAGAGGTGGGCACATGCTGAAGGGCCGGCCGGGGCTGCTGGGCATGCCCCGCCTGGCCCCACTGGATTCCGTAGAACAGACCAGCTCCAGGGACTCTCCAGAGCACAGGAGCGGCGCCTCCTCGCTCCATCCGCTGCTCTGTTCCCAGCCTGCACCTGGCCAAGCCAGAACTCTGAAGGGAGGCGCAGACCACCAGACGGAGCGCCAGACGGCATTCCTTCTCAGCAATGATAGAAAAACGACTCTTTTTTTTGCTTTACTTTTTTTTTTTTTTTTTTTATTTTTGGGTCCGGTTGTGGGGCCTGAACTCTGGGCCTGGGCGCTGTCCCTCAGCTCTTCAGCTCAAGGCGAGCGCTCTACCACTTGAGCCACAGTGCCACTTCCGGCTTTTTTTCTTTTTGCTTATGTGGTGCTGAGGATCAAACCCAGGGCCTCAAGCATGCAAGGCAAGTGCTTTACCACTGAGCCACCTTCCCAGCCCCGTTTTGCTTTACATTTTTTATATACTGGTCCTGGGGTTTCAACTCAGGGCTGGGCGTTGTCCCTGAGCTTTTTTTCCTCAAGGCTGGTGCTCTACCACTTGAGCTACGGCTGAACTTTCAGCTTCTTTTGTTTTTGGTTAATTGGAGATAACAGTCTGGTGGGCTTTCTTACCCAGGCTGGTTTCCAACTGTGATCCTCACATCTCGGCCTCCACAGTACCTAGCGTGAGCCACAGGTCCCTAGTTTTTGTGTTTTTTTTTTTTAATGTGCTACCAGTTATCGCTTTTGTAAATTGCCATTTCTTTCTCTGTAGTTCTTCTTTTCACTCTCCCCGTCTTAGACTTACAGAGCATTGTACTCTAGGTTTATTCTACCTTCTTCCTTCCCTTCTTTTTTCATCCCTAGCTTTTCTGTCACCTTGCAATTTTTTTTGGGGGGGGAGGTCCGGTCGTGGGGCCTGAACTCCGGGCCTGGGCACTGTCCCTCAGCTCTTCAGCTCAAGGCTAGCGCTCTACCACTTGAGCCACAGCGCCACTTCTGGCTTTTTTCTTTTTGCTTCTGTGATGCTGAGGAATCGAACCCAGGGCCTCAGGCATGCAAGGCAAGCGCTGTACCACTGAGCCTCCATATCCATACCATATCCATAACCCCAACCCATCCCACAGAGTTCTTCTTCACACATTCCCTAACCCTAAACCTTTCCTGGATCCTTACTCTAACATTTCCTTAAGTGCATCCACAACATCACCCTTTGTCTACCATATTCCCTACACCCTTTCCTGACTTTAAGCCTGACCTATTCCCATAATCCAAATGCTAGCACCCTAACCTCACCAGATGGATAACCTTAACCTATAATCCTAACACTGACAATGACCCTGACTCTGACCCTAACCCACAACCCTAACCCATACCCTAGCACATGCTCCAACATGTACCCTATCAGTTATCCTAACACATACCTTTACTCTAAAACCCTAAACTGTACCACATACCCTAATAAGTACCCTAACAAATATAGTAAACAGTGTCACATTCTATCAAGTACCCTAACAAGTACTGTAACCATACAGGCACATTTACGTACACCCTATATCATCTACCTCAAATTCACCTTGCCGCATACCCAAACACGTGCCCTTAATTAACCCAAACCATAACCCTAATATACACTATAGCGTATACCTTAACCCTAACACATACCCTAACTCTAACACGAACCCTGACATATACCATAAACTTCATTCTAACTCAAACACATGCCATAACATACACTCTAAACGCTAAAATGTGTGGTAACAACGACTTACATGCACTCTAATACATTCAGGTACTTTATAGGTAAACTAGCATGTACCCCAAACATACCCAATACATACCTTAACCCTAAGCCAAACCCTAACAAATACTCTAACATGTACCCTACTGGTTAACACAGACCCTAACCATTATCATGTACTGTACAGCTTACATATACCCTAACAAGTACCCTAAACTTATCCCAACATACTTCCTAACGTGTTGCCTAACCCAAACCATAACTGTAACCTTGACACATACCCAAACACATACTGTAACGCACACTCTAAACATTTACATGTAACAAGTACTCTAACATGTACTTCAAGTCATACATGTACCCTAGCATGTGCACAAAACATACCCTGTTTGCTAACATGTACTCTAAACACTAACTCATACCCTAACAAGGACCCTAACACTTATTCAAAACCATGCAAATACCCTTAAATACACTCAAACTTGTACCTTAAAGTAACCCAATGTACACCCTAATATGTGCCCTGACTTTAACATGTCTTTTAACCCCAACAGATTTCCCAATAGTACTCTAACACATTAAACATACTCTAGACACGCATATAATAACAAATACCCTAACACATATTCTATAAAGCGTACAGGTAACCTTACATGTACCCTGAATGTACCCTAACATACTCTAACTCTGACCTTTACATATACCCCAAGTACCTTGACACATACTTTAAAAAATTAATGTACCCTAACATGTGACTCAACCATATCCTAACATGTACCTTCACCCTAACGAATCCCCTGTGAAGTATGCTAACTCTAATACATACCCTAATATGTGCCCTAACTAACACACACTCTAGCATGTACCGTAACCCTAACAAATCCCCTATCAAGTACCCTAACTCTAACACATACATGGACATGGACTCAAACACATACCCTAATATGTGCCATTATTTTAACATGTATGTTAAACCTAACAGATTCCCAATATACTGTAATACAATAAACATGCTCTGGACACGAACCCATATGGTAACAAGTACCCATTCACATACTCTCTAAATTGTACCTGTACCCTGAATGTACCCTAACAAACTACAACTTCACATTTACCCTAAACGTAGCACATACCCTAATAAATACTCTAAATTCTAATACATTGTCCAAACCATCCAGGTAACCGTCTTATGTGTATCCCAAATGTGTAACCTGTCACATGCATGTACCCTAACATATACCCCATCACACACCCTAATATGTACCCTGACTGACATCCATACACCACTCACTTCTCCTTTGCCACACCCCTCCTGTGCTCTGCCTCCCCACAAGCCCCGCCTCTGGACTCATTGTTGCCCCACCCCTATCATTCTCTGCCCCTACACAAGCCCCGCCCCTGGACCCCTCACTTCCATGCTCTGCTCCTCCCACAAGACTAGAGGGTGCAGTGAGCACTGATTCCCACCAGAGGGCGCTCTGGGTGTGTGCACGGTCCTTCTCAGGACCAGGGGCTGCAGTGGATAAAGTAGAGTGAAGTGTTGAGCTTTAACGCTTTCTTAATTGATGGCTGCTTTTAAGAATGATTCCCACCAGAGGGCGCTCTGGGTGTGTGCACTGTCCTTCTCAGGACCAGAGGGTGCAGTGAGCACTGATTCTGACCAGAGGGCGCTCTAGGTGTGCACACTGTGCTCCTCTTGTCCTGGCCAGGTATGCAGTGTTCACTAATTCCCACCTGATGGTGCTCTAGGTGTGTGTACTGTCCTCCTCAGGACCCCAGATCCTCCCACAAGCCCACCCCTGCACTGCTCACTTCTTGCTCTGCTCCGCCCACAAAACCAGAGGATGCAGTGAGCACTGATTCCCACAAGAGGGTGCTCTAGGCTTGCACACTGTCCTCCTCTCCTCAGCACCTAGGGTGCGGTGATAGCTGATTCCCACCGGAGGGCACGCTAGACAGGTGAGCACCTTGCTCGTCTTCTCAGGACCAGGGGTGCAATGAGGGCTGTTTCCCACCAGAGGGTGCTCTAGGCATGCTCACCGTCCTCCTTTCCTCAAGACCAAGGGGTGCGGTGAGCGCTGATTCCCACCAGATGGTGGTCTAGCTGTGTACATGATCCTCCTCTTCTCAGGTCCAGGGGATGCAGTGACCAATGTTTCCCACCAGATGGTGCTCTAGGCCTGCACATGATCTTCCTCATCTCAGGACCAGAGAGGTGCAGTGACCACTGCTTCCTACCAGATGGTGCTCTAGGTATGCACACTGTCCCCAAGACCCTTGGCGTCCCACCAGCCCCGCCCCTGGACCGCTCACTTCCTGCTCCTGCCCCACCCCTGCAGTGCTCCACTCCTCCTCCTAGCCTGTAGCTGCAGCTACTTCTGCCCAGGACCCTGGAAAACTTGAAGCCCTGATGAAGTGTCCCAAAGCCTCAGTGCCAGAGACAGACCAGCCTCTGTTTGGTCCTGCTGCAAACTGTAGTGTCCCAACCCCAGAGCAGTCTTGTCCCAGTGTTACGGGGAAAAAAGTCCACTGTTCGGACAGCCTCACTTAAAAAGATGACTTTCTTGGGGAAGTGGAGAGCTAACCGGCCAGGGACGCAGCACAGACTCGGGAGCTGAAACTGCGACCCCGAACAACCCACAAGCTAGGGTTTTTAAAGGCAACATCCACGCCTGGCCACGCACAGGTGGCCAACGGGATTGTAACACCACATAAGGGTTGCATGTTTATGTCCGTGGCTGGTGGGTTACAGTCCGACTCCTAGGAACTGTTTGAACTAACCTATCATTCTGGCTTGCATTGGCGGGCAAATTTGGGGTCCCCACACAAAGCAAGTGGATATTCTTACTCTTGGGGTTTGTATATTCTGGAAACATGATGTTATAGGCCCTGCATCCTTGAAGCTGGGGGCTGTTACAAAGACAGCTACGGGAGCTTTATTACAGAGATAGCTACAGGAGGATGCGCAATGTGCACACCGAGGCATCGACTCCCTTGAAGCAGGAGGCAATCGATCACGGGGTGGAATGCACAACGTTGCACGGCAGGCACCGTTCTAATTGGGCAGGGTATGACATAGGGGGGAATTCCATGTGAAATAGGTTTTAAGGTCTCCCTTCGTGGCCTCTCTTTGTTTTTAGTAAAGGGTCAACTTCTCGGCATAGTTTTCCTCACACAGTCTGGGACCTTAACAGTCTAGGAGACCCTTTGCCCTACACCAGCTCTCAGTGAATTCTCAGTGTCAGCTCAAGCCAGCAGTCAGGGCCAGCAGTGATCTGCTGGGTGCCAGGAAGGAGATGGGGCTCCAGAGGAGCCCCAGCAATAGGGAGGTAAAATATGGAGGTAGAGGCTGCCCAGCAGAGGCAGGAACATTGTAATGGGTTGTGTTCCCAAAGTTCATGTATGCATGCTCTCATCACCCAATACCTGGGAATGTGACCTTACATGGAAATGCGCTTTTGGCAGGAGATCAACTCCAGTTTCTGTTGTTATTGTGCCCCTAAAAGGGGGAAATCGGGTCCCAGAAATGCACCCAGGGATGATCCTCTGCAGAGACGTCACTCTGCTCTCACAGGCTCAGAAGCTGAGAGAAGACCTAGAACTCACAGTGCCTTGTACCTCCTGAGGGAATGTGGCCCAGAAGACACTTATTCCATGCTGCTAAACTTCAGAGCTATGAACACAGATCTCTAAACAACCCAGTCTGCAGTGGTGTGTCAGAACAACCCTAGACCCTTATGTATGTTTAAATCCTTTATATTATAAATCAGTTATAGCTAATCATTATCATCTAGTTAAGTATCATTTAAGACAGGGAGGATGTTAACACTAAAAACCAGTCCTCACATATCCCTATAAAAGCATTGTACATTTTGTGGAACTTTTCAACGTGCACTGCAATGTACTAGAGGTTAATAGATCAGGGGCTGGGAAGGTGGCTCAGTGGTAGAGCGCTTGCCTTGCATGCCTGAGGCCCTGGGTTCGATTCCCCAGCACCACATAAGCAAAAAGCAAAAAGCCGGAAGTGGCGCTGTGGCTCAAGTGGTAGAGCGCTAGCCTTGAGGTGAAGAGCTGAGGGACGGCGCCCAGGCCCAGAGTTCAGGCCCCACGAGGGGACCAATACATATATATATTTCAGGTCCTAGTTGTTACTGTAATACGTCCATGGTATCCATTTCATTTTGTGTTTTATTTGAAGCAACTCTAAATCCGACTCTGATCATTTTCCCAGAATGGAGTCAGACAGAACCACTTCACCTGTGCGCTTTCTCAGCTTCAGGGTGCCGGGACTCATAGTCCATAGGACGTGGCCTCTGCATGTCTTCTATGCCACAGGTCCTGAGGCCAGGAGGCCAGTGCACATACGCCTAGTATGCCCTCTGGTGGGAATCGGGACCCACTGCACCCCGAGTCCTGATGAGAGGACAGTGTGCAAGCCTAGGGCGCCCTCTGGTGGGCATCAGTGCTCACCGCACCCCGGGTCCTGATGAGGACAGCGCACAGGCCCAGAGCGCCCTCTGCTGGGCATTAGTGTTCACCGCAGCCCGGGTCCCGAGGAGCGCAACTTCTTGAAAAGATCCAGTGGCCTTTGCTTTCACAGCTATATATTTATAGCACAAGTCGTTAGCAGCATATGTGTTTAATTACCCCATTAAGCTGCACACTACACTCCTTTTGAAAGAAATAACTTTATTTACTTATTGTGCCTCATTCACAAGAGTTATGGTTTGGATAAGAATTTCCTACACAGGCTCCTGTGTTGAATGCTTACTCTCCAGGTGTGGGACATTTTCAAGGGCTCTGGAAACTTAGGGAGACGGGGGCCTAGCTGAAATAGTTCATGGGCACTACTGGGCCTTGAATGCGGGGCTTAGGTGCAGTCCATCCTTGAGCTTTTTCACCCCAGCCGGCACATTAGCACTTGAGCAATGGCTATACTTCCAGCTTTTGTTTCAGTTGTCAATGGAAGGTAAGTCTCAAGGCTTTTTCTGCCCTATCTGGATTTGAACTCTCAAAGCCTCCTGAGTAGCTAGAATTTCAAGCATGAGCCACAGATGCCCTGCACAAGCCTCAGCTCTCAAAAGATTCTGCCCCACAACATTGCTAGACAAGGGACCAGGCCTCTGTCACAGGACCTTTGGAGACAAACCACATCCAAACCACACCAGTACCCATTCATGGTTATAACTTAAGACTTAAATTATTACAGTTTTTATGTTTTTCCTCATTGTAGAATCTCCTAGAAGACTCAGCAGATCCAATGACAGGAAAAGAAATGAATTTGTCAGTCTCTGAAGGTTTAGAGTATATCCATTAACCTCTAATCTTCATGTAAACCAGAAGATATGCAGTTTCCTGCCTATAAAGAGAAATTTATCAGCATAGCAAAATGAAACATTTACAATGAAAGGCTGTATGTATTTTTGGGTGGGTTGTGGGACTTGAATTCTGGGCCTGGGCACTGTCCCAGCTCAAGGCGAGGGCTCTACCACTTGAGCCATAAAGCCACTTCTAGTTTTCTGTAGCCAGTTACTTAGAGATAAGAGTCACAAACATTTTCCTGCCCAGGCTGGCTTTGATCCGCAATCCTCAGATCTCAGCCTCCTCAGTAGCTAGGATGACAGGAGTGAGCTACCAGTGCCTAGTTGAGGGGATATATTATTGATTCACAATAGGACCAAATTTCCAGGATAATGAAGCAAACCTTCATCTACCTAACCTGTCCGTCTCATCAAAGGGAAAGAAAATAGTGACTTGGGAAACTAACCTGTAAGTTCTTATTAGCTAACATACAAATCATGGACAGCATGGTGCTAACGGCTCATGCCTGTGATCCTAGCTACTCAGGAGGCTGAGATCTGAGGGTCATGGTTCAAAGGCAGCCTGGACAGAAAAGTCTGTGAGACTGTCATCTCCCATAAAATACTCAGAAAAAGCTGGAAGTAGCACTGTGGTTCGAGTGGTACAGCATTAATCTTGGATACAAAGAGGCTCAGGGATAGCACCCAGTCCCTGAGTTCATACCCAGGACTAGAAGAAAGAAAGGAAGAAAGGAAGGAAGGAAGGAAGGAAGCAAGGAAGGAAGGAAAACAAGGAAGGAAGAAAGGAAGGAAGGAAGGAAGGAAGGAGGAAAGGACCAGGGACAGACATATTATGGGACTATAAGCCAACTCCAACCCTGTTTTTTGTAAATAAACTTAATTGGAACATGGCCACTTACATTCATTCATTCACGTGCTGTCTGTGGCACCCTGCATGTTGCAAGGGCAAAGCTGAGTAACAGCTACAAAAGCTATGCTCCAAAACCCTAAGTACTTTCTCTCTAACTAGTACAGAGAAAGTTTGCTAACCCCTATTCTAAATCACAGGGGAATGAATAACCAAAAATTGGCTAAGAACAGGCACCTAAGAGAAATGTTGAGAATAAATAAAAGCAAAATATGAAAAGTAGGTAAAAGGAAGATATCAAACATAAGCTCCACCTAATCCATTAATTATGAAATCAAACCTCTGATGTAGCTGAATATCACCTGGTACAAGCACCATCACCCCCAATACCATCTCCAGTACCTACACTGTCACCCCAATACCACCTCCAGTACCTACACTGTCACCCCCATACCACCTCCACTACCTACACTGTCACCTCAATACCACCTCCACTACCTACACTGTCACCTCAATACCACCTCCAGTACCTACACTATCACCCCAATACCACCTCCACTACCTACACTGTCACCCCCAATACCACCTCCAGTACCTACACTGTCACGCCCATACCACCTCCAGTACCTACACTGTCACCTCAATACCACCTCCACTACCTACACTGTCACCTCAATACCACCTCCACTACCTACACTGTCACCCCCATACCATCTCCACTACCTACACTGTCACCTCAATACCACCTCCACTACCTACACTGTCACCTCAATACCACCTCCACTACCTACACTGTCACCCCCATACCACCTCCAGTACCTACACTGTCACCCCCAATACCACCTCCAGTACCTACACCGTCAGTTCCATTTCCACCTCCAGTACATATAAAAATCTCTGCCTTAACTTTACCCAGCTTTTCTCTCTAGGTTAATGACTACGTCAGTATCATGTCCTGATGCCTACTGAGAAAGAGAAGAGTGGTCCTGGCCCCTGGTCTTCTGGGCACCACTGGCTCACACTTGTAACCCTTGTTATTCAGGAGGCTTAGATCAGAGAATTCAGGTTCAAAGCCAGCAGAGCAGAAAAGTCTTTGATACTCTTATCTCAAATTAACCACACAAAAGCAGGCCGTGGAGTTGTGGTTCATGTGGTCGAGCACTAGCCTTGAGTGAAAAAGCTCAATACCTAGGCCTAGGCTTCAAACCCAAGAACCAGCAACAAAAAAAAAAAAAAAAAAAAAAAAGAGCACATGGTCTGGTGTGAGGGGAAAAGTCGCAAAATCAACAAACATTTTGAAGTGTAATAAAGGAGGCCTGCTCAAAAAGCCACGAAAGCAAATAAGATAGCCCTGCCTTTGGAGCTCCAGCGGTGCAATCAGTTAGCGCGGTACTGATAAGATAGCCCCGCCAATCCGCTGGGGCCCATCAGTAAAGGCTTTGTGCAGTAGGAGAGACCGTGATTATCAAAACACCACTAGGCACTTGCTCAGAAGATGAATTAGGACAGGGTCATAGAGACCAGAAAATACAGGTACACAGTTACAGAAGATGATGGACATGGTATTGGGACTTATGCCAGTGCTTTACTTAAGTGTAAATTCTGAGGGAAGTGTGGTGCCAGGGATGACTGCTGAAAGATGAGGCTGAATGGCAGGCAGTGGGGACTCTCGGATAAAGGCAATAGTTCATCCGTGCAGATTTCATAAAGCTCCAAGAACCCAGTGGACCCCATTCCCCCAAGTACTTCTCTTACCAGCGGTAGTGATGATTTCCATAGGTACACTGGACATCTTCCCAGGACACCTGGAAGAACATCACAGACATCAGCAGCTGGTTGGCAGCTGCTATTACGTGTTGACAGAACAGGGGACACTGTAATGTGCCCTGTTAGACTCCTGCAGAGAATGGAGAAGCCCACCCTGGCGACCACACAGCATCAGAGCATCTGGTGACACAACGCCGTGCATCCTGAGACCCTCTGTGATGTCCCCACTCACCTTGAAATGCTTACACCTATCCCAGAGTTTTACACCTTGCATCTTTAACGTCTCGCTCCACAGACGTTTCCTACAAAGCATAAACCTTCAAGGTACGGGGCTAAGAGCACCAGAAACCTAACACTGACACAAACAGATGCTTAGAAAGCAATAAACCATGGCTGGGAAGGTGGCTCAGTGGTAGAGTGCTCGCCTAGCATGCATGAAGCCCTGGGTTCCATTCCTCAGTACCACATACACAGAAAAAACCGGAAGTGGCGCTGGGGCCGAAGTGGTAGGTAGAGCACTCACCTTGAACACAAAGAGGCTGGGGAACAGCACCCAGACCCTGAGTCTAAGCCCCAAGACAAGCAAGAAAATAAATAAATAAAGCAATAAACCTAGAGAATGGCTTTGAACCACAAAACTCCCCAGCTCCTACACACAAACTACAAGACCATAATGCGTCTTCAACTCTGAGCTGAGAATTTATTGAAGGTGGCTAATTCAGAGAAGGAGGAAAGTTTAGATGATGGTTCTCACCCAACAAACATTGGAGTCATTGAAGCAGAGCCATCTTCCATCCGCTGGATTCCGAATGTAGGCACAGTAATGACCGAAGTCTGCCATCCCTACGTGGGCTATCACAGCGAAGAGTTCATACTGTGCTTCACGCTGGAAGAGGACAAGGCTGTAAGCGACCCATCCCTCCTTTCCCAGCCCTGGTATGGTCTTTAATGAGGAAGCATATTTGCCAGGCACTTGTTTACTGCCTGCTCTAGGCCCGGCACTGACACTTCCAAGGAGCTCGAAGAAAAGACCTTGACCTGCAGAATCTCACAGCTAGTTGAAGAGAAGCATCACAAACCAGAACTGTGATGCCTGTGTTATATCAGACGCACGACCAGTAAGTGGGGGATGTTCAATTTTTGCCAAGTGGGAACTCTGAGGAGGTCTCTGTTAACAGTGCAGAAGGGTTTTTTAACATTGGCAGACAAGTTATCGGAAGGGAATTTGTTTTGGTTTGGTTTGGTTTGGGGGGGAAGGGGTTGTGAACTTTTTGTTTCACCTTGGTTTCTTCTTTGTTTTTGTTGTTTTCTTTTGGAAGTTGCGGTTTGAACCCAGGGCCTCCTGCGTGCCAGGCAGGAGCCTTACCATTGAATCACACCCCTAGCTCTGTTCTGTGCTGTTTTTTCCTTCCCCAGGCAAACGTCGGGAACATGATTTCCCCCGCTTCAGGCTTCCTATGATTAATGGGCTGATAGACACATGCCACCATCTGAACAGAAGACATAGTCTGAAAGTCTTCAGTTTGAGGTTAATGAAACTGTGAGAAATATGAGGTGACATTCAAAAAGGTGAGGAGAAGAAATGGAACTAGAATATCCACAAAACGCTGACAGAAAAGAACCCGAAAACGGACAGTGAAATGGCAGGACAGAAACCTTACAAAGACAGTAGGACACAAAGAGGAATGTTACAGACGCAAAGTCTCTACTACATGTGTCCATGAAGTGTTCCTTCCACTCCCTCAATATCTTAGAAAACTGTTTAAAAGAAAAGGGAACATTAGTAGTGAGAGTTTGGGCTGACTTTTTTGTTAGTCAAGAGTATTTCTTTCTTTCAAAAAAAAACCATAGCAGCAGAAACCCAACAGTGGTTATTAGGGGTTGTAATGAAAGATGCTGATCAAAGCGCACAAACTTCCAGTTAGACGGGAGGAATGGGTTTCAGAACAATGTCATACAGTATCGATGTGTTCCACACCGGAAAATGCTTTTCAAGAATTTTTACATACGCTCACCACAAAGACACAGGTGAAGTGATAAGTATGTTGTCTAGCTTGAGCTAATCTTTCCAAAATTTGAGGATGGGTGCGGTTGCACACCTATAATCCAGGTTCTCCAGAGGGGGAGATCAGAAAGGCTGTGGACAAAATCAGACTGGCCAGAAAGCTAGTGAGACTCCCATCTCAACAGACAAGCCAGACACAAGTGCACACCCGGAAGCCTGTCCCTGGGAGAGGCAGAGGTAGAAGAGCAGTCCAAGGTCAGGCCTGGACAAAAACAAACCACTGCCTGATAACAGAACTCAAGCAAAAAGGCCCAGCGGCTTGGCTCAGATGGTGAATGGCGATGTGCTTGCTACAGGCCCAGCGTGACACATTAGTCAGTGCCAAGACCACAAGACACCATTCCTCCGGCATGCATACGTCACAGCACCACACTAAAATCCCTACACACAAATACTTTCCATGTGTCAACATTGGAAATAAGGCAGGTTTGTTCTGAATCTTTAAAGAAACTAACACTAGGAACAGCAAAGGCTTGTGGTGACATTGTTATAGTGATAACCCCAGCACGGACCCCAGGGGACCACATGGTCATTAAAATCAATAATGCTTAGAAAAAAAACAAAAACAGCCTTTCTTTTATTTGTGAGGCAGGGTCTTAACTGTGTAGCTCACACTGGCCTTGAACCAATGCCCCTCTGGTCTACGTCTCCCGGCCGCAAAGAAGATAGGCACGTGCCAACATACTGGCTGAAAAATAAATAAATAAATTGAATTTAAAATGTTTTTAAGCCCTCTGCCTTGAATATGCCTTTGCTTCTGTGACTCGCAGCAGCCTGAGGCCAGCCTGTCCTCGTTGCGGGCCCCGCCTAGCCCGCAGAGGGCACACTTCCTCAGACAGAGCAGTGCTCAGAGGCTGAGCTCACCACGCCTGGCTCCCCTCCCGGGGGCGCTGCGCACCCAGCACAGGGCTGCTCCGAGCCCTCACACTGTGGAGGTGAGCTGAAGACCAAATCGCTAACCCGGGCCTGGGGAGCCTGAACCAGGGGATTCACCAGTCGGTGCCATCTAGCAGTCGAGGGGTAAGAGCGCTGAACCTGGAGGACGCCGTGTCTGGTAGGATCGATCCAGAACACCTCACCTGCTCTGCGTCCTCAGTGAAGTCTTGATGCTCAGCCAGAAGAACCTGACTGAGATCCAAGCGCTGAGGGAAGTGCAGCAAGTGGCAGACTTTCTCCGTCTGTGAGTTCCGAATGGAGAATCGCATCAGGTGAAGGGTCAGGGTTTGGGGCAGATGCGTCATCCTCAAGACCTGCAAAAGCAAAACTCACTGTGAGACGGGGCCCCGAGGCGCTTGCGGGAAGATCCTGAGACACGCCGGGCCTGGTGGCTCGTTCTCCTCCCCAGGGGGAGGGGTGCGGGGGACACACTGGGGAGCTGAAGGCTTCCATGGCAGAATCCATTCCTCTCCCCGGAGACTCAGGGGACGCTTGGCCGGCACAGCACTATGGACCTCAGACAAAAGCCGTGAGCTGCTCAGGGCTCTGCAGAGGTGCCTGGCCCTCAGAAACCAGGAGTCTGCTGTAGGGAGCGTCTCTAAAACGAAAGAGGAAACCCCACCGCCCCCACCCAGCCCCATGCCGTCACCTGCCACTCCTGGTGGAAGACTGTGGTCAAGAAGCGACATCCACAACCCCGTCTATGACAAGCCCGAGCGTCTGAACTAGCCTCACCACATCCCACCCCATCCGCCATCAGGAAGGGCCCGGAAGGGTCTGGAAAGCCGTGGCCCAGCAACAGCCCGCCCCGGAGACGCATCTGAACCTGAGGGTGGGCACCTGGCTTCCACGCGTCTTCGTCCTGCAGGCCTCGCAGAACCACTTGCTCTTGCTGGCTAACTCCCTGGGGTGGAAAAAACAGCGCAGGGCCTCCTCCTGCCAGCGGAGGCCGCAGGGAAAGGCCGCGTCAGCAGACCCTTTCCATGGGCACGTGGCCACCCCACAGGTGAGGGCTGAGCTCCGCTGCAGGTTCCCCCACTGTCCCCCAAGCACCACACTACCAGCGCTACATCTGTCAGGATCTTCCACCCACTGGAGGAGAAAACACAAGGAGCCCTGGTTAATACGAGGGTGAGAAAATGAGAAACAGGATAGAACTTCTGCTGCTGCTCAAAGAAATTGGCCACCTAGAGCCGTGCAAGTGAAACAGAGTTGTTAGTGTCCGCGGGTGGAAGGACACGGGGAACTGGCATGGCGGGGGGAACTGGCATGGCGGGGCGACCCTTTCTCACCCAGTCTCTCACCAGTGTTTACAGAGGCTTTGCGTCCACGTCATAGAGAGGGAGGGAGAGGGTCAGCATACTGCTGTTCCTACTGCTCTCTCTGGTAGAGAGGAGGCAAACCAGGGACTCCTTCACCCGGATCGTGTACAGGGCCTGCAGCCTCTCTACCTGCAAGAAGGCTCCAAGGACGGGTGAGGCTATGGCCACAGTTGGACCTGTTGGACTGACGAGCCCTGACGCTCCCGGCAGGTACCGGGAAGGACACCAGGAACCGTGGCAAGCGGTCTCCACGGATCCCTTACTACAAATGCACAATGGTGAGCGACCTCTACAGGTCCTGGGATTCCAGCTTCAGCTCTTACCAAGTCCACATCATCTATTTGATCCTTAAGAAGGTTCCAGAACGTGAGGTAGAGCTGAGCAGCATCGTGCTGGACAAACACTGGTTAAAAAAAAGGAACAGCGCATCAGAGCGGTCGCTGGACAAGTCCCATGTCCTCACGACCCCTAGCTACGTGAACACTCACCACCTTGCCTTTGACTCTCCCAACTCCCAAAAAAGGTCAGGAGGTACCACATGTCAGGCAGGCGCTCAGGAAGGGAGAAGCATTCTTGGTGGTGAATTTGACAGCGCCTCTTAAACTTAAGCCTCGGGAAGGGAACAAGGCTGTGCTCTACGCACTCTGAAGGGTATGGTACACCGGCAGCCTCAGTGGAGGGGGAAAGGCTTGCCACAGAAAAGCCAGAGCAGGAGCTGAACTCCCTGAGCGGCGCAGAGAGGTGGGCACATGCTGCCGGGCCGGCCGGGGGCTGCCGGGCATGCCCCGCCTGGCCCCAATGGATTCTGTAGAACAGACCAGCTCCAGGGACTCTCCAGAGCACAGGAGCGGCGCCTCCTCGCTGCATCCGCTGCTCTGTTCCCAGCTTGCACCTGGCCAAGCCAGAACTCTGAAGGGAGGCGCAGACCACCAGACGGAGCGCCAGACGGCATTCCTTCTCAGCAATGATAGAAAAACGACTCTTTTTTCTGCTTTACTTTTTTTTTTTATTATTTATTTTTGGGTCCGGTCGTGGGGCCTGAACTCTGGGCCTGGGCGCTGTCCCTCAGCTCTTCAGCTCAAGGCTAGCGCTCTACCACTTGAGCCACAGCACCACTTCCGGCTTTTTTTCTTTTTGCTTATGTAGTGCTGAGGATCAAACCCAGGGCCTCAGGCATGCAAGGCATGCGCTCTATCACTGAGTCACCTTCCCAGCCCAGCTACTCACCAATCTTATGTCTCACTCTAAACCATCTACTAACCCCAATCCCTACATAACTGCACAACCCACACTTTCTGCAATCCCAACCCTAACAAGTTCCCTAATCCTCACCTGTTCTATAATCAACCTTGAAGACTACTCCATATCCATACCATATCCATAACCCCAACCCATCCCACAGAGTTCTTCCTCACACATTCCCTAACCCTAAACCTTTGCTGGACCCTTACTCTAAAATTTCCTCAAGTGCATCCCCAACCTCACCCTTTGTCTCCCATATTTTCCCTACACCCTTTCTTGACCTTAAGCCTGACCTATTCCCATAATCCAAATGCTAGCCCTAACCTCACCAGATCGATAACCTTAACCTATAACCCTAACACTGACAATGACCCTGACCCTGACCCTAACCCCCAACCCTAGCACATGCTCCAACATGTACCCTATCAGTTATCCTAACACATATCTTACTCTAAAACCCTAAACTGTACCGCATACCCTAATAAGTACCCTAACAAATATAGTAAACAGTGTCACATTCTATCAAGTACCCAACAAGTACTGTAAACCATACAGGCACATTTACGTACACCCTATCATCTACCTCAAATTCACCTTACCGCATACCCAAACACTTGCCCTTAACCCAAACCATAACCCTAATATACACTATAGCATATACCTTAACCCTAACACATACCCTAATCTAACACGAACCCTGACATATACCATAAACTTCATTCTAACTCAAACACATGCCATAACATACACTCTAAACGCTGAAATGTGTGGTAACAATGACTTACATGCACTCTAAAACATTCAGGTATTTATAGGTAAACTAGCATGTACCTCAAACATACCCAATACATACCTTAACCCTAAGCCAAACCCTAACAAATACTCTAACATGTACCCTACTGGTTAACACAGACCCTAACCATTATCATGTACTGTAAAGCTTACATATACCCTAACAAGTACCCTAAACTTATCCCAACATACTTCCTAACGTGTTGCCTAACCCAAACCATAACTGTAACCTTAACACATACCCAAGCACATACTGTAACACACACTCTAAACATTTACATGTAACAAGTACTCTAACATGTGCTTCAAGTCATACATGTACCCTAGCATGTGCACAAAACATGCCCTGTTTGCTAACATGTACTCTAAACACTAACTCATACCCTAACAAGGACCCTAACACTTATTCAAAACCATGCAAATACCCTTAAATACACTCAAACTTGTACCTTAAAGTAACCCAATGTACATCCTAATATGTGCCCTGACTTTAACATGTATTTTAACCCCAACAGATTTCCCAATAGTACTCTAACATATTAAACATACTCTAGACATGCGTATAATAACAAATACCCTAACACATATTCTATAAAGCATACAGGTAACCTTACATGTACCCTGAATGTACCCTAACATACTCTCTAATCTGACCTTTACATATACCCCAAGTACCTTGACACGTACTTTAAAATTTAAGTGTACCCTAACATGTGACTCAACTATATCCTAACATGTACCTTAACCGTAATATGTACCCTAACATGCACCCTACCATCCCCTAACAAGTACTGTAAACCACACAAGTCCTTACACGCACCTAACATGTATCCTCAGTGTTCCCTAACACATAGCCTAACGTGTGCTATAGTCTTAACATGAACCTTCACCCTAACGAATCCCCTGTGAAGTATGCTAACTCTAATACATACCCTAATATGTGCCCTAACTAACACACACTCTAGCATGTACCATAACCCTAACAAATCCCCTATCAAGTGCCCTAACTCTAACACATACATGGACATGGACTCAAACACACACCCTAATATGTGCCATTACTTTCACATGTATGTTAAACCTAACAGATTCCCAATATACTGTAATACAATAAACATGCTCTGGACACGAACCCATATGGTAACAAGTACCCATTCACATACTCTGTAAATTGTACCTGTACCCTGAATGTACCCTAACAAACTACAACTTCACATTTACCCTAAACGTAGCACATACCCTAATAAATACTCTAAATTCTAATACATTGTCCAAACCATCCAGGTAACCTTATGTGTATCCCAAATGTGTAACCTGACACAGGCCCTAGTCCTGACACATACATGTACCCTAACATATACCCCATCACACACCCTAACTCTGGCCCATACTCACACCCTAATAATATGTATCCTGACTGACATCCATACACCAGCATGTACTCTAACTCTAACACCCTATGTACCTAAAAATGTACCTCACCCCTAAAATGTATGGTAAACATTAACATGTACCCTAACAAGTACCCTAACGTGTACTCTAAGTGAGCCTTATATGCACCCAAAATGCTCCTGTGCTCTGCTCTTCCACAAGCCCTGCCCCTGGGCTGCGCACTTCCCTGCTCTAGGCAGAAGGTGCTCTAGGCAGGTGCACTGTCCATGGAGGACACTGAGTGCAGTGAGGACTGCTTTCCACCAGAGGGTGCTCTAGGTATGCGCACTGTCCTCCTCACTACCAGGGGGTGCCGTGACCGCTGCTTCCCACCAGAGGGTGCTCTAGGTGTGTGCACCGTCCTCCTCAGGTCCCCGGGGTCTCCCACAAGCTCCGTCCCAGGCCCACTCACTTCTCCTTTGCCACACCCCTCCTGTGCTCTGCCTCCCCACAAGCCCCGCCTCTGGACTCATTCTTGCCCCACCCCTATCATTCTCTGCCCCTACACAAGCCCTGCCCCTGGACCCCTCACTTCCATGCTCTGCTCCTCCCAGACTGGAGGGTGCAGTGAGCACTGATTCACACCAGAGGGCGCTCTGGGTGTGTGCACTGTCCTCCTCTTCTCAGGACCACGGGGTGCAGTGAGCACTGATTCCCACCAGAGGGCGCTCTGGGTGTGTGCACGGTCCTTCTCAGGACCAGGGGCTGCAGTGGATAAAGTAGAGTGAAGTGTTGAGCTTTAACGCTTTCTTAATTGATGGCTGCTTTTAAGAATGATTCCCACCAGAGGGCGCTCTGGGTGTATACACTGTCCTTCTCAGGACCAGAGGATGCAGTGAACACTGATTCCCACCAGAGGGCGCTCTGGGTGTGTGCACGGTCCATCTCAGGAAGAGAGGGTGCAATGAACACTGATTCCCACCAGAGGGCGCTCTGGGTGAGTGCACTGTCCTCAGGACCAGAGGGTGCAGTGAGCACTGATTCTGACCAGAGGGCGCTCTAGGGTGTCTCTTGTCCTGGCCAGGTATGCAGTGTTCACTAATTCCCACCTGATGGTGCTCTAGGTGTGTGTACTGTCCTCCTCAGGACCCCAGATCCTCCCACAAGCCCACCCCTGCACTGCTCACTTCTTGCTCTGCTCCGCCCACAAAACCAGAGGATGCAGTGAGCACTGATTCCCACAAGAGGGTGCTCTAGGCTTGCACACTGTCCTCCTCTCCTCAGCACCTAGGGTGCGGTGATAGCTGATTCCCACCGGAGGGCACGCTAGACAGGTGAGCACCTTGCTCGTCTTCTCAGGACCAAGGGTGCAATGAGAGCTGTTTCCCACCAGAGGGTGCTCTAGGCATGCTCACCGTCCTCCTTTCCTCAAGACCAAGGGGTGCGGTGAGCGGTGATTCCCACCAGATGGTGGTCTAGCTGTGTACATGATCCTCCTCTTCTCAGGTCCAGGGGATGCAGTGACCAATGTTTCCCACCAGATGGTGGTCTAGGCCTGCACATGATCTTCCTCATCTCAGGACCAGAGAGGTGCAGTGACCACTGCTTCCTACCAGATGGTGCTCTAGGTATGCACACTGTCCCCAAGACCCTTGGCGTCCCACCAGCCCCGCCCCTGGACCGCTCACTTCCTGCTCCTGCCCCACCCCTGCAGTGCTCCACTCCTCCTCCTAGCCTGTAGCTGCAGCTACTTCTGCCCAGGACCCTGTAAAACTTGAAGCCCTGATGAAGTGTCCCAAAGCCTCAGTGCCAGAGACAGACCAGCCTCTGTTTGGTCCTGCTGCAAACTGTAGTGTCCCAACCCCAGAGCAGTCTTGTCCCAGTGTTACAGGGAAAAAAGTCCACTGTTCAGACAGCCTCACTTAAAAAGATGACTTTCTTGGGGAAGTGGAGAGCTAACCGGCCAGGGACGCAGCACAGACTCGGGAGCTGAAACTGCGACCCGAACAACCCACAAGCTAGGGTTTTTAAAGGCAACATCCATGCCTGGCCACGCACAGGTGGCCAACGGGATTGTAATAGCACATAAGGGTTGCATGTTTATGTCCGTGGCTGGTGGGTTACAGTCTGACTCCTAGGAACTGTTTGAACTAACCTATCATTCTGGCATGCATTGGCGGGCAAATTTGGGGTCCCCACACAAAGCAAGTGGATATTCTTACTCTTGGGGTTTGTATATTCTGGAAACATGATGTTATAGGCCCTGCATCCTTGAAGCTGGGGGCTGTTACAAAGACAGCTACGGGAGCTTTATTACAGAGATAGCTACAGGAGGATGCGCAATGTGCACACCGAGGCATCGACTCCCTTGAAGCAGGAGGCAATCGATCACGGGGTGGAATGCACAACGTTGCACGGCAGGCACCGTTCTAATTGGGCAGGGTATGACATAGGGGGGAATTCCATGTGAAATACGTTTTAAGGTCTCCCTTCGTGGCCTCTCTTTGTTTTTAGTAAAGGGTCAACTTCTCGGCTTAGTTTTCCTCACACAGTCTGGGACCTTAACAGTCTAGGAGACCCTTTGCCCTACACCAGCTCTCATTGAATTCTCAGTGTCAGCTCAAGCCAGCAGTCAGGGCCAGCAGTGATCTGCTGGGTGCCAGGAAGGAGATGGGGCTCCAGAGGAGCCCCATCAATAAGGAGGTAAAATATGGAGGTAGAGGCTGCCAGCAGAGGCAGGAACATTGTAATGGGTTGTGTTCCCAAAGTTCATATAGGGATGCTCTCATCACCCAATACCTGGGAATGTGACCTTATATGGAAGTAGGCTTTGGCAGGAGATCAACTCCAGTTCCTGTTGTTATTGTGCCCCTAAAAGGGGGAAATCGGGTCCCAGAAATGCACCCAGGGATGATCCTCTGCAGAGACGTCACTCTGCTCTCACAGGCTCAGAAGCTGAGAGAAGACCTAGAACTCACAGTGCCTTGTACCTCCTGAGGGAATGTGGCCCAGAAGACACTTATTCCATGCTGCTAAACTTCAGAGCTCCGAACACAGATCTCTAAACAACCCAGTCTGCAGTGGTGTGTCAGAACAACCCTAGACCCTTATGTATGTTTAAATTCTTTATAGTATAAATCAGTTATAGCTAATCATTATCATCTAGTCAAGTATCATTTAAGACAGGGAGGATGTTAACACTAAAAACCAGTCCTCACATATCCCTATAAAAGCATTGTACATTTTGTGGAACTTTTCAATGTGCACTGCAATGTACTAGAGGTTAATAGATCAGGGGCTGGGAAGGTGGCTCAGTGGTAGAGCGCTTGCCTTGCATGCCTGAGGCCCTGGGTTCGATTCCTCAGCACCACATAAGCAAAACGAAAAAAGCCGGAAGTGGCGCTGTGGCTCAAGTGGTAGAGCGCTAGCCTTGAGGTGAAGAGCTGAGGGACGGCGCCCAGGCCCAGAGTTCAGGCCCCACGAGGGGACCAATATATATATATATTTCAGGTCCTAGTTGTTACTGTAATACGTCCATGGTATCCATTTCATTTTGTGTTTTATTTGAAGCAACTCTAAATCCGACTCTGATCATTTTCCCAGAATGGAGTCAGACAGAACCACTTCACCTGTGCGCTTTCCCAGCTTCAGGGTGCCGGGACTCATAGTCCATAGGACATGGCCTCTGCATGTCTTCTATGCCACAGGTCCTGAGGCCAGGAGGCCAGTCCACATACGCCTAGTATGCCCTCTGGTGGGAATCGGGACCCACTGCACCGCGAGTCCTGATGAGAGGACAGTGTGCAAGCCTAGGGCGCCCTCTGGTGGGCATCAGTGCTCACCGCACCCCGGGTCCTGATGAGGACAGCACACAGGCCCAGAGCGCCCTCTGCTGGGCATTAGTGTTCGCCGCAGCCCGGGTCCCGAGGAGCGCAACTTCTTGAAAAGATCCAGTGGCCTTTGCTTTCACAGCTATATATTTATAGCACAAGTCGTTAGCAGCATATGTGTTTAATTACCCCATTAAGCTGCACACTACACTCCTTTTGAAAGAAATAACTTTATTTACTTATTGTGCCTCATTCACAAGAGTTATGGTTTGGATAAGAATTTCCTACAGAGGCTCCTGTGTTGAATGCTTACTCTCCAGGTGTGGTACATTTTCAAGGGCTCTGGAAACTTAGGGAGACGGGGGCCTAGCTGAAATAGTTCATGGGCACTACTGGGCCTTGAACGCGGGGCTTAGGTGCAGTCCATCCTTGAGCTTTTTCACTCGAGCCGGCACATTAGGACTTGAGCAATGGCTATACTTCCAGCTTTTGTTTCAGTTGTCAATGGAAGGTAAGTCTCAAGGCTTTTTCTGCCCTATCTGGATTTGAACTCTCAAAGCCTCCTGAGTAGCTAGAATTTCAAGCATGAGCCACAGATGCCCTGCACAAGCCTCAGCTCTCAAAAGATTCTGCCCCACAACATTGATAGACAAGGGACCAGGCCTCTGTCACAGGACCTTTGGAGACAAACCACATCCAAACCACACCAGTAACCATTCATGGTTATAACTTAAGACTTAAATTATTACAGTTTTTATGTTTTTCCTCATTGTAGAATCTCCTAGAAGACTCAGCAGATCCAATGACAGGAAAAGAAATGAATTTGTCAGTCTCTGAAGGTTTAGAGTATATCCATTAACCTCTAATCTTCATGTAAACCAGAAGATATGCAGTTTCCTGCCTATAAAGAGAAATTTATCAGCATAGCAAAATGAAACATTTACAATGAAAGGCTGTATGTATTTTTGGGTGGGTTGTGGGACTTGAACTCTGGGCCTGGGCACTGTCCCAGCTCAAGGCGAGGGCTCTACCACTTGAGCCATAAAGCCACTTCTAGTTTTCTGTAGCCAGTTACTTAGAGATAAGAGTCACAAACATTTTCCTGCCCAGGCTGGCTTTGATCCGCAATCCTCAGATCTCAGCCTCCTCAGTAGCTAGGATGACAGGAGTGAGCTACCAGTGCCTAGTTGAGGGGATATATTATTGATTCACAATAGGACCAAATTTCCAGGATAATGAAGCAAACCTTCATCTACCTAACCTGTCCGTCTCATCAAAGGGAAAGAAAATAGTGACTTGGGAAACTAACCTGCAAGTTCTTATTAGCTAACATACAAATCATGGACAGCATGGTGCTAACGGCTCATGCCTGTGATCCTAGCTACTCAGGAGGTTGAGATTTGAGGGTCAAGGTTCAAAGGCAGCCTGGACAGAAAAGTCTGTGAGACTCTTATCTCCAATAAACTACTCAGAAAAAGCTGGAAGTAGCACTGTGGTTCGAGTGGTACAGCATTAATCTTGAATACAAAGAGGCTCAGGGATAGCACCCAGGCCCTGAGTTCAAACCAAGGACTAAAAGGAAGAAAGAAAGAAAGAAAGTAAGAAAGAAAGAAAGAAAGAAAGAAAGAAAGAAAGAAAGAAAGAAAGAAAGAAAGAAAGAAAGAAAGAAAGGAAGGAAGGAAGGAAGGAAGGAAGGAAGGAAGGAAGGAAGGAAGGAAGGAAAAGAAGGAAGGAAGGAAGGAAAAAAGCAAGCAAGGAAGGAAGCAAGGAAGGAAGGAGGAAAGGACCAGGGACAGACATGTTATGGGACTATAAGCCAACTCCAACCCTGTTTTTTGTAAATAAACTTAATTGGAACATGGCCACTTACATTCATTCATTCACGTGCTGTCTGTGGCACCCTGCATGTTGCAAGGGCAAAGCTGAGTAACAGCTACAGAAGCTATGCTCCAAAACCCTAAGTACTTTCTCTCTAACTTCTACAGAGAAAGTTTGCTAACCCCTATTCTAAATCACAGGGGAATGAATAACCAAAAATTGGCTAAGAACAAGCACCTAAGAGAAATGTGGAGAATAAATAAAAGGAAAACATAAAAAGTAGGTAAAAGGAAGATATCAAACATAAACACCACCTAATCCATTAATTATGAAATCAAGCCTACTGATGTAGCTGAATATCACCTGGTACAAACACCATCACCCCCAATAACATCTCCACTACCTACACTGTCACCTCAATACCATCTCCACTACCTACACTGTCACCCCAATACCACCTCCACTACCTACACTGTCACTTCCATACCACCTCCACTACCTACACTGTCACCCGCATACCATCTCCAGTACCTACACTGTCACCCCAATACCACCTCCAGTACCTACACCGTCAGTTCCATTTCCACCTCCAGTACATATAAAAATCTCTGCCTTAACTTTACCCAGCTTTTCTCTCTAGGTTAATGACTACGTCAGTATCATGTCCTGATGCCTACTGAGAAAGAGAAGAGTGGTCCTGGCCCCTGGTCTTCTGGGCACCACTGGCTCACACTTGTAACCCTTGTTATTCAGGAGGCTTAGATCAGAGAATTCAGGTTCAAAGCCAGCAGAGCAGAAAAGTCTTTGATACTCTTATCTCAAATTAACCACACAAAAGCAGGCCGTGGAGTTGTGGTTCATGTGGTCGAGCACTAGCCTTGAGTGAAAAAGCTCAATACCTAGGCCTAGGCTTCAAACCCAAGAACCAGCAACAAAAAAAAAAAAAAAGAGCACATGGTCTGGTGTGAGGGGAAAAGTCGCAAAATCAACAAACATTTTGAAGTGTAATAAAGGAGGCCTGCTCAAAAAGCCACGAAAGCAAATAAGATAGCCCTGCCTTTGGAGCTCCAGCGGTGCAATCAGTTAGCGCGGTACTGATAAGATAGCCCCGCCAATCCGCTGGGGCCCATCAGTAAAGGCTTTGTGCAGTAGGAGAGACCGTGATTATCAAAACACCACTAGGCACTTGCTCAGAAGATGAATTAGGACAGGGTCATAGAGACCAGAAAATACAGGTACACAGTTACAGAAGATGATGGACATGGTATTGGGACTTATGCCAGTGCTTTACTTAAGTCTAAATTCTGAGGGAAGTGTGGTGCCAGGGATGACTGCTGAAAGATGAGGCTGAATGGCAGGCAGTGGGGACTCTCGGATAAAGGCAATAGTTCATCCGTGCAGATTTCATAAAGCTCCAAGAACCCAGTGGACCCCATTCCCCCAAGTACTTCTCTTACCAGCGGTAGTGATGATTTCCATAGGTACACTGGACATCTTCCCAGGACACCTGGAAGAACATCACAGACATCAGCAGCTGGTTGGCAGCTGCTATTACGTGTTGACAGAACAGGGGACACTGTAATGTGCCCTGTTAGACTCCTGCAGAGAATGGAGAAGCCCACCCTGGCGACCACACAGCATCAGAGCATCTGGTGACACAACGCCGTGCATCCTGAGACCCTCTGTGATGTCCCCACTCACCTTGAAATGCTTACACCTATCCCAGAGTTTTACACCTTGCATCTTTAACGTCTCGCTCCACAGACGTTTCCTACAAAGCATAAACCTTCAAGGTACGGGGCTAAGAGCACCAGAAACCTAACACTGACACAAACAGATGCTTAGAAAGCAATAAACCATGGCTGGGAAGGTGGCTCAGTGGTAGAGTGCTCGCCTAGCATGCATGAAGCCCTGGGTTCCATTCCTCAGTACCACATACAGAAGAAACCGGAAGTGGCGCTGTGGCCAAAGTGGTAGGTAGAGCACTCTCCTTGAACACAAAGAGGCTGGGGAACAGCACCCAGACCCTGAGTCTAAGCCCCAAGACAAGCAAGAAAATAAATAAATAAAGCAATAAACCTAGAGAATGGCTTTGAACCACAAAACTCCCCAGCTCCTACACACAAACTACAAGACCATAATGCGTCTTCAACTCTGAGCTGAGAATTTATTGAAGGTGGCTAATTCAGAGAAGGAGGAAAGTTTAGATGATGGTTCTCACCCAACAAACATTGGAGTCATTGAAGCAGAGCCATCTTCCATCCGCTGGATTCCGAATGTAGGCACAGTAATGACCGAAGTCTGCCATCCCTACGTGGGCTATCACAGCGAAGAGTTCATACTGTGCTTCACGCTGGAAGAGGACAAGGCTGTAAGCGACCCATCCCTCCTTTCCCAGCCCTGGTCTTTAATGAGGAAGCATATTTGCCAGGCACTTGTTTACTGCCTGCTCTAGGCCCGGCACTGATACTTCCAAGGAGCTCGAAGAAAAGACCTTGACCTGCAGAATCTCACAGCTAGTTGAAGAGAAGCATCACAAACCAGAACTGTGATGCCTGTGTTATATCAGACGCACGACCAGTAAGTGGGGGATGTTCAATTTTTGCCAAGTGGGAACTCTGAGGAGGTCTCTGTTAACCATGCAGAAGGGTTTTTTAACATTGGCAGACAAGTTATCGGAAGGGAATTTGTTTTGGTTTGGTTTGGGGGGGGGGAAGGGGTTGTGAACTTTTTGTTTCACCTTGGTTTCTTCTTTGTTTTTGTTGGTTTGTTTTGGAAGTTGCAGTTTGAACCCAGGGCCTCCTGCGTGCCAGGCAGGAGCCTTACCATTGAATCACGCCCCTAGCTCTGTTCTGTGCTGTTTTGTCCTTCCCCAGGCAAACGTCGGGAACATGATTTCCCCCGCTTCAGGCTTCCTATGATTAATGGGCTGATAGACACATGCCACCATCTGAACAGAAGACATAGTCTGAAAGTCTTCAGTTTGAGGTTAATGAAACTGTGAGAAATATGAGGTGACATTCAAAAAGGTGAGGAGAAGAAATGGAACTAGAATATCCACAAAACGCTGACAGAAAAGAACCCGAAAACGGACAGTGAAATGGCAGGACAGAAACCTTACAAAGACAGTAGGACACGAAGAGGAATGTTACAGACGCAAAGTCTCTACTACATGTGTCCATGAAGTGTTCCACTCCCTCAAAATCTTAGAAAACTGTTTAAAAGAAAAGGGAACATTAGTAGTGAGAGTTTGGGCTGACTTTTTTGTTAGTCAAGAGTATTTCTTTCTTTCAAAAAAGAAACCATAGCAGCAGAAACCCAACAGTGGTTATTAGGGGTTGTAATGAAAGATGCTGATCAAAGCGCACAAACTTCCAGTTAGACGGGAGGAATGGGTTTCAGAACAATGTCATAAGGTATCGATGTGTTCCACACCGGAAAATGCTTTTCAAGAATTTTTACATACGCTCACCGCAAAGACACAGGTGAAGTGATAAGTATGTTGTCTAGCTTGAGCTAATCTTTCCAAAATTTGAGGATGGGTGCAGTTGCACACCTATAATCCAGGTTCTCCATAGGGGGAGATCAGAAAGGCTGTGGACAAAGTCAGCCTGGCCAGAAAGCTAGTGAGACTCCGATCTCAACAGACAAGCCAGACACAAGTGCACACCCGGAAGCCTGTCCCTGGGAGAGGCAGAGGTAGAAGAGCAGTCCAAGGTCAGGCCTGGACAAAAACAAACCACTGCCTGATAACAGAACTCAAGCAAAAAGGCCCAGCGGCTTGGCTCAGATGGTGAATGGCGATGTGCTTGCTACAGGCCCAGCGTGACACATTAGTCAGTGCCAAGACCACAAGACACCATTCCTCCGGCATGCGTACGTCACAGCACCACACTGAAATCCCTACACACAAATATTTTCCATGTGTCAACACTGGAAATAAGGCAGGTTTGTTCTGAATCTTTAAAGAAACTAACACTAGGAACAGCAAAGGCTTGTGGTGACATTGTTATAATGATAACCCCAGCATGGACCCCGGGGGACCACATGGTCATTAAAATCAATAATGCTTAGAAAAAAACAAAAACAGCCTTTCTTTTATTTGTGAGGCAGGGTCTTAACTGTGTAGCTCACACTGGCCTTGAACCAATGCCCCTCTGGTCTACGTCTCCCGGCCGCAAAGAAGATAGGCACGTGCCAACATACTGGCTGAACAATAAATAAATAAATTGAATTTAAAATGTTTTTAAGCCCTCTGCCTTGAATATGCCTTTGCTTCTGTGACTCGCAGCAACCTGAGGCCAGCCTGTCCTCGGTGCGGGCCCCGCCTAGCCCGCAGAGGGCACACTTCCTCAGACAGAGCAGTGCTCAGAGGCTGAGCTCACCACGCCTGGCTCCCCTCCCGGGGGCGCTGCGCACCCAGCACCGGGCTGCTCCGAGCCCTCACACTGTGGAGGTGAGCTGAAGACCAAATCGCTAACCCGGGCCTGGGGAGCCTGAACCAGGGGATTCACCAGTCGGTGCCATCTAGCAGTCGAGGGGTAAGAGCGCTGAACCTGGAGGACGCCGCGTCTGGTAGGATCGATCCAGAACACCTCACCTGCTCTGCGTCCTCAGTGAAGTCTTGATGCTCAGCCAGAAGAACCTGACTGAGATCCAAGCGCTGAGGGAAGTGCAGCAAGTGGCAGACTTTCTCCGTCTGTGAGTTCTGAATGGAGAATCGCATCAGGTGAAGGGTCAGGGTTTGGGGCAGATGCGTCATCCTCAAGACCTGCAAAAGCAAAACTCACTGTGAGACGGGGCCCCGAGGCGCTTGCGGGAAGATCCTGAGACACGCCGGGCCTGGTGGCTCGTTCTCCTCCCCAGGGGGAGGGGTGCGGGGGACACACTGGGGAGCTGAAGGCTTCCATGCCAGAATCCATTCCTCTCCCTGGAGACTCAGGGGACGCTTGGCCGGCACAGCACTATGGACCTCAGACAAAAGCCGTGAGCTGCTCAGGGCTCCGCAGAGGTGCCTGGCCCTCAGAAACTAGGAGTCTGCTGTAGGGAGCGTCTCTAAAACCAAAGAGGAAACCCCACCGCCCCCACCCAGCCTCATGCCGTCACCTGCCACTCCTGGTGGAAGACTGTGGTCAAGAAGCGACATCCACAGCCCCGTCTATGAGAAGCCCGAGGGTCGGAACTAGCCTCACCCACATCCCACCCCATGCGCCATCAGGAAGGGCCCGGAAGTGTCTGGAAAGCCGTGGCCCAGCAACAGACCGCCCCGGAGACGCATCTGAACCTGAGGGTGGGCACCTGGCTTCCACGCGTCTTCGTCCCGCAGGCCTCGCAGAATCACTTGCTCTTGCTGGCTAACTCCCTGGGGTGGAAAAAACAGCGCGGGGCCTCCTCCTGCCGGCGGAGGCCGCAGGGAAAGGCCGCGTCAGCAGACCCTTTCCATGGGCACGCGGCCACCCCACAGGTGAGGGCTGAGCTCCGCTGCAGGTTCCCCCACAGTCCCCCAAGCACCCCACTACCAGCGCTACATCTGTCAGGATCTTCCACCCACTGGCGGAGAAAACACAAGGAGCCCTGGTTAATACGAGGGTGAGAAAATGAGAAACAGGATAGAACTTCTGCTGCTGCTCAAAGAAATTGGCCACCTAGAGCCGTGCAAGTGAAACAGAGTTGTTAGTGTCCGCGGGTGGAAGGACACGGGGAACTGGCATGGCGGGGGGAACTGGCATGGCGGGGCGACCCTTTCTCACCCAGTCTCTCACCAGTGTTTGCAGAGGCTTTGCGTCCACGTCATAGAGAGGGAGGGAGAGGGTCAGCATACTGCTGTTCCTACTGCTCTCTCTGGTACAGAGGAGGCAAACCAGGGACTCCTTCACCCGGATCGTGTACAGGGCCTGCAGCCTCTCTACCTGCAAGAAGGCGCCAAGGACGGGTGAGGCTATGGCCACAGTTGGACCTGTTGGACTGACGAGCCCTGACGCTCCCGGCAGGTACCGGGAAGGACACCAGGAACCGTGGCAAGCGGTCTCCACGGATCCCTTACTACAAATGCACAATGGTGAGCGACCTCTACAGGTCCTGGGATTCCAGCTTCAGCTCTTACCAAGTCCACATCATCTATTTGATCCTTAAGAAGGTTCCAGAATGTGAGGTAGAGCTGAGCAGCATCGTGCTGGACAAACACTGGTTAAAAAAAAGTAACAGCGCATCAGAGCGGTCGCTGGACAAGTCCCATGTCCTCACGACCCCTAGCTACGTGAACACTCACCACCTTGCCTTTGACTCTCCCAACTCCCAAAAGAGGTCAGGAGGTACCACATGTCAGGCGCTCAGGAAGGGAGAAGCATTCTTGGTGGTGAATTTGACAGCGCCTCTTAAACTTAAGCCTCGGGAAGGGAACAAGGCTGTGCTCTACGCACTCTGAAGGGTATGGTACACCGGCAGCCTCAGTGGAGGGGCAAAGGCTTGCCACAGAAAAGCCAGAGCAGGAGCTGAACTCCCTGAGCGGCGCAGAGAGGTGGGCACATGCTGCCGGGCCGGCCGGGGGCTGCCGGGCATGCCCCGCCTGGCCCCAATGGATTCCATAGAACAGACCAGCTCCAGGGACTCTCCAGAGCACAGGAGCGGCGCCTCCTCGATGCATCCGCTGCTCTGTTCCCAGCTTGCACCTGGCCAAGCCAGAACTCTGAAGGGAGGCGCAGACCACCAGACGGAGCGCCAGACGGTATTCCTTCTCAGCAATGATAGAAAAACGACTCTTTTTTCTGCTTTACTTTTTTTTTTATTATTTATTTTTGGGTCCGGTCGTGGGGCCTGAACTCTGGGCCTGGGCGCTGTCCCTCAGCTCTTCAGCTCAAGGCTAGCGCTCTACCACTTGAGCCACAGCACCACTTCCGGCTTTTTTTCTTTTTGCTTATGTAGTGCTGAGGATCAAACCCAGGGCCTCAGGCATGCAAGGCATGCGCTCTATCACTGAGTCACCTTCCCAGCCCAGCTACTCACCAATCTTATGTCTCACTCTAAACCATCTACTAACCCCAATCCCTACATAACTGCACAACCCACACTTTCTGCAATCCCAACCCTAACAAGTTCCCTAATCCTCACCTGTTCTATAATCAACCTTGAAGACTACTCCATATCCATACCATATCCATAACCCCAACCCATCCCACAGAGTTCTTCCTCACACATTCCCTAACCCTAAACCTTTGCTGGACCCTTACTCTAAAATTTCCTCAAGTGCATCCCCAACCTCACCCTTTGTCTCCCATATTTTCCCTACACCCTTTCCTGACCTTAAGCCTGACCTATTCCCATAATCCAAATGCTAGCCCTAACCTCACCAGATCGATAACCTTAACCTATAACCCTAACACTGACAATGACCCTGACTCTGACCCTAACCCCCAACCCTAGCACATGCTCCAACATGTACCCTATCAGTTATCCTAACACATATCTTACTCTAAAACCCTAAACTGTACCGCATACCCTAATAAGTACCCTAACAAATATAGTAAACAGTGTCACATTCTATCAAGTACCCTAACAAGTACTGTAAACCATACAGGCACATTTACGTACACCCTATCATCTACCTCAAATTCACCTTACCGCATACCCAAACACTTGCCCTTAACCCAAACCATAACCCTAATATACACTATAGCATATACCTTAACCCTAACACATACCCTAATCTAACACGAACCCTGACATATACCATAAACTTCATTCTAACTCAAACACATGCCATAACATACACTCTAAACGCTGAAATGTGTGGTAACAACGACTTACATGCACTCTAATACATTCAGGTACTTTATAGGTAAACTAGCATGTACCCCAAACATACCCAATACATACCTTAACCCTAAGCCAAACCCTAACAAATACTCTAACATGTACCCTACTGGTTAACACAGACCCTAACCATTATCATGTACTGTAAAGCTTACATATACCCTAACAAGTACCCTAAACTTATCCCAACATACTTCCTAACGTGTTGCCTAACCCAAACCATAACTGTAACCTTAACACATACCCAAGCACATACTGTAACGCACACTCTAAACATTTACATGTAACAAGTACTCTAACATGTGCTTCAAGTCATACATGTACCCTAGCATGTGCACAAAACATGCCCTGTTTGCTAACATGTACTCTAAACACTAACTCATACCCTAACAAGGACCCTAACACTTATTCAAAACCATGCAAATACCCTTAAATACACTCAAACTTGTACCTTAAAGTAACCCAATGTACACCCTAATATGTGCCCTGACTTTAACATGTCTTTGAACCCTAACAGATTTCCCAATAGTACTCTAACACATTAAACATACTCTAGACACGCATATAATAACAAATACCCTAACACATTCTATAAAGCGTACAGGTAACCTTACATGTACCCTGAATGTACCCTAACATACTCTAACTCTGACCTTTACATATACCCCAAGTACCTTGACACATATTTAAAAAATTAATGTACCCTAACATGTGACTCAACCATATCCTAACATGTACCTTCACCCTAACGAATCCCCTGTGAAGTATGCTAACTCTAATACGTACCCTAATATGTGCCCTAACTAACACACACTCTAGCATGTACCGTAACCCCCTATCAAGTGCCCTAACTCTAACACATACATGGACATGGACTCAAACACATACCCTAATATGTGCCATTACTTTCACATGTATGTTAAACCTAACAGATTCCCAACACAATAAACATGCTCTGGACACGAACCCATATGGTAACAAGTACCCATTCACATACTCTGTAAATTGTACCTGTACCCTGAATGTACCCTAACAAACTACAACTTCACATTTACCCTAAACGTAGCACATACCCTAATAAATACTCTAAATTCTAATACATTGTCCAAACGTTACAGGTAACCGTCTTATGTGTATCCCAAATGTGTAACCCGACACATACATGTACCCTAACCTATACCCCATCACACACCCTAATATGTACCCTGACTGACATCCATACACCACTCACTTCTCCTTTGCCACACCCCTCCTGTGCTCTGCCTCCCCACAAGCCCCGCCTCTGGACTCATTCTTGCCCCACCCCTATCATTCTCTGCCCCTACACAAGCCCTGCCCCTGGACCCCTCACTTCCATGCTCTGCTCCTCCCACAAGACTAGAGGGTGCAGTGAGCACTGATTCCCACCAGAGGGCGCTCTGGGTGTGTGCACGGTCCTTCTCGGGACCAGGGGCTGCAGTGGATAAAGTAGAGTGAAGTGTTGAGCTTTAACACTTTCTTAATTGATGGCTGCTTTCAAGAATGATTCCCACCAGAGGGCGCTCTGGGTGTGTGCACTGTTCTTCTCAGGACCAGAGAGTGCAACGAACACTGATACCCACCAGAGGGCGCTCTGGGTATGTACACTGTCCTTCTCAGGACCAGAGGGGGCAGTGAGCACTGATTCTGACCAGAGGGCGCTCTAGGTGTGCACACTGTGCTCCTCTTGTCCTGGCCAGGTATGCAGTGTTCACTAATTCCCACCTGATGGTGCTCTAGGTTTGCGTACTGTCCTCCTCAGGACCCCAGATCCTCCCACAAGCCCACCCCTGCACTGCTCACTTCTTGCTCTGCTCCGCCCACAAAACCAGAGGATGCAGTGAGCACTGATTCCCACAAGAGGGTGCTCTAGGCTTGCACACTGTCCTCCTCTCCTCAGCACCTAGGGTGCGGTGATAGCTGATTCCCACCGGAGGGCGCGCTAGACAGGTGAGCACCTTGCTCTTCTTCTCAAGACCAGGGGTGCAATGAGGGCCGTTTCCCACCAGAGGGTGCCCTAGGCATGCTCACCGTCCTCCTTTCCTCAAGACCAAGGGGTGCAGTGACCACTGATTGCCACCAGATGGTGGTCTAGCTGTGTACATGATCCTCCTCTTCTCAGGTCCAGGGGATGCAGTGACCAATGTTTCCCACCAGATGGTGGTCTAGGCCTGCACATGATCTTCCTCATCTCAGGACCAGAGAGGTGCAGTGACCACTGCTTCCCACCAGATGGTGCTCCAGGTATGCACACTGTCCTCAAGACCCTTGGCGTCCCACCAGCCCGGCCCCTGGACCGCTCACTTCCTGCTCCTGCCCCACCCCTGCAGTGCTCCACTCTTCCTCCTAGCCTGTAGCTGCAGCTACTTCTGCCCAGGACCCTGGAAAACTTGAAGCCCTGATGAAGTGTCCCAAAGCCTCAGTGCCAGAGACAGACCAGCCTCTGTTTGGTCCTGCTGCAAACTGTAGTGTCCCAACCCCAGAGCAGTCTTGTCCCAGTGTTACGGGGGAAAAAGTCCACTGTTCAGACAGCCTCACTTAAAAAGATGACTTTCTTGTGGAAGTGGAGAGCTAACCGGCCAGGGACGCAGCACAGACCCGGGAGCTGAAACTGTGACCCCGAACAACCCACAAGCTAGGGTTTTTAAAGGCAACATCCACGCCTGGCCACACACAGGTGGCCAACGGGATTGTAACAGCACATAAGGGTTGCATGTTTATGTCCGTGGCTGGTGGGTTACAGTCCGACTCCTAGGAACTGTTTGAACTAACCTATCATTCTGGCTTGCATTGGCGGGCAAATTTGGGGTCCCCACACAAAGCAAGTGGATATTCTTACTCTTGGGGTTTGTATATTCTGGAAACATGATGTTATAGGCCCTGCATCCTTGAAGCTGGGGGCTGTTACAAAGACAGCTACGGGAGCTTTATTACAGAGATAGCTACAGGAGGATGCACAATGTGCACACCGAGGCATCGACTCCCTTGAAGCAGGAGGCAATCGATCACGGGGTGGAATACACAACGTTGCACGGCAGGCACCGTTCTAATTGGGCAGGGTATGACATAGGGGGGAATTCCATGTGAAATACGTTTTAAGGTCTCCCTTCGTGGCCTCTCTTTATTTTTAATAAAGGGTCAGCTTCTCGGCTTAGTTTTCCTCACACAGTCTGGGACCTTAACAGTCTAGGAGACCCTTTGCCCTACACCAGCTCTCAGTGAATTCTCAGTGTCAGCTCAAGCCAGCAGTCAGGGCCAGCAGTGATCTGCTGGGTGCCAGGAAGGAGATGGGGCTCCAGAGGAGCCCCATCAATAGGGAGGTAAAATATGGAGGTAGAGGCTGCCCAGCAGAGGCAGGTACATTGTAATGGGTTGTGTTCCCAAAGTTCATGTATGCATGCTCTCATCACCCAATACCTGGGAATGTGACCTTATATGGAAGTAGGCTTTGGCAGGAGATCAACTCCAGTTCCTTTTGTTATTGTGCCCCTAAAAGGGGGAAATCGGGTCCCAGAAATGCACCCAGGGATGATCCTCTGCAGAGACGTCACTCTGCTCTCACAGGCTCAGAAGCTGAGAGAAGACCTAGAACTCACAGTGCCTTGTACCTCCTGAGGGAATGTGGCCCAGAAGACACATATTCCATGCTGCTAAACTTCACAGCTATGAACACAGATCTCTAAACAACCCAGTCTGCAGTGGTGTGTCAGAACAACCCTAGACCCTTATGTATGTTTAAATCCTTTATAGTATAAATCAGTTATAGCTAATCATTATCATCTAGTCAAGTATCATTTAAGACAGGGAGGATGTTAACACTAAAAACCAGTCCTCACATATCCCCATAAAAGCATTGTACATTTTGTGGAACTTTTCAATGTGCACTGCAATGTACTAGAGGTTAATAGATCAGGGGCTGGGAAGGTGGCTCAGTGGTAGAACGCTTGCCTTGCATGCCTGAGGCCCTGGGTTCGATTCCCCAGCACCACATAAGCAAAAAGCAAAAAGCCGGAAGTGGCGCTGTGGCTCAAGTGGTAGAGCGCTAGCCTTGAGCTGAAGAGCTGAGGGACGGCGCCCAGGCCCAGAGTTCAGGCCCCACGAGGGGACCAATATATATATATATTTCAGGTCCTAGTTGTTACTGTAATACATCCATGGTATCCATTTCATTTTGTGTTTTATTTGAAGCAACTCTAAATCCGACTCTGATCATTTTCCCAGAATGGAGTCAGACAGAACCACTTCACCTGTGCGCTTTCTCAGCTTCAGGGTGCCGGGACTCATAGTCCATAGGACATGGCCTCTGCATGTCTTCTATGCCACAGGTCCTGAGGCCAGGAGGCCAGTGCACATACGCCTAGTATGCCCTCTGGTGGGAATCGGGACCCACTGCACCCCGAGTCCTGATGAGAGGACAGTGTGCAAGCCTAGGGCGCCCTCTGGTGGGCATCAGTGCTCACCGCACCCCGGGTCCTGATGAGGACAGCGCACAGGCCCAGAGCGCCCTCTGCTGGGCATTAGTGTTCACCGCAGCCCGGGTCCTGAGGAGCGCAACTTCTTGAAACGATCCAGTGGCCTTTGTTTCACAGCTATATGTTTATAGCACAAGCCGTTAGCAGCATATGTGTTTAATTACCCCATTAAGCTGCACACTACACTCCTTTTGAAAGAAATAACTTTATTTACTTATTGTGCCTCATTCACAAGAGTTATGGTTTGGATAAGAATTTCCTACACAGGCTCCTGTGTTGAATGCTTACTCTCCAGGTGTGGGACATTTTCAAGGGCTGTGGAAACTTAGGGAGATGGGGGCCTAGCTGAAATAGTTCATGGGCACTACTGGGCCTTGAACGTGGGGCTTAGGTGCAGTCCATCCCTGAGCTTTTCCACCCGAGCCGGCACATTAGCGCTTGAGCAATGGCTCCACTTCCAGCTTTTGTTTCAGTTGTCAATGGAAGGTAAGTCTCAAGGCTTTTTCTGCCCTATCTGGATTTGAACTCTCAAAGCCTCCTGAGTAGCTAGAATTTCAAGCATGAGCCACAGATGCCCTGCACAAGCCTCAACTCTCAAAAGATTCTGCCCCACAACATTGCTAGACAAGGGACCAGGCCTCTGTCACAGGACCTTTGGAGACAAACCACATCCAAACCACACCAGTAACCATTCATGGTTATAACTTAAGATTTAAATTATTACAGTTTTTATGTTTTTCCTCATTGTAGAATCTCCTAGAAGACTCAGCAGATCCAATGACAGGAAAAGAAATGAATTTGTCAGTCTCTGAAGGTTTAGAGTATATCCATTAACCTCTAATCTTCATGTAAACCAGAAGATATGCAGTTTCCTGCCTATAAAGAGAAATTTATCAGCATAGCAAAATTAAACATTTACAATGAAAGGCTATATGTATTTTTGGGTGGGTTGTGGGACTTGAACTCTGGGCCTGGGCACTGTCCCAGCTCAAAGCGAGGGCTCTACCACTTGAGCCATAAAGCCATTTCTAGTTTTCTGTAGCCAGTTACTTGGAGATAAGAGTCACAAACATTTTCCTGCCCAGGCTGGCTTTGAACCGCAATCCTCAGATCTCAGCCTCCTCAGTAGCTAGGATGACAGGAGTGAGCTACCAGTGCCTAGTTGAGGGGATATATTATTGATTCACAATAGGACCAAATTTCCAGGATAATGAAGCAAACCTTCATCTACCTAACCTGTCCGTCTCATCAAAGGGAAAGAAAATAGTGACTTGGGAAACTAACCTGCAAGTTCTTATTAGCTAACATACAAATCATGGACAGCATGGTGCTAACGGCTCATGCCTCTGATCCTAGCTACTCAGGAGGCTGAGATCTGAGGGTCATGGTTCAAAGGCAGCCTGGACAGAAAAGTCTGTGAGACTCTTATCTCCAATAAACTACTCAGAAAAAGCTGGAAGTAGCACTGTGGTTCGAGTGGTACAGCATTAATCTTGAATACAAAGAGGCTCAGGGATAGCACCCAGGCCCTGAGTTCAAACCCAGGACTAAAAGGAAGAAAGAAAGAAAGAAAGAAAGAAAGAAAGAAAGAAAGAAAGAAAGAAAGAAAGAAAGAAAGAAAGAAAGAAAGAAAGAAAGGAAGGAAGGAAGGAAGGAAGGAAGGAAGGAAGGAAGGAAGGAAGGAGGAAAGGACCAGGGACAGACATGTTATGGGACTATAAGCCAACTCCAAGCCTGTTTTTTGTAAATAAACTTAATTGGAACATGGCCACTTACATTCATTCATTCACGTGCTGTCTGTGGCACCCTGCATGTTGCAAGGGCAAAGCTGAGTAACAGCTACAGAAGCTATGCTCCAAAACCCTAAGTACTTCCTCTCTAACTTCTACAGAGAAAGTTTGCTAACCCCTATTCTAAATCACAGGGGAATGAATAACCAAAAATTGGCTAAGAACAGGCACCTAAGAGAAATTTTGAGAATAAATAAAATGAAAACATAAAAAGTAGGCAAAAGGAAGATATCAAACATAAACTCCACCTAATCCATTAATTATGAAATCAAACCTCTGATGTAGCTGAATATCACCTGGTACAAACACCATCACCCCCAATACCACCCCCAGTACCTACACTGTCACCCCAATACCACCTCCACTACCTACACTGTCACCTCAATACCACCTCCACTACCTACACTGTCACCCCAATACCACCTCCAGTACCTACACTGTCACCCCCATACCACCTCCAGTACCTACACTGTCACCCCAATACCACCTCCAGTACCTACACTGTCACCTCAATACCACCTCCACTACCTACACTGTCACCTCAATACCACCTCCACTACCTACACTGTCACCTCAATACCACCTCCACTACCTACACTGTCACCTCAATACCACCTCCACTACCTACACTGTCACGCCCATATCACCTCCAGTACCTACACTGTCACCTCAATACCACCTCCAGTACCTACACTGTCACCTCAATACCACCTCCACTACCTACACTGTCACCCCCATACCACCTCCACTACCTACACTGTCACCTCAATACCACCTCCACTACCTACACTGTCACCCCCAATACCACCTCCACTACCTACACCGTCAGTTCCATTTCCACCTCCAGTACATATAAAAATCTCTGCCTTAACTTTATCCAGCTTTTCTCTCTAGGTTAATGACTACGTCAGTATCATGTCCTGATGCTTACTGAGAAAGAGAAGAGTGGTCCTGGCCCCTGCTCTTCTGGGCACCACTGGCTCACACTTGTAACCCTTGTTATTCAGGAGGCTCCGATCGGAGAATTCAGGTTCAAAGCCAGCAGAGCAGAAAAGTCTTTGATACTCTTATCTCAAATTAACCACACAAAAGCAGGCCGTGGAGTTGTGGTTCATGTGGTAGAGCACTAGCCTTGAGTGAAAAAGCTCAATGCCTAGGCCTAGACTTCAAACCCAAGAACCAGCAACAAAAATAAAAAAAATAAAAAAAAAAGCACATGGTCTGGTGTGAGGGGAAAAGTCGCAAAATCAAAAAACATTTTGAAGTGTAATAAAGGAGGCCTGCTCAAAAAGCAACGAAAGCAATAAGATAGCCCTGCCTTTGGAGCTCCAGCGGTGCAATCGGTTAGCGCGGTACTGATAAGATAGCCCCGCCAATCCGCTGAGGCCCATCAGTAAAGGCTTTGCGCAGTAGGAGAGACCGTGATTATCAAAACACCACTAGGCACTTGCTCAGAAGATAAATTAGGACAGGGTCATAGAGACCAGAAAATACAGGTACACAGTTACAGAAGATGATGGACATGGTATTGGGACTTATGCCAGTGCTTTACTTAAGTCTAAATTCTGAGGGAAGTGTGGTGCCAGGGATGACTGCTGAAAGATGAGGCTGAATGGTAGTCAGTGGGGACTCTCGGATAAAGGCAATAGTTCATCCGTGCAGATTTCATAAAGCTCCAAGAACCCAGGGGACCCCATTCCCCCAAGTACTTCTCTTACCAGCGGTAGTGATGATTTCCATAGGTACACTGGACATCTTCCCAGGACACCTGGAAGAACATCACAGACATCAGCAGCTGGTTGGCAGCTGCTATTACGTGTGGACAGAACAGGGGACACTGTAATGTGCCCTGTTAGACTCCTGCAGAGAATGGAGAAGCCCACCCTGGCGACCACACAGCATCAGAGCATCTGGTGACACAACGCCGTGCATCCTGAGACCCTCTGTAATGTCCCCACTCACCTTGAAATGCTCACACCTATCCCAGAGTTTTACACCTTGCATCTTTAACGTCTCGCTCCACAGACATTTCCTACAAAGCATAAACCTTCAAGGTACGGGGCTAAGAGCACCAGAAACCTAACACTGACACAAACAGATGCTTAGAAAGCAATAAACCATGGCTGGGAAGGTGGCTCAGTGGTAGAGTGCTCGCCTAGCATGCATGAAGCCCTGGGTTCCATTCCTCAGTACCACATACACAGAAAAAACCGGAAGTGGCGCTGGGGCCGAAGTGGTAGGTAGAGCACTCTCCTTGAACACAAAGAGGCTGGGGAACAGCACCCAGACCCTGAGTCTAAGCCCCAAGACAAGCAAGAAAATAAATAAATAAAGCAATAAACCTAGAGAATGGCTTTGAACCACAAAACTCCCCAGCTCCTACACACAAACTACAAGACCATAATGCGTCTTCAACTCTGAGCTGAGAATTCAGAGAAGGAGGAAAGTTTAGATGATGGTTCTCACCCAACAAACATTGGAGTCATTGAAGCAGAGCCATCTTCCATCCGCTGGATTCCGAATGTAGGCACAGTAATGACCGAAGTCTGCCATCCCTACGTGGGCTATCACAGCGAAGAGTTCATACTGTGCTTCACGCTGGAAGAGGACAAGGCTGTAAGCGACCCATCCCTCCTTTCCCAGCCCTGGTCTTTAATGAGGAAGCATATTTGCCAGGCACTTGTTTACTGCCTGCTCTAGGCCCGGCACTGACACTTCCAAGGAGCTCGAAGAAAAGACCTTGACCTGCAGAATCTCACAGCTAGTTGAAGAGAAGCATCACAAACCAGAACTGTGATGCCTGTGTTATATCAGACGCACGACCAGTAAGTGGGGGATGTTCAATTTTTGCCAAGTGGGAACTCTGAGGAGGTCTCTGTTAACAGTGCAGAAGGGTTTTTTAACATTGGCAGACAAGTTATCGGAAGGGAATTTGTTTTGGTTTCTTTTGGGGGGGGGAGGGGTTGTGAACTTTTTGTTTCACCTTGGTTTCTTCTTTGTTTTTGTTGGTTTGTTTTGGAAGTTGCGGTTTGAACCCAGGGCCTCCTGCGTGCCAGGCAGGAGCCTTACCATTGAATCACACCCCTAGCTCTGTTCTATGCTGTTTTGTCCTTCCCCAGGCAAACGTCGGGAACATGATTTCCCCCGCTTCAGGCTTCCTATGATTAATGGGCTGATAGACACATGCCACCATCTGAACAGAAGACATAGTCTGAAAGTCTTCAGTTTGAGGTTAATGAAACTGTGAGAAATATGAGGTGACATTCAAAAAGGTGAGGAGAAGAAATGGAACTAGAATATCCACAAAACGCTGACAGAAAAGAACCCGAAAACGGACAGTGAAATGGCAGGACAGAAACCTTACAAAGACAGTAGGACACAAAGAGGAATGTTCCAGACGCAAAGTCTCTAATACATGTGTCCATGAAGTGTTCCACTCCCTCAAAATCTTAGAAAACTGTTTAAAAGAAAAGGGAACATTAGTAGTGAGAGTTTGGGCTGACTTTTTTGTTAGTCAAGAGTATTTCTTTCTTTCAAATAAAAACATAGCAGCAGAAACCCAACAGTGGTTATTAGGGGTTGTAATGAAAGATGGTGATCAAAGCGCACAAACTTCCAGTTAAACGGGAGGAATAGGTTTCAGAACAATGTCATACACTATCGTAATTATAATGTGTTCCACACCGGAAAATGCTTTTAAAGAATTTTTACATACGCTCACCACAAAGACACAGGTGAAGTGATAAGTATGTTGTCTAGCTTGAGCTAATCTTTCCAAAATTTGAGGATGGGTGCGGTTGCACACCTATAATCCAGGTTCTCCAGAGGGGGAGATCAGAAAGGCTGTGGACAAAGTCAGCCTGGCCAGAAAGCTAGTGAGACTCCGATCTCAACAGACAAGCCAGACACAAGTGCACACCCGGAAGCCTGTCCCTGGGAGAGGCAGAGGTAGAAGAGCAGCCCAAGGTCAGGCCTGGACAAAAACAAACCACTGCCTGATAACAGAACTCAAGCAAAAAGGCCCAGCGGCTTGGCTCAGATGGTGAATGGCGATGTGCTTGCTACAGGCCCAGCGTGACACATTAGTCAGTGCCAAGACCACAAGACACCATTCCTCCGGCATGCGTACGTCACAGCACCACACTGAAATCCCTACACACAAATACTTTCCATGTGTCAACATTGGAAATAAGGCAGGTTTGTTCTGAATCTTTAAAGAAACTAACACTAGGAACAGCAAAGGCTTGTGGTGACATTGTTATAATGATAACCCCAGCACGGACCCCGGGGGACCACATGGTCATTAAAATCAATAATGCTTAGAAAAAAACAAAAACAGCCTTTCTTTTATTTGTGAGGCAGGGTCTTAACTGTGTAGCTCACACTGGCCTTGAACCAATGCCCCTCTGGTCTACGTCTCCCGACCGCAAAGAAGATAGGCACGTGCCAACATACTGGCTGAAAAATAAATAAATAAATTGAATTTAAAATGTTTTTAAGCCCTCTGCCTTGAATATGCCTTTGCTTCTGTGACTCGCAGCAACCTGAGGCCAGCCTGTCCTCGGTGCGGGCCCCGCCTAGCCTGCAGAGGGCACACTTCCTCAGACAGAGCAGTGCTCAGAGGCTGAGCTCACCACGCCTGGCTCCCCTCCCGGGGGCGCTGCACACCCAGCACAGGGCTGCTCCGAGCCCTCACACTGTGGAGGTGAGCTGAAGACCAAATCGCTAACCCGGGCCTGGGGAGCCTGAACCAGGGGAGTCACCAGTCGGTGCCATCTAGCAGTCGAGGGGTAAGAGCGCTGAACCTGGAGGACGCCGCGTCTGGTAGGATCGATCCAGAACACCTCACCTGCTCTGCGTCCTCAGTGAAGTCTTGATGCTCAGCCAGAAGAACCTGACTGAGATCCAAGCGCTGAGGGAAGTGCAGCAAGTGGCAGACTTTCTCCGTCTGTGAGTTCCGAATGGAGAATCGCATCAGGTGAAGGGTCAGGGTTTGGGGCAGATGCGTCATCCTCAAGACCTGCAAAAGCAAAACTCACTGTGAGACGGGGCCCCGAGGCGCTTGCGGGAAGATCCTGAGACTCGCCGGGCCTGGTGGATCGTTCTCCTCCCCAGGGGGAGAGGCGCGGGGGACACACTGGGGAGCTGAAGGCTTCCATGGCAGAATCCATTCCTCTCCCCGGAGACACAGGGGACGCTTGGCCGGCACAGCACTATGGACCTCAGACAAAAGCCGTGAGCTGCTCAGGGCTCCGCAGAGGTGCCTGGCCCTCAGAAACTAGGAGTCTGCTGTAGGGAGCGTCTCTAAAACCAAAGAGGAAACCCCACCGCCCCCACCCAGCCCCATGCCGTCACCTGCCACTCCTGGTGGAAGACTGTGGTCAAGAAGCGACATCCACAGCCCCGTCTATGAGAAGCCCGAGGGTCTGAACTAGCCTCACCCACATCCCACCCCATCCGCCATCAGGAAGGGCCCGGAAGGGTCTGGAAAGCCGTGGCCCAGCAACAGCCCGCCCCGGAGACGCATCTGAACCTGAGGGTGGGCACCTGGCTTCCACGCGTCTTCGTCCCGCAGGCCTCGCAGAACCACTTGCTCTTGCTGGCTAACTCCCTGGGGTGGAAAAAAACAGCGCAGGGCCTCCTCCTGCCGGCGGAGGCCGCAGGGAAAGGCCGCGTCAGCAGACCCTTTCCATGGGCACGCGGCCACCCCACAGGTGAGGGCTGAGCTCCGCTGCAGGTTCCCCCACAGTCCCCCAAGCACCCCACTACCAGCGCTACATCTGTCAGGATCTTCCACCCACTGGAGGAGAAAACACAAGGAGCCCTGGTTAATATGAGGGTGAGAAAATGAGAAACAGGATAGAACTTCTGCTGCTGCTCAAAGAAATTGGCCACCTAGAGCCGTGCAAGTGAAACAGAGTTGTTAGTGTCCACGGGTGGAAGGACACGGGGAACTGGCATGGCGGAGGGAACTGGCATGGCGGGGCGACCCTTTCTCACCCAGTCTCTCACCAGTGTTTGCAGAGGCTTTGCGTCCACGTCATAGAGAGGGAGGGAGAGGGTCAGCATACTGCTGTTCCTACTGCTCTCTCTGGTACAGAGGAGGCAAACCAGGGACTCCTTCACCCGGATCGTGTACAGGGCCTGCAGCCTCTCTACCTGCAAGAAGGAGCCAAGGACGGGTGAGGCTATGTCCACAGTTGGACCTGTTGGACTGACGAGCCCTGACGCTCCCGGCAGGTACCGGGAAGGACACCAGGAACCGTGGCAAGCGGTCTCCACGGATCCCTTACTACAAATGCACAATGGTGAGCGACCTCTACAGGTCCTGGGATTCCAGCTTCAGCTCTTAGCCAAGTCCACATCATCTATTTGATCCTTAAGAAGGTTCCAGAACGTGAGGTAGAGCTGAGCAGCATCGTGCTGGACAAACACTGGTTAAAAAAAAGGAACAGCGCATCAGTGCGGTCGCTGGAGAAGTCCCATGTCCTCACGACCCCTAGCTACGTGAACACTCACCACCTTGCCTTTGACTCTCCCAACTCCCAAAAGAGGTCAGGAGGTACCACATGTCAGGCGCTCAGGAAGGGAGAAGCATTCTTGGTGCTGGATTTGACAGCGCCTCTTAAACTTCAGCCTCGGGAAGGGAACAAGGCTGTGCTCTACGCACTCTGAAGGGTATGGTACACCGGCAGCCTCAGTGGAGGGGGAAAGGCTTGCCACAGAAAAGCCAGAGCAGGAGCTGAACTCCCTGAGCGGCGCAGAGAGGTGGGCACATGCTGACGGGCCGGCCGGGGGCTGCCGGGCATGCCCCGCCTGGCCCCACTGGATTCCGTAGAACAGACCAGCTCCAGGGACTCTCCAGAGCACAGGAGCGGCGCCTCCTCGCTCCATCCGCTGCTCTGTTCCCAGCTTGCACCTGGCCAAGCCAGAACTCTGAAGGGAGGCGCAGACCACCAGACGGTGCGCCAGGCGGCATTCCTTCTCAGCAAAGATCGAAAAATGACTCTTTTTTTTTGCTTTACTTTTTTTTTTTATTATTATTTTTGGGTCCGGTTGTGGGGCCTGAACTCCGGGCCTGGGCGCTGTCCCTCAGCTCTTCAGCTCAAGGCTAGCGCTCTACCACTTGAGCCACAGCGCCACTTCTGGCTTTTTTCTTTTTGCTTCTGTGATGCTGAGGAATCGAACCCAGGGCCTCAGGCATGCAAGGCAAGCGCTGTACCACTGAGCCTCCATATTCATACCATATCCATAACCCCAACCCATCCCACAGAGTTCTTCCTCACACATTCCCTAACCCTAAACCTTTCCTGGACCCTTACTCTAACATTTCCTCAAGTGCATCCCCAACCTCACCCTTTGTCTACCATATTTTCCCTACACCCTTTCCTGACCTTAAGCCTGACCTATTCCCATAATCCAAATGCTAGCCCTAACCTCACCAGATCGATAAAATCCTAACACTGACAATGACCCTGACTCTGACCCTAACCCCCAACCCTAGCACATGCTCCAACATGTAGCCTATCAGTTATCCTAACACATACCTTACTCTAAAACCCTAAACTGTACCGCATACCCTAATAAGTACCCTAACAAATATAGTAAACAGTGTCACATTCTATCAAGTACCCTAACAAGTACTGTAAACCATACAAGCACATTTACGTACACCCTATCATCTACCTCAAATTCACCTTACCGCATACCCAAACACGTGCCCTTAATTAACCCAAACCATAACCCTAATATACACTATAGCGTATACTTTAACCCTAACACATACCCTAAGTCTAACACGAACCCTGACATATACCATAAACTTCATTCTAACTCACACACATGCCATAACATACACTCTAAACGCTAAAATGTGTGGTAACAATGACTCCTACATGCACTCTAATACATGCAAGTACTCTTATAGTTAGGTAAACTAGCATGTACCCCAAACATACCATAATACATACCTTAACTCTAAGCCAAACCCTAACAAATGCTCTAACATGTACCCTACTGGTTAACACAGACCCTAACCATTATCATGTACTGTAAAGCTTACATATACCCTAACAAGTACCCTAAACTTATCCCAACATACTTCCTAACGTGTTGCCTAACCCAAACCATAACTGTAACCTTGACACATACCCAAGCACATACTGTAACGCACACTCTAAACATTTACATGTAACAAGTACTCTAACATGTACTTCAAGTCATACATGTACCCTAGCATGTGCACAAAACATACCCTGTTTGCTAACATGTACTCTAAACACTAACAAGGACCCTAACACTTATTCAAAACCATGCAAATACCCTTAAATACACTCAAACTTGTACCTTAAAGTAACCCAATGTACACCCTAATATGTGCCCTGACTTTAACATGTCTTTGAACCCTAACAGATTTCCCAATAGTACTCTAACACATTAAACATACTCTAGACACGCATATAATAACAAATACCCTAACACATATTCTATAAAGCATACAGGTAACCTTACATGTACCCTGAATGTACCCTAACATACTCTAACTCTGACCTTTACATATACCCCAAGTACCTTGACACATATTTAAAAAATTAATGTACCCTAACATGTGACTCAACCATATCCTAACATGTACCTTCACCCTAACGAATCCCCTGTGAAGTATGCTAACTCTAATACATACCCTAATATGTGCCCTAACTAACACACACTCTAGCATGTACCGTAACCCTAACCAATCCACTATCAAGTACCCTAACTCTAACACATACCCTAACATGGACTCAAACACATACCCAATATGTGCCATTACTTTCACATGTATGTTAAACCTAACAGATTCCCAATATACTGTAATACAATAAACATGCTCTGGACACGAACCCATACGGTAACAAGTACCCATTCACATACTCTGTAAATTGTACCTGTACCCTGAATGTACCCTAACAAACTACAACTTCACATTTACCCTAAACGTAGCACATACCCTAATAAATACTCTAAATTCTAATACATTGTCCAAACCATCCAGGTAACCTTATGTATATCCCAAATGTGTAACCTGACACAGGCCCTAGTCCTGACACATACATGTACCCTAACATATACCCCATCACACACCCTAACTCTGGCCCATACTCACACCCTAATAATATGTATCCTGACTGACATCCATACACCAGCATGTACTCTAACTCTAACACCCTATGTACCTAAAAATGTACCTCACCCCTAAAATGTATGGTAAACATTAACATGTACCCTAACAAGTACCCTAACGTGTACTCTAAGTGAGCCTTATATGCACCCAAAATGCTCCTGTGCTCTGCTCTTCCACAAGCCCTGCCCCTGGGCTGCGCACTTCCCTGCTCTAGGCAGAAGGTGCTCTAGGCAGGTGCACTGTCCATGGAGGACACTGAGTGCAGTGAGGACTGCTTTCCACCAGGGGGTGCTCTAGGTATGCGCACTGTCCTCCTCACTACCAGGGGGTGCCGTGACCGCTGCTTCCCACCAGAGGGTGCTCTAGGTGTGTGCACCGTCCTCCTCAGGTCCCCGGGGTCTCCCACAAGCTCCGTCCCAGGCCCACTCACTTCTCCTTTGCCACACCCCTCCTGTGCTCTGCCTCCCCACAAGCCCCGCCTCTGGACTCATTCTTGCCCCACCCCTATCATTCTCTGCCCCTACACAAGCCCTGCCCCTGGACCCCTCACTTCCATGCTCTGCTCCTCCCAGACTGGAGGGTGCAGTGAGCACTGATTCACACCAGAGGGCGCTCTGGGTGTGTGCACTGTCCTCCTCTTCTCAGGACCACGGGGTGCAGTGAGCACTGATTCCCACCAGAGGGCGCTCTGGGTGTGTGCACGGTCCTTCTCAGGACCAGGGGCTGCAGTGGATAAAGTAGAGTGAAGTGTTGAGCTTTAACGCTTTCTTAATTGATGGCTGCTTTTAAGAATGATTCCCACCAGAAGGCGCTCTGGGTGTGTACACGGTCCATCTCAGGAAGAGAGGGTGCAATGAACACTGATTCCCACCAGAGGGCGCTCTGGGTGAGTGCACTGTCCTCAGGACCAGAGGGTGCAGTGAGCACTGATTCTGACCAGAGGGCGCTCTAGGGTGTCTCTTGTCCTGGCCAGGTATGCAGTGTTCACTAATTGACACCTGATGGTGCTCTAGGTGTGTGTACTGTCCTCCTCAGGACCCCAGATCCTCCCACAAGCCCACCCCTGCACTGCTCACTTCTTGCTCTGCTCCGCCCACAAAACCAGAGGATGCAGTGAGCACTGATTCCCACAAGAGGGTGCTCTAGGCTTGCACACTGTCCTCCTCTCCTCAGCACCTAGGGTGCGGTGATAGCTGATTCCCACCGGAGGGCACGCTAGACAGGTGAGCACCTTGCTCGTCTTCTCAGGACCAGGGGTGCAATGAGGGCTGTTTCCCACCAGAGGGTGCTCTAGGCATGCTCACCGTCCTCCTTTCCTCAAGACCAAGGGGTGCGGTGAGCGCTGATTCCCACCAGATGGTGGTCTAGCTGTGTACATGATCCTCCTCTTCTCAGGTCCAGGGGATGCAGTGACCAATGTTTCCCACCAGATGGTGCTCTAGGCCTGCACATGATCTTCCTCATCTCAGGACCAGAGAGGTGCAGTGACCACTGCTTCCTACCAGATGGTGCTCTAGGTATGCACACTGTCCCCAAGACCCTTGGCGTCCCACCAGCCCCGCCCCTGGACCGCTCACTTCCTGCTCCTGCCCCACCCCTGCAGTGCTCCACTCCTCCTCCTAGCCTGTAGCTGCAGCTACTTCTGCCCAGGACCCTGTAAAACTTGAAGCCCTGATGAAGTGTCCCAAAGCCTCAGTGCCAGAGACAGACCAGCCTCTGTTTGGTCCTGCTGCAAACTGTAGTGTCCCAACCCCAGAGCAGTCTTGTCCCAGTGTTACGGGGAAAAAAGTCCACTGTTCAGACAGCCTCACTTAAAAAGATGACTTTCTTGGGGAAGTGGAGAGCTAACCGGCCAGGGACGCAGCACAGACTCGGGAGCTGAAACTGCGACCCCGAACAACCCACAAGCTAGGGTTTTTAAAGGCAACATCCACGCCTGGCCACGCACAGGTGGCCAACGGGATTGTAACACCACATAAGGGTTGCATGTTTATGTCCGTGGCTGGTGGGTTACAGTCCGACTCCTAGGAACTGTTTGAACTAACCTATCATTCTGGCTTGCATTGGCGGGCAAATTTGGGGTCCCCACACAAAGCAAGTGGATATTCTTACTCTTGGGGTTTGTATATTCTGGAAACATGATGTTATAGGCCCTGCATCCTTGAAGCTGGGGGCTGTTACAAAGACAGCTACGGGAGCTTTATTACAGAGATAGCTACAGGAGGATGCGCAATGTGCACACCGAGGCATCGACTCCCTTGAAGCAGGAGGCAATCGATCACGGGGTGGAATGCACAACGTTGCACGGCAGGCACCGTTCTAATTGGGCAGGGTATGACATAGGGGGGAATTCCATGTGAAATAGGTTTTAAGGTCTCCCTTCATGGCCTCTCTTTGTTTTTAGTAAAGGGTCAACTTCTCGGCATAGTTTCCTCACACAGTCTGGGACCTTAACAGTCTAGGAGACCCTTTGCCCTACACCAGCTCTCAGTGAATTCTCAGTGTCAGCTCAAGCCAGCAGTCAGGGCCAGCAGTGATCTGCTGGGTGCCAGGAAGGAGATGGGGCTCCAGAGGAGCCCCAGCAATAGGGAGGTAAAATATGGAGGTAGAGGCTGCCCAGCAGAGGCAGGAACATTGTAATGGGTTGTGTTCCCAAAGTTCATGTATGCATGCTCTCATCACCCAATACCTGGGAATGTGACCTTACATGGAAATGGGCTTTTGGCAGGAGATCAACTCCAGTTCCTGTTGTTATTGTGCCCCTAAAAGGGGGAAATCGGGTCCCAGAAATGCACCCAGGGATGATCCTCTGCAGAGACGTCACTCTGCTCTCACAGGCTCAGAAGCTGAGAGAAGACCTAGAACTCACAGTGCCTTGTACCTCCTGAGGGAATGTGGCCCAGAAGACACTTATTCCATGCTGCTAAACTTCAGAGCTATGAACACAGATCTCTAAACAACCCAGTCTGCAGTGGTGTGTCATAGCAACCCTAGACCCTTATGTATGTTTAAATCCTTTATAGTATAAATCAGTTATAGCTAATCATTATCATCTAGTTAAGTATCATTTAAGACAGGGAGGATGTTAACACTAAAAACCAGTCCTCACATATCCCCATAAAAGCATTTTACATTTTGTGGAACTTTTCAATGTGCACTGCAATGTACTAGAGGTTAATAGATCAGGGGCTGGGAAGGTGGCTCAGTGGTAGAGCGCTTGCCTTGCATGCCTGAGGCCCTGGGTTCGATACCCCAGCACCACATAAGCAAAAAGCAAAAACCCGGAAGTGGCGCTGTGGCTCAAGTGGTAGAGCGCTAGCCTTGAGCTGAAGAGCTGAGGGACGGCGCCCAGGCCCAGAGTTCAGGCCCCACGAGGGGACCAATATATATATATATATTTCAGGTCCTAGTTGTTACTGTAATACATCCATGGTATCCATTTCATTTTGTGTTTTATTTGAAGCAACTCTAAATCCGACTCTGATCATTTTCCCAGAATGGAGTCAGACAGAACCACTTCACCTGTGCGCTTTCTCAGCTTCAGGGTGCCGGGACTCATAGTCCATAGGACATGGCCTCTGCATGTCTTCTATGCCACAGGTCCTGAGGCCAGGAGGCCAGTGCACATATGCCTAGTATGCCCTCTGGTGGGAATCGGGACCCACTGCACCCCGAGTCCTGATGAGAGGACAGTGTGCAAGCCTAGGGCGCCCTCTGGTGGGCATCAGTGCTCACCGCACCCCGGGTCCTGATGAGGACAGCGCACAGGCCCAGAGCGCCCTCTGCTGGGCATTAGTGTTCACCGCAGCCCAGGTCCCGAGGAGCGCAACTTCTTGAAAAGATCCAGTGGCCTTTGCTTTCACAGCTATATATTTATAGCACAAGTCGTTAGCAGCATATGTGTTTAATTACCCCATTAAGCTGCACACTACACTCCTTTTGAAAGAAATAACTTTATTTACTTATTGTGCCTCATTCACAAGAGTTATGGTTTGGATAAGAATTTCCTACACAGGCTCCTGTGTTGAATGCTTACTCTCCAGGTGTGGGACATTTTCAAGGGCTCTGGAAACGTAGGGAGACGGGGGCCTAGCTGAAATAGTTCATGGGCACTACTGGGCCTTGAACGCGGGGCTTAGGTGCAGTCCATCCTTGAGCTTTTTCACTCGAGCCGGCACATTAGCACTTGAGCAATGGCTATACTTCCAGCTTTTGTTTCCGTTGTCAATGGAAGGTAAGTCTCAAGGCTTTTTCTGCCCTATCTGGATTTGAACTCTCAAAGCCTCCTGAGTAGCTAGAATTTCAAGCATGAGCCACAGATGCCCTGCACAAGCCTCAGCTCTCAAAAGATTCTGCCCCACAACATTGCTAGACAAGGGACCAGGCCTCTGTCACAGGACCTTTGGAGACAAACCACATCCAAACCACACCAGTACCCATTCATGGTTATAACTTAAGACTTAAATTATTACAGTTTTTATGTTTTTCCTCATTGTAGAATCTCCTAGAAGACTCAGCAGATCCAATGACAGGAAAAGAAATGAATTTGTCAGTCTCTGAAGGTTTAGAGTATATCCATTAACCTCTAATCTTCATGTAAACCAGAAGATATGCAGTTTCCTGCCTATAAAGAGAAATTTATCAGCATAGCAAAATGAAACATTTACAATGAAAGGCTGTATGTATTTTTGGGTGGGTTGTGGGACTTGAATTCTGGGCCTGGGCACTGTCCCAGCTCAAGGCGAGGGCTCTACCACTTGAGCCATAAAGCCACTTCTAGTTTTCTGTAGCCAGTTACTTAGAGATAAGAGTCACAAACATTTTCCTGCCCAGGCTGGCTTTGATCCGCAATCCTCAGATCTCAGCCTCCTCAGTAGCTAGGATGACAGGAGTGAGCTACCAGTGCCTAGTTGAGGGGATATATTATTGATTCACAATAGGACCAAATTTCCAGGATAATGAAGCAAACCTTCATCTACCTAACCTGTCCGTCTCATCAAAGGGAAAGAAAATAGTAACTTGGGAAACTAACCTGTAAGTTCTTATGAGCTAACATACAAATCATGGACAGCATGGTGCTAACGGCTCATGCCTGTGATCCTAGCTACTCAGGAGGCTGAGATCTGAGGGTCATGGTTCAAAGGCAGCCTGGACAGAAAAGTCTGTGAGACTCTTATCTCCAATAAAATACTCAGAAAAAGCTGGAAGTAGCACTGTGGTTCGAGTGGTACAGCATTAATCTTGAATACAAAGAGGCTCAGGGATAGCACCCAGGCCCTGAGTTCATACCCAGGACTAGAAGAAAGAAAGGAAGAAAGGAAGGAAGGAAGGAAGGAAGCAAGGAAGGAAGGAAAACAAGGAAGGAAGAAAGGAAGGAAGGAAGGAAGGAAGGAAGGAAGGAAGGAAGGAAGGAAGGAAGGAAGGAAGGAAGGAAGGAGGAAAGGACCAGGGACAGACATATTATGGGACTATAAGCCAACTCCAACCCAGTTTTTTGCAAATAAACTTAATTGGAACATGGCCACTTACATTCATTCATTCACGTGCTGTCTGTGGCACCCTGCATGTTGCAAGGGCAAAGCTGAGTAACAGCTACAGAAGCTATGCTCCAAAACCCTAAGTACTTTCTCTCTAACTTCTACAGAGAAAGTTTGCTAACCCCTATTCTAAATCACAGGGGAATGAATAACCAAAAATTGGCTAAGAACAGGCACCTAAGAGAAATGTTGAGAATAAATAAAAGGAAAATATGAAAAGTAGGTAAAAGGAAGATATCAAACATAAGCTCCACCTAATCCATTAATTATGAAATCAAGCCTACTGATGTAGCTGAATATCACCTGGTACAAGCACCATCACCCCCAATACCACCTCCAGTACCTACACTGTCACGCCCATACCACCTCCAGTACCTACACTGTCACCTCAATACCACCTCCACTACCTACACTGTCACCTCAATACCACCTCCACTACCTACACTGTGACCCCCATATCACCTCCAGTACCTACACTGTCACCCCAATACCACCTCCAGTACCTACACTGTCACCCCCATATCACCTCCACTACCTACACTGTCACCCCAATACCACCTCCACTACCTACACTGTCACCCCCATATCACCTCCAGTACCTACACTGTCACCCCAATACCACCTCCAGTAACTACACTGTCACCCCCATATCACCTCCAGTACCTACACTGTCACCCCAATACCACCTCCACTACCTACACTGTCACACTCATACCACCTCCACTACCTACACTGTCACCCCCATACCACCTCCAGTACTTACACTGTCACCCCCACATCACCTCCAGTACCTACACTGTCACCCCCATACCACCTCCACTACCTACACTGTCACCCCCATACCACCTCCAGTACCTACACTGTCAGTTCCATTTCCACCTCCAGTACATATAAAAATCTCTGCCTTAACTTTATCCAGCTTTTCTCTCTAGGTTAATGACTACGTCAGTATCATGTCCTGATGCCTACTGAGAAAGAGAAGAGTGGTCCTGGCCCCTGCTCTTCTGGGCACCACTGGCTCACACTTGTAACCCTTGTTATTCAGGAGGCTTAGATCAGAGAATTCAGGTTCAAAGCCAGCAGAGCAGAAAAGTCTTTGATACTCTTATCTCAAATTAACCACACAAAAGCAGGCCGTGGAGTTGTGGTTCATGTGGTCGAGCACTAGCCTTGAGTGAAAAAGCTCAATGCCTAGGCCTAGACTTCAAACCCAAGAACCAGCACAAAAAAAAAAAAAAAAAAAAAAAAAAAGCACATGGTCTGGTGTGAGGGGAAAAGTCGCAAAATCAACAAACATTTTGAAGTGTAATAAAGGAGGCCTGCTCAAAAAGCAACGAAAGCAAATAAGATAGCCCTGCCTTTGGAGCTCCAGCGGTGCAATCGGCTAGCGCGGTACTGATAAGATAGCCCCGCCAATCCGCTGGGGCCCATCAGTAAAGCTTTGCGCAGTAGGAAAGACAGTGATTATCAAAACACCACTAGGCACTTGCTCAGAAGATAAATTAGGACAGGGTCATAGAGACCAGAAAATACAGGTACACAGTTACAGAAGATGATGGACATGGTATTGGGACTTATGCCAGTGCTTTACTTAAGTCTAAATTCTGAGGGAAGTGTGGTGCCAGGGATGACTGCTGAAAGATGAGGCTGAATGGTAGTCAGTGGGGACTCTCGGATAAAGGCAATAGTTCATCCGTGCAGATTTCATAAAGCTCCAAGAACCCAGTGGACTCCATTCCCCCAAGTGCTTCTCTTACCAGCGGTAGTGATGATTTCCATAGGTACACTGGACGTCTTCCCAGGACACCTGGAAGAACATCACAGACATCAGCAGCTGGTTGGCAGCTGCTATTACGTGTGGACAGAACAGGGGACACTGTAATGTGCCCTGTTAGACTCCTGCAGAGAATGGAGAAGCCCACCCTGGCGACCACACAGCATCAGAGCATCTGGTGACACAACGCCGTGCATCCTGAGACCCTCTGTAATGTCCCCACTCACCTTGAAATGCTTACACCTATCCCAGAGTTTTACACCTTGCATCTTTAACGTCTCGCTCCACAGACGTTTCCTACAAAGCATAAACCTTCAAGGTACGGGGCTAAGAGCACCAGAAACCTAACACTGACACAAACAGATGCTTAGAAAGCAATAAACCATGGCTGGGAAGGTGGCTCAGTGGTAGAGTGCTCGCCTAGCATGCATGAAGCCCTGGGTTCCATTCCTCAGTACCACATACACAGAAAAAGCCGGAAGTGGCGCTGTGGCCGAAGTGGTAGGTAGAGCACTCACCTTGAACACAAAGAGGCTGGGGAACAGCACCCAGACCCTGAGTCTAAGCCCCAAAACAAGCAAAAAAATAAATAAATAAAGCAATAAACCTAGAGAATGGCTTTGAACCACAAAACTCCCCAGCTCCTACACACAAACTACAAGACCATAATGCGTCTTCAACTCTGAGCTGAGAATTCAGAGAAGGAGGAAAGTTTAGATGATGGTTCTCACCCAACAAACATTGGAGTCATTGAAGCAGAGCCATCTTCCATCCGCTGGATTCCGAATGTAGGCACAGTAATGACCGAAGTCTGCCATCCCTACGTGGGCTATCACAGCGAAGAGTTCATACTGTGCTTCACGCTGGAAGAGGACAAGGCTGTAAGCGACCCATCCTCCTTTCCCAGCCCTGGTCTTTAATGAGGAAGCATATTTGCCAGGCACTTGTTTACTGCCTGCTCTAGGCCCGGCACTGACACTTCCAAGGAGCTCGAAGAAAAGACCTTGACCTGCAGAATCTCACAGCTAGTTGAAGAGAAGCATCACAAACCAGAACTGTGATGCCTGTGTTATATCAGACGCACGAACAGTAAGTGCAGAATGTTCAATTTTTGCCAAGTGGGAACTCTGAGGAGGTCTCTGTTAACCATGCAGAAGGGTTTTTTAACATTGGCAGACAAGTTATCGGAAGGGAATTTGTTTTGGTTTGGTTTGGGAGGGAAGGGGTTGTGAACTTTTTGTTTCACCTTGGTTTCTTCTTTGGTTTGTTGGTTTGTTTTGGAAGTTGCGGTTTGAACCCAGGGCCTCCTGCGTGCCAGGCAGGAGCCTTACCATTGAATCACGCCCCTAGCTCTGTTTTGTGCTGTTTTTTCCTTCCCCAGGCAAATGTCGGGAACATGATTTCCCACACTTCAGGCTTCCTATGATTAATGGGCTGATAGACAAATGCCACCATCTGAACAGAAGACATAGTCTGAAAGTCTTCAATTTGAGGTTAATGAAACTGGGAGAAATATGAGGTGACATTCAAAAAGGTGAGGAGAAGAAATGGAACTAGAATATCCACAAAACGGTGACAGAAAAGAACCCGAAAACGGACAGTGAAATGGCAGGACAGAAACCTTACAAAAACAGTAGGACACGAAGAGGAATATTACAGACGCAAAGTCTCTACTACATGTGTGCATGAAGTGTTCCTTCCACTCCCTCAAAATCTTAGAAAACTGTTTAAAAGAAAAGGGAACATTAGTAGTGAGAGTTTGGGCTGACTTTTTTGTTAGTCAAGAGTATTTCTTTCTTTCAAATAAAAACATAGCAGCAGAAACGCAACAGTGGTTATTAGGGGTTGTAATGAAAGATGGTGATCAAAGCGCACAAACTTCCAGTTAAACGGGAGGAATAGGTTTCAGAACAATGTCATACAGTATCATAATTATAATGTGTTCCACACCGGAAAATGCTTTTAAAGAATATTTACATACGCTCACCACAAAGACACAGGTGAAGTGATAAGTATGTTGTCTAGCTTGAGCTAATCTTTCCAAAATTTGAGGATGGGTGCGGTTGCACACCTATAATCCAGGTTCTCCAGAGGGGGAGATCAGAAAGGCTGTGGACAAAGTCAGCCTGGCCAGAAAGCTAGTGAGACTCCGATCTCAACAGACAAGCCAGACACAAGTGCACACCCGGAAGCCTGTCCCTTGGAGAGGCAGAGGTAGAAGAGCAGTCCAAGGTCAGGCCTGGACAAAAACAAACCACTGCCTGATAACAGAACTCAAGCAAAAAGGCCCAGCGGCTTGGCTCAGATGGTGAATGGCGATGTGCTTGCTACAGGCCCAGCATGACACATTAGTCAGTGCCAAGACCACAAGACACCATTCCTCCGGCATGCGTACGTCACAGAACCACACTGAAATCCCTACACACAAATACTTTCCATGTGTCAACACTGGAAATAAGGCAGGTTTGTTCTGAATCTTTAAAGAAACTAACACTAGGAACAGCAAAGGCTTGTGGTGACATTGTTATAATGATAACCCCAGCACGGACCCCGGGGGACCACATGGTCATTAAAATCAATAATGCTTAGAAAAAAACAAAAACAGCCTTTCTTTTATTTGTGAGGCAGGGTCTTAACTGTGTAGCTCACACTGGCCTTGAACCAATGCCCCTCTGGTCTACGTCTCCCGGCCGCAAAGAAGATAGGCACGTGCCAACATACTGGCTGAAAAATAAATAAATAAATTGAATTTAAAATGTTTTTAAGCCCTCTGCCTTGAATATGCCTTTGCCTCTGTGACTCGCAGCAACCTGATGCCAGCCTGTCCTCGGTGCGGGCCCCGCCTAGCCCGCAGAGGGCACACTTCCTCAGACAGAGCAGTGCTCAGCTCAGAGGCTGAGCTCACCACGCCTGGCTCCCCTCCCGGGGGCGCTGCGCACCCAGCACAGGGCTGCTCCGAGCCCTCACACTGTGGAGGTGAGCTGAAGACCAAATCGCTAACCCGGGCCTGGGGAGCCTGAACCAGGGGATTCACCAGTCGGTGCCATCTAGCAGTCGAGGGGTAAGAGCGCTGAACCTGGAGGACGCCGCGTCTGGTAGGATCGATCCAGAACACCTCACCTGCTCTGCGTCCTCAGTGAAGTCTTGATGCTCAGCCAGAAGAACCTGACTGAGATCCAAGCGCTGAGGGAAGTGCAGCAAGTGGCAGACTTTCTCCGTCTGTGAGTTCCGAATGGAGAATCGCATCAGGTGAAGGGTCAGGGTTTGGGGCAGATGCGTCATCCTCAAGACCTGCAAAAGCAAAACTCACTGTGAGACGGGGCCCCGAGGCGCTTGCGGGAAGATCCTGAGACTCGCCGGGCCTGGTGGCTCGTTCTCCTCCCCAGGGGGAGGGGTGCGGGGGACACACTGGGGAGCTGAAGGCTTCCATGGCAGAATCCATTCCTCTCCCCGGAGACTCAGGGGACGCTTGGCCGGCACAGCACTATGGACCTCAGACAAAAGCCGTGAGCTGCTCAGGGCTCCGCAGAGGTGCCTGGCCCTCAGAAACTAGGAGTCTGCTGTAGGGAGCGTCTCTAAAACCAAATAGGAAACCCCACCGCCCCCAGCCAGCCCCATGCCGTCACCTGCCACTCCTGGTGGAAGACTGTGGTCAAGAAGCGACATCCACAGCCCCGTCTATGAGAAGCCCGAGGGTCTGAACTAGCCTCACCCACATCCCACCCCATCCGCCATCAGGAAGGGCCCGGAAGTGTCTGGGAAGCCTTGGCCCAGCAACAGCCCGCCCCGGAGACGCATCTGAACCTGAGGGTGGGCACCTGGCTTCCACGCGTCTTCGTCCCGCAGGCCTCGCAGAACCACTTGCTCTTGCTGGCTAACTCCCTGGGGTGGAAAAAACAGCGCAGGGCCTCCTCCTGCCGGCGGAGGCCGCAGGGAAAGGCCGCGTCAGCAGACCCTTTCCATGGGCACGCGGCCACCCCACAGGTGAGGGCTGAGCTCCGCTGCCGGTTCCCCCACTGTTCCCCAAGCACCCCACTACCAGCGCTACATCTGTCAGGATCTTCCACCCACTGGAGGAGAAAACACAAGGAGCCCTGGTTAATACGAGGGTGAGAAAATGAGAAACAGGATAGAACTTCTGCTGCTGCTCAAAGAAATTGGCCACCTAGAGCCGTGCAAGTGAAACAGAGTTGTTAGTGTCCGCGGGTGGAAGGACACGGGGAACTGGCATGGCGGGGGGAACTGGCATGGCGGGGCGACCCTTTCTCACCCAGTCTCTCACCAGTGTTTGCAGAGGCTTTGCGTCCACGTCATAGAGAGGGAGGGAGAGGGTCAGCATACTGCTGTTCCTACTGCTCTCTCTGGTAGAGAGGAGGCAAACCAGGGACTCCTTCACCCGGATCGTGTACAGGGCCTGCAGCCTCTCTACCTGCAAGAAGGCGCCAAGGACGGGTGAGGCTATGGCCACAGTTGGACCTCTTGGACTGACGAGCCCTGACGCTCCCGGCAGGTACCGGGAAGGACACCAGGAACCGTGGCAAGCGGTCTCCACGGATCCCTTACTACAAATGCACAATGGTGAGCGACCTCTACAGGTCCTGGGATTCCAGCTTCAGCTCTTACCAAGTCCACATCATCTATTTGATCCTTAAGAAGGTTCCAGAACGTGAGGTAGAGCTGAGCAGCATCGTGCTGGACAAACACTGGTTAAAAAAAAGTAACAGCACATCAGTGCGTTCGCTGGAGAAGTCCCATGTCCTCACGACCCCTAGCTACGTGAACACTCACCACCTTGCCTTTGACTCTCCCAACTCCCAAAAGAGGTCAGGAGGTACCACATGTCAGGCGCTCAGGAAGGGAGAAGCATTCTTGGTGCTGGATTTGACAGAGCCTCTTAAACTTAAGCCTCGGGAAGGGAACAAGGCTCTGCTCTACGCACTCTGAAGGGTATGGTACACCGGCAGCCTCAGTGGAGGGGGAAAGGCTTGCCACAGAAAAGCCAGAGCAGGAGCTGAACTCCCTGAGCGTCGCAGAGAGGTGGGCACATGCTGCCGGGCCGGCCGGGGGCTGCCGGGCATGCCCCGCCTGGCCCCACTGGATTCCGTAGAACAGACCAGCTCCAGGGACTCTCCAGAGCACAGGAGCGGCGCCTCCTCGCTCCATCCGCTGCTCTGTTCCCAGCTTGCACCTGGCCAAGCCAGAACTCTGAAGGGAGGGGCAGACCACAAGATGGAGCACCAGACGGCATTTCTTCTCAGCAAAGAAAGAAAAATTACTCCTTTTTTTTTTTTTGCTTTACTTTTTTTTTTATTTATTTATTTTTGGGTCTGGTTGTGGGGCCTGAACTCTGGGCCTGGGCGCTGTCCCTCAGCTCTTCAGCTCAAGGCTAGCGCTCTACCACTTGAGCCACAGCGCCACTTCCGGCTTTTTTTCTTTTTGCTTCTGTGATGCTGACGAATCGAACCCAGGGCCTCAGGCATGCAAGGCAAGCGCTGTACCACTGAGCCTCCATATTCATACCATATCCATAACCCCAACCCATTCCACAGAGTTCTTCCTCACACATTCCCTAACCCTAAACCTTTCCTGGACCCTTACTCTAACATTTCCTCAAGTGCATCCCCAACCTCACCCTTTGTCTACCATATTTTCCCTACACCCTTTCCTGACCTTAAGCCTGACCTATTCCCATACTCCAAATGCTAGCCCTAACCTCACCAGATTGATAAAATCCTAACACTGACAATGACCCTGACTCTGACCCTAACCCCCAACCCTAGCACATGCTCCAACATGTACCCTATCAGTTATCCTAACACATACCTTACTCTAAAACCCTAAACTGTACCGCATACCCTAACAAGTACCCTAACAAATATAGTAAACAGTGTCACATTCTATCAAGTACCCTAACAAGTACTGTAAACCATACAGGCACATTTACGTACACCCTATCATCTACCTCAAATTCACCTTACCGCATACCCAAACACGTGCCCTTAATTAACCCAAACCATAACCCTAATATACACTATAGCGTATACTTTAGCCCTAACACATACCCTAACTCTAACACGAACCCTGACATATACCATAAACTTCATTCTAACTCACACACATGCCATAACATACACTCTAAACGCTAAAATGTGTGGTAACAATGACTCTTACATGCACTCTAATACATGCAAGTACTCTTATAGTTAGGTAAACTAGCATGTACCCCAAACATACCATAATACATACCTTAACTCTAAGCCAAACCCTAACAAATGCTCTAACATGTACCCTACTGGTTAACACAGACCCTAACCATTATCATGTACTGTAAAGCTTACATATACCCTAACAAGTACCCTAAACTTATCCCAACATACTTCCTAACATGTTGCCTAACCCAAACCATAACTGTAACCTTAACACATACCCAAACACATACTGTAACACACACTCTAAACATTTACATGTATCCTAACAAGTACTCTAACATGTACTTCAAGTCATACATGTACCCTAGCATGTGCACAAAACATACCCTGTTTGCTAACATGTACTCTAAACACTAACTCATACCCTAACAAGGACCCTAACACTTATTCAAAACCATGCAAATACCCTTAAATACACTCAAACTTGTACCTTAAAGTAACCCAATGTACACCCTAATATGTGCCCTGACTTTAACATGTATTTTAACCCCAACAGATTTCCCAATAGTACTCTAACACATTAAACATACTCTAGACACGCATATAATAACAAATACCCTAACACATATTCTATAAAGCATACAGGAACCTTACATGTACCCTGAATGTACCCTAACATACTCTAACTCTGACCTTTACATATACCCCAGGTACCTTGACACATACTTAAAAAAATTAATGTACCCTAACATGTGACTCAACCATATCCTAACATGTACCTTCACCCTAACGAATCCCCTGTGAAGTATGCTAACTCTAATACGTACCCTAATATGTGCCCTAACTAACACACACTCTAGCATGTACCGTAACCCCCTATCAAGTGCCCTAACTCTAACACATACATGGACATGGACTCAAACACATACCCTAATATGTGCCATTACTTTCACATGTATGTTAAACCTAACAGATTCCCAATACAATAAACATGCTCTGGACACGAACCCATATGGTAACAAGTACCCATTCACATACTCTGTAAATTGTACCTGTACCCTGAATGTACCCTAACAAACTACAACTTCACATTTACCCTAAACGTAGCACATACCCTAATAAATACTCTAAATTCTAATACATTGTCCAAACGTTACAGGTAACCGTCTTATGTGTATCCCAAATGTGTAACCCGACACATACATGTACCCTAACCTATACCCCATCACACACCCTAATATGTACCCTGACTGACATCCATACACCACTCACTTCTCCTTTGCCACACCCCTCCTGTGCTCTGCCTCCCCACAAGCCCCGCCTCTGGACTCATTCTTGCCCCACCCCTATCATTCTCTGCCCCTACACAAGCCCTGCCCCTGGAACCCTCACTTCCATGCTCTGCTCCTCCCACAAGACTAGAGGGTGCAGTGAGCACTGATTCCCACCAGAGGGCGCTCTGGGTGTGTGCACGGTCCTTCTCAGGACCAGGGGCTGCAGTGGATAAAGTAGAGTGAAGTGTTGAGCTTTAACACTTTCTTAATTGATGGCTGCTTTCAAGAATGATTCCCACCAGAGGGCGCTCTGGGTGTGTGCACTGTTCTTCTCAGGACCAGAGAGTGCAATGAACACTGATACCCACCAGAGGGCGCTCTGGGTATGTACACTGTCCTTCTCAGGACCAGAGGGGGCAGTGAGCACTGATTCTGACCAGAGGGCGCTCTAGGTGTGCACACTGTGCTCCTCTTGTCCTGGCCAGGTATGCAGTGTTCACTAATTCCCACCTGATGGTGCTCTAGGTGTGCGTACTGTCCTCCTCAGGACCCCAGATCCTCCCACAAGCCCACCCCTGCACTGCTCACTTCTTGCTCTGCTCCGCCCACAAAACCAGAGGATGCAGTGAGCACTGATTCCCACAAGAGGGTGCTCTAGGCTTGCACACTGTCCTCCTCTCCTCAGCACCTAGGGTGCGGTGATAGCTGATTCCCACCGGAGGGCGCGCTAGACAGGTGAGCACCTTGCTCTTCTTCTCAAGACCAGGGGTGCAATGAGGGCCGTTTCCCACCAGAGGGTGCCCTAGGCATGCTCACCGTCCTCCTTTCCTCAAGACCAAGGGGTGCAGTGACCACTGATTGCCACCAGATGGTGGTCTAGCTGGGTACATGATCCTCCTCTTCTCAGGTCCAGGGGATGCAGTGACCAATGTTTCCCACCAGATGGTGGTCTAGGCCTGCACATGATCTTCCTCATCTCAGGACCAGAGAGGTGCAGTGACCACTGCTTCCCACCAGATGGTGCTCTAGGTATGCACACTGTCCTCAAGACCCTTGGCGTCCCAGCAGCCCCGCCCCTGGACCGCTCACCTCCTGCTCCTGCCCCACCCCTGCAGTGCTCCACTCTTCCTCCTAGCCTGTAGCTGCAGCTACTTCTGCCCAGGACCCTGGAAAACTTGAAGCCCTGATGAAGTGTCCCAAAGCCTCAGTGCCAGAGACAGACCAGCCTCTGTTTGGTCCTGCTGCAAACTGTAGTGTCCGAACCCCAGAGCAGTCTTGTCCCAGTGTTACGGGGGAAAAAGTCCACTGTTCAGACAGCCTCACTTAAAAAGATGACTTTCTTGGGGAAGTGGAGAGCTAACCGGCCAGGGACGCAGCACAGACTCGGGAGCTGAAACTGCGACCCCGAACAACCCACAAGTCAGGGTTTTTAAAGGCAACATCCACGCCTGGCCACGCACAGGTGGCCAACGGGATTGTAACAGCACATAAGGGTTGCATGTTTATGTCCGTGGCTGGTGGGTTACAGTCCGACTCCTAGGAACTGTTTGAACTAACCTATCATTCTGGCTTGCATTGGCGGGCAAATTTGGGGTCCCCACACAAAGCAAGTGGATATTCTTACTCTTGGGGTTTGTATATTCTGGAAACATGATGTTATAGGCCCTGCATCCTTGAAGCTGGGGGCTGTTACAAAGACAGCTACGGGAGCTTTATTACAGAGATAGCTACAGGAGGATGCGCAATGTGCACACCCAGGCATCGACTCCCTTGAAGCAGGGGGCAATCGATCATGTGGTGGAATGCACAACGTTGCACGGCAGGCACCGTTCTAATTGGGCAGGGTATGACATAGGGGGGAATTCCATGTGAAATAGGTTTTAAGGTCTCCCTTCGTGGCCTCTCTTTGTTTTTAGTAAAGGGTCAGCTTCTCGGCTTAGTTTTCCTCACACAGTCTGGGACCTTAACAGTCTAGGAGACCCTTTGCCCTACACCAGCTCTCAGTGAATTCTCAGTGTCAGTTCAAGCCAGCAGTCGGGGCCAGCAGTGATCTGCTGGGTGCCAGGAAGGAGATGGCGCTCCAGAGGAGCCCCATCAATAGGGAGGTAAAATATGGAGGTAGAGGCTGCCAGCAGAGGCAGGAACATTGTAATGGGTTGTGTTCCCAAAGTTCATATATGGATGCTCTCATCACCCAATACCTGGGAATGTGACCTTACATGGAAATGCGCTTTTGGCAGGAGATCAACTCCAGTTTCTGTTGTTATTGTGCCCCTAAAAGGGGGAAATCGGGTCCCAGAAATGCACCCAGGGATGATCCTCTGCAGAGACGTCACTCTGCTCTCACAGGCTCAGAAGCTGAGAGAAGACCTAGAACTCACAGTGCCTTGTACCTCCTGAGGGAATGTGGCCCAGAAGACACTTATTCCATGCTGCTAAACTTCAGAGCTATGAACACAGATCTCTAAACAACCCAGTCTGCAGTGGTGTGTCAGAGCAACCCTAGACCCTTATGTATGTTTAAATCCTTTATATTATAAATCAGTTATAGCTAATCATTATCATCTAGTTAAGTATCATTTAAGACAGGGAGGATGTTAACACTAAAAACCAGTCCTCACATATCCCTATAAAAGCATTGTACATTTTGTGGAACTTTTCAACGTGCACTGCAATGTACTAGAGGTTAATAGATCAGGGGCTGGGCAGGTGGCTCAGTGGTAGAGCGCTTGCCTTGCATGCCTGAGGCCCTGGGTTCGATTCCCCAGCACCACATAAGCAAAAAGCAAAAAGCCGGAAGTGGTGCTGTGGCTCAAGTGGTAGAGCGCTAGCCTTGAGCTGAAGAGCTGAGGGACGGCGCCCAGGCCCAGAGTTCAGGCCCCACGAGGGAGGGGACCAATATATATATATATTTCAGGTCCTAGTTGTTACTGTAATACATCCATGGTATTCATTTCATTTTGTGTTTTATTTGAAGCAACTCTAAATCCGACTCTGATCATTTTCCCAGAATGGAGTCAGACAGAACCACTTCACCTGTGCGCTTTCTCAGCTTCAGGGTGCCGGGACTCATAGTCCATAGGACGTGGCCTCTGCATGTCTTCTATGCCACAGGTCCTGAGGCCAGGAGGCCAGTGCACATACGCCTAGTATGCCCTCTGGTGGGAATCGGGACCCACTGCACCCCGAGTCCTGATGAGAGGACAGTGTGCAAGCCTAGGGCGCCCTCTGGTGGGCATCAGTGCTCACCGCACCCCGGGTCCTGATGAGGACAGCGCACAGGCCCAGAGCGCCCTCTGCTGGGCATTAGTGTTCACCGCAGCCCGGGCCCCGAGGAGCGCAACTTCTTGAAAAGATCCAGTGGCCTTTGCTTTCACAGCTATATATTTATAGCACAAGTCGTTAGCAGCATATGTGTTTAATTACCCCATTAAGCTGCACACTACACTCCTTTTGAAAGAAATAACTTTATTTACTTATTGTGCCTCATTCACAAGAGTTATGGTTTGGATAAGAATTTCCTACACAGGCTCCTGTGTTGAATGCTTACTCTCCAGGTGTGGGACATTTTAAAGGGCTCTGGAAACTTAGGGAGACGGGGGCCTAGCTGAAATAGTTCATGGGCACTACTGGGCCTTGAACGCGGGGCTTAGGTGCAGTCCATCCTTGAGCTTTTTCACCCCAGCCGGCACATTAGCACTTGAGCAATGGCTATACTTCCAGCTTTTGTTTCAGTTGTCAATGGAAGGTAAGTCTCCAGGCTTTTTCTGCCCTATCTGGATTTGAACTCTCAAAGCCTCCTGAGTAGCTAGAATTTCAAGCATGAGCCACAGATGCCCTGCACAAGCCTCAGCTCTCAAAAGATTCTGCCCCACAACATTGCTAGACAAGGGACCAGGCCTCTGTCACAGGACCTTTGGAGACAAACCACATCCAAACCACACCAGTACCCATTCATGGTTATAACTTAAGACTTAAATTATTACAGTTTTTATGTTTTTCCTCATTGTAGAATCTCCTAGAAGACTCAGCAGATCCAATGACAGGAAAAGAAATGAATTTGTCAGTCTCTGAAGGTTTAGAGTATATCCATTAACCTCTAATCTTCATGTAAACCAGAAGATATGCAGTTTCCTGCCTATAAAGAGAAATTTATCAGCATAGCAAAATGAAACATTTACAATGAAAGGCTGTATGTATTTTTGGGTGGGTTGTGGGACTTGAATTCTGGGCCTGGGCACTGTCCCAGCTCAAGGCGAGGGCTCTACCACTTGAGCCATAAAGCCACTTCTAGTTTTCTGTAGCCAGTTACTTAGAGATAAGAGTCACAAACATTTTCCTGCCCAGGCTGGCTTTGATCCGCAATCCTCAGATCTCAGCCTCCTCAGTAGCTAGGATGACAGGAGTGAGCTACCAGTGCCTAGTTGAGGGGATATATTATTGATTCACAATAGGACCAAATTTCCAGGATAATGAAGCAAACCTTCATCTACCTAACCTGTCCGTCTCATCAAAGGGAAAGAAAATAGTGACTTGGGAAACTAACCTGTAAGTTCTTATTAGCTAACATACAAATCATGGACAGCATGGTGCTAACGGCTCATGCCTGTGATCCTAGCTACTCAGGAGGCTGAGATCTGAGGGTCATGGTTCAAAGGCAGCCTGGACAGAAAAGTCTGTGAGACTGTCATCTCCAATAAAATACTCAGAAAAAGCTGGAAGTAGCACTGTGGTTCGAGTGGTACAGCATTAATCTTGAATACAAAGAGGCTCAGGGATAGCACCCAGTCCCTGAGTTCATACCCAGGACTAGAAGAAAGAAAGGAAGAAAGGAAGGAAGGAAGGAAGGAAGCAAGGAAGGAAGGAAAACAAGGAAGGAAGAAAGGAAGGAAGGAAGGAAGGAAGGAAGGAAGGAAGGAAGGAGGAAAGGACCAGGGACAGACATATTATGGGACTATAAGCCAACTCCAACCCTGTTTTTTGTAAATAAACTTAATTGGAACATGGCCACTTACATTCATTCATTCACGTGCTGTCTGTGGCACCCTGCATGTTGCAAGGGCAAAGCTGAGTAACAGCTACAAAAGCTATGCTCAAAAACTCTAAGTACTTTCTCTCTAACTAGTACAGAGAAAGTTTGCTAACCCCTATTCTAAATCACAGGGGAATGAATAACCAAAAATTGGCTAAGAACAGGCACCTAAGAGAAATATTGAGAATAAATGAAAGGAAAATATGAAAAGTAGGTAAAAGGAAGATATCAAACATAAGCTCCACCTAATCCATTAATTATGAAATCAAACCTCTGATGTAGCTGAATATCACCTGGTACAAACACCATCACCCAAAATACCACCTCCAGTACCTACACTGTCACCCCTATACCACCTCCACTACCTACACTGTCACCCCAATACCACCTCCACTACCTACCCTGTCACCCCAATACCACCTCCACTACCTACACTGTCACCTCAATACCACCTCCACTACCTACACTATGACCCCCATATCACCTCCAGTACCTACACTGTCACCCCAATACCACCTCCAGTACCTACACTGTCACCCCCATATCACCTCCAGTACCTACACTGTCACCCCAATACCACCTCCAGTACCTACACTGTCACCCCCATATCACCTCCAGTACCTACACTGTCACCCCAATACCACCTCCACTACCTACACTGTCGCACTCATACCACCTCCACTACCTACACTGTCACCCCCATACCACCTCCAGTACTTACACTGTCACCCCCACATCACCTCCAGTACCTACACTGTCACCCCCATACCACCTCCACTACCTACACTGTCACCCCCATACCACCTCCAGTACCTACACTGTCAGTTCCATTTCCACCTCCAGTACATATAAAAATCTCTGCCTTAACTTTATCCAGCTTTTCTCTCTAGGTTAATGACTACGTCAGTATCATGTCCTGATGCCTACTGAGAAAGAGAAGAGTGGTCCTGGCCCCTGCTCTTCTGGGCACCACTGGCTCACACTTGTAACCCTTGTTATTCAGGAGGCTTAGATCAGAGAATTCAGGTTCAAAGCCAGCAGAGCAGAAAAGTCTTTGATACTCTTATCTCAAATTAACCACACAAAAGCAGGCCGTGGAGTTGTGGTTCATGTGGTCGAGCACTAGCCTTGAGTGAAAAAGCTCAATGCCTAGGCCTAGACTTCAAACCCAAGAACCAGCACCAAAAAAAAAAAAAAAAAAAAAAAAAAAGCACATGGTCTGGTGTGAGGGGAAAAGTCGCAAAATCAACAAACATTTTGAAGTGTAATAAAGGAGGCCTGCTCAAAAAGCAACGAAAGCAAATAAGATAGCCCTGCCTTTGGAGCTCCAGCGGTGCAATCGGTTAGCGCGGTACTGATAAGATAGCCCCGCCAATCCGCTGGGGCCCATCAGTAAAGCTTTGCGCAGTAGGAAAGACCGTGATTATCAAAACACCACTAGGCACTTGCTCAGAAGATAAATTAGGACAGGGTCATAGAGACCAGAAAATACAGGTACACAGTTACAGAAGATGATGGACATGGTATTGGGACTTATGCCAGTGCTTTACTTAAGTCTAAATTCTGAGGGAAGTGTGGTGCCAGGGATGACTGCTGAAAGATGAGGCTGAATGGTAGTCAGTGGGGACTCTCGGATAAAGGCAATAGTTCATCCGTGCAGATTTCATAAAGCTCCAAGAACCCAGTGGACTCCATTTCCCCAAGTGCTTCTCTTACCAGCGGTAGTGATGATTTCCATAGGTACACTGGACGTCTTCCCAGGACACCTGGAAGAACATCACAGACATCAGCAGCTGGTTGGCAGCTGCTATTACGTGTGGACAGAACAGGGGACACTGTAATGTGCCCTGTTAGACCCCTGCAGAGAATGGAGAAGCCCACCCTGGCGACCACACAGCATCAGAGCATCTGGTGACACAACGCCGTGCATCCTGAGACCCTCTGTGATGTCCCTACTCACCTTGAAATGCTTACACCTATCCCAGAGTTTTACACCTTGCATCTTTAACGTCTCGCTCCACAGACATTTCCTACAAAGCATAAACCTTCAAGGTACAGGGCTAAGAGCACCAGAAACCTAACATTGACACAAACAGATGCTTAGAAAGCAATAAACCATGGCTGGGAAGGTGGCTCAGTGGTAGAGTGCTCGCCTAGCATGCATGAAGCCCTGGGTTCCATTCCTCAGTACCACATACACAGAAAAAGCCGGAAGTGGTGCTGTGGCCAAAGTGGTAGGTAGAGCACGCACCTTGAACACAAAGAGGCTGGGGAACAGCACCCAGACCCTGAGTCTAAGCCCCAAGTAAAGCAAGAAAATAAATAAATAAAGCAATAAACCTAGAGAATGGCTTTGAACCACAAAACTCCCCAGCTCCTACAAACAAACTACAAGACCATAATGCGTCTTCAACTCTGAGCTGAGAATTTATTGAAGGTGGCTAATTCAGAGAAGGAGGAAAGTTTAGACGATGGTTCTCACCCAACAAACATTGGAGTCATTGAAGCAGAGCCATCTTCCATCCGCTGGATTCCGAATGTAGGCACAGTAATGACCGAAGTCTGCCATCCCTACGTGGGCTATCACAGCGAAGAGTTCATACTGTGCTTCACGCTGGAAGAGGACAAGGCTGTAAGCGACCCATCCCTCCTTTCCCAGCCCTGGTATGGTCTTTAATGAGGAAGCATATTTGCCAGGCACTTGTTTACTGCCTGCTCTAGGCCCGGCACTGACACTTCCAAGGAGCTCGAAGAAAAGACCTTGACCTGCAGAATCTCACAGCTAGTTGAAGAGAAGCATCACAAACCAGAACTGTGATGCCTGTGTTATATCAGACGCACGACCAGTAAGTGGGGGATGTTCAATTTTTGCCAAGTGGGAACTCTGAGGAGGTCTCTGTTAACCGTGCAGAAGGGTTTTTTAACATTGGCAGACAAGTTATCGGAAGGGAATTTGTTTTGGTTTGGTTTGGTTTGGGGGGGAAGGGGTTGTGAACTTTTTGTTTCACCTTGGTTTCTTCTTTGTTTTTGTTGGTTTGTTTTGGAAGTTGTGGTTTGAACCCAGGGCCTCCTGCGTGCCAGGCAGGAGCCTTACCATTGAATCACACCCCTAGCTCTGTTCTGTGCTGTTTTTTACTTCCCCAGGCAAACGTCTGGAACATGATTTCCCCCGCTTCAGGCTTCCTATGATTAATGGGCTGATAGACACATGCCACCATCTGAACAGAAGACATAGTCTGAAAGTCTTCAGTTTGAGGTTAATGAAACTGTGAGAAATATGAGGTGACATTCAAAAAGGTGAGGAGAAGAAATGGAACTAGAATATCCACAAAACGCTGACAGAAAAGAACCCGAAAACGGACAGTGAAATGGCAGGACAGAAACCTTACAAAGACAGTAGGACACGAAGAGGAATGTTACTGACGCAAAGTCTCTACTACATGTGTCCATGAAGTGTTCCTTCCACTCCCTCAATATCTTAGAAAACTGTTTAAAAGAAAAGGGAACATTAGTAGTGAGAGTTTGGGCTGACTTTTTTGTTAGTCAAGAGTATTTCTTTCTTTCAAAAAAAAACCATAGCAGCAGAAACCCAACAGTGGTTATTAGGGGTTGTAATGAAAGATGCTGATCAAAGCGCACAAACTTCCAGTTAGACGGGAGGAATGGGTTTCAGAACAATGTCATACAGTATCGATGTGTTCCACACCGGAAAATGCTTTTCAAGAATTTTTACATACGCTCACCACAAAGACACAGTTGAAGTGATAAGTATGTTGTCTAGCTTGAGCTAATCTTTCCAAAATTTGAGGATGGGTGCGGTTGCACACCTATAATCCAGGTTCTCCAGAGGGGGAGATCAGAAAGGCTGTGGACAAAGTCAGCCTGGCCAGAAAGCTAGTGAGACTCCGATCTCAACAGACAAGCCAGACACAAGTGCACACCCGGAAGCCTGTCCCTGGGAGAGGCAGAGGTAGAAGAGCAGTCCAAGGTCAGGCCTGGACAAAAACAAACCACTGCCTGATAACAGAACTCAAGCCAAAAGGCCCAGCGGCTTGGCTCAGATGGTGAATGGCGATGTGCTTGCTACAGGCCCAGCGTGACACATTAGTCAGTGCCAAGACCACAAAACACCATTCCTCCGGCATGCATACGTCACAGCACCACACTGAAATCCCTACACACAAATACTTTCCATGTGTCAACATTGGAAATAAGGCAGGTTTGTTCTGAGTCTTTAAAGAAACTAACACTAGGAACAGCAAAGGCTTGTGGTGACATTGTTATAATGATAACCCCAGCACGGAGCCCGGGGGACCACATGGTCATTAAAATCAATAATGCTTAGAAAAAAACAAAAACAGCCTTTCTTTTATTTGTGAGGCAGGGTCTTAACTGTGTAGCTCACACTGGCCTTGAACCAATGCCCCTCTGGTCTACGTCTCCCGGCCGCAAAGAAGATAGGCACGTGCCAACATACTGGCTGAACAATAAATAAATAAATTGAATTTAAAATGTTTTTAAGCCCTCTGCCTTGAATATGCCTTTGCCTCTGTGACTCGCAGCAACCTGATGCCAGCCTGTCCTCGGTGCGGGCCCCGCCTAGCCCGCAGAGGGCACACTTCCTCAGACAGAGCAGTGCTCAGAGGCTGAGCTCACCACGCCTGGCTCCCCTCCCGGGGGCGCTGCGCACCCAGCACAGGGCTGCTCCGAGCCCTCACACTGTGGAGGTGAGCTGAAGACCAAATCGCTAACCCGGGCCTGGGGAGCCTGAACCAGGGGATTCACCAGTCGGTGCCATCTAGCAGTCGAGGGGTAAGAGCGCTGAACCTGGAGGACGCCGCGTCTGGTAGGATCGATCCAGAACACCTCACCTGCTCTGCGTCCTCAGTGAAGTCTTGATGCTCAGCCAGAAGAACCTGACTGAGATCCAAGCGCTGAGGGAAGTGCAGCAAGTGGCAGACTTTCTCCGTCTGTGAGTTCCGAATGGAGAATCGCATCAGGTGAAGGGTCAGGGTTTGGGGCAGATGCGTCATCCTCAAGACCTGCAAAAGCAAAACTCACTGTGAGACGGGGCCCCGAGGCGCTTGCGGGAAGATCCTGAGACTCGCCGGGCCTGGTGGCTCGTTCTCCTCCCCAGGGGGAGGGGTGCGGGGGACACACTGGGGAGCTGAAGGCTTCCATGGCAGAATCCATTCCTCTCCCCGGAGACACAGGGGACGCTTGGCCGGCACAGCACTATGGACCTCAGACAAAAGCCGTGAGCTGCTCAGGGCTCCGCAGAGGTGCCTGGCCCTCAGAAACTAGGAGTCTGCTGTAGGGAGCGTCTCTAAAACCAAAGAGGAAACCCCACCGCCCCCACCCAGCCCCATGCCGTCACCTGCCACTCCTGGTGGAAGACTGTGGTCAAGAAGCGACACCCACAGCCCCGTCTATGAGAAGCCCGAGCGTCTGAACTAGCCTCACCCACATCCCACCCCATCCGCCATCAGGAAGGGCCCGGAAGTGTCTGGAAAGCCGTGGCCCAGCAACAGCCCGCCCCGGAGACGCATCTGAACCTGAGGGTGGGCACCTGGCTTCCACGCGTCTTCGTCCCGCAGGCCTCGCAGAACCACTTGCTCTTGCTGGCTAACTCCCTGGGGTGGAAAAAACAGCGCAGGGCCTCCTCCTGCCGGCGGAGGCCGCAGGGAAAGGCCGCGTCAGCAGACCCTTTCCATGGGCACACGGCCACCCCACAGGTGAGGGCTGAGCTCCGCTGCCGGTTCCCCCACAGTCCCCCAAGCACCCCACTACCAACGCTACATCTGTCAGGATCTTCCACCCACTGGAGGAGAAAACACAAGGAGCCCTGGTTAATACGAGGGTGAGAAAATGAGAAACAGGATAGAACTTCTGCTGCTGCTCAAAGAAATTGGCCACCTAGAGCCATGTAAGTGAAACAGAGTTGTTAGTGTCCGCGGGTGGAAGGACACGGGGAACTGGCATGGCAGGGGGAACTGGCATGGCGGAGGGAACTGGCATGGCGGGGCGACCCTTTCTCACCCAGTCTCTCACCAGTGTTTGCAGAGGCTTTGCATCCACTTCATAGAGAGGGAGGGAGAGGGTCAGCATACTGCTGTTCCTACTGCTCTCTCTGGTACAGAGGAGGCAAACCAGGGACTCCTTCACCCGGATCGTGTACAGGGCCTGCAGCCTCTCTACCTGCAAGAAGGCGCCAAGGACCGGTGAGGCTATGGCCAGAGTTGGACCTGTTGGACTGACGAGCCCTGACACTCCCGGCAGGTACCGGGAAGGACACCAGGAACCGTGGCAAGCGGTCTCCACGGATCCCTTACTACAAATGCACAATGGTGAGCGACCTCTACAGGTCCTGGGATTCCAGCTTCAGCTCTTACCAAGTCCACATCATCTATTTGATCCTTAAGAAGGTTCCAGAACGTGAGGTAGAGCTGAGCAGCATCGTGCTGGACAAACACTGGTTAAAAAAAAGGAACAGCGCATCAGTGCGGTCGCTGGAGAAGTCCCATGTCCTCACGACCCCTAGCTACGTGAACACTCACCACCTTGCCTTTGCCTCTCCCAACTCCCAAAAGAGGTCAGGAGGTACCACATGTCAGGCGCTCAAGAAGGGAGAAGCATTCTTGGTGCTGGATTTGACAGCGCCTCTTAAACTTAAGCCTCGGGAAGGGAACAAGGCTGTGCTCTACGCACTCTGAAGGGTATGGTACACCAGCAGCCTCAGTGGAGGGGCAAAGGCTTGCCACAGAAAAGCCAGAGCAGGAGCTGAACTCCCTGAGCGGCGCAGAGAGGTGGGCACATGCTGCCGGGCCGGCCGGGGGCTGCCGGGCATGACCCGCCTGGCCCCACTGGATTCCCTAGAACAGACCAGCTCCAGGGACTCTCCAGAGCACAGGAGCGGCGCCTCCTCGCTCCATCCGTTGCTCTGTTCCCAGCTTGCACCTGGCCAAGCCAGAACTCTGAAGGGAGGCGCAGACCACAAGATGGAGCGCCAGACGGCATTTCTTCTCAGCAAAGAAAGAAAAATTACTCCTTTTTTTTTTGCTTTACTTTTTTTTTATTTATTTATTTTTGGGTCTGGTTTTGGGGCCTGAACTCTGGGCCTGGGCGCTGTCCCTCAGCTCTTCAGCTCAAGGCTAGCGCTCTACCACTTGAGCCACAGCGCCACTTCCGGCTTTTTTTCTTTTTGCTTCTGTGATGCTGAGGAATCGAACCCAGGGCCTCAGGCATGCAAGGCAAGCTCTGTACCACTGAGCCTCCATATTCATACCATATCCATAACCCCAACCCATTCCACAGAGTTCTTCCTCACACATTCCCTAACCCTAAACCTTTCCTGGACCCTTACTCTAACATTTCCTCAAGTGCATCCCCAACCTCACCCTTTGTCTACCATATTTTCCCTACACCCTTTCCTGACCTTAAGCCTGACCTATTCCCATAATCCAAATGCTAGCCCTAACCTCACCAGATTGATAAGATCCTAACACTGACAATGACCCTGACTCTGACCCTAACCCCCAACCCTAGCACATGCTCCAATATGTACCCTATCAGTTATCCTAACACATACCTTACTCTAAAACCCTAAACTGTACCGCATACCCTAACAAGTACCCTAACAAATATAGTAAACAGTGTCACATTCTATCAAGTACCCTAACAAGTACTGTAAACCATACAGGCACATTTACGTACACCCTATCATCTACCTCAAATTCACCTTACCGCATACCCAAACACGTGCCCTTAATTAACCCAAACCATAACCCTAATATACACTATAGCGTATACTTTAACCCTAACACATACCCTAACTCTAACACGAACCCTGACATATACCATAAACTTCATTCTAACTCACACACATGCCATAACATACACTCTAAACGCTAAAATGTGTGGTAACAATGACTCCTACATGCACTCTAATACATGCAAGTACTCTTATAGTTAGGTAAACTAGCATGTACCCCAAACATACCCTAATACATACCTTAACTCTAAGCCAAACCCTAACAAATGCTCTAACATGTACCCTACTGGTTAACACAGACCCTAACCATTATCATGTACTGTAAAGCTTACATATACCCTAACAAGTACCCTAAACTTATCCCAACATACTTCCTAACATGTTGCCTAACCCAAACCATAACTGTAACCTTAACACATACCCAAACACATACTGTAACACACACTCTAAACATTTACATGTATCCTAACAAGTACTCTAACATGTACTTCAAGTCATACATGTACCCTAGCATGTGCACAAAACATACCCTGTTTGCTAACATGTACTCTAAACACTAACTCATACCCTAACAAGGACCCTAACACTTATTCAAAACCATGCAAATACCCTTAAATACACTCAAACTTGTACCTTAAAGTAACCCAATGTACACCCTAATATGTGCCCTGACTTTAACATGTCTTTGAACCCCAACAGATTTCCCAATAGTACTCTAACACATTAAACATACTCTAGACACGCATATAATAACAAATACCCTAACACATATTCTATAAAGCATACAGGAACCTTACATGTACCCTGAATGTACCCTAACATACTCTAACTCTGACCTTTACATATACCCCAGGTACCTTGACACATACTTAAAAAAATTAATGTACCCTAACATGTGACTCAACCATATCCTAACATGTACCTTCACCCTAACGAATCCCCTGTGAAGTATGCTAACTCTAATACATACCCTAATATGTGCCCTAACTAACACACACTCTAGCATGTACCGTAACCCTAACAAATCCCCTATCAAGTGCCCTAACTCTAACACATACATGGACATGGACTCAAACACATACCCTAATATGTGCCATCACTTTCACATGTATGTTAAACCTAACAGATTCCCAATATACTGTAATACAAAAAACATGCTCTGGACACGAACCCATATGGTAACAAGTACCCATTCACATACTCTGTAAATTGTACCTGTACCCTGAATGTACCCTAACAAACTACAACTTCACATTTACCCTAAACGTAGCACATACCCTAATAAATACTCTAAATTCTAATACATTGTCCAAACCATCCAGGTAACCGTCTTACGTGTATCCCAAATGTGTAACCTGACACATGCATGTACCCTAACATATACCCCATCACACACCCTAATATGTACCCTGACTGACATGCATACACCACTCACTTCTCCTTTGCCACACCCCTCCTGTGCTCTGCCTCCCCACAAGCCCCGCCTCTGGACTCATTCTTGCCCCACCCCTATCATTCTCTGCCCCTACACAAGCCCCGCCCCTGGACCCCTCACTTCCATGCTCTGCTCCTCCCACAAGACTAGAGGGTGCAGTCTGCACTGATTCCCACCAGAGGGCGCTCTGGGTGTGTGCACGGTCCTTCTCAGGACCAGGGGCTGCAGTGGATAAAGTAGAGTGAAGTGTTGAGCGTTAACGCTTTCTTAATTGATGGCTGCTTTCAAGAATGATTCCCACCAGAGGGCGCTCTGGGTGTGTGCACTGTTCTTCTCAGGACCAGAGAGTGCAATGAACACTGATACCCACAAGACGGCGCTCTGGGTATGTACACTGTCCTTCTCAGGACCAGAGGGGGCAGTGAGCCCTGATTCTGACCAGAGGGCGCTCTAGGTGTGCACACTGTGCTCCTCTTGTCCTGGCCAGGTATGCAGTGTTCACTAATTCCCACCTGATGGTGCTCTAGGTGTGTGTACTGTCCTCCTCAGGACCCCAGATCCTCCCACAAGCCCACCCCTGCACTGCTCACTTCTTGCTCTGCTCCGCCCACAAAACCAGAGGATGCAGTGAGCACTGATTCCCACAAGAGGGTGCTCTAGGCTTGCACACTGTCCTCCTCTCCTCAGCACCTAGGGTGCGGTGATAGCTGATTCCCACCGGAGGGCACGCTAGACAGGTGAGCACCTTGCTCGTCTTCTCAGGACCAGGGGTGCAATGAGGGCTGTTTCCCACCAGAGGGTGCTCTAGGCATGCTCACCGTCCTCCTTTCCTCAAGACCAAGGGGTGCGGTGAGCGCTGATTCCCACCAGATGGTGGTCTAGCTGTGTACATGATCCTCCTCTTCTCAGGTCCAGGGGATGCAGTGACCAATGTTTCCCACCAGATGGTGCTCTAGGCCTGCACATGATCTTCCTCATCTCAGGACCAGAGAGGTGCAGTGACCACTGCTTCCTACCAGATGGTGCTCTAGGTATGCACACTGTCCCCAAGACCCTTGGCGTCCCACCAGCCCCGCCCCTGGACCGCTCACTTCCTGCTCCTGCCCCACCCCTGCAGTGCTCCACTCCTCCTCCTAGCCTGTAGCTGCAGCTACTTCTGCCCAGGACCCTGTAAAACTTGAAGCCCTGATGAAGTGTCCCAAAGCCTCAGTGCCAGAGACAGACCAGCCTCTGTTTGGTCCTGCTGCAAACTGTAGTGTCCCAACCCCAGAGCAGTCTTGTCCCAGTGTTACGGGGAAAAAAGTCCACTGTTCAGACAGCCTCACTTAAAAAGATGACTTTCTTGGGGAAGTGGAGAGCTAACCGGCCAGGGACGCAGCACAGACTCGGGAGCTGAAACTGCGACCCCGAACAACCCACAAGCTAGGGTTTTTAAAGGCAACATCCACGCCTGGCCACGCACAGGTGGCCAACGGGATTGTAAAACCACATAAGGGTTGCATGTTTATGTCCGTGGCTGGTGGGTTACAGTCCGACTCCTAGGAACTGTTTGAACTAACCTATCATTCTGGCTTGCATTGGCGGGCAAATTTGGGGTCCCCACACAAAGCAAGTGGATATTCTTACTCTTGGGGTTTGTATATTCTGGAAACATGATGTTATAGGCCCTGCATCCTTGAAGCTGGGGGCTGTTACAAAGACAGCTACGGGAGCTTTATTACAGAGATAGCTACAGGAGGATGCGCAATGTGCACACCGAGGCATCGACTCCCTTGAAGCAGGAGGCAATCGATCACGGGGTGGAATGCACAACGTTGCACGGCAGGCACCGTTCTAATTGGGCAGGGTATGACATAGGGGGGAATTCCATGTGAAATAGGTTTTAAGGTCTCCCTTCATGGCCTCTCTTTGTTTTTAGTAAAGGGTCAACTTCTCGGCATAGTTTTCCTCACACAGTCTGGGACCTTAACAGTCTAGGAGACCCTTTGCCCTACACCAGCTCTCAGTGAATTCTCAGGGTCAGCTCAAGCCAGCAGTCAGGGCCAGCAGTGATCTGCTGGGTGCCAGGAAGGAGATGGGGCTCCAGAGGAGCCCCAGCAATAGGGAGGTAAAATATGGAGGTAGAGGCTGCCCAGCAGAGGCAGGAACATTGTAATGGGTTGTGTTCCCAAAGTTCATGTATGCATGCTCTCATCACCCAATACCTGGGAATGTGACCTTACATGGAAATGGGCTTTTGGCAGGAGATCAACTCCAGTTCCTGTTGTTATTGTGCCCCTAAAAGGGGGAAATCGGGTCCCAGAAATGCACCCAGGGATGATCCTCTGCAGAGACGTCACTCTGCTCTCACAGGCTCAGAAGCTGAGAGAAGACCTAGAACTCACAGTGCCTTGTACCTCCTGAGGGAATGTGGCCCAGAAGACACTTATTCCATGCTGCTAAACTTCAGAGCTATGAACACAGATCTCTAAACAACCCAGTCTGCAGTGGTGTGTCATAGCAACCCTAGACCCTTATGTATGTTTAAATCCTTTATAGTATAAATCAGTTATAGCTAATCATTATCATCTAGTTAAGTATCATTTAAGACAGGGAGGATGTTAACACTAAAAACCAGTCCTCACATATCCCCATAAAAGCATTTTACATTTTGTGGAACTTTTCAATGTGCACTGCAATGTACTAGAGGTTAATAGATCAGGGGCTGGGAAGGTGGCTCAGTGGTAGAGCGCTTGCCTTGCATGCCTGAGGCCCTGGGTTCGATACCCCAGCACCACATAAGCAAAAAGCAAAAACCCGGAAGTGGCGCTGTGGCTCAAGTGGTAGAGCGCTAGCCTTGAGCTGAAGAGCTGAGGGACGGCGCCCAGGCCCAGAGTTCAGGCCCCACGAGGGGACCAATATATATATATATATTTCAGGTCCTAGTTGTTACTGTAATACATCCATGGTATCCATTTCATTTTGTGTTTTATTTGAAGCAACTCTAAATCCGACTCTGATCATTTTCCCAGAATGGAGTCAGACAGAACCACTTCACCTGTGCGCTTTCTCAGCTTCAGGGTGCCGGGACTCATAGTCCATAGGACGTGGCCTCTGCATGTCTTCTATGCCACAGGTCCTGAGGCCAGGAGGCCAGTGCACATATGCCTAGTATGCCCTCTGGTGGGAATCGGGACCCACTGCACCCCGAGTCCTGATGAGAGGACAGTGTGCAAGCCTAGGGCGCCCTCTGGTGGGCATCAGTGCTCACCGCACCCCGGGTCCTGATGAGGACAGCGCACAGGCCCAGAGCGCCCTCTGCTGGGCATTAGTGTTCGCCGCAGCCCGGGTCCCGAGGAGCGCAACTTCTTGAAAAGATCCAGTGGCCTTTGCTTTCACAGCTATATATTTATAGCACAAGTCGTTAGCAGCATATGTGTTTAATTACCCCATTAAGCTGCACACTACACTCCTTTTGAAAGAAATAACTTTATTTACTTATTGTGCCTCATTCACAAGAGTTATGGTTTGGATAAGAATTTCCTACACAGGCTCCTGTGTTGAATGCTTACTCTCCAGGTGTGGGACATTTTCAAGGGCTCTGGAAACGTAGGGAGACGGGGGCCTAGCTGAAATAGTTCATGGGCACTACTGGGCCTTGAACGCGGGGCTTAGGTGCAGTCCATCCTTGAGCTTTTTCACTCGAGCCGGCACATTAGCACTTGAGCAATGGCTATACTTCCAGCTTTTGTTTCCGTTGTCAATGGAAGGTAAGTCTCAAGGCTTTTTCTGCCCTATCTGGATTTGAACTCTCAAAGCCTCCTGAGTAGCTAGAATTTCAAGCATGAGCCACAGATGCCCTGCACAAGCCTCAGCTCTCAAAAGATTCTGCCCCACAACATTGCTAGACAAGGGACCAGGCCTCTGTCACAGGACCTTTGGAGACAAACCACATCCAAACCACACCAGTACCCATTCATGGTTATAACTTAAGACTTAAATTATTACACTTTTTATGTTTTTCCTCATTGTAGAATCTCCTAGAAGACTCAGCAGATCCAATGACAGGAAAAGAAATGAATTTGTCAGTCTCTGAAGGTTTAGAGTATATCCATTAACCTCTAATCTTCATGTAAACCAGAAGATATGCAGTTTCCTGCCTATAAAGAGAAATTTATCAGCATAGCAAAATGAAACATTTACAATGAAAGGCTGTATGTATTTTTGGGTGGGTTGTGGGACTTGAATTCTGGGCCTGGGCACTGTCCCAGCTCAAGGCGAGGGCTCTACCACTTGAGCCATAAAGCCACTTCTAGTTTTCTGTAGCCAGTTACTTAGAGATAAGAGTCACAAACATTTTCCTGCCCAGGCTGGCTTTGATCCGCAATCCTCAGATCTCAGCCTCCTCAGTAGCTAGGATGACAGGAGTGAGCTACCAGTGCCTAGTTGAGGGGATATATTATTGATTCACAATAGGACCAAATTTCCAGGATAATGAAGCAAACCTTCATCTACCTAACCTGTCCGTCTCATCAAAGGGAAAGAAAATAGTGACTTGGGAAACTAACCTGTAAGTTCTTATTAGCTAACATACAAATCATGGACAGCATGGTGCTAACGGCTCATGCCTGTGATCCTAGCTACTCAGGAGGCTGAGATCTGAGGGTCATGGTTCAAAGGCAGCCTGGACAGAAAAGTCTGTGAGACTCTTATCTCCAATAAAATACTCAGAAAAAGCTGGAAGTAGCACTGTGGTTCGAGTGGTACAGCATTAATCTTGAATACAAAGAGGCTCAGGGATAGCACCCAGGCCCTGAGTTCATACCCAGGACTAGAAGAAAGAAAGGAAGAAAGGAAGGAAGGAAGGAAGGAAGCAAGGAAGGAAGGAAAACAAGGAAGGAAGAAAGGAAGGAAGGAAGGAAGGAAGGAAGGAAGGAAGGAAGGAAGGAAGGAAGGAGGAAAGGACCAGGGACAGACATATTATGGGACTATAAGCCAACTCCAACCCAGTTTTTTGCAAATAAACTTAATTGGAACATGGCCACTTACATTCATTCATTCACGTGCTGTCTGTGGCACCCTGCATGTTGCAAGGGCAAAGCTGAGTAACAGCTACAGAAGCTATGCTCCAAAACCCTAAGTACTTTCTCTCTAACTTCTACAGAGAAAGTTTGCTAACCCCTATTCTAAATCACAGGGGAATGAATAACCAAAAATTGGCTAAGAACAGGCACCTAAGAGAAATGTTGAGAATAAATAAAAGGAAAATATGAAAAGTAGGTAAAAGGAAGATATCAAACATAAGCTCCACCTAATCCATTAATTATGAAATCAAACCTCTGATGTAGCTGAATATCACCTGGTACAAGCACCATCACCCCCAATACCACCTCCAGTACCTACACTGTCACGCCCATACCACCTCCAGTACCTACACTGTCACCCCAATACCACCTCCACTACCTACACTGTCACCTCAATACCACCTCCACTACCTACACTGTCACCCCAATACCACCTCCATTACCTACACTGTCACCTCAATACCACCTCCACTACCTACACTGTGACCCCCATATCACCTCCAGTACCTACACTGTCACCCCCATATCACCTCCAGTACCTACACTGTCACCCCAATACCACCTCCAGTAACTACACTGTCACCCCCATATCACCTCCAGTACCTACACTGTCACCCCAATACCACCTCCACTACCTACACTGTCACACTCATACCACCTCCACTACCTACACTGTCACCCCCATACCACCTCCAGTACTTACACTGTCACCCCCACATCACCTCCAGTACCTACACTGTCACCCCCATACCAGCTCCACTACCTACACTGTCACCCCCATACCACCTCCAGTACCTACACTGTCAGTTCCATTTCCACCTCCAGTACATATAAAAATCTCTGCCTTAACTTTATCCAGCTTTTCTCTCTAGGTTAATGACTACGTCAGTATCATGTCCTGATGCCTACTGAGAAAGAGAAGAGTGGTCCTGGCCCCTGGTCTTCTGGGCACCACTGGCTCACACTTGTAACCCTTGTTATTCAGGAGGCTTAGATCAGAGAATTCAGGTTCAAAGCCAGCAGAGCAGAAAAGTCTTTGATACTCTTATCTCAAATTAACCACACAAAAGCAGGCCGTGGAGTTGTGGTTCATGTGATCGAGCACTAGCCTTGAGTGAAAAAGCTCAATGCCTAGGCCTAGACTTCAAACCCAAGAACCAGCACCAAAAAAAAAAAAAAAAAAAGAGCACATGGTCTGGTGTGAGGGGAAAAGTCGCAAAATCAAAAAACATTTTGAAGTGTAATAAAGGAGACCTGCTCAAAAAGCAACGAAAGCAAATAAGATAGCCCTGCCTTTGGAGCTCCAGCGGTGCAATCGGTTAGCGCGGTACTGATAAGATAGCCCCGCCAATCCGCTGGGGCCCATCATTAAAGGCTTTGCGCAGTAGGAGAGACCGTGATTATCAAAACACCACTAGGCACTTGCTCAGAAGATAAATTAGGACAGGGTCATAGAGACCAGAAAATACAGGTACACAGTTACAGAAGATGATGGACATGGTATTGGGACTTATGCCAGTGCTTTACTTAAGTCTAAATTCTGAGGGAAGTGTGGTGCCAGGGATGACTGCTGAAAGATGAGGCTGAATGGTAGTCAGTGGGGACTCTCGGATAAAGGCAATAGTTCATCCGTGCAGATTTCATAAAGCTCCAAGAACCCAGTGGACCCCACTCCCCCAAGTACTTCTCTTACCAGGGGTAGTGATGATTTCCATAGGTACACTGGACATCTTCCCAGGACACCTGGAAGAACATCACAGACATCAGCAGCTGGTTGGCAGCTGCTATTACGTGTTGACAGAACAGGGGACACTGTAATGTGCCCTGTTAGACTCCTGCAGAGAATGGAGAAGCCCACCCTGGCGACCACACAGCATCAGAGCATCTGGTGACACAACGCCGTGCATCCTGAGACCCTCTGTGATGTCCCCACTCACCTTGAAATGCTTACACCTATCCCAGAGTTTTACACCTTGCATCTTTAACGTCTCGCTCCACAGACGTTTCCTACAAAGCATAAACCTTCAAGGTACGGGGCTAAGAGCACCAGAAACCTAACACTGACACAAACAGATGCTTAGAAAGCAATAAACCATGGCTGGGAAGGTGGCTCAGTGGTAGAGTGCTCGCCTAGCATGCATGAAGCCCTGGGTTCCATTCCTCAGTACCACATACAGAAGAAACCGGAAGTGGTGCTGTGGCCGAAGTGGTAGGTAGAGCACTCTCCTTGAACACAAAGAGGCTGGGGAACAGCACCCAGACCCTGAGTCTAAGCCCCAAGTAAAGCAAGAAAATAAATAAATAAAGCAATAAACCTAGAGAATGGCTTTGAACCACAAAACTCCCCAGCTCCTACACACAAACTACAAGACCATAATGCGTCTTCAACTCTGAGCTGAGAATTCAGAGAAGGAGGAAAGTTTAGATGATGGTTCTCACCCAACAAACATTGGAGTCATTGAAGCAGAGCCATCTTCCATCCGCTGGATTCCGAATGTAGGCACAGTAATGACCGACGTCTGCCATCCCTACGTGGGCTATCACAGCGAAGAGTTCATACTGTGCTTCACGCTGGAAGAGGACAAGGCTGTAAGCGACCCATCCCTCCTTTCCCAGCCCTGGTCTTTAATGAGGAAGCATATTTGCCAGGCACTTGTTTACTGCCTGCTCTAGGCCCGGCACTGACACTTCCAAGGAGCTCGAAGAAAAGACCTTGACCTGCAGAATCTCACAGCTAGTTGAAGAGAAGCATCACAAACCAGAACTGTGATGCCTGTGTTATACCAGACGCACGACCAGTAAGTGGGGGATGTTCAATTTTTGCCAAGTGGGAACTCTGAGGAGGTCTCTGTTAACCATGCAGAAGGGTTTTTTAACATTGGCAGACAAGTTATCGGAAGGGAATTTGTTTTGTTTTGGTTTGGGGGGGAGGGGTTGTGAACTTTTTGTTTCACCTTGGTTTCTTCTTTGTTTTTGTTGGTTTGTTTTGAAGTTGCAGTTTGAACCCAGGGCCTCCTGCGTGCCAGGCAGGAGCCTTACCATTGAATCACACCCCTAGCTCTGTTCTGTGCTGTTTTGTCCTTCCCCAGGCAAAAGTCGGGAACATGATTTCCCCTGCTTCAGGCTTCCTATGATTAATGGGCTGATAGACACATGCCACCATCTGAACAGAAGACATAGTCTGAAAGTCTTCAGTTTGAGGTTAATGAAACTGTGAGAAATATGAGGTGACATTCAAAAAGGTGAGGAGAAGAAATGGAACTAGAATATCCACAAAACGCTGACAGAAAAGAACCCGAAAACGGACAGTGAAATGGCAGGACAGAAACCTTACAAAGACAGTAGGACACAAAGAGGAATGTTACAGACGCAAAGTCTCTACTACATGTGTCCATGAAGTGTTCCTTCCACTCCCTCAATATCTTAGAAAACTGTTTAAAAGAAAAGGGAACATTAGTAGTGAGAGTTTGGGCTGACTTTTTTGTTAGTCAAGAGTATTTCTTTCTTTCAAAAAAAAACCATAGCAGCAGAAACCCAACAGTGGTTATTAGGGGTTGTAATGAAAGATGCTGATCAAAGCGCACAAACTTCCAGTTAGACGGGAGGAATGAGTTTCAGAACAATGTCATACAGTATCGATGTGTTCCACACCGGAAAATGCTTTTCAAGAATTTTTACATACGCTCACCACAAAGACACAGGTGAAGTGATAAGTATGTTGTCTAGCTTGAGCTAATCTTTCCAAAATTTGAGGATGGGTGCGGTTGCACACCTATAATCCAGGTTCTCCAGAGGGGGAGATCAGAAAGGCTGTGGACAAAGTCAGCCTGGCCAGAAAGCTAGTGAGACTCCGATCTCAACAGACAAGCCAGACACAAGTGCACACCCGGAAGCCTGTCCCTTGGAGAGGCAGAGGTAGAAGAGCAGTCCAAGGTCAGGCCTGGACAAAAACAAACCACTGCCTGATAACAGAACTCAAGCAAAAAGGCCCAGCGGCTTGGCTCAGATGGTGAATGGCGATGTGCTTGCTACAGGCCCAGCGTGACACATTAGTCAGTGCCAAGACCACAAGACACCATTCCTCCGGCATGCGTACGTCACAGCACCACACTGAAATCCCTACACACAAATACTTTCCATGTGTCAACATTGGAAAGAAGGCAGGTTTGTCCTGAATCTTTAAAGAAACTAACACTAGGAACAACAAAGGCTTGTGGTGACATTGTTATAATGATAACCCCAGCACGGACCCCGGGGGACCACATGGTCATTAAAATCAATAATGCTTAGAAAAAAACAAAAACAGCCTTTCTTTTCTTTGTGAGGCAGGGTCTTAACTGTGTAGCTCACACTGGCCTTGAACCAATGCCCCTCTGGTCTACGTCTCCCAGCCGCAAAGAAGATAGGCACGTGCCAACATACTGGCTGAACAATAAATAAATAAATTGAATTTAAAATGTTTTTAAGCCCTCTGCCTTGAATATGCCTTTGCTTCTGTGACTCGCAGCAACCTGAGGCCAGCCTGTCCTCGGTGCGGGCCCCGCCTAGCCCGCAGAGGGCACACTTCCTCAGACAGAGCAGTGCTCAGAGGCTGAGCTCACCACGCCTGGCTCCCCTCCCGGGGGCGCTGCGCACCCAGCACCGGGCTGCTCCGAGCCCTCACACTGTGGAGGTGAGCTGAAGACCAAATCGCTAACCCGGGCCTGGGGAGCCTGAACCAGGGGAGTCACCAGTCGGTGCCATCTAGCAGTCGAGGGGTAAGAGCGCTGAACCTGGAGGACGCCGCGTCTGGTAGGATCGATCCAGAACACCTCACCTGCTCTGCGTCCTCAGTGAAGTCTTGATGCTCAGCCAGAAGAACCTGACTGAGATCCAAGCGCTGAGGGAAGTGCAGCAAGTGGCAGACTTTCTCCGTCTGTGAGTTCCGAATGGAGAATCGCATCAGGTGAAGGGTCAGGGTTTGGGGCAGATGCGTCATCCTCAAGACCTGCAAAAGCAAAACTCACTGTGAGACGGGGCCCCGAGGCGCTTGCGGGAAGATCCTGAGACACGCCGGGCCTGGTGGCTCGTTCTCCTCCCCAGGGGGAGGGGCGCGGGGGACACACTGGGGAGCTGAAGGCTTCCATGGCAGAATCCATTCCTCTCCCCGGAGACACAGGTGACGCTTGGCCGGCACAGCACTATGGACCTCAGACAAAAGCCGTGAGCTGCTCAGGGCTCCGCAGAGGTGCCTGGCCCTCAGAAACTAGGAGTCTGCTGTAGGGAGCGTCTCTAAAACCAAAGAGGAAACCCCACCGCCCCCACCCAGCCCCATGCCGTCACCTGCCACTCCTGGTGGAAGACTGTGGTCAAGAAGCGACATCCACAGCCCCGTCTATGAGAAGCCCGAGGGTCTGAACTAGCCTCACCCACATCCCACCCCATCCGCCATCAGGAAGGGCCCGGAAGTGTCTGGAAAGCCGTGGCCCAGCAACAGCCCGCCCCGGAGACATCTGAACCTGAGGGTGGGCACCTGGCTTCCACGCGTCTTCGTCCCGCAGGCCTCGCAGAACCACTTGCTCTTGCTGGCTAACTCCCTGGATTGGAAAAAGCAGCGCAGGGCCTCCTCCTGCCGGCGGAGGCCGCAGGGAAAGGCCGCGTCAGCAGACCCTTTCCATGGGCACGCGGCCACCCCACAGGTGAGGGCTGAGCTCCGCTGCAGGTTCCCCCACAGTCCCCCAAGCACCCCACTACCAGCGCTACATCTGTCAGGATCTTCCACCCACTGGAGGAGAAAACACAAGGAGCCCTGGTTAATACGAGGGTGAGAAAATGAGAAACAGGATAGAACTTCTGCTGCTGCTCAAAGTCACCTAGAGCCGTGCAAGTGAAACAGAGTTGTTAGTGTCCGCGGGTGGAAGGACACGGGGAACTGGCATGGCGGGGGGAACTGGCATGGCGGGGCGACCCTTTCTCACCCAGTCTCTCACCAGTGTTTGCAGAGGCTTTGCGTCCACGTCATAGAGAGGGAGGGAGAGGGTCAGCATACTGCTGTTCCTACTGCTCTCTCTGGTACAGAGGAGGCAAACCAGGGACTCCTTCACCCGGATCGTGTACAGGGCCTGCAGCCTCTCTACCTGCAAGAAGGCGCCAAGGACGGGTGAGGCTATGGCCAGAGTTGGACCTGTTGGACTGACGAGCCCTGACGCTCCCGGCAGGTACCGGGAAGGACACCAGGAACCGTGGCAAGCGGTCTCCACGGATCCCTTACTACAAATGCACAATGGTGAGCGACCTCTACAGGTCCTGGGATTCCAGCTTCAGCTCTTACCAAGTCCACATCATCTATTTGATCCTTAAGAAGGTTCCAGAACGTGAGGTAGAGCTGAGCAGCATCATGCTGGACAAACACTGGTTAAAAAAAAGGAACAGCGCATCAGAGCGGTCGCTGGACAAGTCCCATGTCCTCACGACCCCTAGCTACGTGAACACTCACCACCTTGCCTTTGACTCTCCCAACTCCCAAAAAAGGTCAGGAGGTACCACATGTCAGGCGCTCAGGAAGGGAGAAGCATTCTTGGTGGTGAATTTGACAGCGCCTCTTAAACTTAAGCCTCGGGAAGGGAACAAGGCTGTGCTCTACGCACTCTGAAGGGTATGGTACACCGGCGGCCTCAGTGGAGGGGCAAAGGCTTGCCACAGAAAAGCCAGAGCAGGAGCTGAACTCCCTGAGCGGCGCAGAGAGGTGGGCACATGCTGCCGGGCCGGACGGGGGCTGCCGGGCATGCCCCGCCTGGCCCCAATGGATTCCGTAGAACAGACCAGCTCCAGGGACTCTCCAGAGCACAGGAGCGGCGCCTCCTCGCTGCATCCGCTGCTCTGTTCCCAGCTTGCACCTGGCCAAGCCAGAACTCTGAAGGGAGGCGCAGACCACCAGACGGAGCGCCAGACGGCATTCCTTCTCAGCAATGATAGAAAAACGACTCTTTTTTCTGCTTTACTTTTTTTTTTTATTATTTATTTTTGGGTCCGGTCGTGGGGCCTGAACTCTGGGCCTGGGCGCTGTCCCTCAGCTCTTCAGCTCAAGGCTAGCGCTCTACAACTTGAGCCACAGCACCACTTCCGGCTTTTTTTCTTTTTGCTTATGTAGTGCTGAGGATCAAACCCAGGGCCTCAGGCATGCAAGGCATGCGCTCTATCACTGAGTCACCTTCCCAGCCCAGCTACTCACCAATCTTATGTCTCACTCTAAACCATCTACTAACCCCAATCCCTACATAACTGCACAACCCACACTTTCTGCAATCCCAACCCTAACAAGTTCCCTAATCCTCACCTGTTCTATAATTAACCTTGAAGACTACTCCATATCCATACCATATCCATAACCCCAACCCATCCCACAGAGTTCTTTCTCACACATTCCCTAACCCTAAACCTTTGCTGGACCCTTACTCTAAAATTTCCTCAAGTGCATCCCCAACCTCACCCTTTGTCTCCCATATTTTCCCTACACCCTTTCCTGACCTTAAGCCTGACCTATTCCCATAATCCAAATGCTAGCCCTAACCTCACCAGATCGATAACCTTAACCTATAATCCTAACACTGACAATGACCCTGACTCTGACCCTAACCCCCAACCCTAGCACATGCTCCAACATGTACCCTATCAGTTATCCTAACACATACCTTACTCTAAAACCCTAAACTGTACCGCATACCCTAATAAGTACCCTAACAAATATAGTAAACAGTGTCACATTCTATCAAGTACCCTAACAAGTACTGTAAACCATACAGGCACATTTACGTACACCCTATCATCTACCTCAATTTCACCTTACCGCATACCCAAACACTTGCCCTTAACCCAAACCATAACCCTAATATACACTATAGCATATACCTTAACCCTAACACATACCCTAATCTAACACGAACCCTGACATATACCATAAACTTCATTCTATCTCAAACACATGCCATAACATACACTCTAAACGCTGAAATGTGTGGTAACAACGACTTACATGCACTCTAATACATTCAGGTACTTTATAGGTAAACTAGCATGTACCCCAAACATATCCAGTACATACCTTAACCCTAAGCCAAACCCTAACAAATACTCTAACATGTACCCTACTGGTTAACACAGACCCTAACCATTATCATGTACTGTAAAGCTTACATATACCCTAACAAGTACCCTAAACTTATCCCAACATACTTCCTAACTTGTTGCCTAACCCAAACCATAACTGTAACCTTAACACATACCCAAGCACATACTGTAACGCACACTCTAAACATTTACATGTAACAAGTACTCTAACATGTACTTCAAGTCATACATGTACCCTAGCATGTGCACAAAACATACCCTGTTTGCTAACATGTACTCTAAACACTAACTCATACCCTAACAAGGACCCTAACACTTATTCAAAACCATGCAAATACCCTTAAATACACTCAAACTTGTACCTTAAAGTAACCCAATGTACACCCTAATATGTGCCCTGACTTTAACATGTCTTTGAACCCTAACAGATTTCCCAATAGTACTCTAACACATTAAACATACTCTAGACACGCATATAATAACAAATACCCTAACACATTCTATAAAGCGTACAGGTAACCTTACATGTACCCTGAATGTACCCTAACATACTCTAACTCTGACCTTTACATATACCCCAAGTACCTTGAAACATATTTAAAAAATTAATGTACCCTAACATGTGACTCAACCATATCCTAACATGTACCTTCACCCTAACGAATCCCCTGTGAAGTATGCTAACTCTAATACGTACCCTAATATGTGCCCTAACTAACACACACTCTAGCATGTACCGTAACCCCCTATCAAGTGCCCTAACTCTAACACATACATGGACATGGACTCAAACACATACCCTAATATGTGCCATTACTTTCACATGTATGTTAAACCTAACAGATTTCCAATACAATAAACATGCTCTGGACACGAACCCATATGGTAACAAGTACCCATTCACATACTCTCTAAATTGTACCTGTACCCTGAATGTACCCTAACAAACTACAACTTCACATTTACCCTAAACGTAGCACATACCCTAATAAATACTCTAAATTCTAATACATTGTCCAAAACATCCAGGTAACCTTATGTGTATCCCAAATGTGTAACCTGACACAGGCCCTAGTCCTGACACATACGTGTACCCTAACATATACCCCATCACACACCCTAACTCTGGCCCATACTCACACCCTAATAATATGCATCCTGACTGACATCCATACACCAGCATGTACTCTAACTCTAACACCCTATGTACCTAAAAATGTACCTCACCCCTAAAATGTATGGTAAACATTAACATGTACCCTAACAAGTACCCTAACGTGTACTCTAAGTGAGCCTTATATGCACCCAAAATGCTCCTGTGCTCTGCTCTTCCACAAGCCCTGCCCCTGGGCTGCGCACTTCCCTGCTCTAGGCAGAAGGTGCTCTAGGCAGGTGCACTGTCCATGGAGGACACTGAGTGCAGTGAGGACTGCTTTCCACCAGAGGGTGCTCTAGGTATGCGCACTGTCCTCCTCACTACCAGGGGGTGCCGTGACCGCTGCTTCCCACCAGAGGGTGCTCTAGGTGTGTGCACCGTCCTCCTCAGGTCCCCGGGGCCTCCCACAAGCTCCGTCCCAGGCCCACTCACTTCTCCTTTGCCACACTCCTCCTGTGCTCTACCTCCCCTCAAGCCCCGCCTCTGGACTCATTCTTGCCCCACCCCTATCATTCTCTGCCCCTACACAAGCCCTGCCCCTGGACCCCTCACTTCCATGCTCTGCTCCTCCCAGACTGGAGGGTGCAGTGAGCACTGATTCACACCAGAGGGCGCTCTGGGTGTGTGCACTGTCCTCCTCTTCTCAGGACCACGGGGTGCAGTGAGCACTGATTCCCACCAGAGGGCTCTCTGGGTGTGTGTACGGTCCTTCTCAGGACCAGGGGCTGCAGTGGATAAAGTAGAGTGAAGTGTTGAGCTTTAACGCTTTCTTAATTGATGGCTGCTTTTAAGAATGATTCCCACCAGAAGGCGCTCTGGGTGTGTACACGGTCCATCTCAGGAAGAGAGGGTGCAATGAACACTGATTCCCACCAGAGGGCGCTCTGGGTGAGTGCACTGTCCTCAGGACCAGAGGGTGCAGTGAGCACTGATTCTGACCAGAGGGCGCTCTAGGGTGTCTCTTGTCCTGGCCAGGTATGCAGTGTTCACTAATTCCCACCTGATGGTGCTCTAGGTGTGTGTACTGTCCTCCTCAGGACCCCAGATCCTCCCACAAGCCCACCCCTGCACTGCTCACTTCTTGCTCTGCTCCGCCCACAAAACCAGAGGATGCAGTGAGCACTGATTCCCACAAGAGGGTGCTCTAGGCTTGCACACTGTCCTCCTCTCCTCAGCACCTAGGGTGCGGTGATAGCTGATTCCCACCGGAGGGCACGCTAGACAGGTGAGCACCTTGCTCGTCTTCTCAGGACCAGGGGTGCAATGAGGGCTGTTTCCCACCAGAGGGTGCTCTAGGCATGCTCACCGTCCTCCTTTCCTCAAGACCAAGGGGTGCGGTAAGCGCTGATTCCCACCAGATGGTGGTCTAGCTGTGTACATGATCCTCCTCTTCTCAGGTCCAGGGGATGCAGTGACCAATGTTTCCCACCAGATGGTGCTCTAGGCCTGCACATGATCTTCCTCATCTCAGGACCAGAGAGGTGCAGTGACCACTGCTTCCTACCAGATGGTGCTCTAGGTATGCACACTGTCCCCAAGACCCTTGGCGTCCCACCAGCCCCGCCCCTGGACAGCTCACTTCCTGCTCCTGCCCCACCCCTGCAGTGCTCCACTCCTCCTCCTAGCCTGTAGCTGCAGCTACTTCTGCCCAGGACCCTGGAAAACTTGAAGCCCTGATGAAGTGTCCCAAAGCCTCAGTGCCAGAGACAGACCAGCCTCTGTTTGGTCCTGCTGCAAACTGTAGTGTCCCAACCCCAGAGCAGTCTTGTCCCAGTGTTACGGGGAAAAAAGTCCACTGTTCAGACAGCCTCACTTAAAAAGATGACTTTCTTGGGGAAGTGGAGAGCTAACCGGCCAGGGACGCAGCACAGACTCGGGAGCTGAAACTGCGACCCCGAACAACCCACAAGCTAGGGTTTTTAAAGGCAACATCCACGCCTGGCCACGCACAGGTGGCCAACGGGATTGTAACACCACATAAGGGTTGCATGTTTATGTCCGTGGCTGGTGGGTTACAGTCCGACTCCTAGGAACTGTTTGAACTAACCTATCATTCTGGCTTGCATTGGCGGGCAAATTTGGGGTCCCCACACAAAGCAAGTGGATATTCTTACTCTTGGGGTTTGTATATTCTGGAAACATGATGTTATAGGCCCTGCATCCTTGAAGCTGGGGGCTGTTACAAAGACAGCTACGGGAGCTTTATTACAGAGATAGCTACAGGAGGATGCACAATGTGCACACCCAGGCATCGACTCCCTTGAAGCAGGAGGCAATCGATCACGGGGTGGAATGCACAACGTTGCACGGCAGGCACCGTTCTAATTGGGCAGGGTATGACATAGGGGGGAATTCCATGTGAAATAGGTTTTAAGGTCTCCCTTCGTGGCCTCTCTTTGTTTTTAGTAAAGGGTCAACTTCTCGGCTTAGTTTTCCTCACACAGTCTGGGACCTTAACAGTCTAGGAGACCCTTTGCCCTACACCAGCTCTCAGTGAATTCTCAGTGTCAGCTCAAGCCAGCAGTCAGGGCCAGCAGTGATCTGCTGGGTGCCAGGAAGGAGATGGGGCTCCAGAGGAGCCCCATCAATAGGGAGGTAAAATATGGAGGTAGAGGCTGCCAGCAGAGGCAGGTACATTGTAATGGGTTGTGTTCCCAAAGTTCATGTAGGGATGCTCTCATCACCCAATACCTGGGAATGTGACCTTACATGGAAATGGGCTTTTGGCAGGAGATCAACTCCAGTTCCTGTTGTTATTGTGCCCCTAAAAGGGGGAAATCGGGTCCCAGAAATGCACCCAGGGATGATCCTCTGCAGAGACGTCACTCTGCTCTCACAGGCTCAGAAGCTGAGAGAAGACCTAGAACTCACAGTGCCTTGTACCTCCTGAGGGAATGTGGCCCAGAAGACACTTATTCCATGCTGCTAAACTTCAGAGCTACGAACACAGATCTCTAAACAACCCAGTCTGCAGTGGTGTGTCATAGCAACCCTAGACCCTTATGTATTTTTAAATCCTTTATAGTATAAATCAGTTATAGCTAATCATTATCATCTAGTCAAGTATCATTTAAGACAGGGAGGATGTTAACACTAAAAACCAGTCCTCACATATCCCTATAAAAGCATTTTACATTTTGTGGAACTTTTCAATGTGCACTGCAATGTACTAGAGGTTAATAAATCAGGGGCTGGGAAGGTGGCTCAGTGGTAGAGCGCTTGCCTTGCATGCCCGAGGCCCTGGGTTCGATTCCCCAGCACCACATAAGCAAAAAGCAAAAAGCCGGAAGTGGTGCTGTGGCTCAAGTGGTAGAGCGCTAGCCTTGAGCTGAAGAGCTGAGGGACAGCGCCCAGGCCCAGAGTTCAGGCCCCACGACTAAACCCCCCCCCCAAAAAAAAAAAAAAGATCAAACTGAAAACCACTTCCTAAAAACATGTTTATAAAGTTGTATTTAAAAGGAATTGAACGCTTTAATCCCTGAATTTTTCTTGTTCTTATTTTATTCTTCTGTTAAGAGAAGTTTCATTTTTTATGCCATGTATATTGGTATAGTAATCCTTTCATAAAACAAGAATCACTTTTTTGCAGATGAAAATTATTAAATATAGTTATAGTCTGTATTATTTCTTTTTTGGGGGGTCCAGTCATGAACTCTGGGCCTGGGCGTTGTCCCTCAGCTCTTCAGCTCAAGGCTAGTGCTCTACCACTTGAGCCACAGCGCCACTTCCGGCTTTTTCTTTTTTCTTTTTTTTGGCTTATGTGGTGCTGAGGAATCGAACCCAGGGCCTCAGGCATGCAAGGCAAGCGCTCTACAACTGAGCCACCTTCCCAGCCCTAGTCTGTATTATTTCTCTCTGTCCAAAACTTTGGGAAATAGGAACTAATTGAACCTTAAATGAATATATGGTTTGATATTAGATAATCATGTTCAAAAATAACTAACACATGTTCATTATGAAGTTACTTGTCCTCTTCTCCAAATACAGAAATCATAAATTGTTTTTATTTTAAAGTCATCTGATAACAAATTTTGGGGGTTGGTTTGTTTTTACTTGAGTCTAAAGCCACAAGTCAGACTAGGAAAGTGACTCAGTGGTAGAGCGCTCGCCTCGCATGCATGAGGCCCCGAGTTCAATTCCTCAGCACCACATAAGCAGAAAAAGCTGGAAATGGTGCTGTGGCTCAAGTGGTAGAGTGCTAGCTATAAGCTGAAGAGCTGAGGGACAGTGCCCAGGCACCGAGTTCAGGCCCCACGACCAGAAAAAAAAAGCCACAAGTTAGTTTAATTTTCTTTTTGCTTTGAGTTGAATTATATACATGTGTGTGTGTGTGTGTGTGTGTGTGTGTGTGTATGTATCTTTCTCTCTCAGCTTACTACAGTGCAGAGACCACTTTCTGAAAAGGCCGCTCACGTGAATACTAGGGATGACGATGAGTATACTCCTCTTCATCAGGAAGCCTACAGTGGACACTTAGACATTGTCCGTGAGTTGGTGGCCCAAGGGGCAGATATTCATGCAATAACTGTGGATGGCTGTACGGCTCTGCACGGTTCTTCTAAGTGGAATAACACCAGAGTGGCTTCCTTCTTACTTCATCATGATGCAGACGTCAATGCCCAAACTAAAGGCCTCTTGACCCCCTTGCATCTTGCCGCTGGGAATAGAGATAGCAGAGATACTCTGGAACTCCTTCTGATGAACCGCTATATCAAACCAGGACTGAAGAACAACTTGGAAAAAACTGCCTTTGATATTGCCAGAAGGACAAGCATTTATCACTACCTCTTTGAAGGTGGGGAAAGTGGTACAAATTCTTCTCCCAAGTCTTAATGGTTCGCTTAATTTTCTTAAATTTCAAAAATTCCAGTCCATCCTTTGTGTCAGATACAAAATGTTTTCACAATTAAAATAGATATCAGTGTCTTACTGTAAAAATTCATGGGTTCTCATGATATTCTTCCAAATGAATTGCCTGACTTCGATATCCAAATGTACTCGAGTTGTTTGGAAACATCTTCAATGATTTCTGTGGAGTTTGTGATTTTTTAATTAGAATTAATTTTAACTTGTCTGTTGAAATGACAGAAACTAAAGATATTTCTGGTGTTGGTCTGAAAAAAGTGTATTTTAATATGCTATATCTTGGGTCTTCATTGAATATATAGTGTATTGGCATATATTTTTATCAGACAAGATAATTCAGAATTTAAAACCTTTTAACTGTAGTGGTGCAGTTATCTTCTTTACGTTGCTTTCATTTTATACCAGAAAACTAATTATTAGTGACCTGAATGTTTACAAGTTTAAAACAATTCTCTTTTGTTTTTAGAACATGAAAAGATTTCAGGAAAGCAGTTAGCTAGGTGTTTAGCCCATGGCTGGGAGAGTGTTCTCCCCGCCCCCGGCCCCATCCCGCCCCTCCCAGCAGTGCTCTGCTCCTCCTCCTCCTCCTCCTCGCCTGAAGCTGCCACTACTCCTGCCCAGGATACAGGGACACGTCAAGCCCTGAGGAGGTCCCAGCACCTCAGCGCCGTGAGACGGACTGGCCTCTGTGTGGACCTGCTCCAGACTTCGGTGCCCGAACCCAGAGCAGTCCCGTCCTGCGATCACCGAATCCTTGAACTCGGGGCCTGGGCGCTGCCCCTCAGCTCTTCAGCTCAAGGCTGGCACTCTACCGCTTGAGCCACAGTGCCACTTCCGGTTTTCTGGTGGGTCATTGGAGACAAGAGTCTCACGGACTTTCCTGCCCAGGCTGGCTTTGAACTGTGATCCTCAGATCTCAGCCTCCTGAGTAGCTAGGATGACAGTTATAGTGTCAACATCAGCAGTCGTTACCTGCAAAGCCTTAATCGCTGACAATGCCGAAATTATTCTTCCAACAAATATGCAAATCTCTAGAACTTGATATCCCAAAAGTTGTATGATATGAATTATTCTTCACCTACTAATTAGTACGGAATGACCGTTCATCCTCACCCAGTACCATGAAAAGTGCTTATTTTTCACGAGCTCTCTTCTCTTCACCCCATTCTAACCCCATCAGCCTGACTTTTCACCACACTAAATGATTACACTCAGTTTACCTCACCTATCCAAACAACCCTTACCATTAAAAAATAGGTGGCTCAGTGGTAGAGCGCTTGCCTTGCATGCCTGAGGCCCTGGGTTCGATTCCTCAGCACCACATAAACAAGAAAAAAAACAGAAGTGGTGCTGTGGCTCAAGTGGTAGAGCACTAGCCTTGCGCTGAGGGACAGCGCCCAGGCCCAGAGTTCAGGCCCCACGGCCGGACCAATATATATATATATATATATATATATATATATATATATATATATATATTTCAGGTCCTAGTTGTTACTGTGATACATCCATGGTATTCATTTCATTTTGTGTTTTATTTGAAGCAACTCTAAATCCGACTCTGATCATTTTCCCAGAATGGAGTCAGACAGAACCACTTCAACCTGTGCGCTTTCTCAGCTTCAGGGTGCTGGGACTCATAGTCCATAGAACATGGCTCTGCATGTCTTCTATGCCACAGGAACTGAGGCCAGGAGGCCAGTGCACATACGCCTAGTATGCCCTCTGGTGGGAATCGGGACCCACTGCACCCCGAGTCCTGACAGGACAGTGTGCAAGCCTAGGGCGCCCTCTGGTGGGCATCAGTGCTCACCGCACCCCGGGTCCTGATGAGGACAGCGCACAGGCCCAGAGCGCCCTCTGCTGGGCATTAGTGTTCGCCGCAGCCCGGGTCCTGAGCAGCGCAACTTCTTGAAAAGATCCAGTGGCCTTTGCTTTCACAGCTATATGTTTATAGCACAAGTCATTAGCAGCATATGTGTTTAATTACCCCATTAAGCTGCACACTACACTCCTTTTGAAAGAAATAACTTTATTTACTTATTGTGCCTCATTCACAAGAGTTATGGTTTGGATAAGAATTTCCTACACAGGATCCTGTGTTGAATGCTTACTCTCCAGGTGTGGTACATTTTCAAGGGCTCTGGAAACTTAGGGAGACGGGAGCCTAGCTGAAATAATTCATGGGCACTACTGGGCCTTGAACGCGGGGCTTAGGTGCAGTCCATCCCTGAGCTTTTTCACTCGAGCCGGCACATTAGCGTTTGAGCAATGGCTCCACTTCCAGCTTTTGTTTCAGTTGTCAATGGAAGGTAAGTCTCAAGGCTTTTTCTGCCCTATCTGGATTTGAACTCTCAAAGCCTCCTGAGTAGCTAGAATTTCAAGCAAGAGCCACAGATGCCCTGCACAAGCCTCAGCTCTCAAAAGATTCTGCCCCACAACATTGCTAGACAAGGGACCAGGCCTCTGTCACAGGACATTTGGAGACAAACCACATCCAAACCACACCAGTAACCATTCATGGTTATAACTTAACATTTAAATTATTACAGTTTTTATGTTTTTCCTCATTGTAGAATCTCCTAGAAGACTCAGCAGATCCAATGACAGGAAAAGAAATGAATTTGTCAGTCTCTGAAGGTTTAGAGTATATCCATTAACCTCTAATCTTCATGTAAACCAGAAGATATGCAGTTTCCTGCCTATAAAGAGAAATTTATCAGCATAGCAAAATGAAACATTTACAATGAAAGGCTATATGTATTTTTGGGTGGGTTGTGGGACTTGAACTCTGGGCCTGGGCACTGTCCCAGCTCAAAGCGAGGGCTCTACCACTTGAGCCATAAAGCCACTTCTAGTTTTCTGTAGCCAGTTACTTGGAGATAAGAGTCACAAACATTTTCCTGCCCAGGCTGGCTTTGAACCGCAATCCTCAGATCTCAGCCTCCTCAGTAGCTAGGATGACAGGAGTGAGCTACCAGTGCCTAGTTGAGGGGATATATTATTGATTCACAATAGGACCAAATTTCCAGGATAATGAAGCAAACCTTCATCTACCTAACCTGTCCGTCTCATCAAAGGGAAAGAAAATAGTGACTTGGGAAACTAACCTGCAAGTTCTTATTAGCTAACATACAAATCATGGACAGCATGGTGCTAACGGCTCATGCCTCTGATCCTAGCTACTCAGGAGGCTGAGATCTGAGGGTCATGGTTCAAAGGCAGCCTGGACAGAAAAGTCTGTGAGACTCTTATCTCCAATAAACTACTCAGAAAAAGCTGGAAGTAGCACTGTGGTTCGAGTGGTACAGCATTAATCTTGAATACAAAGAGGCTCAGGGATAGCACCCAGGCCCTGAGTTCAAACCCAGGACTAAAAGGAAGAAAGAAAGAAAGAAAGAAAGAAAGAAAGAAAGAAAGAAAGAAAGAAAGAAAGAAAGAAAGAAAGAAAGAAAGAAAGAAAGAAAGAAAGGAAGGAAGGAAGGAAGGAAGGAAGGAAGGAAGGAAGGAAGGAAGGAAGGAAGGAGGAAAGGACCAGGGACAGACATATTATGGGACTATAAGCCAACTCCAAGCCTGTTTTTTGTAAATAAACTTAATTGGAACATGGCCACTTACATCATTCATTCACGTGCTGTCTGTGGCACCCTGCATGTTGCAAGGGCAAAGCTGAGTAACAGCTACAGAAGCTATGCTCCAAAACCCTAAGTACTTCCTCTCTAACTTCTACAGAGAAAGTTTGCTAACCCCTATTCTAAATCACAGGGGAATGAATAACCAAAAATTGGCTAAGAACAGGCACCTAAGAGAAATTTTGAGAATAAATAAAATGAAAACATAAAAAGTAGGCAAAAGGAAGATATCAAACATAAACTCCACCTAATCCATTAATTATGAAATCAAACCTCTGATGTAGCTGAATATCACCTGGTACAAGCACCATCACCCCCAATACCACCTCCAGTACCTACACTGTCACCCCCATACCACCTCCACTACCTACACTGTCACCTCAATACCACCACCACTACCTACACTGTCACCTCAATACCACCTCCACGACCTACACTGTCACCCCCATATCACCTCCAGTACCTACACTGTCCCCCCCACATCACCTCCAGTACCTACACTGTCACCTCAATACCACCTCCACTACCTACACTGTCACCCCCAATACCACCTCCACTACCTACACCGTCAGTTCCATTTCCACCTCCAGTACATATAAAAATCTCTGCCTTAACTTTACCCAGCTTTTCTCTCTAGGTTAATTACTACGTCAGTATCATGTCCTGATGCTTACTGAGAAAGAGAAGAGTGGTCCTGGCCCCTGCTCTTCTGGGCACCACTGGCTCACACTTGTAACCCTTGTTATTCAGGAGGCTTAGATCAGAGAATTCAGGTTCAAAGCCAGGAGAGCAGAAAAGTCTTTGATACTCTTATCTCAAATTAACCACACAAAAGCAGGCCGTGGAGTTGTGGTTCATGTGGTAGAGCACTAGCCTTGAGTGAAAAAGCTCAATGCCTAGGCCTAGACTTCAAACCCAAGAACCAGCAACAAAAATAAAAAAAATAAAAAAAAAAGCACATGGTCTGGTGTGAGGGGAAAAGTCGCAAAATCAAAAAACATTTTGAAGTGTAATAAAGGAGGCCTGCTCAAAAAGCAACGAAAGCAAATAAGATAGCCCTGCCTTTGGAGCTCCAGCGGTGCAATCGGTTAGCGCGGTACTGATAAGATAGCCCCGCCAATCCGCTGGGGCCCATCAGTAAAGGCTTTGCGCAGTAGGAAAGACAGTGATTATCAAAACACCACTAGGCACTTGCTCAGAAGATAAATTAGGACAGGGTCATAGAGACCAGAAAATACAGGTACACAGTTACAGAAGATGATGGACATGGTATTGGGACTTATGCCAGTGCTTTACTTAAGTCTAAATTCTGAGGGAAGTGTGGTGCCAGGGATGACTGCTGAAAGATGAGGCTGAATGGTAGTCAGTGGGGACTCTCGGATAAAGGCAATAGTTCATCCGTGCAGATTTCATAAAGCTCCAAGAACCCAGTGGACCCCATTCCCCCAAGTACTTCTCTTACCAGCGGTAGTGATGATTTCCATAGGTACACTGGACATCTTCCCAGGACACCTGGAAGAACATCACAGACATCAGCAGCTGGTTGGCAGCTGCTATTACGTGTTGACAGAACAGGGGACACTGTAATGTGCCCTGTTAGACTCCTGCAGAGAATGGAGAAGCCCACCCTGGCGACCACACAGCATCAGAGCATCTGGTGACACAACGCCGTGCATCCTGAGACCCTCTGTGATGTCCCCACTCACCTTGAAATGCTTACACCTATCCCAGAGTTTTACACCTTGCATCTTTAACGTCTCGCTCCACAGACGTTTCCTACAAAGCATAAACCTTCAAGGTACGGGGCTAAGAGCACCAGAAACCTAACACTGACACAAACAGATGCTTAGAAAGCAATAAACCATGGCTGGGAAGGTGGCTCAGTGGTAGAGTGCTCGCCTAGCATGCATGAAGCCCTGGGTTCCATTCCTCAGTACCACATACACAGAAAAAGCCGGAAGTGGCGCTGTGGCCGAAGTGGTAGGTAGAGCACTCACCTTGAACACAAAGAGGCTGGGGAACAGCACCCAGACCCTGAGTCTAAGCCCCAAGACAAGCAAGAAAATAAATAAATAAAGCAATAAACCTAGAGAATGGCTTTGAACCACAAAACTCCCCAGCTCCTACACACAAACTACAAGACCATAATGCGTCTTCAACTCTGAGCTGAGAATTCAGAGAAGGAGGAAAGTTTAGATGATGGTTCTCACCCAACAAACATTGGAGTCATTGAAGCAGAGCCATCTTCCATCCGCTGGATTCCGAATGTAGGCACAGTAATGACCGAAGTCTGCCATCCCTACGTGGGCTATCACAGCGAAGAGTTCATACTGTGCTTCACGCTGGAAGAGGACAAGGCTGTAAGCGACCCATCCCTCCTTTCCCAGCCCTGGTCTTTAATGAGGAAGCATATTTGCCAGGCACTTGTTTACTGCCTGCTCTAGGCCCGGCACTGATACTTCCAAGGAGCTCGAAGAAAAGACCTTGACCTGCAGAATTTCACAGCTAGTTGAAGAGAAGCATAACAAACCAGAACTGTGATGCCTGTGTTATATCAGACGCACGACCAGTAAGTGGGGGATGTTCAATTTTTGCCAAGTGGGAACTCTGAGGAAGTCTCTGTTAACAGTGCAGAAGGGTTTTTTAACATTGGCAGACAAGTTATCGGAAGGGAATTTGTTTTGGTTTGGTTTGGTTTGGGGGGGAAGGGGTTGTGAACTTTTTGTTTCACCTTGGTTTATTCTTTGTTTTTGTTGGTTTGTTTTGGAAGTTGCGGTTTGAACCCAGGGCCTCCTGCGTGCCAGGCAGGAGCCTTACCATTGAATCACACCCCTAGCTCTGTTCTGTGCTGTTTTTTCCTTCCCCAGGCAAACGTCGGGAACATGATTTCCCCCGCTTCAGGCTTCCTCTGGTTAATGGGCTGATAGACACATGCCACCATCTGAACAGAAGACAGTCTGAAAGTCTTCAGTTTGAGGTTAATGAAACTGTGAGAAATATGAGGTGACATTCAAAAAGGTGAGGAGAAGAAATGGAACTAGAATATCCACAAAACGCTGACAGCAAAGAACCCGAAAACGGACAGTGAAATGGCAGGACAGAAACCTTACAAAGACAGTAGGACACAAAGAGGAATGTTACAGACGCAAAGTCTCTACTACATGTGTCCATGAAGTGTTCCTTCCATTCCCTCAATATCTTAGAAAACTGTTTAAAAGAAAAGGGAACATTAGTAGTGAGAGTTTGGGCTGACTTTTTTGTTAGTCAAGAGTATTTCTTTCTTTCAAAAAAAAACCATAGCAGCAGAAACCCGACAGTGGTTATTAGGGGTTGTAATGAAAGATGCTGATCAAAGCGCACAAACTTCCAGTTAGACGGGAGGAATGGGTTTCAGAACAATGTCATACAGTATCGATGTGTTCCACACCGGAAAATGCTTTTCAAGAATTTTTACATACGCTCACCACAAAGACACAGGTGAAGTGATAAGTATGTTGTCTAGCTTGAGCTAATCTTTCCAAAATTTGAGGATGGGTGCGGTTGCACACCTATAATCCAGGTTCTCCAGAGGGGGGGATCAGAAAGGCTGTGGACAAAGTCAGCCTGGCCAGAAAGCTAGTGAGACTCCGATCTCAACAGACAAGGCAGACACAAGTGCACACCCGGAAGCCTGTCCCTGGGAGAGGCAGAGGTAGAAGAGCAGCCCAAGGTCAGGCCTGGACAAAAACAAACCACTGCCTGATAACAGAACTCAAGCAAAAAGGCCCAGCGGCTTGGCTCAGATGGTGAATGGCGATGTGCTTGCTACAGGCCCAGCGTGACACATTAGTCAGTGCCAAGACCACAAGACACCATTCCTCCGGCATGCGTACATCACAGCACCACACTGAAATCCCTACACACAAATACTTTCCATGTGTCAACATTGGAAAGAAGGCAGGTTTGTCCTGAATCTTTAAAGAAATTAACACTAGGAACAGCAAAGGCTTGTGGTGACATTGTTATAATGATAACCCCAGCACGGACCCCGGGGGACCACATGGTCATTAAAATCAATAATGCTTAGAAAAAAACAAAAACAGCCTTTCTTTTATTTGTGAGGCAGGGTCTTAACTGTGTAGCTCACACTGGCCTTGAACCAATGCCCCTCTGGTCTACGTCTCCCGGCCGCAAAGAAGATAGGCACGTGCCAACATACTGGCTGAAAAATAAATAAATAAATTGAATTTAAAATGCTTTTAAGCCCTCTGCCTTGAATATGCCTTTGCTTCTGTGACTCGCAGCAACCTGAGGCCAGCCTGTCCTCGGTGCGGGCCCCGCCTAGCCCGCAGAGGGCACACTTCCTCAGACAGAGCAGTGCTCAGAGGCTGAGCTCACCACGCCTGGCTCCCCTCCCGGGGGCGCTGCGCACCCAGCACAGGGCTGCTCCGAGCCCTCACACTGTGGAGGTGAGCTGAAGACCAAATCGCTAACCCGGGCCTGGGGAGCCTGAACCAGGGGATTCACCAGTCGGTGCCATCTAGCAGTCGAGGGGTAAGAGCGCTGAACCTGGAGGACGCCGTGTCTGGTAGGATCGATCCAGAACACCTCACCTGCTCTGCGTCCTCAGTGAAGTCTTGATGCTCAGCCAGAAGAACCTGACTGAGATCCAAGCGCTGAGGGAAGTGCAGCAAGTGGCAGACTTTCTCCGTCTGTGAGTTCCGAATGGAGAATCGCATCAGGTGAAGGGTCAGGGTTTGGGGCAGATGCGTCATCCTCAAGACCTGCAAAAGCAAAACTCACTGTGAGACGGGGCCCCGAGGCGCTTGCGGGAAGATCCTGAGACACGCCGGGCCTGGTGGCTCGTTCTCCTCCCCAGGGGCAGGGGTGCGGGGGACACACTGGGGAGCTGAAGGCTTCCATGGCAGAATCCATTCCTCTCCCCGGAGACTCAGGGGACGCTTGGCCGGCACAGCACTATGGACCTCAGACAAAAGCCGTGAGCTGCTCAGGGCTCCGCAGAGGTGCCTGGCCCTCAGAAACCAGGGGTCTGCTGTAGGGAGCGTCTCTAAAACGAAAGAGGAAACCCCACCGCCCCCACCCAGCCCCATGCCGTCACCTGCCACTCCTGGTGGAAGACTGTGGTCAAGAAGCGACATCCACAGCCCCGTCTATGAGAAGCCCGAGCGTCTGAACTAGCCTCACCACATCCCACCCCATGCGCCATCAGGAAGGGCCCGGAAGTGTCTGGAAAGCCGTGGCCCAGCAACAGCCCGCCCCGGAGACGCATCTGAACCTGAGGGTGGGCACCTGGCTTCCACGCGTCTTCGTCCCGCAGGCCTCGCAGAACCACTTGCTCTTGCTGGCTAACTCCCTGGGGTGGAAAAAACAGCGCAGGGCCTCCTCCTGCCGGCGGAGGCCGCAGGGAAAGGCCGCGTCAGCAGACCCTTTCCATGGGCACGCGGCCACCCCACAGGTGAGGGCTGAGCTCCGCTGCAGGTTCCCCCACTGTCCCCCAAGCACCCCACTACCAGCGCTACATCTGTCAGGATCTTCCACCCACTGGAGGAGAAAACACAAGGAGCCCTGGTTAATACGAGGGTGAGAAAATGAGAAACAGGATAGAACTTCTGCTGCTGCTCAAAGAAATTGGCCACCTAGAGCCATGCAAGTGAAACAGAGTTGTTAGTGTCCGCGGGTGGAAGGACACGGGGAACTGGCATGTCGGGGGGAACTGGCATGGCGGGGCGACCCTTTCTCACCCAGTCTCTCACCAGTGTTTGCAGAGGCTTTGCGTCCGCGTCATAGAGAGGGAGGGAGAGGGTCAGCATACTGCTGTTCCTACTGCTCTCTCTGGTACAGAGGAGGCAAACCAGGGACTCCTTCACCCGGATCGTGTACAGGGCCTGCAGCCTCTCTACCTGCAAGAAGGCGCCAAGGACGGGTGAGGCTATGGCCACAGTTGGACCTGTTGGACTGACGAGCCCTGACGCTCCCGGCAGGTACCGGGAAGGACACCAGGAACCGTGGCAAGCGGTCTCCACGGATCCCTTACTACAAATGCACAATGGTGAGCGACCTCTACAGGTCCTGGGATTCCAGCTTCAGCTCTTACCAAGTCCACATCATCTATTTGATCCTTAAGAAGGTTCCAGAACGTGAGGTAGAGCTGAGCAGCATCGTGCTGGACAAACACTGGTTAAAAAAAAGGAACAGCGCATCAGTGCGGTCGCTGGAGAAGTCCCATGTCCTCACGACCCCTAGCTACGTGAACACTCACCACCTTGCCTTTGACTCTCCCAACTCCCAAAAGAGGTCAGGAGGTACCACATGTCAGGCACTCAGGAAGGGAGAAGCATTCTTGGTGCTGGATTAGACAGCGCCTCTTAAACTTAAGCCTCGGGAAGGGAACAAGGCTGTGCTCTACGCACTCTGAAGGGTATGGTACACCGGCAGCCTCAGTGGAGGGGCAAAGGCTTGCCACAGAAAAGCCAGAGCAGGAGCTGAACTCCCTGAGCGGCGCAGAGAGGTGGGCACATGCTGCCGGGCCGGCCGGGGGCTGCCGGGCATGCCCCGCCTGGCCCCACTGGATTCCGTAGAACAGACCAGCTCCAGGGACTCTCCAGAGCACAGGAGCGGCGCCTCCTCGCTCCATCCGCTGCTCTGTTCCCAGCCTGCACCTGGCCAAGCCAGAACTCTGAAGGGAGGCGCAGACCACCAGACGGAGCGCCAGACGGCATTCCTTCTCAGCAATGATAGAAAAACGACTCTTTTTTTGCTTTACTTTTTTTTTTTTTTATTTATTTTTGGGTCCGGTTGTGGGGCCTGAACTCTGGGCCTGGGCGCTGTCCCTCAGCTCTTCAGCTCAAGGCGAGCACTCTACCACTTGAGCCACAGCGCCACTTCCGGCTTTTTTTCTTTTTGCTTATTTGGTGCTGAGGATCAAACCCAGGGCCTCAAGCATGCAAGGCAAGTGCTTTACCACTGAGCCACCTTCCCAGCCCCGTTTTGCTTTACTTTTTTTATATACTGGTCCTGGGGTTTGAACTCAGGGCTGGGCGCTGTCCCTGAGCTTTTTTTCCTCAAGGCTGGTGCTCTACCACTTGAGCTACGGTTGAACTTTCAGCTTCTTTTGTTTTTGGTTAATTGGAGATAACAGTCTGGTGGGCTTTCTTACCCAGGCTGGTTTCCAACTGTGATCCTCACATCTCGGCCTCCACAGTACCTAGCGTGAGCCACAGGTCCCTAGTTTTTTTTTGTTTTTTTTTAATGTTCTACCAGTTATCGCTTTTGTAAATTGCCATTTCTTTCTCTGTAGTTCTTCTTTTCACTCTCCCCGTCTTAGACTTACAGAGCATTGTACTCTAGGTTTATTCTACCTTCTTCCTTTGTTTCGTTTTTCATCCCTAGCTTTTCTGTCACCTTGCAATTTTTTTTTAGGGGGGGGGGGGTCCGGTCATGGGGCCTGAACTCCGGGGCCTGGGCGCTGTCCCTCAGCTCTTCAGCTCAAGGATAGCGCTCTACCACTTGAGCCACAGCACCACTTCTGGCTTTTTTCTTTTTGCTTATGTGATGCTGAGAAATCGAACCCAGGGCTTCAGGCATGCAAGGCAAGCGTTCTACCACTGAGCCACCTTCCCAGCTCCAGAACACTAGTTCTTATTAGCCCATTGGACTTACTGTAAATATTTGGTTAGATACAAAATCAATAAGATTGTTAGTACTGAGTTGGTGGGTGGTGAAAAAATGGATTATCAACCCAGCTAATACCCATTTCTGTCAGAATACAGACAACATTTCAATGTATGTTTTTCAGACAACTAAATCCCCAAACTTTAAATTGGGTTTAAATGTCAAATTTTTTTTCTGCCGGTCCGGGGGCTTGAACTTAGGGCCTGGCTGCTGTCCTTCAGCCTTTGTGCTCAAGACTAGCACTCTACCACTTGAGCTACAGCGCCACTTCCCAGCTTTTTCTGAGTAGTTTATGGGAGATAAGAGTCTCACAAACTTTTCTGGCTGGGGTGGCTTTGATCAGTGATCCTCTGATCTCAGCCTCCTGAGTAGCTAGGATGACAGGTGGGAACCACCAGCGCCTGGCTGAACAAAGCTTAGCATAGGAGCACAACAGGTATGAAAAGAAAAGGCAATATGACATCTCAAAAAAGTCAACAATCACACAGAAAGGGTGAGAATGACCACTAGGTCGAGGATGACAGAATGAGCAATGAGAACTGACCATTCTCAGTGAAGTCAGGGAACACTGACCACTTGAACCTCCTCTCCCGTCCCTCTCCCCTCCCCCTCCCCTCCCCTCTGCCCTCCCTTCCCCAGTTCTCTCTGGCTAAGGCCCACTGCAGACAAGGGCAGGAGCCACGGCTGAGCGGGGCATCTTACGTGGCACGTTGTGCTTCTGGAGGCAGCAGGCCAGCTCCGTGGGCCGCACCGCCTTCTGCCGGCTGTCCTGCATCTTCTCCAGCAGTAAAAGCAGCTGGAACGGGACACTTCTCTTTTGCTCTTCTGCTTCCTTTGGCACTGATATTCTGTCAAGTGAGAACAGTCCCAGGAACCTCTTCACCTGCACCATTTTCCATGTGCATTGCATCACTTGGAGAAATCTCCAGCTCCAGGCCACTCCCTTCCCGTGAATTAGACCAGAGCTCAGGCAGTGCGTGGGGTTAAATGGGCAGCCACATGAGGGCTGGCACAGAACCCTCCAACCCCCCCACCCCCAAAATTCACACTACAGTGAAGATAAATTGTGCTCAGGTGTAAAACAGGGACAGACCGAGTGAGCAGGAGGGGGCCAGGGCAGGTGGAGGGAGGGCGAGCATGAAGAGTAGCTCGTGTGCATGTAGGAAAAGAGAATAAGGAAGACTATCACAATCGTTTAAAATGAGGCCGGGCATAAGAAAGAAAGAATAAGAGGGATAAATTTGATCAACGTATAATATGTATAGGAATATAATGAAAGCTGTACAATTAACAAACACTAATAAAAAGGTTAAAATGAACAGAAAATAAATCAGGTCATTAAAGTATACATAAATTTGTGTTTTGAATATCCAGTTATTCACAGTGATTTGGACTTTTGAAAGCCTTCTCAAAAATTTCCAGGAAAAAAAATATTTTTCACAAGATTCTGGACCCATATGTACAGCAAGCAGCAAAAGGTCCAGCCGAACCACTTCAGATTAACAAAGCAAAGTCTGGGTTAGGTCCTGGAAAGAAGGCCAACCGAAAAAAATGCCATTGTGCCTGGGCAGTGGTTCACTTCATTGTGGACATCTCCAACTTCTTCAGCAAGTGGAGAAAAGGAGGTAGCTTAGGGCAAAAATAATGAATGCTGAAGTGTGTCTGTGCGTAAACATACTGGTCCCAGTGACTTTCTCCAGTATTGCTCTAGTTCCAACTCCCTTTTATTCAAACCAGTGCTGAAAATTCTATCTGTATGTTCAAATCACCCACGAAGTGTTTCTAAAGTACTAGTCACTGGGCATAGGAGGTGTTTGCCTTAGCAGACAGAAGCAGGAGGAAAGGAAGGAGAGAGGGAAGGGGAAGGAAAAGAAAGGAAGAAATGCCCCAGACCCCACCACAGGCCAACTGAGCACAAATAACTGAAGACGGGACCAAGCATGGGTATAGTTCTTAAAGATTCTTGCCAGGTGGCTTACATCCTAGCTACTCAAGAAGCTGAGACTGGAGAATCATGATTCAAAGCCAACCCCAGGCAGGAAAGTCAGTAAGACTCTCATCTCCAATTAACTACCAAAAAAGCTGCAAGTGGACCTGTGGCTCAAATAGTAGATCATGAGTCTTGAGCCAAAAAACTCAAGGACAGCACCCAGGCTCTGGGTTCGAGCCCCAGGACACACACACACAGACAGACAAACACACACACACACACACACACACACACACACACACACACACACACACACACACACACTCTTAAGTGATTCTAATTTGTAGCCCAGAATACACAGGAAAATATTTCCCCCTTCTGGCAATTTATGATAGAAGGCTTCTAAAAGTCCAAGTCACTACGAAAAAATAAAATAAGACACAGTTGCATCACCTGAGTAAGTCTTACCTCTTCAATATCTTCGTGAACTCCACGTTCATAATGAATACCTGAATCAGGGCGTTAAGACAGCAGGTCTGTCCAATGTTGTGTAAACCAACTGGGCCTAAAAAGAAAAGAGGAAAAATGCTAAGGGAAACACGTAATATTCAACAAAAATCAGATGTTTTTCTTGAATCTATTAAGGCTGTGAAATGTGATATTCTCTCTGAATTCACTAGGGAACTTTTAACTAATTAGGAGATAAGATATCAAGCATGAAACTTTAGAATGCTAAATGATAAGGTTAAGTTTGAACAGCCTATTAAGGGAAAAAAAGACATGTCACAAAACAAGAGTATCATTCCCTGCAAAATTAGTAGTATAAAGCACTTATTAGAAGAAAACATTAAAAAGCAGCCATTACTGAAAGTTTATCTGAGGGGACTGTGGGTCTTCTCACTCCACATCCAAACTGCTCTGCACAACTGAGCAAAAATGGGTGTCCAGAGGGCTCTGGGACAGGAGAAGTGTCAGCCAGTCTGTGTCACCCTCCAGGGGAGGATTCCCGAGCCAGGTCTCCACCACAGATGGGGAGGGAAAAAAATAACAGCCTGGAGGAAGGGTCACCTGCTCCAACATCTCTAATCACCAGAGACAAAAGCCAGAACGACTGTAGGGGATATTCGCAAACCTGACACACTAGCAGCCAATCTCCCAGCTCACAAGATGAGCCGTTGGAAAGGGGGGGATGCTAATAAAGCAGGGGGAAGTACATGCCCCAGACGCCTGCTCCCAAATCAGCAGGGCACCTTGCCTCCAGAGGGACTTGCACAGAGGTGACAGGGAAGACTGAAACCGAGGAGGACCGCCAGCTACCATCTGCCACGCAAACATTTAAAGCAATGTCCTCTGCTAGGAACTGTTAACTCCATTTTAGACGCAGACACTGAAGCACAGGAGACCAGGACCTACTAATATAATGACAGCTCTGAGGCTGCAGAGTACCGTGAGTAATTGCTAAGTGTTGCTGCACACTGAGAACGAGGGAAGCGAGGCTCTCCTGACCGTGAGGGTGGTCCCAGGCACTAAGATGCTCTCTTAGCTGCACCCTCTTCTTCCTCTTCATCTTGCTGTCTTCTCTCATCTCATCGAGTTCTCCTGGGCAATGCTGAGACGCAGCCAGGATGGACTGGTAATTTTCCCTCAGGAACGCAAACACCTTGCCCATGAGTGATCACTCTAAAATCCCCAGGCCAAGGGTGCTGGCTGGTGCTCAAGACTCCACAATTCTACTGCCAGGAAGCGTTTCCATGAGCCGGGGCAGAAGAACCTCTGTGAAAACATATAACAGAGAGGTAAGGACAAGAGAGAGCAAAGCCAAGTTCTTGCATTCGGTTCTGAGTCAGCTCTAAGAGGGGTTAATTCTGTGAGGAGTTGGAGCATAAAACTCCAAATTTGGGCCAGGCACCCGTGGCTCACACCTGTCATCCCAGCTACTCAGGAGGCTGAGATCTGAGGATCTCAGTTCAAAGCCAGCCCAGGAAGGAAAGTCCCCGAGACTCCTATCTCCAATAAACCACCAGAAAACTGGAAGTGGTGCTGTGGCTCAAGCTCTCAAGAGAGCTTGCCTTGAGCTGAAGAGCTGAAAGTCACACAACATCCAAATGCATGCTACAGGTGGCAAGAAGACTTTCAGCTGAAGCATAAAAGCCTTACATGTGGCTCTGAAACCGTCACTCAGCAAAGACACAGATCAAGACAATGTAGCTCAGATATACAATGAAATAAATCATTAAATGATTACAATACTGAATTACCATTTGTGGCAATGTAGGTGACTCTAGGTGACATTATACCACGTGAAATAAGTCAGGCACAAAAAGACAAATACTGAAAGTATTATTTATATGTAGATGCAGGGGAAAAAACAGCGATATCTCAGGAGACTAGAACAGGGGTTCCCAGAGATTGGATAGGGTGGGGGTATGGAGAGATTATTGTTAGCAAAAGGCACTCGTAGGTACAGAGCTTCTAAGGTTCCATACCGCCGTAAGCGGTCTATCTCAAAGTAGCGAAGGGAGGATTTTCAATGTTTCCAGGGCCGTGAAACCATGCGAGGCGAGGTGGGACTAGGCCAGTTACCTTCACTTGACACCCACACTGTACACAATTATTGAGATCTTAGAGTCCACAGAACAAATCTGTGCGCAAATCAAAACTTTCAAAAATCGATTTTAAAGGCAGCTGTCAACCACTGATCCTCTTACAAGGCCCAAGCTTGGGGGACTTAGCTAGCGGACAATTCAGCTGAAGATTCCCTCAGCAGAAGCAAGGGTACGGTGTGGACATGCGGCTGCCAGGTCTCAGGGGAAACAGGAAAGGCCAGGCAGGTGGCAAAGGACAGCCAGGAAGGCAGGGGACCAAAGGCAGAGGGGAAGCGAACTGAGCTGTCTGTGAGGGGAGGGGAGCAGGCCAGAGGGCGTGGCTGAGTGATGAGACACAGACACACACACAGACAGACACACAGACAGACACAGACATGGACACACAGACACAGACATGGATACACAGACACACACGGACACACACAGACACACACGGACACGCGCACACACACACACACACACGCACACACACACACACACAGACACAGACATGGACACACAGACACACACACAGACACAAACATGGACACACAGACACACACGGACACACACACATGCACACACAGACACACACATGGACGCACACACACGGACACACACAGACACACACGGACACATGGACACACATAGACACATACACAGACACATGGATACACACACGGACACACACACACACACCAGAGGAGAGGTTGGCTGAAGGCCCACCCTCACCCCAGCTCCAAACATAACCCCAAAGTACTGAACAAAGTCACCCCACCCTTCCTGAAATCGGCACCCTTAAAGTGAGGGGCAGAGCCAGTGGGGTCCTCGGGGAGCACGGGCTGTCCCAAAGGGGGGGACCCCAACTCCCCAGACTGGAGGAGGTCAAGGTTCAATGCCGAGAGGACAAATCACAACTGCGGTCAAGCAACCCAAGCAGGCTCCGTCCTCCAAACTCAGAGCAGCGGGACCACGCCGGGTCTGGATTCTCTCTCGGCTGAACCTTATCTGAGACCCACTCCAGCATCCATAAACCCTTCTGCCTCAGTCTCCCCTCCTGCCCCAGTCTCCCCCCTCCCGCCTCGGTCTCCCCCCTCCCGCCTCGGTCTCCCCCCTCCAGCCTCGGTCTCCCCCCTCCCGCCTCGGTCTCCCCCCTCCCGCCTCGGTCTCCCCCCTCCCGCCTCGGTCTCCCTCCTCCCGCCTCGGTCTCCCCCGCCCCGGGCCCCCCGCATCCCGGCCCCGCACCCCGGACCGCGCTGCGCTCCCCTACCCGAGCGCTCGGCTCTGGGGAAGGCCGCTCGGACGCGGGCGGGCGGGCCGGCTCCAGCGCCCCGGCCCCGGGTTGGAGCCTGCCCCTCCTCCGGGTGGGGACCCGGCCCCGCCGCCCGCCGCACACTCGCCTGAGCCCGCGCCGAGCCCGCGCCGGTCTGCGGAGGGCGCGCGTCGGGGGGCGCTCCGCGGCGACCAGGACCCGCCCGGTTCCGCCCAGTCCCCGCCCCAACACGCCCACCGCGGCTCAGGCCCCGCCCCGGCCCCGCCCTCCCCGGCCCCGGCCCCGCCCCCTACACCACGCTTTCGTTTTCCTCTGAACGGAAAGCGAAACTCAGCCCGGGCCCTGCTGGAGCCTGGCGGGGGGCGGGGCCGGAGGGCGGGGCAGGGGCGGGGCCAGAGGGCGGGGCCGGGCTGCACGGAGGGCGGGGGCGGGGCCGGAGGGCGGGGCCGGATGGAGGGGGCGGGGCCGGGCCGCACGGAGGGCGGGGGCGGGGGCAAGGGAGGCCTGGCCGCACGGAGGGCGGGGGCGGGGCCGGAGGGTGGGGGCGGGGCCGGAGGGCGGGGCCGAAGGGCGGGGCCGAAGGGCGGGGCCGGGGCCTGGCCGCACGGAGGGCGGGGGCGGGGGCGAGGCCTGGCCGCACGGAGGGCGGGGGCGGGGCCGCGGGGCGGGGCGGGGCCGCGGGGCGGGGCGGGGCCGCAGGGCGGGGCCGGGGCCTGGCCGCACGGAGGGCGGGGCCGTGACCCGCGTCGGAGGCCGCTCCGGCGGCAGCGCCGCTGTTCCCGGAAGTCTGGCCGAGCCTCTCCCCTGGGGAAGGGGGCGAGCGCCCCTGGACCCGGGTCATCGAGGCCGTCCGGGCAGGCCGTGCTGCCGGGACTGGAGGCGCTGCTCCCGGACCCGCGCTCCCGGACCGAGCCCGTGCTCCGGCTCAGCTGGGGGGGAGTGGAGCCGGGCTCAGCTGGGGGGGAGTGGGGCGGGCTCAGCTGGGGGGGAGTGGGGGCGGGCTCAGCTGGGGGGGAGGGGGGCCGGGCTCAGCTGGGGGGGAGTGGGGGCGGGCTCAGCTGGGGGGGAGTGGGGGCGGGCTCAGCTGGGGGGGAGTGGGGGCGGGCTCAGCTGGGGGGGAGTGGGGGCGGGCTCAGCTGGGGGGGAGTGGGGCGGGCTCAGCTGGGGGGGAGTGGGGCCGGGCTCAGCTGGGGGGGAGTGGGGGGGAGGGGGGCCGGGCTCAGCTGGGGGGAGGGGGGAGGGGGGCCGGGCTCAGCTGGGGGGAGGGGGGAGGGGGCGGGCTCAGCTGGGGGGGAGTGGGGGCGGGCACAGCTGGGGGGGAGGGGGGCCGGGCTCAGCTGGGGGGAGGGGGGAGGGGAGCCGGGCTCAGCTGGGGGGAGGGGGCGGGCTCAGCTGGGGGGAGTGGGACCGGGCTCAGCTGGGGGGGAGTGGGGGGGAGGGGGGCCGGGCTCAGCTGGGGGGAGGGGGGAGGGGGGCCGGGCTCAGCTGGGGGGAGGGGGGAGGGGGCGGGCTCAGCTGGGGGGGAGTGGGGGCGGGCACAGCTGGGGGGGAGGGGGGCCGGGCTCAGCTGGGGGGAGGGGGGCCGGGCTCAGCTGGGGGGAGGGGGGAGGGGAGCCGGGCTCAGCTGGGGGGAGGGGGCGGGCTCAGCTGGGGGGAGTGGGGGCGGGCTCAGCTGGGGGGGAGTGGGGGGAGTGGGGCCGGGCTCAGCTGGGGGGGAGTGGGAGCGGGCTCAGCTGGGGGGGAGTGGGAGCGGGCTCAGCTTGGGGGGAGTGGGGGGAGGGGGGCCGGGCTCAGCCAGCGTGATTCTCATTTTTAAGAAGGGCATCATTGCCACGAGCTGGTGGAGTGGAGTGGGGTAAATAAAGAGACACAGTCAAGGGTCAAGTTTATTTAAAATTCCTCCCTTCATTTTTGAATCAGTCCCCACTTCTTCTTGTCCTTCTTCTCTAGCCTCAGGAAACTCTCCTTCGTCCATTCCCTCTCCCACATACCAGTGCACAAAAGCCGGCTTCAAACTTGCGGGCCCAGGTTCCTGCGATGGCGGTGGTGGTGCTTAGTGTGCACAGCCCTCTGGACTCTGGCTAGGTCCCCTCCTGGCACTGGCTAGGTTCCCTCCTGGCACCATCGTGGGTGGCTGGTAGTTGATTCCCACCTAGAGATCAGAGAAAGAGTCGGCACAACGGAAGAGCATGCACGTCAGCCAGAGGACAGCTCAACGTTTCAGGTCTCGGTAACACCTGTGCCAGCAAGGCCTGGTGCTGGGTATGGGATGGAATTGTGAGGTCGAATGGAGAATGGGATTCTGGTGGCTGGAAGAAAGGGCGGTGCTAAGGAGAAAATAAAAGCAAATGGCGCTGGGGATGGGCAAATTGAAGGGCAGGGGAATCTAAAACTGAGAAAAATAAGATCTAGTGACAAGAAGAAATGCTACTGCAAAACAGCAAGTAGACAAATGAAAGTTCCTATAATAGGAAAGTATCCATTATGGTTACTGAGGCTGGGTCCTGGTGGCTCACACCTGTATTGCTAGCTACTCAGGAGTCTGAGAGCTGAGGACACTGATTCAAAGCCAACCCAAGAAGGAAAGTCTGTGGCATGCTTATCTTCAATTAACCAGCGAAATACCAAAAGTAGAGCTGTGGCTCAAGTGGGAGAATGCTAGCCCTGAGCAAAAAAACTCAGGAGCAGCACTCAGGGCCTAAGTTCAAATCTCAGGACTGGAAAAAAAAAGCTTTTATCTTTTAAAGACAGAATAATTTATAGAACTAAAGTTGTTACGAAGTTTTGCTGGTGGTGTTGTTTGTGTTTTTGGGTTTTGGTTTTCTTGTTCTTTAGCTGCTTTGCTCAAGGCTGGTATGCTACTACCTGCATCCACAGCTCCACTTCCAGCTTTTTGATGGTCACTTAAGAACCTCATGGACTTTTCTGCTCAGGCTGGCTTTGAACCATGATCCCCAGATCCCACCTCTGAATAGCTAGGGTTACAAGCATGAGCCTTGCTTGAAGTTTATTCTTTCCCATATATTCATTCCAAGTTTCTCTTACTTATGTTGCAATATGGAAGTTTCCTTGCCAAGTCAGGGATAGTCCAGAGCAATAAATTAATCTCTCAGAAGGTTATCTAAGGAGGGCATTCATGTTAGCCACTGGGAAAAGGTGCTTCTGGGAAATGCAGAGTCCTCTAAAACTAACGAAGCAAATTGATCTGAATCATGAACCCTAAAAGAATGTGGCCTCACTATTTCAGTTTAAAAACAAACAAAAATGTCTGATCAGTTTGAAACTCATCCAGTTTGTCACCTGGTGTCCCACAGGCTTCAAGGTGAGCAGTGATGACCGAGGGAAGCAGAGGGTGCCGAGGATGGCGAGAAACTCATGGCACCAAACTCATGCGTCTCCTCTTTCGTTTGTTTTCTGGTTTTTGGTGCCAATTCTGGGCTTGAACTCGGGCCTCCTCACTCTCACTCTGCTTTTACTGCTCACGGCTGGTACTCTACTATTTGAGTCACACATTCAATACTAGCTTTTTGCTGGCTACTTATCGATAAGCAGTTTTTTGTCCAGCTGGGGTGGCTTTGAACTGAGATCCTCAGATTTCAGCCTCCTGAGCAGTGAGGATGACAGGTGTGAGTCACCCATGCCAGACAAACTCATGTATGTCCTAAAATGGTTTAAGCAAACCAAACTTCAACACCATTTGTGTCTCAACCGAAGCCAAGTAAAGAATATTATGTGTGGGGTAAGCCCACGGCTCCTGATATCTCATTCTCGCCATCCTCGGCACCCTCTGCTTCCCTCGGTCATCACCGCTCACCTTGAAGCCTGTGGGACACCAGGTGACAAACTGGATGGTCCTCTTGGTCTTGATGGCAGCGATGGTGACGTTCGCATCCTTGGGCACCACATCGCCCCGTGAGCATGCAGCAGGCCATGCACTTGATGACAGCGATGGCGATGCTCACGTCACCTGGTGAGCATGCAGCAGGCCATGCACTTTCCGTGCCTGGGTCGCGCTCCACCATCTTGCTGTTGGGCTCAAAGCAGGAGTTGGTGATTTCAGCCACGGAAAGCTGTTCGTGGTAGGCTTTCTTAGCCGAGATGATGGGCGCATAGGTGACCAGCAGGAAGTGGATGCGGGGGTAGGGCACCAGATTGGTTTGGAACTCGGTGAGGTCCACATTGAGGGCCCCGTCGAACCGGAGCGAGGCTGTGATGGAGGAGACGATCTGGCTGATGAGCCGGTTGAGGTTGGTGTAGGTGGGCCGTTCAATGTCCAGGTTCCTGCGGCAGATGTCGTAGATGGCCTCATTGTCCACCATGAAAGCACATCCGAGTGCTCCAGGGTGGTGTGGGTGGTCAGGATGGAGTAGGGCTCCACCACCACCGTGGAGACCTGAGGAGCCGGGTAGATAGCAAACTCCAGCTTAGACTTCTTGCCGTAATCAAGGGAGAGACGTTCCATCAGCAAAGAAGTGAAGTCGGAGCCAGTGCCGGCCCCAAAACTATGGAAGATCAGAAAGCCCTGCAAGCCAGAGCAAGCATCTGTCTGGAAAGAACAAAGAAAAAAAAAAATCCCAAAATCGAGTTTCTAAGAATCCCCCAAGAGGACACAGCCTCGACGAAATGAGGAAAACACAAGGGGAAATTTTTTTTTTATATTGAAAGAGGGATGGCAGGAAGGTTTCAGCTTAGAAACTTTGCTAAACCGGGACGAGTCAGAGCACAGTGTGACGGAGCCAGGGACTGTACCCACTTGGTGCTCCGACCCGTTGTCCCTGTCCTTGTGACAGAGTCTACGGGAATGAATGAGCTATGTGTCTCAAGCCAACTTTGGAAGGTGGCTCAGAGTACAGTTACAACAATGTAAACAGAGTCAGGGAATCACAAGGTGTGCATGTTTACAGGGTGCAAAGGATCACGATGTTTGTTAGTCGGGTAAGCTCCTTTCCCATAGCTTAGCACGCTCCTCTCCCAGGCAACACCAGGCCCGTTGGGTAGAGGCCTCCTCCCCACTTCACCTTGAGCTGGCCCTCCTTTGGGGCAGTTATAGCCATACAAGGCCACAGGATCCCTTAGAAGGACCTTCGAGTCTGGGCAGCCATCCACCCTCACCGGCCATGAGGGAGCCCCGGGTCCTCACATCCACACCAGGGTCTCCGCCTCCTGGCCTCATAGGTTAGATAGGTCTTCTCAAGACAATGGCCGGCACTTCTCTCTTGTGAGGAGTCTTGCCAGTTCCTTGGCTGGCAATAAACTTTTCTTTGTGCCTGGATATCTGTATGGCTTTCTGGCAAGGCCTAACAGTATCTTTCACATATGTGATGTAAAGACCACATTCCAGTCAACCACGCCACCCATCAACTCCCCAGTTATAAACATCAAAGCGAGTTATTAACACCTCCAAACTTCAGCTTTCTCTTGGTTAACCTGGGACTGCGGAAAAGCTTTTCATAGGTTACTGTGATCTTTAACTGAGACAGCACAGCCTGAGCAAGGATCTAATGTGTAGAGTACTCACTGTTGACTCTATCAGAATTAAGAAATGGAATCACAGAATTCACCCCATGAATGGGAGCTATGATCATTCAACCCAGTAATTCCACACATCCCACCTTTGAGACTGATGACCCCACCCCCTCAAATGGAGAAAGTGAATATTCAGAACATTTTTCATCCTAACCACTCAGGTTAAATTTTTTCTTAATAATTAAAAAGAAAAAATAATAATAATTAAAAAGAAACCATCAAGTCCAATCTTGTGTTTTACTTCAAAAATCAAAGATTAAAAAAAAAAGAGGTTTTGGGGCTGGAAATGTGGCTTAGTGGTAGAGTGCTTGCCTAGCATGCGTGAAGCCCTGGGTTCATTTCCTCAGTGCCACATACACACACACACAAAAAAAAGCCTGAAATGGTGCGGTGGCTGAAGTGGTAGGTAGAGTGCCAAAGCAGCTCAGGAACAGTGTCCAGGCCCTGAGTTCAAGCCCCAGGACTGGCAAAAAAAAAAGGGGGGGGGCACTGTAGACTTGCCCACCAACCCCCTGCCTTGCTGAGACTTACGAGCTTCTGAATACGGTCCAGCACCAAATCAATACTCTCCTCGCCCACTGTGTAGTGGCCACAGGCATAATTGTTAGCTGCTCTGGATGGAAGAGCTGGCGATAGCTTCCTGCTCGGACTTCATCTACCAAGAGAGGGCATCATTAGTAGTCCTTACCACCTGGTTTCTGGGGTAGAAGTTTTCCTCCCCCTGAGATGACCATAGTTCTAGTTTGTGACTCTGAGACGCCACTGACTAAATCCTAAATCTTCAAAAGGCTAAGAGACCTCCGGAGTAACTCCAGCACTGACTGACCAGAGTTTGGGGATGGAAAAGCCAGTAGCTTTGGCATACCAAATGCCAAAGCTGATTTTCTCTCCTTCCCTGTACCGTGACTCCTTTTCTTTATTTTTTTTCTTTTATGCTGCAAGCTTATATTGGATTCCAGTAATTTAACCCAATTTTATCTGTGTCCAAATGTTCCAGGAATATATGGAGCGTGATTCAGGGTGATCTGCCTAAATCCCAGGCCTTCTAGTGTCCTACCTCATCTCCATCTCAATGTGTCAACATGTCCCGCATTAGACATACTAAGCACACACCCTACAGCTGAGCTCCTAGGCATATTCTGGGGTGAGATTTTATTTTTTTAAGTTCCTTTACTTTAAGTTAAGTAACTTTACTATTATTATAAAGGTAATGTACAGAGATTACAATGGCTTGAGTCCATGAGTCTTCTGTTCCCCCATTCTCTCCCAGTCCCTCCCTCCTGTCTCCACCTACAACTTCACTTTCAGCCATGTCCGGGAGTTCCATGGCTGCACTTTTTCACCCTCTTTCCCTCCATCCACCCCCGCAAAACACACCATATATAAAGGAAAGAAGACAGAATCACCAAAAAAATAGAGAGGAAGAGAGCCCGTGTCGGTATCTTGGAGTTGGTTTTGACATATCTATGATTGTAGATAAGCGTGAAGAGGCTCAGAGGCTCGGCTCCTTCCTGCTTCTCTCCTAGGAGTGCCCTCTTTTGTTACGCTGAGTTTTAGTAAAGCTAGGATCCAGGTCTTAGTGGAGTAAGAATCCTGGAGAGGCTCTCAAGAGATCTTGGCTTGGAAAGGTGGCTCAGGGGCAGAGCACTGGCCTCGAGCTGAAGTGCTGGGGTCAGCGCCCAGGCCCAGAGTCCAGGCCCCGTGGGGTGGGGGGGTCCCGCCAGGCCCCGTGGGGGGGTCCCGCCAGGCCCCGTGGGGGGGCGTCCCCACAGGCCCCGTGGGGGGAGTCCCGCCAGGCCCCGTGGGGTGGGGGTGGGGTCCCGCCAGGCCCCGTGGTGGGGGGCGTCCCACCAGGCCCCGTGGGGGGGGTCCCGCCAGGCCCCGTGGGGTGGGGGTGGGGTCCCGCCAGGCCCCGTGGGGTGGGGGGGGGTCCTGCCGGGCCCCGTGGGGGGGGGCGTCCTGCCGGGCCCCGTGGGGGGGGGGCGTCCCGCCAGGCCCCGTGGGGTGGGGGTGGGGTCCCGCCAGGCCCCGTGGGGTGGGGGTGGGGTCCCGCCGGGCCCCGTGGGGGGGGGTGTCCCGCCAGGCCCCGTGGGGTGGGGTGGGGTCCCGCCAGGCCCCGTGGGGTGGGGGTGGGGTCCCGCCAGGCCCCGTGGGGTGGGGGGGGTCCCGCCAGGCCCCGTGGGGTGGGGGTGGGGTCCCGCCAGGCCCCGTGGGGTGGGGGGGGTCCCGCCAGGCCCCGTGGGGTGGGGGGGGGTCCTGCCGGGCCCCGTGGGGGGGGGCATCCCGCCAGGCCCCGTGGGGGGGTCCCGCTGGGCCCTGTGGGGTGGGGGGGGTCCCGCCAGGCCCCGTGGGGGGGGTCCCAACGGGCCCCGTGGGGTGGGGTCCCGCCAGGCCCCGTGGGGTGGGGTGGGGTCCCGCCAGGCCCCGTGGGGTGGGGGTGGGGTCCCGCCAGGCCCCGTGGGGTGGGGGCGTCCCGCCGGGCCCCGTGGGGTGGAGGGGGTCCCGCCGGATGGCAGTCAGTCTCTCTCTTGTGCCTGGGCTGTCAGGCCAGGTGACCGCAGCAGGCGGGGCGGAGGCGACGCAGGGCAGGGCCGGGGACACCGAGGGACAGAGGGACACCGAGGGACAGGGGGACACCGAGGGGCGGGGGGACACCGAGGGACGGGGGGACACCGAGGGACGGGGGGACACCAAGGGACACCTCAAACACCCTAGCAGCCTCACACAAAGTAGATGAAATGAGTTGTGGTAGATTTTTACCATGTATCCAAAGTATCATTTCAACATGAAGTCAATATAAAAACAACCCAGTTCCCCTCCCTCCCTCGCTGTTTTTGGTCCTTGGTCTTCGGAATCAGTGATAGTTGACAATTACAGAATGTCTCAACACAGAACAGACACATTTCAGATGCGGAGAGCCACACGTGGCTGATGGCTGCCGGGGGAGATGGTGCAGGTCTACCCTGTCAAGAAAGCCCTCCTTCCATTTTGACCTCATTAGGCCCAGCACGGAGAACCAAGTGGACTCCAGTCGGTGTCTCTGACTCCGTGGTGGCTTGCGCTGGGCACCACTAGGGACCTCAGGGGACAGCAGAAAAACTGAGCCTTCTTCACATTCAGCTTTCACCACACAGGACCAGTCACCAACAGCCCCACTGAATCACCTCTCGGAAGCCTCTCCAGACAGCCCTCTCGCCCAGCCACCTTGTCACAAGCATCAGTAAGAACTGACTCACAGGTGAGAACCGAAGGCTGACGGGGGAAACTGCTATCCAGCCATCACTGGACACAGCAGGGCAGGGACTTGGGCTGCACAGCTTCAAAGAACTCATAGCATGGGGCCAACAGAAACTGCTATCATGTCCATACCCACAGGAGGAATATGAGACAGGGGCCTAGAAGCAGGAAGATTCCCAGATGAACTCCTGGAGCAAGCCCCGGTCAAGAGAATCCAGCCCTGCAAAGGAAATACGACCTACAGCACAGAGGACGGGCACAGGCTGGGTCTGATGCCAGGCAGGCAAGGGCTAACATGCCCAAGGCACAGAAGTCACACAGCAAAGGGTGGCGTCTACCAAAGCCTGCACACACAGGCCGTGGTTCCATGAAAAAGAATCCGGGTTTACTCTGGGCCATGGAAGGCATTAATGAGTTTCTCTAGGATAGTGAATGGGAGAAGATTCTCACACAAGCCATGCCAAGCCAGGTATGAGTCCCAGCGACTTGGGAAGCTGAGATAGGGGTATTATTTGGACCCAGGAATTTAGAGCGGCCTGGCATGACCCTGCCTCAAAAGGTTAAAAAATTCTAAAGGCCAGCTCAGAAAACTTACCTACATCTTTCTCTCCTTAGGATTCTAAGCTCTGTTTAAAAACCACTAAAAAGGTCTGGGAAGGTGGCTCAGTGGTTGAGCGCTTGCCTTGCATGCCTGAGGCCCTGGGTTCGATTCCTCAGCACCACATAAGCAAAAAGAAAAAAGCCGGAAATGGCACTGTGGCTCAAGTGGTAGAGCACTAGCCTTGAGCTTAAGAGCTGAGGGACAGCGCCCAGGCCCAGAGTTCAGGCCCCACCACTTGACGCCCCCCCCAAAAAAAAACAAAAAACAAAAAACTAAAAACTACTAAAAAAAAAACTAAACAAACAAAAACACAAATTTCCTAGTCGGACCAAGCTGTAAGGATTTAGATGTAAGTCTTAATGCCGTAGTTTCCTTTTTCTAAAGAGAAGTAAACTTCCAATCCCTGAAATCAACCCCACTTTCCTGGCATCCACAAGCCAGCCCCAGCATGGGTGGCTTGTTTGGCCTTGACAGAGTCCTGTTGAATGGAGGCTTTCCATCACCTTGGTAACAGTGAACTCTGCATCCACTTGTAAGGACACACGGAAGATCCTGTGGCCATCTCTCGGAGAAACACTAGCATGTTCCAGCTCCTCTCCCCTGAGCTCAAGGCCCCACACTGCCCTGCCCGCTCACCTGATTACCCAGTTCCATTTTCAGCTCATCGGCTTCTGAAGCTGGCCTACTTTTCATGGCCATAAGAGCAGAAAGCCTGTACATTATACAAGTAATCGAACAGAAGCAGGGCACAGGATGTAGGAAGGGGACACCTGCTCCAGTGTGGACCAAGGAGACAAGGGTACCTTGAAAACAAAGTTTGCAGGGCAGGCAGGCATGTCATCGGACCGAGTGGCAGAGACAGTGCCACACAACAGGCTGCGAGCAGGCTGGAAAACAGCCAAAGACCAAGATCACCTTTGCAATCATAAAAGGCCTGGCTGGCTTTGGCCCATGGTCACCTGGGTGGTTCTGAGCGGTGGACGGTGACTGCCTTCAGCAGCGGGAGGCTCAGGCTCGCTGAGGGGGATGGAACAGTAAACGCAAACGTAGTTATGCTTACTTCTATGCAGAGAGGCGTAGGAGAGACAAGGTTCTTCTGACTTCTACACTAATGAGGGTGCTGCCCTTGGGGTAATTTCAGAAATAAGTTTTTTGGAGAAGTGAAAGGCCAAAGGTCATTTTTCTGAACTTCCAGTTCCATCAACACCCTGACCTTGAAAGTCAACACTTGCCCTTGCCAAAGAAATGGAATGTTCCTGGGACAAACTCCCAGCTCCCAAATCCCTCCCTCCTTTCCCGATGTCCACTGGTGTCAGCGGTGCTGTTGGGGGCTCCAGCTCCTCTATTCCCATGTTGCCCCCAAGGCCAGCTGTGAGGTGCGGAGAGGAGGGCTCAGAGCCACAGGAGAGGCCTCCTGGTCAGTTGCTCTCTCCAGCATGAGCCAGACTCATTCCCAGGGGGCCGCGTGGCTACAGGAGCCAGACCAGGAGCCTGACCGGCTGTTCTGTACTGGAGGAGGCCAGGCCAGCTGGGGAAGACCACTTAGTCACGGAGGGCGAGTGGGTGGAGATGCGCGAGGGTGAGCTTCCTGATCCGGCGGTAGAGCTGAGCCAGCTGGTAGAGGAAGGGCAGGGAAGAAGGAGAAGCTGTGGGGAAAAGGAGAGACAGCGGTGGGTGCCCCACCCACACCCCTGGGCTTTCACAACACACATGGACACTTTGGTTATTTGCATCCTCTTCAATAAGGAATTTCACTTTCTCTAGGAAATACTTTCTCCACTTGAATTGCAGGCCTTAATTTTACTGGAAAAGGGTCCACATATTTTTTTTTTTCAATTTTAAAATTCCTTTTTGGTCATGGAACTTGAACTCAGGGCCCACGAGCCACGCAGCTTACAGGTGACTGACGTACAGGTGGCCACAGCTATGCTGCTCACAGGGGTCTGCTTTCTTCTTCACACTCCCCTCTGTTTCCCACATGTTCTACAACGTGTGAGAATTTCATTTACAATTCCATGTTTTGTTAAATATTAACACTTGGACTTTTTTTAGACATTATGATGAAAAATTTTTTTAAGTGGTGTACAGAGGAGTTACAGTTAAGTAAGTCAGGTGAAGAGTACATTTCTCTTTGGACAATGTCCCCGCTTCCCTTGGATGAACATGTTTTGACCCTGAGTTCTAGGTAGACTTTATGCCTGGACAGAGCAGGTACTGAAATGAGTGCATCAGCACTGGCTGGGTACTGCTCTCTTTCCAGGCAGGGCTCAGGAAGCAGTGTCACGGGAGATAGCCCCCCAGCATGCAGGTGAGTGTGTGGGGCGGCTCCTGCTCCTCAGGCCCCACCACTCACCTGGGTCAAACCTCACCACCAAGAGACAGAGAATCAGGGCAGCCAGGAGGCTCTTCTTCAAGGGCAGAGAAAGAAGGCGGCTCACTGCAGAGTCCCAAAGCTGACGAAGCAAGGTCAGTAGTGACAGGAACTTATGGGAGAATGACCCTGGTCAGGGCACAGAATGTAATGTCAGGGTGGTCAGGAGAGTCAGACTTCCTGGCTCTCAGCTTTGAGACAGATTGTAAGAACTGATCACAAAGAGCTGGGCGCCAGTGGCTCACACCTATAATGCTCTCTCTAGAACACCAGGAGGTTAAGGTCTCAGGATGGTGGATTGAAGCCAGCTGGAGCAGAAAAGTCCGTAAGACTTCTATCACTAGTTAACCACCAAAAAATGTGATGGTGAAGTTATAGCTCAAGTGGTAGAGAGCCAGCCTTGAGCAAAAGAGCTAAAAGACAGCACCCAGGCTGAGTTCAAGCCCCAATACCAACACACATAGTAAAAAGTAATGAGGAATAATTTTCTCACAAAGCTCATGAGGTAGTTCAAAGAGAAATTTCAAAACCTCTAAAGCTGGGGAGGGGGGAGTGCTGGGGATCAAACTGGGAAATTGATCTACCACTGATCTACATCCTAGTCCTCCAGAAACGTTATGAGGGCATGTTGATCACCATGTTTTCATGTGCAGACACCTACTTGGCTGGGTAGGCCTGGCATATTTGTGACCCTTTTAAAAGCCTCGTTATTTTTAACCGTCTCTGTATCCTGGCCCGTAGCCCCCACAGAGAGTAACTCCGAGCGACACAGGGGAATGCAGGTGCCTAAAACATATGGTGAAGAAGTCAAATATCTTAGCTTGCGGCTATCAAGGTGAACACTCACACTGAAGAACAAGGAGTCCCAGTCCTCACAGAACAACCAGGACTTGACGTCAAACCCCTCGTGCTATCCTCCCTACTAAAGAGACAAAGGGCAGTGGATCTGGCAGACCTGGTGACCCTTGATGCCAACAACCTGCTTGCAGAGAAAACACTGCTACCTCAGCCAGTTCATGCTCTTAAGCACCCAGGGAAAGATACTTCAGAGAACCAGATGGTAGTCTTTTAATTAAGCTGACAGAGTGTGTGTGTGTGTGTGTGTCCTAGGACTTAACTCAGTGTGTGTGTGTGTGTGTGCGTGTCCTAGGACTTAACTCAGGGTCTGGGCACTATCCTTGAGTTTTGTGCTCAAGACTAGCATTCTACCATTTAAGCTACTGGTCCACTTCTAGCTTTTTGGTAGTTTACTGGAGGTAAGAGTCTCGCAGACTTTCCTGCCCAGGCTGGCTTCAAATCACAATCCTCATATCTCAGTTTACCAAATACCTAGGATTACAGGCATGAGCCACCAGCAACTGGCATAAGCTGACAGATTTTTCTTAAAGGTTTAAAAAAACTAAAGCAGGGATATGCTGGGTGCTGGTGACTCACACCTGTAATCTACTCAGGAGGCTGAGATCTGAAGATCAAGGTTCGAAGCCAGCCTGGGCAGGAAAGGCCGTGAGACTCTTATCTCCAATGAATCACTAGAAAACTGAAATGGCGCTGTGGCTCAAGTGGTAGAGCGCTAGCCTTGAGCTGAAGAGCTCAGGGACAGCGCCCAGGCCCAGAGTTCAAGCCCCATGACCGATTTTTTTAAAAAAGGAAGGTGACTTTCAGAAGACCCAGCAACATCTCTCCAAGAGACCCCCCCTTCCATCCTGACTTCAGAGGGTCTGGCTTGGTTTTGTGAAGGAGCTCATCAGGTTTCTATTCTGTAACGTAGTTATCTATATTCTATATAAGGGCTCACTCTCAAGCTCTTACAAAGTTACAAAGGACCTAAGATGCAGGGAAAACAGGTGAGTCCCCTCTACGCTGTCACAGAGCCATACATGCCCACCTTCCTGGTTCAGCTTCTGGGCCTCCAGGGAGCTGGAGAGCTTCTCTTTGAGCTGTAGCCTTGCTGCATGCACAGCCTGGAGTACTTCTTCCCGCTGCTCCTCTCCGAAGGCTCTGGAGCCCATCACGAATTCCTCAGCCTCCGACACGTGGCCCAGGGGCAGCAGCACGTGCCGCAAGTGCAGCTCAGCCACAGCTCTATATTCCGGAAGGCCTTGGTTGTCTGAGTGCTGGAGCCAGGCACAGACCACATCCAGCACAACTCCAGGTTCTTGCATTTTGCTATATAAAAGAATGCTGCATCCCCAAATAAAATGCAATCCCCCAAAAGGAAGAGTCAGTGCTCCGCGGTGGGCTCATTCCCATAACCCCTTTGCTTCTCCTATCTAACCCTTCACCATGGAAAGGAGGGATAGGGAGGGGTAGGGGGCAGGGAGATACTAGCTTTTGGAGGGAACTGGTATGGGACAGGAAAAGAGGAAGGCTGACTCGGGAGAGGACAGGACAACCTCACTCCTGCACTGATCCCAACTGAGCAATAAAGACCTACCACAGTTCCAAGACTTTGGGGGGTAGATCGGGGACCAGGTAATACTGAAGGACCCAGGAGAGCACCTCTCGCCACCGATCCATTTCTGCCAGGGCCTGGATTCCCACAACACACAGGGAGCACTTTACCTCCATGGAGCTGCCAGCAGAAAGACCAACTCGGGTTTAGAAGCGGTCCCCGATCTCCATGCCCACGCCACCCCGGACTGTGCTCCAGCTATCTGGAGGACAGGACAGCTAACTTCGCGACCCTCCCCCCTGTATGTGACCTTGAAAGGTGCCCCACAGGCTGTCCTTTCCCACGCTCACATTCCTGGGGGCTCCCGCCTGTCGTCCCAGCTACTCAGGAGGCTGAGCGCTGAGGGTCGTGGTTCAAAGCCAGCCCGGGCGGGAAAGTCAGTGAGACTCTCATCTCCCAGGAACCACCAGAAAACCAGAAGTGGTGCCATATATGTGGCTCAAGTGGTCGAGTGCCAGCCTTGAGCCGAGGGACAGCGCCCAGGCCCCGAGTTCAAGCCCCGGGGCTGACCAAACATAAAAATCAACCCATCAACCAATCCTGGAAGCCTCTTAGATGCACATCGGCTATGGCCCCAAGTGCATCTCAACGCGCGGGTGGAATACGGCTTGACGGGCAATGGGGTGGAAGGAGGTGTGAGCAGCCGCGAAGGAATGGGCTGGGAACCACGCTTCTAGAACCATCTATCCAAGATGCCTCCAGACAGACAGAAAGAAAAGCCTTCAGCGGGCAGCGCCGCGACCCCGCGGGCCCCGCGGCCCTCCCGCTCTCCCCCCGAGCGCGCCCGGCGGCGGGAACCCGGCACGTACGCGCCCGCGGCCGGGGCCGGGGCCGGGGCGCCCGCGGGGGGCAGGCCGCGCAGGGCCCGCTCGCAGGCCTCCAGCGCCGCGCCGAAGTCCAGGTGCACCACCAGCAGGTCGCTCGCCTCCTCCAGCAGCAGCCGCGGCGGCGCCGGGGCCGCGGCGTCCCGCCGAGGCTCGCCGCTCCGCCCCGGCGCCCCGGCCCCCTTGAGGGCGGCGGCGGAGGTCGACGCGTCGCTCTTCATGGCCGGCCGGAGCTCGGCGCCTCCCGTCGCCCCCGGGGCCGGACTGAAAGCGAAGCCGGCTCGCACTTGGATCCGCGGGATCGCCGAGGCCGGCGACCCCAGGGTACCCTCTCCGGCCGTGCCACCTGCGGAGTCGCCTCCGCCCCCAGCCAGGTGTGCGGACGCCGGGGCCTCTGGGAGTTGCAGTTCCCGGCGCTCCGGCTGGCCGTTCTCTAGAAGGGCGATGGAGCTGGTTGGACTACAGCTCCCAGCATGCCGCTCGCAGGACCCGTCACAGCCTTGGGAAACCGCAACGTGCCCAGCGGGCAGTTGTGCGTCCAGGGCCGTGGGCCTCTGGGAATTGTAGTTCCCAGCTCTCTGAGGTCTCACCGCTCTCTAGAAGGGAATGGCGCAGGTCGGACTACAACTCCCAGCATGCCGCGCGCATGACCCGTCACCTTCTGGTTGAAACGCGCCGGCGCTCCAGGTTTGGAGTGGGAAATCGCGGCGGGGAGACCGTGGGCCTGAGACGGCCCGGTTCTGGCCGGGACGCGGGAGGCTTCGGTAGCAGGGCTCCCTTCAGCGCTTCTGCGGGAGTGGTGGCGGCTACGAGAACGTCAGGAAGAGAGCCCAGAAAGGCACCGAGCTGGATTAGAAGAAGGACCTCCCGCTGTCACCCGGCCACTCAGGCTGAGATCTGAGGATCACGGTTCAAAGCCAGCCCGGGCAGGAAGGCCCGTGGGACTCTGATCTCCAATGAACCACCAGAAAACCGGAAGTGGCGCCGTGGCTCAAGCCCAGGCCCTGAGTTCAAGCCCCAGGACTGACAAAACCAAAACCAACCCCCCCTTCCCCCCAGCATCCCAGCGGCCGTGTGAGGTGCCCCACCCTAGGCCCTTTTCCACAGGAAACTCCAGAAGCAAAGCAGAGGTGCCAGGAAAGTGTGAGTCAGGCTTGGACTGAGGTTGCCAGAATGTTCCATCAGCCTGACTCGGGCAGTGTACAGTGAAGCTTGTTACTGACATAGTGATGGGAGCTGACGTTAGAACTGCCTTGAAGAGTCAGGAGGGCAGAGAGCAGCAGGAGATGCGCCTGGGTGCCCTAGGCAGGGCGGGGCTGCACCACCATCCCGCACCAACCCGCAGCCGCAGAAACCCGGCCGTAGCCCCAGCAAATCCCTTGCAATTCCACTTTTATCCGGGAGATGTCAGGACAGCCCTGGAAAAAACAAAACCTTGACAAATTTGCTTCACAACTTAGAAAAAGAGATCTTGAAGCCACGTAATTCTACCTGTGCAAGAGGAGACAGCACTATACACTTCCTATTTCTAACCAGACAGCTTTCTTCCCAACTCAGAGCCCATGACTGCAAGCTGAGAAAGCACCTACCCTCCTCTCAGCTACTCATTTTGGGATAAAGCAAGGAGTAGAAATAGGTCAGGCCTTGCCAGTTAGTAAGTCTGGACCCTAATTAATATCTTAATTGATTTGTTTCATTGTAAAGCAAATGAGCCCCTAACCCAGCCCAAGCTCTGGAACTTGGTATTTCTCCTCCCAGGTGGCAGGGTGAGGAGTCAGGATACCACCTGAAGGCTGCTGCTGCTACTGCTGCTTCCACAGCAAAAGAAGCCTAGACTGGAAAACAGACCAATGGTTAGAATCCTGGCTCCTTTTCTGTCATGGTCAAGTGATCGCTATACAGCCACCCAAGTTCTCTGTGCCTCAGTCTTCTCTTAAGACACGAATGTCATCACTTATACCCAACGCTGCTTTGAGAGGCAGAAGAAAGCTGTGACAGAGCACTGAACCCTTTTAAGTCTCAGCTCAGGATGATGCTAGTTATATATTGAAGAACAACTAAGAATCTTAGCCCATCTATAGCTTCTGGAATCTTACTTTCAGACCTAGAGTCCAACTCCCCACTTTTCCGTGAAAATGTCAAAGGTGTCTTCATCTGTGGTTCCCCAGGCCTCCCAGGAAAATGAACATCACCTACAGCTTCTCTCAAACCCCGCCCACTGGCCAGAATCCCTGGTATGAAAACATCTGTGGCAATGTTCCTCAGGCAACAGGTCATTCCACGAGTGAACCTTAGGACAGATAAAAGCCAAAGAGATAAATGTAGCTACGGTGGAAAGCACCATCAAGGAGCAGGCCTCCCAGGCTCCAGACCTCTGTCACTTACATGGCATTTAACTTTTGAAATTAACTATCAGTTTTAAAATATGCTCAAGGGGCTGGGAAGGTGGCTCAGTGGTAGAGCGCTTACCTTGCATGCATGAGGCCCTGGGTTCGATTCCTCAGCACAACATAAGCAAAAAAGAAAAAAGCTGGAAGTGGCACTGTAGCTCAAGGGGTAGAGCGCTAGCCTTGAGCTGAAGGGTTGAGGGACAGTGCCCAGGCCCAGAGTTCAGGACCCACGACTGGACCCAAAAAAATAAAATAAAATAAAAATATGCTCAAACACATGTTTTCCTCACTGTATTAACTGGCCTGAAGTGTAAAACCAACATGGAGACAGCAATACAGGCTAGGCTGACCACAGATGTAGCCATCTCTGACCTTTGCATGGACTTGAGATCAGAAAGTAAGATTCAAGAACTTGGAGGTGGAGGTAGAGTACGGTTCTTCCTGCTCCTTACTGTCTTTTTAATATACATGCCTTTTATCAGCTGTGTAGCTCTTAAAAGCCTAGACTCACAGCTGAAGGCATAACTCCACTCCCTTGTTTTCTCCTCCCCAAACAGATGCAGCCCAATTTTACTTCTGTATCAAAGAGCTCTGCTTCTATATGCATTACCATCACCATAATCATCCTGCAAGTGCTAAGAATTTACCTCATTTCAATCCTCAGCAACCCCATGACAGAGGTCCTGGTATCATACTTTGTAGATGAAGGAACTGAGATACAGAGACATCATTAAGCAATTTGCCCGAGATCACACACATGTTCATAGCATGAAAGAACTTGAAGCTGGGCATCCTAGCATCAGAGTCTTATTAACTAATACATACTACTTGTTCCACAGAGTGCTTTTGCAATTATAATAATTATTATTATCCCTACTTACTATGAGAAAATAAAGCTCAGAAACTCTACCCAAGCTCAAAACGTTTTAATAGCAAAACTCAAACAAAACTGAGGTTTCCCAGGACTATTGGATCCCAACACCTCAAAGCCAAAAACGGGAAAAAAAAAATCGTTGATAACTCTTCTTCATCTACCTTGAAAGTGACTGGAAAGCTCCCTTTAATAAGGAGAATCCCTCCTAAGGCCATTTCTCACCAGCCAGGAGGCTGGTGAGTAAAACTATACTCTCCAGAAATACTGAATAACAGAAAGTTTGGGATAACTAATAGTTATACCCCACAAATAGATAATCAAGCCAATAAGTAAGATAATTATCATAGAAGGCATCAACCTCCACATCTTTCCTGATCTTACCCAATTCAAGCTGATCACTCCTTCCTCTAAGGCCTGAGTGTGCTTTGCTTTTAATTGCCTCTCCCGTGGGTCCTTCCCAAGGTCCATGTTTCCTTTGGTTAATTTTGTCACCCCTGCCCCCACATTGATCTATGCTCTTCCTAAAAGGAGAGGATGGGGTCTCGCTCCTTTCTGCACCCTGTGCTGTTCAGCATGGTACAGCCCGCCAGCACCCAGCGCTGCGGAGGGGTTTCCTCTGCGGAGCTGCTTGGTGATACTGTCTCGATATTTGGGCACCTCACTGATGGTGGAACTGAGCGAGATGGGTGGGAGTTGAAAAGACGCTGAGCTCCCAACTAGCCCCTGGGAAAGAGATGCACCTAGAAGAGTTTCCTAATATTGCTACTCCAGCCTGCCTTCTTGCCTATACTTGATTTGCAGTGACCTTCCTTATTTCCCAAGAAACAATCTAATCAACTCAGTTACTCTTAGTCAAAGGATTTTGGAATTGGAAGGAGCCTTATAATACAGTTAAGAAAACTGAGGCCCCACTTGGCAGCTGCTTCCGGAACAATAAGAATGACATGAGGTGGCTTGTCACTGTAATGCTATCTACTCAAGACACTGAGATAGAGTTTGCAGTTGAGGGACAACTTCAGGATAGCATCTCAACAGGACAATCTGAGAAGGTAATAAGTTCCTGTTATCCCAGATATGGAGGGAGGGAAACATAAATAGGAGGCCCAATAGCAAGACCCTATCTCAAAAATTACCAGAGCTGGGGAAAAAAGCTATAGAGACATGGTTCAAATGGTGGAGCAAGTGCAAAGACCTGAATTCAAATTCCAGAACCACAAAAAAAAGGAAGGAAAGAATGAAAAAAAAAAAGAAAGAGAGAGGGGGCCTGGGAAGGTGGCTCAGTGGTTGCTTACCTACCATGCATGAAACCCTGGGTTCGATTCCTCAGTATCACATACACAGAAAAAGCCAGAAATGATGCTGTGGCTCAAGTGGTAGAGTGCTAGCCTTGAACAAAAGAAGCGCAGGGACAGTGCCCAGGCCCAGAGTTCAAGCCCCAGGACTGCAAAAATGGAAAAGAAAGGAAGGAAGGAAGGAAGGAAGGAAGGAAGGAAAGAGGGAAGGAAGAAAAGGAGAGGGGTGGGGGAGAAAGAAGCAGACAAGCCAGCCCAGGAGCCGTGAGAATCCTGGCAATGTCTACACAGCTAATAAAAGGCATAGTATATTAAAAAGACAGTACGGAGCAGGAAGAACCATACTCTACCTCCACCGCCAAGTTCTTGAATCTTACTTTCTGATCTCAAGTCTATGCAAAGGTCAGAGATGGCCACATCTGTGGCCAGCCTGGCCTGTTTTGCTGTCTCCATGTTGGTTTTACACTTCAGGCCAGTTAATACAGTGAGGAAAACATGTGTTTGAGCATATTTTTAAACTGATAGTTAATTTTAAAAGTTAAATGCTGGGGCTGGGAAATTGGCTCAGTAGTAGAGTACTTGCCTTGCATGAGGCCCTGGGTTCAATTCCTCAGCGCCACTTACGCAGTAAAAGCCGGAAGTGGCACTGTGGCTCAAGTGGTAGAGCACTAGCCTTGAGCTGAAGAGCTGAGGGACAGCACCCAGAGTTCAGGCCCCACAACCGACAAAAAAACAAAGTTAATTGCTAGCTCATGCCTGTAATCCTAGCTACTCAGAAGGCTGAGATCTGAGGATCATGGTTTGAAGCCAGCCTGGGCAGGAAAGTCCATGAGACTCTTTATCCCCAATAAACTACTCAGAAAACGCCAGAAGTAGTATTGTGGCTCAAGTGGCCCAGAGTTCAAGCCCCAGGACAGGGTTCATTGCTGCTCAGCCCAGCTCTAATCTACTCGATTGTATAAAGCCCCTCTTTCCCTGCAAGCCAGCATGCTGGAAAGATCACCTTCCCAAGGTAAGAGTGACTCCACTGGAACCATCTATGAAGTCTGAGTGAATGACACCCGGGGCTGTATGGCTTTACAACTGATCAGGACAGAGTGGGATGCCACAGTAACTGTCGGGTTCACTTGTTTGTCTGTTTTTGCTTTGGGTAGTACTGGTTTTGAACTTGCTAGGCAGGTGCTCTGCCAGTCATACCCCTAGCCTTTCCCTCACTCCTTCACCAGCCTGGACAGTAGTATTCCTCAGCGATCTTCCTACCTGTGCCTCCCACAAGAATCTGGCACCAACAAGCCTGGCTGTGCCATTGGCTTTGCCAAAGTCCCGACGCCCCATGTCCTTCTTGGAGACATGCTCAGATGCACAGAGCAGTACCGGAGAGCCTGTCCATCCACTGCCCCCACTGGGCCCTTGCCTCGGGGGAAGAAGCTGCCTCCAGCACACGCAGACTTGCCCATAGAAAGTTCTCTGGGCAAGACTGTCGCGCCCGGCAGGCACGCAAGCACCACCCCTCCTGCTTGGTTTGTGCCCTGCTGAGGAGCGCATTGGCCCCGGGTACATCTGGTTCTGAAATATGGCAGGGCAGTGGCTTGCCACACCCTTCCCCTGATCCTTTGGACAAAGAGCAGCTACTGGGCAGCGAGGATGAGTGGGTGAGCTCAGCGTTCTCCTCTCTGACAGCCAGAATGGAAGGAACCAGAAAGAACACAGGGAGAAAAACAGGAACCCCGTGTTACCACAGCAAACAAGGAAAGTCCTGTGTACACAGCCCAGGACTGACACCATCGTGTTATTACAGCCGGGAAATGGAAATGCGTGTCTCTTCCTCCCTTCCCAACGCTGTCTTTGGCTTTTGCCATTATGATTTTTTACCAACTGCTCCTTGGTCCCAGAAACTCTATTTTCATACCTAAGAGAACATTCTGTGAGAACATTCTCACCTGTTGGACCCTGCCAGTGACTTTTTTTTAGCCAGTCTTGGGGCTTGAACTCAGGGCCTGGGTGCTGTCCCTGAGCCTCTTTGTGCTCAAGGCTAGTGCTCTACCCCTTGAGCCACAGCGCCACTTCCGGCGCTTTTTGGGGGGGGGTAGTTTATTGGAGATAAGAGTCTCACGGGGACTTTTCTGCCTAGGCTGACTTCAAAGCGTGATCCTCAGATCTCAGCCTCTTGAGTAGCTACGCTTAGAGTCGTGATCCAGCAGTGCCTAGCAGTCCAGGGTCTCTTGTCTCCAATTAACTACGAAAGACAGAGGTAGAACTATGGCTTAAGTGGTAGAGTGCTAGCCTTCAGCAAAAAAAAAAAACAAACTCAGGGACAGTGGCCCTGAGTTCAAGCCCCAGGACTGTGGCGCGCATGTGTGCACGCACAGACACAGACACACAGACACACACACACAGAAACACACACACACACGTAATCAACATTGCAATGACAGCCATACCTATAACTGCATTTATTGAGAAGTGAGAGTGTACTAGGCTCTGTGCTGGGTCCAATCACTACATTGTCTCATTTGATCCTTATTACCCCAGCTTAAGAATAATATCACTAAAGCATACACAGGCTAGGTAAGTTGAGCAAATTTCATAGCTAATCTGGTTGGAATTCCAATCTAAGGCGTCTGACTATTAAAGTCCCTGTTATTAACTACTACATGATATTGCCTCTTAGGACAGCTAATCTTGGTGCAGTACTTTGTAACACATCCTACAGTAGATTGTGATCTCAAATTTCTTTTTGGACGATGTCACCCTTTCCCTGGCTCTCTCCCAGTTTTTCCCTCTGATCCCCACCCATGAGTTGTAGAGTTCATTTCTTTCCTTCCTTCCTTCCTTCTTTCCTTCCTTCCTTCCTTCCTTCCTTCCTTCCTTCCTTCCTTTCTTTTTCCCTCCCTCTTTCTTTCTTTCCTTGTCATGGGGCCTGAACTCTGGGCCTGGACACTGTCCCTCAGCTCTTCAGCTCAAGGCTAGCACTCTACCACTTGAACCACAGTGCCACTTCCAGCTTTTTCTGCTCATGTGGTGCTGAGGAATCAAACCCAGGGCCTCATGCATGCGAGGCGAGCGCTCTACCACTGAACCACCTTCCTAGCCCTGTATAGTTCATTTTCAACATAGCGTCCAGTGAGGACCACTGCTGCATTTGTGCACTCTTTGTCCCTCCATTTCTGTGCCTCCGACAGAGGATTCTCACTAAGATCTTCACTCCCCTCTCCTGCTGCAGTGGCCCTGGCCCCTTCCACAGAGATCCTGGAGAAGGAAGGGACAGTGTTGGAGCCACAACCTAGTCTACTAGAGATGATGACAGAGGATAGAATGAGAGGCAGGAAAACCACTTAAACACAGGGTGGGTGGCAGTCATGAGGAATTAACATCTTGATGCAGTAGGCAAAAAGTTGGTTTATGAAGGCCATTAGGCAATCAAAATTAATATTTCCCCTTTAGAGATAATAATTTGTATTTATAAAGCACTCCTTGCTGGAATGAACTCAAAGCAACTAATGGATACTGGCTCATTACCCCACCCAAACAAAAAACAATCTGGCAGCTAGGAAGAGAGATAATTATTCCCAATTTACAGGGTAGAAGACTGAGCCTTCTGCCTTGCTTAAAACCAGAACTGGAAACACAAAGCATGCCTCCTGGTACCCCTTCCACCCCAGAGTGCACACGCTGTACACGTGTCCTGTTTTCAAGGTCCTCCTGGGAAGATACAGCCCCTTGCTGGATACAGGCAGCCGTGGCTAATTGGGAACTACAGCTCCCCACAGACATCGGGAGAAGAGACCATGCCGCAGTGCCCATTCCAGATGTCCAAATATGGAGATCAACTAGGCTTTGGACAAGACAGAGAATACTTACCCGTGAGGAAGGGAGGGAGAAGAGAGGAGAGGAGAGAAAACAGAGATGGGAAAGAGGGGAGAGAGGAAAAAGAGAAGAGGGAGGAAGGGAGGGCAGAAAGAGAGAGGCAAGTCTGGAATGTTTAAATCTTATCACCTAAACATCTGCCTGGTCTTTGAAATGTCTTCGCCTCTTAATAAATCTGAAGTGATTGCCTAAATCGAGAGCTAGTTCCACAGAACAGTTTTCTACTGCGATTAGGTGAGTGGTGACAGGTCAGCTGCCGTTCTAGGAGGTCAGAAGCACTCCTTCGCAGAGTCAAGTGCGGCCTGTTGACGGGGAGTTTTCAGGTGGCCAGGCTGGCCGCAGGCCCGCTGGGCCCAATGCCTGCCCCTCTGGGAGAAGAAGGGCTGCTCTTGCCCTGCCTGAGAGGCTGCTGAGCCTCTCGGTGGGAAAGGCACGCACCAACTACGCCGACCAATCCCATTTTCATTTATTACAGCAACACTCCATACTGGAGGCCACGAGCCAGGAATATGAAAACAAACAAACAAAAATGTTACTTAATGGTCGTCCCTGATGCGCAGAGGAAGAGTGTTCCAGGCAAGGGAGCGAGCCAACCTACCTCCTGAGGAGCCAGACGCAGAGATGAGCTGCGAGTGTCTGAGAGCTGAGGGCCTGCGCAGTGAGAGGGGAGGACAGGACAAGCCAAAGACAGCCGAGAAAAGCCCCGGCCCTCGGAACGACAGAAGGACTTTCACTGTGATTGTAACAGAAAGCTGTTGTTTTCACGCCGTGGTTGGGTGCCATCTGTGCTGGATAAAGGGAGCCGACTTTCAAATGAGAACAAGAGATGGTGTCAGGGAGCAGGGATGGGAGGAAGGCCTCCCGGTGCAGAGGATGCTGGTGACCGGTGCTCCTTCCAAAGAGGCGAGTCTCTCGCCTATAGGAAGTCATTTGGGGTTGAAACTTTTATCTCAATCATATATTTTACATGAAATATATACTTAAAAACATCATTTTAGCTGGGCACTGGTGACTCGCACCTGTAATCTAGTTACTCAGGACACTGAGATCTGAGGATCACAGTTCAAAACCAGCCAAGGCAGGAAAGTCCATGAGACTCTGATCTTCAATGAACCATCAGAAAACTGGAAGTGGTGCTGTATCTCAAGTGGTAGAGCACTTGCCTTGAGCTGAAGAGCTGAGGGACAGCGCCCAGGCCCAGAGTTCAAACCCCACAACCAACCACAACAACAAAAACACATCATTTCAGTTGTGTGTGTGTGTGTGTGAGAGAGAGAGAGAGAGAGAGAGAGAGAGAGAGAGAGAAAGAGGTGAGCCATAAAGAAAAGTTTAAAGAGGGACAGGAGTATATACAATGAACTATCATTTAACCTTAAACGGTAAGGAAATTCTGATACTTGCTACAACAAAATGAACCTTGGGACATTATGCTAAAAAAAAAGATGTAGTAAGTATTAAACTTTAAAAAGTGTGAAGGGTTTAAATGGAGGTCCCAGGCACTGTTCCTTAATTCTTTCTACTCAAGGCTGGTGCTTTGCCACTTGAGCCACAGCCTCACTGTCTTTTTTATTTTTGAGAAAAGATCCCACTGCTGGCCAAGGTAATCCCGAACCACAAGCCTCTTATTTTTTCACTTTCCAACATGACATACAACTCTGTAACTCTGTAAGTTCTTCTGTTGAGATGAAGTCTTACCAGCTTTCCCTCCCAGGATGGCCTGCAACCCTCCTCCCCCTCTCAGACTCCTAATAGTTAGGCAGATGCCACTGAACCCAGCGAGGGACCAAGTGGAGACTCACAAGCTTCTATGATAGTGCTGACTTCACTCTACAGCCCTTCCAACCTCAACCTCCCAAGTGGCTAGGATGTATAGGTGTGAACCTCAGGTGCCAGCCTTGTGTAACAAATGTAACTAGCTCCTTTAGAAAAAAACTGTCCTTCATTTTGCCTTGCTCTTTCACATGTTCCAGAAAAAGAAGTAAACGAAACCTGGTACCAAAGGGTCAGCAATTTGGGGCTTATCATCTTCCTCACCCCACATCTCTGCAGTTGCAAATTAAGTCCAGTTTCTTTTTTTGTTTCTCAGAGAGAAATGAATCGAGCACAAACATTACATATATCCCATGTACATCTACAAGGAAAAAAGGAGAAGAGTTTATCTCTCTTCCCTATATAAATCATCTCTCGTCCAAGGTAGGCAGCCAAAATGTACTTTGCATAAGATCTATAAGTATAAGATCCCAAGCATTCAGTCGCAGTTCTTATTTCTTCGTATAAGGACTACATCCAGTTGTTCCTAGTCACCAAGCCAAAGTGGGATATGGGTCACTGGTGAGCTTATGGTTCAAGCTAAAAATAGCAGGATGACTTCATGCACTTGGGGCTTGCTGAGGAGGGGTGTGTGTCTTAGGCACACACCCATGCACAGGACATGTTCTTAGAGTTGGGGTACTGCGAGGGGAGGCTGAGCTACCCCATAATAGAAAGCATCTTCTAAGGCACCCTCCGTCTACTCCCACTCTGCCCATCTCCATCCACATGAGCAATCACTGAAAAGGGCCTTCTGCAAAGGACAAACCCAAAGTTCCGAATTCACACACGGAAAGGCCCCGTGTCTATGCAATCACAGCCTGACTGAATTCACACACAGAAAGGCCCCGTGTCTATGCAATCACAGCCTGACTGTCTGAATTCACACACGGAAAGGCCCCGTGTCTATGCAATCACAGTCTGACTGTCCCAGCACTGTTTGGACTTTAAATACTGTTCTGAGTTTCCAAACATTTGTTTCCAAACCACAGCTCAAAGGTAGCCTCTCATGTCTACCATCAGTAACAAAAGATCTTTTAGCAGACAATGTGTCCACGTTTTTATCTTAAAGGTACCGGTCAGTGGATCCAAGTTTGTCAACAAGAACTGTCCCTTTTGTTTTCTTTAACTTACAAAGCCACAGCGAGAGCGCCACTCCTCCTCTCATGAGTTGCTGTCTGTGGGAAAATATCCCTTGGACTTTATCCCTTACTGAGAAGGTATTTCAGGTTCTTGGCTGAAAGCAAAATCTCAGTCAGGAGAGACAAGGGAAAGAGCGTAATACAGCACGTGGCTATGCTGGGGAAGGCCTACCCCGTGGCAGTGGGAATACAGCTGCCCTAGGGAAGGGCGTGGAGGGGTTACCTTCCTGTCTGTTTCATTCTCTCAAAGATAACTTTCAAAGGCCTTCCTATCATCACTAGTCCCATAAACTTTCACAGTGCTACATATCGGTTTGTGTGTTCTGTTTACAGCGGTGCTTTGTCTATAAAGAAGGTATAATGTTTCCCAGTCTCCTAAGAATCGGTTCTGAAAATGTACAGTGGAGAAGCTACTGAAATGCATATGGTATCTAAGAGGCCGAGAGGCTCACAACTGACTCCTTGCACAGCATGAGGCCATGCCTCTTTCTGGTTGGCCATGGTGTTCCTCTTTCTGAACCCTTGACAGGTGTTCTCCGAATTCAGGAACTTGGCCTGTACACGGCCCTCTGTCAATGCACAGGAAGCAGTCCCTGACAGCACCTGGGAGGATGGACTCTGAGAAGGCCCCGAACCAGGCGCCCCACGTTGGTCTCACTTGTGCTGATGTAGGACCCTCGGCAGGGCCCAGATCCTCTTCATACCCAAGTCTGCAGGGTGATCTGCACTTCCCACCCCATGGCGGTCAAGAGAAGGCTTAGAATCAAGCAGCCTGTGGCTGGCCAGATGCTGTTGGTGACACCTGTAACCCTATAACCTATAACCTATAACCCTGAAGAGGCTGAGAGCCTAGGCAAAATTGTCAGAGAGTATCTATCTCCAATTAACCAGCAAAAAGAGCCAGGTTGGGTTGGAGGCATGGCTCAAGTAGTAAAGGGCCAGACGTGAGCAAGTAAGCTCAGTGAATTTGAGGCCCCAAATTCAAGTCCCAGTACCAGCACCATTGCCCCCTCACCCCGAAAAAATAAGCATTTGACTGACAAAAAGAAAGGGAAAAGGAATACCAAGTTCCAACCTTGTGAGAGGCCACAAAGCACAGCTACAGAATATCATCACAGAACGCTCCAGCCAATTGTTATTTTTTTTAACAATATGCGTTATTGCCTTGGAAACCGGAGGTTACAAACCGTTTGGCTTGAAAAGTGTCTCACAGACGAAAGCTACGAGAGGAAAAACAGAGGACTTGAAAATCCAGTGCAGCTAAGGGGAATAAGGCTGTCCCCAAGCATGCACCTGCAGATGACAAGAAGTTAAATGAGATCATACCAGCCAGGGCAGTCCATGCAAGCAAGAACGCTCTATAAATATTACCAGAAAAAAAAAACAATATTTGTCTTAGCGGATGAGATCAGCACACATAGATCTCGACAGGGATCTTTTGTTGCTCCCTTAATTGAAGCTTGGAAAAGAGCCGAAATGAGAGCAGAGATTAGACTTCAGCCCACAAGGTTCCAATGAGGCCACTTGTGTTGAATGAAAGCCAGTGGAAGTCATTAAGACTTGCAGCCATCAATCGGGACTGTAGCCAGCGTTTCCAGGCACATACTGGCCCCATCCTGCCTGCCCACCCTGCCCTGGCACCTACGGGGCTGGTACTAACCCACACTGCTAAATGGGTACAAAAACAGGAAAGGGAAGATGGACTGGACGAAAGCCTAAGGGAAGGGAAATACTTTTGCTTCATTTCCATCTTCTCCCCAGGGCACTCATTGCATCTACAGCATAGCAGTCCATGGAGCACTGGAGATGTCCACAAACACTCCATCCCTGCTGCCTGCCGAGGACCAAGTGCCTGTCTCAAGGCGCTCCCAGTCATAGCTGGGAGGGTGGGACAGAAATAATGACTGCGTGAAGTCAGCTGCAGTGGCTCATGCCCATAATCCCTGCTAACTACTTAGGAAGCAGAGGTCGGAGATTAGAAGGTCTGCAGTTCGAGACCAGTCCCAGGCAAAAGAAAAGTTTGCAAGATACCACGTCGATCAACCACTAGGTGGATGTGTGAGTCAGTCTAGGCCAGCCTAGTCATAAACAGGGGACCCTACCCAGAAAAGAAGTAAAGAAACAGGGCTAGAGGCATGGCTCAAGTGGTGGAGCACTTGCTGAGCAAGCAGAAGGCCCTAATCCGTGCCATATCAAATAAAAACAACAATAATAATTCCTTCACCTCTGCATGCTCTGGTAAGTGCTACCAGAATGTCAAATGGAGATAGTTACTCAGGAAATCCTTTAGCTCATGAGGTTAGGGCAGACCTGTCTGAGCAGTTATGATGAAAGGTGAGAAGGCACAACACAAGAGTTTTACAGGAAGGAAAGCCAGTAGAGGGAGGCAGGGCATTGGGAAAGAGTGTTCAAGAAGAAGGACTGTCATGGAGAGCCGCTGGGTCATGCGCAGGAGGTACAGAGGAGACCAGCAGGACAGTACCACAGGGGGCCAAAAGCATACCTTGCAAAGGTTCCAAGGAAGTTTACATAGAGCCACAAAGGGGGTCACAAAAAGGGATCCAGACTCAGAAGCATGGTAGACCCTGTTGGGGGGAATGCTGCCTACCAGAGTCTGCTTTTAAAAGCTCACTTCAGAGTTGGAGGCATGGATCAAGAATGCCTTCCTAGTGAATGTGAGGCTCTAAATGCAGTCCCTAGACCCCCACCCTTAAAATAAGTGAATTTAGCTAGACACAGTGGCTCAAACCTGTAACCCTGTCTACTTGGAGAGCAGAGATCAGGGGATCATTGTCCAAGGCCAGCCCAGGCATAAAAGCTCACCAGTTTCTATCTCCCAGTGTCTGTCATCCCACACCTAGGGGAAGCACGAACAGGAAAAATGCAGGCATTTCTCCACCCAGACACTAGGCCAAAAATAGCAGACACAAACGTGCTGGTGTAGTGTTTCAAGTGGTAGCAAGTGGCTCAGCTTAGCAAGGACAAGGCCTGGGTTCAAATTCCTGTACTAGAAATAAACAAACATGGAGGCCCAGGCCCAGGAGATTGAAGCAGGAGGATCATGAGTTTGAGGCCAGCCTGGGCTATATAGTGGAATCAGAGGAAGGAAGGAGGGAGGGAAGGGAGGGAGGGAGGGAGGGAGGGAGAGAGGGTAGGAGGGAGGGAGAGAGGTACATACTTTGGGATTCTTGTAAAGGAGTTGATCCAAGGAAAAGTAGATGGAGGTTTAGCTCTAGAGGAAGAAGTAGGGAGTTGGTCCATCTTCAGTTTCCACTGAAGAAACCTTCAACAGGCTTCTGTTTTTCTGTGAGTTCCATCTCCTGAACAGAGATTTCCTTTTACCTTAACTGGCTCCCTTCTTCTAGCATTGCCATGTATACGAAACTGCTAATTGGGAAAGACTGGCAGAAAGATAACCACAAAAGTCACACTGAAATCACCCTGTAATTGTGTGAACCATCTGTTTTGTGACTCATAATTACTTATTATACCAACTCCGAGGCCTCTACTTGGGAGGCCTTGGGACCTCCTTCAGCAGAAGAGCGTAAGTGGTAGGTTAAGGAGTGACTGGAGACTCAGGCCAGGGTTGGACTCCAAAGATGTGTTCCGTGTGGTACACCAGACAGAAGGAGTTCAGACCTGATCTGTGCTGGCAAAGTCATGTTTTAGGTTGGAATTGCTGGTAAGGCTGCTTCCCTAAAAGGTAATTCAAATCCTATCCTCCGCCTGCCTTTCCCCAGAACGCTGGCTCTCTGCCTCACACTGTTACCAAGACCTCTCCGGAGTCCTGGGGACAGTTCAAGTCATTTCTCCTTAAGCTCAGGCTCAACTTTCCACTCTACTGTCTTGGTTATACAGGACAAAGCTGAACACTTGGAAGACTTTCCCGAGAATGCTCTAGAAAAGCAAAATGATCCTAGCTATTTCCAGTGACTCTCGCAGCCCAGAAACTCAGACTCAGAATGAGCAAGGTCTGCCAACTTCACTTCAGAAGCCCTGCTGAGGTACTTCTGCCAGCTGACCCCATCTTACCCAGTCCTTGGTCTATCAGACCATATGAAAGTTAGACGCATTCAGTTATCTCTTCCCGGCCTCAAGGAAGAGATAACGGTTGGTGGTGGTCCTCTCAGAGAAGGGTGGGTGTTGTAACCTAAAAGAAAAATGGGTCTAAAGAGACTGTGGATCTCAAGTTCTCCCCCTCAGAGACGCAGATGAACAAAATAGAAAGAGAGATGAAAAGAAAGCGTTACCATTCCAGAGCCTCCTGAGGTTGGGAACACTGGAATAAGAGCTAGGACTTCAGGGTTAGAGGCATGGCTCAGTTGGTAGAGCAATAACCATTGACCAAAAGTGTAAAGTTCTGAGTTGGGGTCCTGGCCTCAGATGGAAGGAAGGAAGGAAGGAAGGAAGGAAGGAAGGAAGGAAGGAAGGAAGGAAGGAAGGAAGGAAGGAGAAAGAGGGAGGGAGGGAGGGAGGGAGGAAGGAAGGAAGGAAGGAAGGAAGGAAGGAAAGAAGGAGAAGAAAGAAAGGAAGAAAGAAAGGGAAGGAAGAAAGGAAAGAAGGAAGGAAGGAAGGAAGGAGAAGAAAGAAAGGGAAGGAAGAAAGAAAGGAAAGAAGGAAGGAAGGAAGGAAGGAAGGAGGGAAGGAAGGAAAGGAGGGAGGGAGGGAGGGAGGAAGGAAAGAAAAAAGGAGAAGGAAGGAAGGAGAAAGAGAGGGAGGGAGGAAGGAAGGAAGGAAGGAAGGAAGAAAGAAAGAGAGGGGCTGGGAAGGTGGCTCAGTGGTAAAGCGCTTGCCTTGCATGCCAGAGGCCCTGGGTTTGATTCCTCAGCACCACATAAGCAAAAAGAAAAAAGCCGGAAGTGGCGCTGTGGCTCAAGTGGTAGACCGCTAGCCTTGAGCTGAAGAGCTGAGGGACAGCGCCCAGGCCCAGAGTTCAGGCCCCACAACCGGACCCAAAAAAAAAAAGAAAGAAAGAGAAAGGAAGGAGAAAAGAAGTAGGACGCATGCTTCCTGTGTAAAAGCCAATCTTCCCATCTTCCTCTGCTGTAGACCTCATCAAACCAGTCTGAGTTCCCAGGTCCAAAGGCAATAGCAAGAACAGAAAGGGGGAAAAAAGAAAAGAAAAAGAAAAAAAAGAGGCCAGGTGCTGGTAGCTCACACCTCTAATCCTAGCTACTCAAGAGGCTGAGATCTGAAGATCAGAGATCACAGTTCAAAGCCAGCCTGGGCAGGAAAGTCTGTGAGACTCTCCTCATCTCCAATTAACTACCAAAAAAACCAGAAGTAGAGCTGTGGCTCAAATAATTGAGTGCTATGCTAACCTTAAGCAGAAACGCTCAGGGACAGCGCCCAGGCCCAGAGTTCCAGCCCCAGAACCAGAAGAAGAAAGAAGAAAAAAAGAAGAAAGAAGAAGAAGATTTTTAAAAAACAACCCACCACCATGAAAACGAACCACTGAAACTAAGAATGTAAGACGTGAGGACCGGAAGGCAGCCAGGACAATAAACACTGGAGCACTGAGAAAGAAGAGTTTGCCCAGCCTTATGAGATAAGGGATGGGGCCTAATCTAATAACAGCGCTGTCAGCTGCACCCACTGTTTGTTTTGCCAATAAACAGAGGGGGAAAACTGGTCCAGTCTGCTTTTTTTTTCCCCTTGGAAAAGGAGTGAACTGGCTCTGGTGGATTCCTGGGGACGGCCCCAGGCCACGGCTCTGGAAGGAAGGCTCTCAGAACTGGTGGTGACCTTTCCCAGCTGTGGTCCTAGATCTATCATTTTTGTTCCTAGATTCTTTAAAGCACTAACACACAGTGGAGATCTGAGTTACATTTATTAAATATTTCAAGCCCTTAACACAAAGATTCTTCCTGTCTTCTGAGCTTGTTTACAACACTCTCATCTTTTTGTTTTGCTTTGTTTTGGTCAGTCATGGGGCTTGAACTCTGGGCCTGGGCGCTGTCCCTCAACCCTTTAGCTCAAGACTAGCACTCTACCACTTGAGCCACAGCACCGCTTCCGGCTTTTTCTGCTTATGTGGTGCTGAGGAATCGAACCCAGGGCCTCATGCATGCAAGACAAGCACTACCACTGAGCCACCTTCCCTGGCAACCAGCCTCATCTTTTTTTTTTTTTTTGGTCAGTCGTGGGGCTTGAACTCTGGGCCTGGGCACTGTCCCTCAGCTCTTCAGCTCAAGGCGAGCGCTCTACCACTTGAGCTACAGCGCCACTTCCGGTTTTCTGGTGGTTTATTGGAGATAGGAGTCTCACAGTCTTTCCTCCCCGGGCTGGCTTTGAACCGTGATCCTCAGATCTCAGCCTCCTGAGTAGCTAGGATTACAGGCGTGAGCCACCGGCGCCCGGCTCAGCCTCATCTTCTTTAACAAAATCAAGAGGAGTTGCACTACTACAAGGAGCACAGAAGGCAGGCTGAAACTTCAGAAAATAATGTCCCTGTATAGGGACATTAGTATCATTTTAAAATCAATATTCTTTGTTGCTAACTATTATAAGAATTTAGATGGGGGGCTGGGAAGGTAGCTCAGTGGTAGAGCGCTTGCCTTGCATGCTTGAAGCCCTGGGTTCGATTCCTCAACACCACATAAGCAAAAATTAAAAAAAAAAAGCCAGAAGTGGCGCTGTGGCTCAAGTGGTAGGCCTTGAGCTGAAGAGCTGAGGGACAGTGCCCAGGCCCAGAGTTCAGGCCCCATGACCGGACCAAAAAAAGAATATAGGTTTGTTAAGCCGGGCGCTGGTGGCTCATGCCTGTAATCCTAGCTACTCAGGAGGCTGAGATCTGAGGATCACGGTTCAAAGCCAGCCCGGGCACAATAAACCACCAGAAAACCGGAAGTGGCGCTGTAGCTCAAGTGGTAGAGCGCTCGCCTTGAGCTGAAGAGCTGAGGGACAGCACCCAGGCCCAGAGTTCAAGCCCCACGACTGACAAAAAAAAAAAAAGAATTTAGATGGGTGCCGGTGGCTCACACTTGTAATCCTATCTACTCAGGAGGCTGAGATCTGAGGATCGCAGTTCAAAGCCATCCTGGGCAGGAAAGTCTGTGAGACTCTTATTTCCAATGAACAACTCAGAAAACTGGAAGTGGCACTGTGGCCTAAGAGGTAGAGCCCTCGCCTTGAACTGAAGAGCTGAAGGACAGCGCCCAGGCCCAGAGTTCAAGCCCCACGACCAAAAACAACAAAAGGAATTCAGAGGCTAGGTGTTTCCAGAGCAGTACTGTTAGTTTGCAGAGGTCAGCACAGTAACTAATCTAACTCAGCGGCCCCTGAAAAGTCATCTGTCTCATTTTCCTTCAGGAAATGATTATCTGTTTCTGATCTAATTGCAGGAGACACCTTAAGTTCAGTTTGTTCTCGGTTGTTTCAGTTCGCTCCTGAGGCAAGATGGAAATCTGAATAACTTTTTCAATGTATCACCTACTATTGGTCCAGAGAGGCCATAGTACTAAAAATAAATTCAGAGGTGAGGACCTTAAAGAATAAGTAACAGATGAGGAAGCTGGGTCGCTTGCCCAAGTTGCCCAAGGACACACAGCAAGTTGCAAAGCAAAACAAGATCTTTATCCTATTTTCTTTTGTAGATTGCCCGATAACATTTAAAAGAGATTGGGGTGGGGGTGGGGCTGGTGGCTCTTACCTATAACCCTAGCTACTCGGGAGGCTGAGATCTGAAGATCACAGTTTGAAGCCAGCCTGGGCAGGAAAGTCCCTGAGACTCTGATCTCCAATAAACCACCAGAAAACCAGAAGTGGAGCTGTGGCTCAAGTGGTAGAGCACTTGCCTTGAGCTGAAGAGCTGAGGGACAGCACCCAGGCCCAGACCCCCCTCTGCCCTCCAGATACACACACATACACACACACACACACACACACACACACACACACACACACACACACACACACACACACCAGATAAGGGGCTCAGTAGTAAGCGCTTGCTCAAATTTGAAAACTACAATCTTGCATAAAAATAATTTTGATACTGATTCAGTTTATCATTAAAAAAATTACTGCAGCAGGGACATGGGAGAGAAGAAAAGAACTGTGACTCTGACCAGGTAGCATTGTATTCATAACCTGACATGGAACTCTGACCCCTTTTTACCACGGCATACTACTACTACTACTACTACTAATAATAATAATAATACAGCTAGAGAATTTGACGTTAAAAGCCTAATTTGGGGGCTGGGAAGGTGGCTCAGTGGTAGAGCGCTTGCCTCGCGTGCATGAGGCCCTGGGTTCGTTTCCTCAACACCACATACACAGAAAAAGCCAGAAGTGGTGCTGTGGCTCAAGTGATAGAGCGCTAGCCTTGAGAAAAAGAAGCCTAGGGAGTGTCCAGGCCTTGAGTTCCAGCCCCAGGACTGGCACCAAAAAAAAAGACTATGCAGGAGCTGGGTGTGGTGGGACCCACATGTAACCCAGAGGGAGGCTGAGGCAGGGAGATCAGGAGCTACACGGGGGAGACTCTGTCTCAGCAAATACAGACCCAACGTACTGAAGTGCTTTGTGGACCTGCTGTGTCCAACCAGAATGCCCAGGGGCCTGTGGTAGGACTAACACTCCAGAAAGAGGTTGGAAGGCTGGCGTGAGGGAGGCGCAGGGGGAAGATAACAAGGGAATGGGTTCGCTTTCTCCAGAAGGCCCTGAGTGCAGCTGCCGTCAGCCCAGGGGGAAGCTCCGGGGCAGAGGCAGGCCGGGCCTGCCACTCCTGCCTGGACTCTTTAAGTGCCTGTCCAGGTATACCGACCTTGTTGGACCCCCCCCCCCCCCACTCAAGCCTGCCGTGCAACCTGTGGAGGTCCTCAGGCCCTCCTTCCTAGGCCCAGGGTTGGCAGGCTGGATGGACAGGAGAGTGGAAGCGGGCAGGGAGATGACCCGATGAGACAGGAGGAGGCCCAGAGCCGGCCGGGCCTCCCCTGGGGCTCTTGGCAGCTGACGCTGGCCTTGGCCTCAGTGTCCCCACATCTTCTTCTGGCGCGGCCAGAGGCTTTCAGTGCTGTGCTTTCAGGGTCATGTGGTCAGAACTTTGCACAGCTGCCTGGGAGAAGGGAAAGTGAGGGAGAGGCCGGGCCCAGCGGCCGCTGGTTCTGACCATATATGAGGATGAACAATGGTTACGACAAGGTTCCACGCCCATCACACAGGGCAGAGAGCGCAGCCAGGTCTACTGGGCCTGCAGGGATGGTCCAGACCCCGGACTCGTCCCCAGCACCAAGGACGAACCTCCACCCCTGCCGCCTCCTCCGGCCACACTTTCCCTGAGTTAATGCTCCACCTCTCCCTTTCCTTTCAGCCTGTTCTGTCCAGAGCATTCTCTGCCCTCCACACAGGCTTCTGTGAACATTTGCTCTCATGTTCCCCCGAGTACACACACGCTGTACACACGTGTGTGAGAGCACACGCTATCACAACTATTGAAAGTAAGTTTAACTTCTTTTCTTTTTAATGCCAGTCCTGAAGCTCTGGGAGCTGTCCCAGAGCTTTGGTGCTCAAGTCTAGTGCCCTACCACTTAAGCCACAGCTGCACTTCCTGCTTTTCTGTTGATTAACTGCAGATGAGTCTTATGGACTTTCCTGCCCAGGCTGGCTTTGAACCAGGATCCTCAGATCTCAGCCTCCTGGGTAGCTAGGGTGACAGGCCTGAGCCACCAGCACCCAGCTAATTTTACTTTTTTTTTTTCTTTTTCTAGACAGGTTTTACTTTGTTTGCCAGGCTGGTCTTGAACTCCTGAGTCCAAGTGATGGTCCTGACTCAGCCCTTCAGCCCTTGACCACAAGGGCTGCTGCCAGGTGGGCAGTAGTTTGCACTTTGTCTGCAGAGCAATAGGGAATGTACATAATGTGAGAAGATTTTTGCCAAGCATGCTGGTGAGGGTGTGGAGACACTGGAGCTCTTCAGTGCCATCAGTGGGAATAAAACATGGTGTGGCTCTTTGAAAACGTGACATAAAAACGACTAGCCTGGGCTGGGAAGGCGGCTCCATGGTAGAGCGCTTGCCTCGCATGCCTGAGGCCCTGGGTTCGATTCCTCAGCACCACGTAAGCCAGGTGTGATTGCGCACACCTGTAATCCCAGTACTCAGGAGGCTGATGCAGGAGGATTGCAGTTTGAGGAGAGGCTTGGCCATATGGTGAGACTGTTTAAAAAATAACCAGAACCCCCAAAAATAATCCCTCAGAAAGACACGGCACCCTTGTCTTCTTGGCTCTGAAAGGACGTCACTCACAGCTGAGCCATAGCCATGACATCACATCTAGAGGAGCTGCTGCGGAAAAACCATGCCTTGGCTTGAAAATGCAGACACAGATGTCAGGCATTTTCTCCTAAGTGCAGCGATTTGTCTGTGACTCCAGAGAAGGGTCTCGGGAGAAACTGGCGTCTTTTCTTTGGAGTGGAGTTCAGAGAAGCCCCATTTCTTTTTTTTGGCCTTTCTGGCCTGTTTTCTGGAGACTCAGGACTTCCTCAGACCAAAGAAGGCCGAAGATGGAATAAGAAAAGCAATGGAGGCTCCAAGAGCCCAGCGACCGGACGCAGAGATGAGATTCCACCCGGCACTCCCAGCCCCAGCCCACAGGCACCAACCAGCTCAGTTCTTCCTCCCACCAAGTCACAAGTCACAGAGAGGCCATGAACGCAGGCAGCTCACATCAATCAGAAGAGGGTTACAGGCTGGGGAAGAGAAGGAGGAGTTGGGTAGGCCCCCTGGAAACCTGGAGGTGGGGCTTAGACCAAGAAAAACACTGTCTTTTTGTCTTAGCCTGGATAGGAAAAGGCATAAGACTCTTATCTCCAATTAACCAGCAAAAAACAAATCGAGCTGGAGCTGTGGCTCAAGTGGTAGAGCACTAGCCTTTAGTGAAAAGCAAAGGGACAGCGCCCGGGTCCTGAGTTCAAGCCCCAGTACTGGAGGGGAGGGGAAAGTGAAGGAATGCAGAAGAAAGAAGGAAGAAAGAGAGGGAGGGAGGGAGGGGAGGAGGGAGGGAGGAAAAGATAGAGAGAGAAAGAGAAAGGGAGAGGAAGGAAGAGGGGTGAGGGAGAGAAGAAGGAAGGAAGGAAGGAAAGAAAGAAAGAAAGAAAGAAAGAAAGAAAGAAAGAAAGAAAGAAAGAAAGAAAGAAAGAAAGAAAGAAAGAAAGAAAGAAAAGGAAAGAAAGAAAGGAGGGAGGGAGGGAGGGAGGGAGAGAGACAGAAAGAGAGAAAAGAAGAGAGGGAAAGAGGGAGGGAGGGAGGGAGCTCTTATTCAGCAACTGCCTACAGGTTACAGGTAAAGTTCTGCTAAGTTCTGGCATGCCACGCCCTCCAGCAACCCAGGCTCCCGGTTTTACCATGCCTTAGGGCAGTTCTAAGGATACAGGGCAGAGCAGCGGGTAGGAGGAACTAGGATGTCTTGACCGACTCTCAGAACGGCATGTATTAAAACTCACATTGATTTAGAAATAAATGCAATCCCCCCCATACAAAAACAATGAAGGAGCAGGGTGGGTTTGGAGAGGGGAAATTGCTAAGAGGCACAAAAACAGGTTATTCCCACTCCAAACAGATGTGAGTCACCCCCAAGAGCCCAGCCTGGTGCTTTTCATTCCAAACTTGGGAGCCCAGCAGGCCCAGGAACAGATAGGACAGCAGCCGAGCCCGGCAGGCTCTTAGCTGAGCTCCAGGGAACAGGGGAGACAGGGCGAAGAGGGTCACCTAGTGTCTTGCTACTGAGAAGAGAGAATTCACTTGGACAATGGCCCTTCGCCAATCTGATTAAATATACGTTGTAAATGGACGGTTTGCGCAGGCCGCATAGTGGACAAAATCAAGTGCACACACCATAGCGCACAAAATCTGTTGCTGGGAGTTGGTTTGGGTTTGTTTTATTTCCCTTAACTTAGTGAGATATTACTCTCACACTGCCTTTAATGAAATCAATGCAAAATATTTTTAACATTCAGAACTTCATTGTATAGAATTTATGAAGGATCTAACGTTATATTGTAGCTCCTATCAATTTTGTAAAAATAGCCTGTTAGTTGAGAGCAAACATTTCTACCTTGATTTGGCATTGGAAAACTAAATTCCCAACTGTTCAGTGCATCCTCTTTTCTTCTCGTCAGTCTTACCATTCTTAGTGCACGACTTAACTAAAGCTGGAAAGACTTGGGGACCTTGTGAGTCAGCGCTGGATCAGCTCTACCTTTGCTTTGCCACCCATCCTCCTCCTGGGGGAAAGGGAGCTTGCCGGGATTGCATGCAATTCACATTGGCAGGCAGACAGTGGCGTCACCCAGCCGCATCACCCACGGTGCAGAGAGGTCTGTTACTCCAGAGGCTTCTCACCAATGCCTTCCCCCCTCCCCCCACAACTTCCTATTTAAGTCCAACCCTATGTGGCACTGTTTTTGAGTGACAAACACTGAAGTAAAAGTGTGGATGGCTGGGGTATAACCGTGTCATTTAGTGTACTCAGCAGGCACACAGGGGTTAGGCTTCGCCCACAGCTCACACAAACATGCACACACAAAATGAAGATCCAGGATAGCTCGTCATCAGGAAGGCTGGATTGAAGATCATCATCAGGAGCACTATGGAAAGAGCGCCAAGGGCAGTTCCCTAATTTACCACAATGCCTTAGGAAGATGGCCACTTCTGTCTCATATTTTTACTCTCTGAAGCTCAGTGCTCTATTATTTAATCCTATACAGGATTAAAAAATAATAAAGGAAGCCAGGAGCTGGTGGCTCACGCCTATAATCCTAGCTACTCAGGAAGTTGAGAGCTGAGGTCCTGGTCTGAAGCCAGCCTGAGCAGGGAAGACTGTGGGGCTCTTCAATGAACCACCAGGAAATTGAAAGTGGAACCATGGCTCCAAGTGGTAGAGTGCTAGCCTTGAGTAAAAAAAGCTCAGCATGGGCTGGGAAGGTGGCTCAGTGGTAGAGCGCTTGCTTTGCATGCCTGAGGCCCTGGGTTCGATTCCTCGGCACCACATAAGCAAAAAGAAAAAAGCCGGAGGTGGCGCTGTGGCTCAAGTGGTACAGCGCTAGCCTTGAGCTGAAGAGCTGAGGGACAGCGCCCAGGCCCCAGAGTTCAGGCCCCACAACCGGACCCAAAAAAAAAAAAAAGCTCAGCATCAGCACCAAGGCCCTGAGTTCAAGCCCCACAGCCACTAAAAGATAAAAATTAAACTGATTATAGTGGTAAAGGAGACACTGAATAAGACAATAACAACAAAACTATAAAGAATTTCACCTCTTGTAGACTTTGTGAGATACGTAACCAAACGCCTAATATCGGGTGAGGGAATATTAAGTGTGAGGAGAGATGGAGTATGCCTTGGGGAAGGTAATCAGTAAGTGGGAAATCCCCAGTAGAGATGGGTGATGGGGGAGGGTGTGGTATATGTGTATTCATGTACATTATGTGTGTACGTGTGAGATATGGTACACACTATTGTCTCAACTTAGTTCAAAGACAGAAAGCTGAAGACTGGAAGGAAATAGTAAACAATTATGATTTCCTTTTATTCCTTTATGCGTCAATTTTTCTAAAATAAACGTGTGTGTGTGCGTGCGTGCGTGCGTGTGAGAGTCCTGCAGCTTGAATTCAAGAGTCCTAGAACTTTATTTCTTTATTTCTCAAGTGCTAGCACTCTACCACTTGAGCCACAGGTCTACTTCCAGCTTTTCGTATGAACTTTCCTTCCCCAGCTAACTTCAAACTGCCACCCTCAGATCTCTACCCCCTGAGTGGCTAGGATTTCAGGTGTGAGCCACCAGTGCCAGATTTAATTAACACTTTTTTTTTTTTTGGAGGGGGGGAAGGGGGAGAGAGGATGCTGGAATTTGAACTTGGTGCTTCACACTTTCTGGGAAAGTAATCTTCCATTGGAGCCACACCTCTAACTCTACATTTTACTGGTTATTTTGGAGATGGAGTCTTTTGAACTTTTCTACCTGAGCTATATTCAAACTCGATTCTGAGTAACTAGGATTACAGGCCTGAGACAATTAAAAACAAAAACATAGAGGAGACAGTACCAGTGGCTCACACCTGTAATCCTAGCTACTCAAAAAGCTGAGATCTGAGGATCATGGTTTAAGCTAGTCTGGGCAGAAAAGTCTGTGAGACTCTTATCTCCAATGAACAAGCAAAAGCCAAAAGTGGAGCTGTAACTCAAGTGGTAGAGCACCAGCCTTGAGCAAAAAAAGCCAAGGCAGTGCACCCTGGCCTTGAGTTCATACCCCAATACTGGCACACTAGAAATGATGTTGAAAATGAACTTGTGGTTAGGGACAGGAGGGAAAAACTGGGAGAGTGCAAGGGAAGGTATTGCATTGTCCAAGAAGACATGTACTCTTTACCTAACTTACGTAACTGTAACCCCACTGTAATCACCTTTATTATAATTTAAAAAATAAAAAAGAGCTGGTGGCTCACGCCTGTCATCCTAGCTACTCAGGAGGCTGAGATCTGAAAATCTTGGCTCAAAGCCAGCCTGGGCAGAAGAGTCCCCATGAAACTCTCATCTCTAATGAACCACTCAAAACTGGAAGTGGTGCTGTGGCTCAAGTGGTAGAGCACTAGCCTTGAGCTTTACGAGGCTCAGGGACAGCACCTAGGCCCTGAATTCAAGCCCCACAGGTGACAAAAAATACACACAACTAACAAATATAAAACATAAAGGAATTAAGCTGGATAAAGTGGTGTAGGCTCATAATCCTCACACTTAGGCCTCAGGACAGTCTGGACTATGTAGTAAGTTCAAGGCCAGCCTGAACTATAGAGTGATATCTTGTCTCAAGAAAAAAAAAAAGGGAAAAAAAGGGAGGGGGGACAGGATAAAAATTAAATAATAATTCTGAACCTACCAGAAACACTTTTCTTAGTATTCACTCAAACCATGCTGTGATAGCAGACATCCACACCTCTACTTGTGATAGCAGGAAGAAATGGGTAGGCATTCCATGTATCCCTGACCTGGGTATTAACATACACAGCAAGTCGCTTAACTCTGTGAGCGTTGTGCTCTTGGTTTGTGAAGGAGTGGTGTAAAATCCTACAGGCTAACAGGAGGAGTAAATGGTATAGCTCATGAAACGCCCAGATGCATGGTCCAAGCTGGTAAGACCGTTCCCTTCTGGAAGGAACACAAAGCCCAGGCATGTTTCTAGATGGAGCAGGCCCTGATGCACAACACGGGGTGGAGCCATAACCCTGATCCTCTCAGCTCTGCCCCATACCACTACAGCCCAGGAGGCAGCTAATTCTATGACTAAAAAGGAAATACCGCTGGGGACAAACCAGAGCCCCTTTCTCAGTGAGTCACCAGCCAAGCCCTAGCTTTCAATCATGCAGCTTCAGATGGTGATAACACTGTGGTCAATGATCCCTGAAGACAAAATCATCCGCAAGGGTTCCTTCTACTCTGATTATGATGCTACAATTATCGTAAGTTCATGCTGACAGAACTGCTCCAGTCTGTGCTGTATCTTCCATTTACCTTATTTTAGTGCCTGGTAGTTTCTTTCAAGTTCCATGGTTTGGAATGTCTCCATTTTTTGTGTCTTCCCACCTCCCAATAAAATAACCCAAATATCCAGACACTGGTGGCTAGTTTGTAATCCTAGCTATTAAAGAGGCTGAGATCTGAGCCAGTCTGAGCAGAAAAGTCCATGCGACTTTTTACCTCCAATTAACCACCAAAAAGCTGGAAATGGAATTGCGGCTCAAGTGGTAAAGCACAATAGTTCAATAGTTCAAGCATAGTGCCCAGGTCCTGAGTTCAAGCCTCAAAACTGGCGCACGCACACACACACACACACACACACACACACACGTGCATGTCTTTTGCAGTATTTTATTTATTTTTACAGAATTATGTTGTCCAGATGTTGGCATTTTGAAATGTTAAATTTTGGGGATTATTAATTTGGGCGCTGGCTACAGAGCTTTTTTTTTTTTTTTCCCCTTGAGCCACAGCTCAGTCCAGCCTCATGGTGGTTCACTGGAGATTCACTGGAGATCAGAGTCCCACGGACTCGTCTGCCCCACTGGCTTCAAACTGAGGTCCTCAGGTCTCAGCCTCCTGAGTAGCTAGGATGACAGGTGTGAGCCACCAGCGCCCAGAAGTTTATGTCATTTTATTATTACATCTCTTTTTCTTTTTTTTTCTTGTCGGTTGTGGGTCTTGAACTAAGGACTTTCCTGCCTGCTTTGAACAGTGATCTTCAGATCTCAGCCCCTTGAACTACAAGGTTCACAGGCGTGAGCCCCTGGCGCCCAGCAATGAGTACATGTCTTTCTTTTATTTTTTGTCGTGGGGCCTGAACTCTGGGCCTGGGCGCTGTCCCTCAGCTCTTCAGCTCAAGGCTGGCGCTCTACCACTTGAGCCACGGAGCCACTTCTGGATTTTTCTGCTTCTGTGGTGCTGAGGAATCGAACCCAGGGCCTCAGCCTGGCAAGGCAAGTGCTCTACTACGGAGCCACCTTCCCAGCCCCAGGTCACTGCATCTCAGCCAGGGTTAGGTGTGGGGTGCCCTGCGGCCCAGGTCTGGACGGGGAGGGGTGGCTCATCCTGGCTTGGGCCTCGGCCTCCGGGCAGAACGTTCCAGCTCCCCGAGGTCCCCGCCGCCCGCCGCCACCTTCCCCGCGGAGCCTCCCGCTCCCGTAACCACAGCAACCGCGCGCGCCCGCGCCCGCGCCGCCCGCCTCCGACACCCGCAGGCCGAGGCGCGGGTCCCGGCGTCCGTCTGTCCCCACTGCCGCCCCGAGCCTCGCGGTCCCAGGGCGACCAGGATGCGCCGGGGACCGGGCCGGAAGATGGGCCCGTGGCCCCGGGAGCTGCGCGCCGCGCGAGCCGGTGAGTTCAGCGAGGCGCCCCAGGCCGCGGGCCAGGCGGGCGGGGCGCACGGGGCTGCGGGTGTCGGGGATGCGCGGAGGGGCGCACGGGCCTGCGGGTGTCGGGGATGCGCGGAGGGGCGCACGGGGCTGCAGATGTCGGGGATGCGCGGAGGGGCCGTGCGGGGCGGGGCGCACGGGGCTGCGGGTGTCGCGGAGGGGCCGGGCGGGGAGGGGCGGGGCGCACGGGCCTGCGGGTGTCGGGGATGCGCGGAGGGGCACACGGGGCTGCGGGTGTCGGGGATGCGCCGAGGGGCGGGGCGGGGCGGGGCACACCCGGCTGCGGGTGTCGCGGAAGGGCCGGGAGTTGATTGAATGGGTGAGCTCATCCCGAGCACACAACTGTGACGCGGAGGGATCCCGGCTCTGTCCAGCAGAGGGCGCCGGCGCGAGGCGGTGCGGGGTGCGGCCCAGGGCGGGTGTCGGGGATGCGCGGATGGGCCATGCGGGGCGGAGCGCGCAGGGCTGCGAATGTAGGGGAGCCGGTCCAGGGGCGCGGGGGTGCAGGCCTGGGGCGTGGGGGTGCGGGGCGCGGGCCTGGAGCGTGGGGGTGCGGGGCGCGGGCCTGGGGCGCGGCGATGCGGGGTGCGGGCCTGGGGCGTGGCGATGCGGGCTGCGGGGCGCGGGCCTGGGGCGCGGCGATGCGGGGTGCGGGCCTGGGGCGCGGGCCCCGGGGCGCGGGGGTGCGGGCCTGGGGCGCGGGTCCCCTCCGGTCCGCGGCTCGCGGGGCATCACTCACAAGGGAAGGACCGGGTCCGGCTCGACCCGCAGAGCCCGCCGGCCCCCGCCCCGCCCCGTCCCGGCACCGTCCATCCCATCCCGGTAGAGGCTGTGCTCAGCTAGCTGCGGGAAGGGCCCGGGGGAGGGGAGGGGAGCCTGGAGGCTGGGCTTGGCCCCTGCACCTCTGTGGTCAACCTCAGCTACAGCCCTGGGGAGGCAGGCAGACAGACAGATGGACAGCCCGCCCCCGGCCTGGCCCTGTTTCCCCTGAGCTCAGATTGGTGTGAGACGTGGCCTGAGCACATTTTTGAGGCCCCCAGGCGATTTCGAACCCAGGCGTTTCTAATCCAGGGTGGGCCGAGGCCGGGCTGGGCCTCCACCGGCTGTGGTCAGGACAGACAGGTGGACAGGCGTGTCACTGTCAGGAACAGCACCCGGCTGGGGAGCTGGCGGGGACGGAGGGTTCCCCAGGCGGCTGGGGATGAAGGTGATGGTTCGGAGGAAAGAATATGTACCCCGTGAACGTCGAGTTCTGATCTCCATTCCCAGCGCCTCTGCAGTCTGTGGGTTCTGATCTCCATTCTGTGGGTTCTGATCTCCATTCCCCGGGCCTCTGCCAGTCTGTGGGTTCTGATCGCCATTCCCCTCACCTCTGCCAGTCTGTGGGTTCTGATCTCCATTCCCCGGGCCTCTGCCAGTCTATGGGCTCTGATCTCCATTCTGTGGGTTCTGATCTCCATTCCCAGCGCCTCTGCAGTCTGTGGGTTCTGATCTCCATTCCCCTCACCTCTGCCAGTCTGTGGGTTCTGATCTCCATTCCCCGGGCCTCTGCCAGTCTGTGGGTTCTGATCGCCATTCCCCGCGCCTCCGCCAGTCTGTGGGCTCTGATCTCCATTCTGTGGGTTCTGATCTCCATTCTGTGGGTTCTGATCTCCATTCCCCGCGCCTCTGCCAGTCTGTGGGAGTGGAAGTCAGGGCATCCTACAACACCAAGTGTCTGGACGACGCATAGCGGGTATCCTCTCTACAAACCTTAGAGTGAGATCCTATTAAACAATAATAACAAAAGCAAAAAGGACAGACGCATAGCTTAAGTGGTAGCGTATTTACCCCCAGGAAACGGAGCTGTGGCTCAAGTGGTAGAGCATCATACCTTAAGCACAAAAGCTCAGGGACAGTGTCCAGGGCCTGAATTCAAGCCCCAGGACCATGACAAAAAACAAAAAAAAATAAAAAAAGTTCAAGGACAGCACCTAAGTCCTGAATTGAATTTAGGACCAGAAAAAAAAAAACAAAAAAAAAAAACAAAGAAGAAACTATAACCAACCAACCAAACAGAAACCTAGAATTGAACAAAAAAATAAAAATAAAAAAACAATAAAATTATCTGGTAATTACAGTCTTCATCTACTTTGTTTCCTCAGGCCTGAAACCCTTCAAAATGGTTTACACCCTTTATGAATATTCATAATCATAAATTCTGAGAAGCAGGTGGGAGGCAGAAGCCACACAGCCAGTCAGAAATGCCTTCGGGGCAGAGGGAAATTAAGTAAGGTCCTAAAAATCCAGGCCTGAGAAGTCAGACTTTTAACTACATCTGCCAACCTGGCACTAGAACTTTGCCTGTAACAGCTTCCTAAGGCTCCTGCTTAAGACTGGTTGGAGAGAGGGCTAGGTATAAATAAATGCCGGTCCTGGGTCTGCTGAAGCCCTTGTCAAGGCTCCTTCTCCTCAAGAGCAGGCAACAGAGTGGAGCTGCCAAGAGCAGTCCAGCCACTGGATGGGGTGGCAGGGCTGTGTGCCAGGGCTGTTGCTGGGGGGCCGGGGCGCAGGGGAGGTGCTGGGAGGTTACCTCAACACGGAAGGCCAGGGGCTCTCAGGCTGTGGTCTCCAGTGCTCACCCCCACATTCCCAGCTAATGCCCTCGACAAGCCCTCTCTGGGTCTACTTCCTGAGCACTTCCACCTCTCAGGGACAGCCCCCCTTCAAACCAGGATCCTCAGAGATAACAAAGAACCCTGTAATGAAATCTTCATGACTGGAAGTCACAAATGTAGAGGAGGAGACGAGAAATCCCAGAAGTTAACATATTAAAATGTAAAATCATGCTTAACACTATAATCCGGAACAATCCTGAAGTCACATAATTTGACAAACCCAACCCACGTGACTCTTCTTTCACTGTTCCTGGAAGCTCATGATAAATTTGATAAAGCTAGCTGGTGGCTCACGCCTGTCATCCCAGCTACTCATGAGGCTGAGCTCTGAGGACTAGGGTTTGAGGCCAGCCCCAGCAGGAAGTCTGTGAAACTCTTATCTCCAGTGAACCACCAGAAAACCAGAAGTGGCTCTGTGGCTCAAAGTGGTCAGTGCTAGCCTTGAGCTGAGGAGCTCAGGGACAGCGCCCAGGCCCTGAGTTCAAATCCTAAAACCGATGAATTTATTTTATTTTGCTACAGCCCTTGCTTAGGAGACTTTGACTGTCTACTGACCTAGTCTTTAGTTACTGACTGCCTCATGTTGAAGATACCTTGTGCTTTTCGCAACTACTGTCCTGGGAAAATTAAGTGTAAGGGATCTCAGTACAAATAATGCTTTCTCTTGAACTGTGTAGAGTAAGGGAACTATCATTTAATAAAGTTATTATAAAGGTGACATACAGAGGGGCTACAGTGACACAATCAGGTCAGCAGTGCATTTCTTTTTGGACACTGCCACTCTCTCCCAGTGACTGTAATTTTTGAAGCAGAAGGAACAGACTTTTGAGGACTATTTCCCCACTAAACTTTGTGGAGAACAGAGCCAGGGACAGCGCTGAGGTCCTGGGTTCCAGCAGTGGATGTGGGTGTGGGATGTAAGTTTGAAGTAGGTGATGCCTGCTATGGGAAGACTGGGTATGTAATGAATGGAGCTCTGGGACAACGTTCTTAGAAATCTTCCTAATGTGGATGTTTCAATGATGGATCCTTTTCTTTTGAAGTAGCACAGGAAGGGGTAGAAGGTAGGGGCAGGAATAAAAGCTACAGCCTGGAAAGCCTGTTCTCTTTCCTCTAGGCTCTGGTATTTTCAGATCAAATGGCCTTGTTTATGGTTCCTGGGTTTTCCTTAATCTGTGCTTTGCCAAAGAAGCTCAGGGAAGCATGAATTGCCATCACCCTGAAGCAGAATGAAAGCTTTTGCTCTCCTCCAAGGATAGCTGATGGAGGCTCTGTGCAGACATGTGTACCGGGCACCCTTTTGTCCTGGGGCGCCTGCATTTTCTTGTAGGCATTTCCACCAGAAAATGTCCATTTTTTAAAACTGTATGTGGAAGTGTGTGTGTGTGTGTGTGTGTGTGTGTGTGTGTGTGCATACATGCATGTGTGTGCATGTGTGAGAGAGACTGATTTTACTTCAACCTAGGAGGAGTAATCTCTTTGGACTAATAAAGCATCAATTACTGTTTACCTTACTATGCACATATGATTTTCATTTTTAGGGGTCAGAGTTAATATTTATTAGTAAAGAATTAGTTCCCATACTGAATGAAAAGCAAACATACAGGGGTCTGGAGGGAGAAGAATCAGTTTGGAGATTAGGAAGGTAACTGGCTTTCCTCTTCAGGGTATTCTTTTTGTTTTTTGGTCGGTTGTGGGGCCTGAACTCTGGGTCTGGGCGCTGTCCCTCAGCTCTTCAGCTCAAGGCTAGCTCTCTACCGCTTGAGCCATAGCACCACTTCCGGCTTTTTCTGCTTATGTGGTGCTGAGGAATGGAACCCAGGGCCTCATGTGTGCAAGGCAAGCGCTCTGCCACTGAGCCACCTTCCCAGCCCACCACTTCTAGTTTTCTGGTGGATAATTGGAGATAAGTGTCTCACGCCCTTGCTGCCTGGACTGGCTTTCTACTATGATCCTCAAATCTCTGCCTCCCGAGTAGCTGGGATTACAGATGTGAGTACCGGTGCCCAACTTTGCTTGGCTTTTTTGCTCAAGGCTTGTGCTCTACCACTTATGGTTTTTTTTGTTTTGTTTTCTTCTTCTTCCATTTCCTGGAGTTCATTTTGATAAATTCTATTTTATATGATCAGAGGCATATAGGCATTGTGCCTTTGTGTTCATCTCCTAAGAGTATGCCCTTTTGGTCTCACTGTGTGAATACCTAGACACTTCTATCTGGTTAATTGAAGAATCTCAGATTTTTCTGCTCTGGCTAACTTCAAACTGTGATTCTCAGACCTCAGCATCCTAATTAGCTAAGATTTCAGGCATGAGCTACTAGCACCTGGGCTTTTGTTTTTCTGAGACAGAGTCTTGCTACCTTGCCCAGGCTAGCCCAGAACTCATGATACTACTAGTTTATCTGTGATTAAAGGCTTGATCCCACGTCTAACTCCTCACTATTATCTGAGGCTGAAATATTATAGGAATAAAAGTAACTGTAAAATCCTCTCAGGCTGAGCTTACTTTTCCCATTGAGCTCTTCCCAGCCATGACTTTATCTTTTATATGGAATGCAGGAGCATCTTCAGAAATAGGAGACATTGGTATGTTCACAATAAAAAAAAGAAATAGGAGACAGTGTTTTGCCGTAGGGTTGTGAAAGTAGGTACTAGAGTCAGAGCTCGGTGTGCATTTAGGCACATCAGCTTCTTTAAGTGCCTCTTTCCTGTCAGAGGCAGTTAAGGTATTACTGGGAAAAGTAATGGCACTCACAGGGCTGATGTGAGGATGAAATGAAATCATGGATACAAAGCACGTCCCACCAGTACCCAGTACATAAGAAAAAGTTAATGTTCATTTCTTTGGGAGAAAACAATACCTGACACAAACAATGCAAAGGAGGTGGGGTTTAGTTTGGCTTGTGGTTCAGAGGTGGCTCACAGTCTTGGACCCCAGTGAGGCAGAGCATCAGGGAAGTGGGAGTTTGTGGTAAAGGGCACTCACCTAGGGGTGGACCAGAAATGGGTAAGAAGGGGTCAGGGACCAGATGCAGTTCCCCGGACTGTGTGGGGTTTTTTTTTTTTTTTTTTTTTTGGGTCCGGTCGTGGGCCTGAACACTGGGCCTGGGCCCTGTCCCTCAGCTCTTCAGCTCAAGGCTAGCGCTCTACCACTTGAGCCACAGCGCCACTTCCAACTTTTTTCTTTTTGCTTATGTGGTGCTGAGGAATCGAACCCAGGGCCTCGAGCATGCAAGGCAAGCACTCTACCACTGAGCCACCTTCCCAGCCCGGGTTTTTGTTTTTGTTGGTCGTGGTGCCTGAACTCTGGGCCTGACCACTGTCCCCCAGCTCTTCAGCTCAAGGTCAGTGCTCTACCACTTGAGCCACAGCGCCACCTCTGGCTTTTTCTGCTTATGTAGTGCTGGGGAATTGATCCTGGGGCTTCATGCATGGTAGGCAAGCACTCTACCACGGAGCCACCTTCTCAGCCCCAATGACCCATGACTTTCTTACCACCTGGGTCTTGGTTATGCTATGGAGGTTAAGGATCACTGACATTCATCAAGGTCTCACAATGTACCCCAGGATGGCCTGGAACTCTCAATGATCCCTAAGCGCTGGAGTTATAGGTGCACAGAATGAGCACGCTGAACGCCCACTGCAGCTAAGCCAGTGGATGCAGGAATAAGAACTGACTCCCTCCTGCAAGCTGTGGCCTGCCTTACTCAGTTAGCCACCCAATTATAATGTACCCAGTGTCCTCGGCTCACAATACACTTCCTAAACACCCAGGAGTAAAGGCAAAGATGACAGGCACAAGATGCATGCTTTCAGAGGGGGCCAAGGCACAAACACATCATGATAAGTCAGGTAAAGGGGGGGGAGTTGGCGTCACAGGTCATGAATGTAGGGATCTGAACCATGGAAGACTTGGCATCTGTGTTCGATCATGTTTCAGCACTTATTTATTTATTGGGTCGGTCGTGGGGCCTGAACTCTGGGCCTAGGCGCTGTCCCTCAGCTCTTCAGCTCAAGGCTGGCGCTCTACCACTTGAGCCACAGCGCCACTTCCGGCTTTTTCTGTGTATGTGGTGCTGGGGAATCGAACCCAGGGCCTCAGGCATGCGAGGCAAGCGCTCTACCACGGAGCCACCTTCCCAGCCCCCACTTCCTGCAGCCCCGCTCAGCTGCTCCGGAAGCTGTCAGGTTGGGGCCCAAGGCCTCAGCAGTGAGGTTTTACCGGGACCTGTCGGGCCTGGCATCCTAGCACCGAGGGGGCTGAGGGCTGAGGACGGCGGTTCGAAGCCAGCCCGGGCGAGCTACATCTCCAATGAACTCTTCGGAAGCAGCCCGAGTGGCGCTGTGGTTCAGGGGGTAGAGCGCCCGGCCGGGGAGTGAGTCAGGCGCCGAGTTCGAGTCCCGGGTCTCGGAAAAGAGGAGAAACGGAGGCGGGGGGGGGGGGGGCGGGGGGCTCCTCACGGTGGCCTCACCGCGCGGTCAGAACAGAGTTCCATTTTTCTCTCGCATGTTCCTCCCCACGGCCGCTCACTCACCAGCAGACGACACCGGAGAAGATGCTCGTCCAGATGGGCTCAGCCGAGCGCCGCCGCCCGATCCGCGGGAAGCGCGCGCTCCGGCGGCCCCTCCCCGCCTCCCGGGCCGCCGGCTCCGCCCCCCTCCACCGGGCCGGCCCCCACGGACCCCCGCGCCTCTCCATTGGCCATTTCGTGCGCCCCTCCAGGACCTCGGGCCAATCCCCTCGGCGCTCCCCTCCGCGGGCGGCTCTGGAGCGTACCATGTGGAGCGTGCCGTGGGGGGGGGGCGCTGGGCGGGCCCGGCCGCGTCTCCTTCCTCCATCCTTTCGCACTGGACCCTGGAGGTTCTGCCGAGTCGGAGCCTCGAGGTGGCCGCCAGGTGCCCGGGGGGAGGGGGAGGAGGCGGGAGCCACGCGCCAGTTCCGGGCGGCCCCGAGCCCGAGCGCACCCCCGGGCCGGGGCCCGGTAGTCGGGCCCCGAGGGCCGCAGCGCCCGCCTGCCGCGGCGCCGCCCGCCCCTGCGCCCGCCCAGCCTCCGCGGCGCCGCCGCCGCCGCCGCAGCCGCCGCCGCCGCTGCCGCGCTGGACGCCGCGGGCTGGCGCGGGGCCGCTCGCGACACCGGGACGTGCGGGGCTGGGCGGCCCGGCCGGCCTCGGGAACGCCGCGGCATGAGGCGGAGGTGAGTGCGGACCCCGCCGCCCCCGCGCCCGCGCGCGCGCAGAGCTCCCGGGCCCGGGCTGGCCGGGACGGCGGCGGCGGCGGCGGGCGGGCGACGACCTCGGGCCCCGAGCGCTCACGGCCTGGGGCGCTGCCCTTGACCTCCGCGGCCCAGGTCGGTCAGGGTCGCGGGGCGGGGCCTGGCCCGCTCTTTCCGTGCGGCATCCCGGGCTCCCGCATCGCCGGTTCCCCGCGTTCCTCCCCGCTCCGCGCGCGGCCGGCCGGGCGGGAGGGCAGCGCCCGCGGGGCGGCGGCGTGGAAGCGGGGGCTGGGCCGGCCGCGCGTGCCCGTGCGGGCTGCCGAGCGAACCCGCGGAGGTCCCGGGTCTCTTCTCGGAGGTCCGTCCCAGCCGCCGGGCAGCGCCCCCGGCCCGCACCGGAGATGCCCGAGGGCCGGAGGCGGGTGGAGGTCTCCTCACGGCGGGGCTCGGGTCGCCTCGGGGCCGAGATCGCCTCACCTGAGGTGCTGCGGATCACCTCAGGGCTGGGATCTCCTCACCTGAGGGGCTGCGGATCACCTCAGGGGCCGGGATCACCTCACCTGAGGGGCTGCGGATCACCTCACCTGAGGGGCTGCGGATCACCTCAGGGCTGGGATCTCCTCACCTCAGGGGCCGGGGATCACCTCATCTGAGGGGCTGCAGATCACCTCATCTGAGGGGCCGAGATCGCCTCACCTGAGGGGCCGGGATTACCTCACCTGAGGGGCTGCGGATCACCTCAGGGCTGGGATCTCCTCACCTGAGGGGCCGGGGATCACATCACCTGAGGGGCTGCCCATCACCTCAGGGCCGAGATCTCCTCACCTGAGGGGCTGCGGATCACCTCAGGGCTGGGATCTTCTCACCTGAGGGGCTGCCCATCACCTCACCTGAGGGGCGGGGGAATCACCTCAGGGCCAGGATCACCTCACCTGAGGGGCTGCCGATCACCTCAGGGCCGGGATCACCTCACCTGAGGGGCAGGGGAATCACCTCAGGGCTGAGATCACCTCCCCTGGGGGGCCGAGATCACCTCAGGGCTGAGATCTCCTCACCTCAGGGGCCTGGGGGGATCACCTCAGGGCTGGGATCTCCTCACCTGAGGGGCTGCGGATCACCTCACCTGAGGGGCGGGGGATCACCTCAGGGCTGGGATCTCCTCACCTGAGGGGCTGCAAGTCACCTGAGGACTGGGATCTCCTCACCTGAGGGGCCAGGGATCACCTCAGGGCTGGGATCTCCTCACCTGAGGGGCTGCGAGTCACCTCAGGGCTGAGATCTCCTCACCTGAGGGGCTGGGGATCACCTCAGGGCTGAGATCACCTCACCTGAGGGGCCAGGGATCACCTCAGGACTGGGATCTCCTCACCTGAGGGGCCAGGGATCACCTCAGGGCCCAGATCACCTCAGGGCTGGGATCTCCTCACCTGAGGGGCTGCGAGTCACCTCAGGGCTGAGATCTCCTCACCTGAGGGGCTGGGGATCACCTCAGGGCTGAGATCACCTCACCTGAGGGGCCAGGGATCACCTCAGGGCTGGGATCTCCTCACCTGAGGGGCCCGGGATCACTTCAGGGCTGGGATCACCTCACCTGAGGGGCTGCGGGTCACCTCAAGGCTGGGATCTCCTCACCTGAAGGGCCGGGGATCACCTCAGGGCTGAGATCAGAGATCACCTCAGGGCTGAGATCACCTCACCTGAGGGGCTGCGGGTCACCTCAGGGTTGGGATCTCCTCACCTGAGGGGCTGTGGGTCACCTCATGGCTGAGATCACCTCATGGGAGGGGCTGGAGGTGCCGCTGGGACCTTGGGGGTGTGTGGGCCTGACCAGAGTAGTAATGGCCCTTGGAGATTTCTGGCATCTGCCGGCCATGGATTGTGCCATTCAGCCCATTCACCGTAGTTTGTTGGGAAGAAGGGGCCTTTGGTACCGCAGGCAGAGCCGCCACCCAGCCCGTTTCCGGGTGATGGCTAACCCTGAGTCTTGGTGACATTTCTCCAGTATGGAGACAGAGAAAGGGTTTCCAAGCATATGAGTCCCACTGGTGTTCTTTTTAATGAGGATATTTAAGGCAGTCATTATGGTTTTATGTGAAATGGATTGATGCAGAGAAATAGAGATGAATTGTGGATTTGTTTAAAACTTTTTTTTTTAAAGTATCATGGGAGTGGAGAGAATGGACACCAGTGTGTATCTATGTGGCTTCAACTTCAGTTTGCTACAGAGACAAGTATGTAGTTGATGGCTTGCACCCCAGGGGCAGGAGTAAGTGAGATTTTATAGAGATTTTATATATAACAGAACCAAGTCACCTAACTTCTTACCTGGCCACCCAGATGGTGGTTTATTGTTGTGGTTGCCTTCTCTCCAGCACATCTCTAAGAGAATGCCATAAATTCTTGGATTGTTGCATGTTAGAAACTTTGCTCTTAATATTTTAGCCTTACAGTGGATTTTTCTTGTGTTCTAAGTTGTAAACTTTTTGAAGTATCTTCTGATAGTGTATTAAATAGCATAAGTTAATTTCATAATTATAGGAAAGATGTTTGGTGATTCCTCCTGCAAAGAGTGTTTGAGAACTTGAGAACTTGGACCTGATTACTCAAAGCTCTTTTTTTGTTTATTTGAAATGTTTAAAATTTGACTACAAGACTACTGTAATATCCCCGTCCTCCTCCCCCGCCACGGTGTTTTCCAGGTATCAGAGAAAAAAAAGTAGGCTTTGAAGAAAAGGGAGGGAAAGTACTTAGCTCTGTAAATTGGGATGAGCTACTTCTCAACTCAGCTAGTACTGAGGCTTGGCCTCTTCCTCTGCTTTCTTGCTCACAGCTGACCCTCTACCACCTGACCCATGCTTCCAGTTCCAGTGTTTTGTTGGTTACTTGGAGATAAGTATCTCTGGATTTGTCTGCCTGGGCTGGCTTCAGACAGCCATCCTTAGATCTTAGACTTCTGAGTACTAGGATTCTAGGCTCTTGGCACTTGATGCCTGGCATCACCCTATATTTTAATGGTAGGCTGTAAATGAAAATGACACCCCTGGACTGTGAAGCAAAAATCAAGCAAGGAGAAACTGAGCTTTTTTTTCCGTCTCACGCAGGTTACCTTACCCCCACGCCCCTTTTGAGACATGGGCTTGTATGGATAGCCTAGACTAGTGCTGAACTCTGAATCATCCTGCCTGAGCCTCCAGGAGTGCTGGGATTACAGGCATGCACTAGCCTGCCCAGCCCTCATAGTACATTTTTAAAGAAGGGATGATATAAGTCTAGAAGAGATCCAAATATCACTCAGTACAAGAGAATGAATGATCAGAGCCAACCCTGCCTTGACTCTGTTGGATAGTCTTGTAGATGGGAATTCTGCCTGGGATGGTTTGATATGTCCAAGTGGAACCAGAAACCTGATTGATTTCTCCTGGCTTTGCCTTTGAGACGTGACTAGGGTAGTTGTGTCGAGACCAGCAGGTCTGGGCAGGCTCTCAGCTTTCCTGAGTTCTGGTTGAGCACTGAACCTCTGCATTTATAGGCTCTTGTGAACAGATTAAAAGGCCAGTTGACTTGATATTCTTTAAAAACTAAGAATCATCACTAAAAAATGATGTTTATGTATGATAATACTGGGCATGACATTGAACAATAATGTTCTCTTATTTACTGTTTTTAATAACCACATTATTTACCGCTTGCTTGCTTTCTTTCTTTCTTCCTTTCTTCCTTTTTTTCTTTCTTTTGTCGGTCATGGGGCTTGAACTTTGGGCCTGGGCGCTGTCCCTCAGCTCTTCAGCTCAAGGCTAGTGCTCTACCTCTTGAGCCACAGTGCCATTCCCAGTTTTCTAAGCGGTTTATTGGAGATAAGAGTCTCACAGAGTTTCTTGCTTGAGCTGGCTTTGAACCTCGATCCTCAGATGTCAGCTTCCTGAGCAGGTAGGATTACAGGTTGAGCTACCAGCACCCAGCTATTTACTGTTTTTCTTTAATAATGAACATTCTCTATTTACTTACTGCTTTTTCTTTGATGCAGTGGAATTGTTTTCTTCATATGCTGGCTGTTTTGGTGGTGAGGCATTGAACCCAGGGCTTTGGACATTCTAAGCAAGCACTCCACCATGTAGTTAGTTGTATTTTGTGCCTGTTCTCACTGATTGTTGTTTCTGAGATCAGCAGAGTGTAGTATGCTTTATTATTCCACTTTTCATAGCTCAGGAAGTGGGAATGATATGATTTACTCTTCAGTTGTGAGTTCATTCCTGAGCTAACACTTGAATTGGGTTTTCCTCAAGCTAACACTTGAATTGGGTTTTCCTTCTCATGTTACACTTCATTGAGACTTTTGGAGGAAAGTACATACACACACTTGCACACACTCATGTTTGATTTTGGGCGCTGAGTTAAAGTCAAAGAGACTAGACTTGTGCTTTGCTAATTATTAGATAGCTAAACACGGTTAACTATTTTTTTTTGAGCGCCTGTCTTCAGGAACCTGTGTTAGGTGTTTCGTGCATACCAGCTCATTTATTCCTCAAACCTTATATAAGGTATGTGAGGTCCTGTCCTTTTTAGAGCTGGAAAGCTAGAATTTGGTGAGATCCCAGGTCAAAAGCATGGCAGAGAACAAGCCTTGACTTGAACAAGCAAGGCTGGGCTCAGACCTCCACAGTGTCTTCCTGACCTCATGCTCGAGTGCTGACCATGCTTAGCAGCATCTGCTTTATTGAGGCCAGTCAGACCCCGTAGTGCCACTGGCTGAGGTGCCAGACCTCACCACTGGCAACTGGATCTGGTCAGTGACATCCAGCCCTGTCCACAGCTGCTAGCCTGGTTCTCCAGGTCCTGGGTCCTCTTGCCATGTGGGATCAGCACCAGTTTGTGGGCATCCGGGGTGGCAGGCTAGGGATGCAGCACTGGATGGGAATCTGATTGACTTTTTGTCATGGGTATGTTAGCGTTTCAAAGAGGACAGACAATACCTGGCTGGAAAAAGGGAAGCCAGGCGTGGAGACCCGCACCTATAATCCCAGCTACACTGGAGACAGAGATTGGGAGGATTTTGGTTTCAGGCAAGAAGTTAGAGAGGCCCTGTCACAACCTTTGAACTGGTGGTCGTGGCACCTGCGACCCAGCCCTGTGGGAGGTGGAAGTAGGGGAGCCCTTGTCTGAGGCCAGGCAGAAACTGCCCAAAGGGGCTTGTGGCTGCAGCTCAGGTGGTAGATTTCCTGCTAGCGAGTAGGCCTTGAGTTCAAACCCCAGCACCACCAGATTAAAAAGAGAAGTAGGACCACGGGCTTATACTTTGTACCTTGGCAAAAAGTGGAAGAAGAGCAACGAGAGAACAGTAGGATCCTTGCAAGAACAACTGAGCCTTTTTGTTTGTCAAGCCCTGCTACCCTCTGCAGTGTCCGTGTGCCGAGACCTGAGGGACTGGGGAATGTCAGTGGCCAGCGCAGGAGGCTTTGTGCACTGGGTAGGACAGGGATCTACTTAATTGTAAATGCAGTGGAAGATTAGGTCTGGTTAGCCCAGGAGAGAGGGACAGCATAGTCACTGGTTAACTAGTAGCCATCAGTGACTTTACCACTTGAAAATAAACATGCAGGTTGTTGGGGAGTCGCTCAGAGGTAGAATACTTGTCTGAGCCCCAGCACTTAGATGTTAGAAACAAAACAAAACAAAAAAGGCCGTCTCTTTTCTGTTCTATATGTCTACTTTGAGGACCTTGGGAGAAGAGGAGGAGGGAGGAGAAGAAAGAAGTACAGGAGGAGGGGGAGGGAAGGGAGAAAGAAGAGGAGAATGTGGAGGAGGGAGAGAAAGGGAGGAGAAAGAAGGGGAAGAAGTGGAGGAGAAGAGAGGATGGAAGAAGGAAAGGGAGGATGGGAATGGGGAAGAAGAAAGGGAGGGAGGAGGTAGGGGAGGAAGAGGAGAGAGGAAGGGGAGGGGGGAGGAGGGGAGAGGATAGAGGGAGGAGGGAGTAGGCTCAGTTTCTCACCTGTAGCCACAAGATCTTTGTGCCCTCACCAAGGGCCTGCTCACTGTTCCCACCCTCCTCCTTTGTCGGTCCTGCCCCTAAGGCTCTGTCGTTGGTTTGTGAGTGGGAAAGTCAGAGATGGGGTGATGGCAGTGTGGTCACCACGGCCTCTGTGTGTGGCTTGCTTCTGACGCATCCTTGCAGCAGCTGGGAGGGCAGGGCTGCTACCCTCTCTCTTGTACTCAGCAGAGAAGGTGGTGGACTCAGGTTCCCCACTAGAGCCTGCGATGCACCAAGGACCATCACCGTCTTGGGACTCAGCCTTTCCCCTCTTGAGAAACGTCACACTTTCACCATCTGAAACACTCTGGGACGGAACCTTTTAGGTTATTGTGAAAGTGACTTACTCAGGGGACAGAGTCAGAGGTAATGGTGGGGTTGGGGAGGAGGGCGCGGGCCGGCACTGCACCGAAGGGTTGCTAAGGAGACCACAGGATCTCTGGGAACTTAAAGTCCTGTCCAGAGAAGTACAGCTTTACTCCAAGGAAAGGTGCTGTTCCATCCAGAGAAGTACAGCTTTACTCCCAGGAAAGGTGCTGTTCCGTCCAGAAAAGTACAGCTCTACTCCCAGGAAAGGTGAAGACACCCTTCCCCTCTCCTTGTGCTATCTCTGCCTGGCCTGGGCTTCAGATTCCCAAGACCTGAAACTCAAACCCAACTGCTTTATGGGCAACTTGAAGAAAAACAAACAACAAAACCAGCTGGTCTGGGGAACCTACCATTGTGTATGCTTACGTGACATAATGCAGTGGGCTTTTGAATAGAACCTTTGAGCTACTTTGGCCATGCGTGACCAGAGTCATTTATTTCCCTGTGAAAAAGGAAGAAGGAGCAGAGCACTGGTGGCTCACACCTGTAATGCCAGCTACTCAGGAGGCTGAGATACAAGGATCAAGGTTCAAAGCCAGCCCAGACAGGAACGTCCATGAGACTCCTATCTCCAATTAATAACACAAAAGACTGGATGTGATGCTGTAGCTCAGGTGGTAGAGCACTAGCCTTTAGCAAAAGCTGCTAGGCCTGGAGTTTAAGACCCAGGATTGGCAACAGAAAAAAAAAAAAAAAAAGAAAAGGGAAATATTTTAACTAGTGACATGGTTTGTATCAGTTTGTTTCCAAACTGATAGGTTGTTCTCAAAACCAGGCTTGCAGAGATGGGGGAAAAATAAACATAGCCTTTGTTTTAATACCTTTATACAGGACCATCATGTAAAAAGAGCTTTAATAGTTACCACTTACTGAGGGCTCTCTGGTACAGTCTCCCCCACCGGATTTTACAATAGGGAAACAGCTCCAAAGTTGCATAGGCTGAGTAACTCAAACCCTGAGCCCTGTAATACTTTTATATCAGATGACATGCAGAAAGGAGTAAAGGGAGGTAACGGGAAATAGTCTGCCACAGCATTCAGTAGTCACTGAACACTGAGTATCCAGCCCAGCAGGGGTGTGGAGCCATGGATAAGCCCCTAGGCCTCCTCCACCATGGGATTCTGAGCCAAGAGCTCAGGGTGACACACTTGGACTTGCAGTGTGTGTTGATTGATTACCTGTAAGGCCAGTGCTAAATACAAAGATAACTCCCCCTGAAGGAGAATTTATCTTTTTTTTTTTTGGCCAGTCGTGGGGCTTGAACTCTGGGCCTGGGCGCTGTCCCTCAGCTCTTCGGCTCAAGGTAAGTGCTCTATCACTTGAACCACAGCACCACTTCCAATTTTCTGATGGTTTAGTGGAGATAAGAGTTTCAAGGACTTTCCTGCCCAGGCCGGCTTTGGACCATGATCCTCAGATCTCAGCCTCCTGAATAGCTAGGATTACAGGCATGAGCCATCAGTGCCCGGCCTGAATTTATTTATCTTTATACATTGGTTGTGGGCTTGAACTCAGGGCCTGGGAGTGGTCCATGAGCCTCTCCGTGTCCAAGGCTAGCACTCTACCAATTGAGCCTCAGTGTCACTTCTTAGATTTTATATTTCTAAGGTGACTGACACAGTAGACCATAATATTTGCTGATAAGTGACTGCAAGGGACCACTTCAGGGACCACTGATAGCACAATATTCTGTTTTTTGTTTTGTTTTGTTTTGGTCGGTCGTTGGGTCTTGAACTCTGGACCTGGACGCTGTCCCTCAGCTCTTCAGCTTAAGTCTAGTGCTCTACCACTTGAGCCACAGCGTCACTTCCAGGTATCTGGTGGTTTATTGGAGATAAGAGTCTCACTGACTTTCCTGCCTGGGCTGGCTTTGAACCTCAATCCTCAATCTCAGCCTCCTGAGTAGCTGAGGAAGCTAGGATTACAAGCTTGAGCTACTGTGTCTGGCCAGTATTCTTTCTTGATTGGGTTCCCTTTGTCTCTTGCATAAAAGATTGGGAATTTCTAGACATTGCCTGTTCCACGCTATCTTTTCTGGGATGTTTGTGTTTTACAAATGGGATTATTTTGCAGCTTTTCAAGTCACTTGGCTCATGCAATTTACTGAATTTATGGACCTGCCCTCTCTAGAGGTGTTAGAAATGATGGATCCTCCCAGTGCTGGACCTGTGTATTGGTTGCAGGAAGGGTTAGGCTACCTCTTGTGTCCTGCAGGTTGAAGAAGCGGTGCTTCCTAAAGGGTGACAGACATGGCAGCCAAGTGAATCCTCGGGCAGCAGGTCTCCCTGGTGGAGGAGTACTGGCTGTGGAGGCATGCCTTTGTAATGTGGGAAGTAGATCCATCTTACTTCTGGGGCTTCTTCATAGCTCTGGGGCCTACACACTATGTCTGCTGGGACTTCAGCTTGGTTGTAGCCTTGTGGTAGCACTGGCAGTATTCTCCTGTCTCCCTTTCCCTCCATCTTCCTTAAGCCTTTTATTGTCACCGACTATATTTAGAAGTTGATGTATTGTAGAAAAAGGCCTATGAGATCCTCTTACTGCTGGGTGTGCTTGTTTTTTAATCTTACATTTTCCAAGACCTTTGGATTACTTTGGTTGTGTCCCTTCCCATAGAAATGGTTTCATTTCTCCTGGAACTGAGTCAAACATCTTTTGCCCTCTGCTCCCTGCTATGCTAATTAAGTTGGCTCAGTTTGGTAATCCAATTTCAGGCACTCACAGGTGGCTAATGAAAAGTTCTCTGTCTATTACAATGATCCTGGAGAAGGTTTTTGTCAGCTTAAAGGTGATGTATGGAAGTGTGAAGTCTTTCCTCCATCTCCCCAAAAACTTACAGAAAAACAAGACAGCATGTATCCAAACTTCTTGACTTTTAATAGGATTCCTCACAGAAAGGGATTTTGTAACATAATTCTTTCTCTAGGAGTTTAATTTTTTGCTTTTCTATGTACAGCTTCATAGGCAGTCTGATCTTGCTGAGAAAGGCTTTCTGTCACTTGCTTTGTTTTATTTTTGGATTCAGTCTTTTGTAGCTGCTGTTGGTCTCTAACTCATGAGTGTCTTACTTCAGCTTCCGTAAGTGCTGGGATTGTAGGCACATACCACCATGCTTGGCTTGCCTTTTATCTACCTGTACCTCTTTATTCTCATCATGAATAGAGTCTCAGAGTCCACTTGCTAGTGCACTCTGCCTTTCAGCCTCTCAGGCCTTGTTGTTTTAGCTTGTTGGTGTGGTAGAAAGAACTAGGTGCTGTCACAAGCTGTCAGTCAGGGTGATTGCTGGCAGACCCGGCTGGCACAGCATTGCTCATTGACACACCAATAGCCATCCACACCACTTCCAGCTCCGCAAGGTGTGCTTGTCTTTCATGCTGGTCTCCAAGCTATTTTTGCAAACTTTAAGAGGTCCAGAATGCTTGGGCATAAGCAACAGGTAGGAAAATCCATACAGATTGGCTCCAGATAGTGGAGCAAAGGAGATCCAGGTATTTATTTGGCCAAAAACCTCTTCCATTGGAAATGTTGGAAAGGAAACTAACCTCTCAGTGGTCTCCATTGATTGATTGATTGGTTGATTGATTGGCAGTAGCCAGGTTTGAACTCAGAGCCTCACACTTGCTTATCTTGTTTCTACCACTGGAGCCACAGCTCCAACCTTCTGTAGTCTACCCTATTAAAATCCCCTGTTTACAAAGTGGGGAGAGAAGCTGGGAGGCGAAGGGAGTGTAACAGGGTGAATTTGATCAAAGGACCTTGTACCCATCTATAGAAATTTCAGAATACAGTCTTTGTACAGTTAATGTACCCTAAAAAAAAGCATGCTTTATAACATGATCTCTTACTCTTCACAACATTCTTAGGCAGTTAAGTATATAGTGCCTAGGAAGCAGGTTGGGACACAAGAGGCTCAGACTAGAGCGCTTGCCCGTGATTGCCTAGCTGGTGAATGTTGGGGCTGACTCAGACCGGAGTATTAGACTCTGTAGTGGCTCAGAGCATGGGTTCTGGAACCAGACAATGCCTCAGTGTGCTCCTTCACCTCCCTGGACTGCAGTTCCTCACCAGTGCCGTGAGTGGCCTGCTCACCAGGATTCTGCCAGACACGTAGCTAGCTGCTTCCTTAGCCGGTATGTGACTGACCATGTTTCTGAAGTGTGGGGTGCTGTTTGGGGACTTGGGTTTTCTTCTGATGTAGAAAACAATGTCTAGGGCAGCAGTGGGTCCAGGCTGTGCACTGAGGCAGAGTAGTTTTCTTTTTTTTTTTTTTTTAATTTTTATTGTGAAAATACTGTACAGAGGGGTTACAATTAGATGGGCAAGATAATGAGTACATTTCTTATCAAGCATTGTAGCATCCTCCTTTGTTTCCCCTTCCCATCCCTTCCCATCCTCCCCCCCCCCCCCCCCCACCGAATCCTCCCCCTGGCAGAGCAGTTTTCTTTGTAGTATTTGTGTAGAAAACATGAAGATTATCAGCTGAGGAGGAGGGTAGGAGCCAGGGGCTGGCCTGGACTATAACCCTTCCTTATAATTGGACAGTCATATTGACATATGCCACCATGGCCAACTTATCGGTTGAAATGGGGGTCTCTACTTTTTTGTCTTGGCTGACCTGCACCCATGATTCTCTGGATCTCTGCCTCCTAAAAAGACTTTAAAATGACAAGATTAAAGAGTTACCCTGCCCCAGCTCATTAGCTTATTGGTTGGACCCTCCACCTGTTGTACTGTACTGGGCATTAGGGACAGGGAATAGGCTTACAGAAATATAAACTTGCCCCTGCTCACAAGGCTACTTTTTTTTTTTTGTCGGTCATGGGGCTGCTTGAACTCTGGGCCTGGGCGCTGTCCCTCAGCTCTTCAGCTCAAGGCGAGCACTCTGCCACTTGAGCCACAGCACTACTTCCAGTTTTCTGGTGGTTAATTGGAGATATAGTCTCACAGACTTTCCTGCCTGGCCTGACTTTGAACCTTGACCCTCAGATCTCTGCCTCCTGAGTAGCTAGGATGGCAGGTGTGAGCCACCAGTACCCAGCAAGCCTACTTACTTTTGAAGGTAAGTTGCTAGTGAACAACGAATAGGCTGTGAGAAGAGGAGTGGTATAAAACAAAAATGGAGTGGAAGGTTGAAGAACACAAGGGTGATGACCTGGCCAACGTTTGAGAACTGGTTTTGTACCAGTGCCATACCAACCTCCCTGTGTCATCTGCTTTTGCAGGGGAGGGCCAGAGACTCCAACATCTTGTCCAAGGACACTCAGCACAGGAATGATTTAAACCTGGCCTACACGGGCTACCGTGGGCTTGTGTAGGAAATGTCCTTTCATATGTGTCCAGGTCATGAGTAGGATTGCCTGGGTGCTAATGTAAGCAAAAACTCAAGAGTTGAGAGTGAGCATGCTGAGGAGGAGGCTGGCCTGACCAGAGCTGAGTTCAGTGTCTGAACTGCTGTGCCAGCTTCATCTGAGTGCTGGGAGGTGAGTAAGATGTATTCCTGGCCCTGTGGATTCTTACTGTAGCTGTGGAGACAGACACAAATAGATGATTTCAGGATCTGTGATGAGTGTAAGTATAGGTTGCTCTGGAAGAGAACGGGAACCCGAGCTCTTCCCAGAGCAGAAGGGCAGCCTCTCCTCAAACTTACCAGTTGAAGGTGAGAAGGGTTTCTAAAAGGCAGAGAGTGGGGCTGGGAAGGTGGCTCAGTGGTAGAGTGCTTGCCTCTCATGCATGAGACCCTGGGTTCGATTCCTCAGCACCACATAAACAGAAAAAGCCAGAAGTGGTGCTATGGCTCGAGTGGTAGAGCGCTAACCTTGAGCTGAAGAGTTGAGAGACAGCGCCCAGGCCCAGAGTTCAGGCCCCAAGACGGACAAACAACAAAACAAAACAAAAAGACAGAGTGGTACGGACAAAGACATGGCCTTATGGGCTTCTCTCCAGGAAAGCAAGTAGAGTCTCCCTGTCTGATGCTGCCATGGTACTGCTCACAGGCAGTGGGGAGCTCAGGAGGGGTGGACTGAGGGAAGCAGCGTGGCAGTAGTGCTTCTGGACAGCTAACGGAGCAGGAGAAAGGAGAGCCGAGAGGGATCACTATGAAGGAGCTGGCAAACCTCTCTGTAAAGGGCCTGAGAGTACATGTGCTAGCTTCTGTGACCCCAGTGGTCTCTGATGCCAGCCCCTAACTCTGTGGTCATGGTACCCAAGCCACCACAGAACAAGGAGTTGGATGGGTAGGGCGATGTGCAGACAAAGATTTTATTTATACCCTGGAAATGTGAATTTCATATGAGTTTCATGTGAAGTAGTCACCTTTTGCTTTTCCTGCAGTCATTTAAAAAAATGTAAAATCATTCTGTTGCTGAGGTTAGATTTGGCCCATGGGTGGGGATTTGCACACCCACGGAAGGTGGTAATAATTGAAGCATGACAGGACAGGTCTGCCCAGGCGCGTTCTGGCTCCCTTTTGGTAAAGCTGGCTTCGTTTCCGTGTGCCAAGGACATAACTTGATGCTAGAGAAAACCTCAAAGGCAGCTGATGCCGTGGGTGCTCCCAGAAGCCCGTTGGCTTTGCCGATGTCCCCAGGTCTGTTTTGAGCATGTCACCTCCCCTCTGCTGCTCTGTGCCCAGGGCAGTGGTCAGGGGGTTCCTTCTGTGGCAGCATGCCCACCTGTTGGGCCTGCAGGAAACGTTGGTTTGGGGGATCACAACTCCAGATTTGCAGAGGAGCTACAAGAATAGTACTAGAAGCCTCCAGTACTCGATTCCCGTTACCTCGCTTTTCTTTTCCCAGAGTACCTGCCACCTACTAGCTGTCATGTATTTACTTACGTTTATCAAGAGGCAAGTATGGTCAGGCTCAGACCACCTGGGTTTACAGCTCCCCTATTTAACCCCTCTGGCCTTGTTTTCCTCATTTGTAGGAAAAATACCTAATTCACAGACTTTTTTTGGGGGGGGGGGTGTATTCCAGTCGTGGGGCCTGAACTCTGGGCCTGGGCGCTGTCCCTCAGCTCTTCAGCTCAAGGTGAGAGCTCTACTGCTTGAGCCGCAGAGCCCCTTCCGGTTTTCTGAGTGGTTTATTGCAGGTAAGAGTCTCATGGACTTTCCTGCCCTGTCTGGCTTTGAACCGTGATCCTCAGATCTCAGCCTCCTGAGTAGCTAGGATTACAGAGGTGAGCCATTGGTGCCCGGCCGGTGGGTGGGTAATCTTGATCAGCATCTGGATCTTTGCCATCTGTAGCTGCCACTTCCCTAGTAGAGTTTTTGTCAGAGTTAGATGAAAGAAAAATAAGTAAAATAAGTACAGTGACATCAATCAGTCTGTCAGCAGATAGCCAGTAAGTGTTAGTTCTCTTCCTTCCTCAGTACTCCTGGAAGACATGAGTCAGGAGCTGGTTTTTGGCATGAAGGACCAGCAGGAAGTCCTGAGTCTAGGTGAAGAGGATAGACGATGTTAAATGGGACATCACTGAGTAGCTCAAAGTAGCTGTTTGTTGTCAAAACTTTGACGTTGAGTCTCAGGTTTGGACCTGAGTTTTTTGTGGTGTTATGGTTTGACTAAGGACTGCATGCTTGATAGTCAGGTGTTCTGGTGTTTTACTGCTTAAGTACTATCTCTGACCCTGGTTTGGAATTCTAAATATATGTGGTAATTTTGTTTTATTATGACTGTAGAAAAGTACAAGAATTATATAGGTATGCCTGTACTTTTCTTTTTTTTTTTTTTTGCTGGTTATGGGGCTTGAACTCAGAGCCTGGACACTGTCCCAAGCTAGCACTCCACCATTTTGAGCCACAGTGCCACTTCTGGTTTTCTGGTAGTTCATTGGAGATAAGAGTCTCCCTGTCCAGGCTGGCTTTGAACCATGATCCTCAAATCTCAGCCTCCAGAGTAGCTAGGATTGCAGGTGTGAGCCACCGGCCCCTGGTTCCTGTACCATTTTTTATTAACACTAAATCCTAGCTGATTTAGATGGTGTCTCTTCTTGCCTTTTTAGACACGATGAGCATGTGTTTACAAGGAGTCCTGACTATAACAGCAGGCAGTAGTGTGATAGAAAATGATAGAAACCAAGGACCAAACTCATTCTGGAATGCCCGAGGATCCTCACACTGGGAGAGATGCACACACCAGGGAAGGAAGGCAACAGGAAAGGTGGCAGTATCAGTATGACAAGAAATAAAGGAAATAAAATTAAGAAAGAGGATCCAGACTGAGCCAGAAGAGATCCCTGGCCCTTTCATGGCCAGCATGGTGCCTTCTGGGGCCTGGAAGTGCTTGCTAGGCTGTTCTTTACAGATTTATAGCCAGAAATAATGAACTGTGGGGAGCACCTTGCTCCTGGGATGTCACCATATCGATGCTGAAGTAGTGCAGACACCGGATTGGCGTGATGCACCGAGCCCAGAATCCCTAGACTGGAGCAATTCTCTGGGCTCAGTCCTCCCATTTGCTGGGATTACAGGTGCATGCTGCTGTAGCCAGCAGGAGTGCCCTGTGAGTAATGTGCAAACCTTACTGAAGGCTTCCAGACTCCCTTTCTGGTTACCCAAGTGTTTCTGTGGAAGAAGTTCCAAGGGAAAATTTATTGAAGAAGTCATGTGTCTGAGCTATTGCTAAGTATCACTTTTCTCCCTTTTGGAACAAACATGTTTTATTTCCCAGTAGTCTCTCAGGACTAGCAACTACAGGATTGTACATTGTTTCCACAAGTGTACTTGGAGCACTCTCCTGACTAGACACTGGGGGATGGCAGTGACCTGGGCCTTCTAGAGCCAGCCATCCCTAGGGTTAAATTTTTCAAGGAATGTCACAAGTTGATTAAATACCAAATGTAGTTGTTACTGTAGTTAAATGAGTTATATTAAAGACAAGGGCTCTAGGTAGTCAACTCTCATTCCTTCCTATTCTAGTATCAGCTGTGCCTCACAGCTGCGTGGACATCTTATGTGGGCCATATCCAGGTTCCTGTCTTGCATGCATGTTCGTTCACACTACGACACGGCTTGATCTTTCATGATTTTATTTTTGGGGGGGGGGGTTGTTGGTCATGGCTGGGCCTGGGCGCTGTCCCTCAGCTCTTCAGCTCAAGGCTAGCACTCTACCCCTTTAACCACAGCACCACTTCTGACGTTTTCTGCTTATGTGGTGCTGAGGAATTGAACGGAGGGCCTCCTGCATGCAAGGTAAGCACTCTACCCCTGAGCCACCTTCCCAGCCCTGATGGCTTGATCTTAACTGTGGAGGGAGGGAGGTTGTTCATACTATGAAAATCAGGGAGCACTACACATCAGAGCTTGGCTGCGGTTTGAGCGTAGTCTAGGAAGGTGATAGAGAAAATACCACATTGACTATAAACTTTAAACTTAAAGTAAATTGAGTACTGATGGCTTGCACCTGTCATCCTAGCTACTCAGGAGGCTGAGATTTGAGGACTGAGTTTTGAAGATAGTCCTGGGCAGGAAAGTCCTGAGAGTCTTATCTAATTAACCAGCAGGCAGGGAGGGAGGGAGGGAGACAGGAAGGAAGGAAGGAAGGAAGGAAGGAAGGAAGGAAGGAAGGAAGGAAGGAAGGAAGGAAGGAAGGAAGAAAGGAAGGAAGGAAGGAAGGAAGGAAAAGAAAAGAGGGCAAAAGTGGAGCTATAGCTCAAATGGTAGAATGTCAGTTTTGAGTGAAAAGGTTAAGGGACAATGCTCAGGACCTGAATTCAAGCCTCAGTATTGATGTGTGTGTACACACACACACACACACACACACACACACACAACTCAAAAGTGTTTTGTGTCTGGAGACATTACATTTGTAAGTAGATACTCTTCTGCTATTTGAAAAGTAGCAAGCATCCAGCTCATTGAAGACGTTGTCAGTATGATGTCTGATTTATGTATCTTGAATCAATTTTGTATTGATGAGATATCAGCTCTCATCTGCTACCTGCTGATAACATCCGTGGGGTAGACTTATATACTAGAGTTGAGGGGAAAAACAGACAAATCCATGAAAGCACAGTGCCATGTGTAATCCCAGCACCTGGGAGGCAGAGGCAAGGAGGAGCTCATGTTTCAGGGAAGCCTGGGAAACATAATAAAACCCTATCTGGGGGGAAAAACGTGTAGTGAGAATCATCAATTGGCTATGTAGAATTTACAATAAATATATTATTACTATGTACTTTATTACAGCATAATACTGCATATTTTATTGCCATTTTCTGTTGTATGTTTTTTAAAACTGTGCTATTGTGTATTTTAAATTTGCAGTAATTTAAAATTGGTAATAAACCATGCTTATGTAAATACAGATGTTGTAGTACTTAGCAATGCTGCCCTGCCCTGTGGAGACTCTGTGTGTGGACAGAGGAGCTAGTGACCCATGGCAGCTCTGCCATGAGACTTTGAAGGCCAGTGAGAGTGGAGGACCGGCTCCCGCCCCCCTCTTCTGTGGAGATTGGATAGGTACTACACCCCTAGCTCCTGATCAGGTGGGTAATTCAGATGGAGGGACCGACCAGTCAGGGAATCCTCCCGGTGAAGGTGTTTTAGCTGGAGCCCGGGGTTCCTGGGGGCTGACAAGTGAGGCTTGCCTGAGACCACCGGTTGGAAGGAAGTCCCTCTCTGTACCTGTACTAGCCCCAGGTAGCCGGTGTGGGGAGGGAGGGGTGAGAGTTCTAGAAAAAAAGGATGGGTGTGGCCAGAGTGGCCCTGGCCCCATGCTGTTGTAGGTCACATGATTATGAGAGACTGACAAACTACAAGTCAGAATTCTGCCCTTAGGTCAACTGGCTGCTTACTCACTTGAACCTTGTTTTTTGTTTTTTTTGGGGGGTCCGGTCTTGGGGCCTGAACTCTGGGCCTGGGTGCTGTCCCTCAGCTCTTCAGCTCAAGGCTAGCGCTCTACCACTTGAGCCACAGCGCCACTTCCGGCTTTTTTCTTTTTGCTTATGTGGTGCTGAGGAATCAAACCCAGGGCCTCATGCATGCAAGGCAAGCGCTCTACCACTGAGCCACCTTCCCAGCCCTTGAACCTTGTTTTGTGAAGTAAAAGTTCAATATGAATTGTGCACAGTGGTGTGCAGGACTTCACCAACGACATCCTGCGAGCTGAAGTTGTGTGTTACATCCTGGGGTGCCCAGCATGGGTACAGCCTGCAAGGTGGGTTTTGTGGAGGAAGCTGCTCATCAGTTCCGGTCGTGGAGCCAGGGGAACATGTCAGAGGAGTAGTTATTTACTTGAGTGGGCCCAGAAAACGCTACTTTTGTTCCAATGCCCTGGATCTCGTTAGTTCCTGATTTATCCCCTTTTTCCCTGGTTGAGGAAGTTATGTGATATTACACCAATAGCATTTCTGTGTCTGGCCACATAGGGACCTCCTGCTCTTCAAGAGCTCGTAATAAACACTTTTAGAAACAGAGGGCGCAGGGCTGGTGATGTGACTCAAGTGGCTGGCGCAGGGTTCGGTCTCCATACCAGGAGGATAGGATGTTTTTGTGTGTCCAGCAAAGCTTCATAGCCCTCAGTTTGGTCTAACTCTAGGAGTTTAGTGTGTGCTGGGCCAGAAGGAGAAGAAGCGGGACTCCTGTCTCTTCCAGGCAGGTGCTGTCTTGCTGAAGACACAGAACATGCTGGGGAAATCCTCTAATGAAGTCTTTGGTAAAAAAGATTCAGCACCTCTTTATTTTTTTTTAAACTGGGATTTATTGAGTACGTGCTGTATATCTGTTCCTTTGTTATTTATAAGAATACAGTGACACATAATAAATGGTTATTGACCTCCGTTTCTTTAAATAGCCTTACTATATAATTCACAAACCATGCAGTTTGTTCATTTAAATTGTACCATTCGGTGGTTTCTAGTATAGTCAGTGCAGCCATCACCACAGACAATTTTAGAACATTTTTATGGTCCCGAAAGTAACCCTGTACCCGTGGGCACCCTGCTTCTCTCCAGTTTCCACCTCCTCCTCCTCCTCCTCCTCCTTCTTCTTCTTCTTTTGTCAATTGTGGGGCTTGAACTCAGGGCCTGGGCGCTGTCCCTTAGCTCTCCAGTTCAAGGCTGCCACTCTACCACTTGAGCCACAGTGCCACTTCTGGTTTTGTGGGGGTTCATTGGAGATGAGAGTCTCACTGACTTTCCTGCTCAGGCTGACTTTGAACGGCGACCCTCAGATCTCAGCCTCCTGAGTAGCTAGGATGACAGGCGTGAGCCACCGGTGCCCAGCCAGTTTCCACTTTCTTAAAGTGGAAGCTCTTCTTACTCAGCTACTTCCTATCTTTAGATCTGCTATTCAGCACATTTCACATAAATGGAACCATATAAGCTATGTTCTTTTGTGACCACCTCCTTTCTCTTAGTATGTTTTCAACATTTATCCATCAGAATTTGTTCCTTTTTAAAAGTAGCTGTTTTATGGATATACTCTATCTCTCCTTTCACTCAGCATTTGACAGACAATTGAGTTAATTCTGCTCTTCCACTGGGATTGGCTGTTTTCCTGCTTCAGGCCACACAGGCTCACGTCACTACACCCAGCTCACGTCCGTCTTTTTGATTCTAGCCAGGGAATATCCAGCGCTTGATGAAGGCCAGTGCGGCCTGGCCTGGGCAGCCCAGGTTAGCCTCTTCACGGCAATGAGGGTTGGGATGCCTGGCACTTTACAGACCGAACAGTGGGCGTCCACACAGCAGGTATGCCGTGGCCAGGCAGGGGCAGCCAGTGAACGCTGGGCACTGTAGGCTGCTCTCAGTCTGGCCCTGCGCAAGCCTTCATACACGGATGGGTCAGGTTACAGTTGCTTTGGCAACTGTGACCTTTGAATTTTCTGGCCTATGCCTGGAATTTGGGTTGCATAATACTACAACAATTTAGATTCTTCCTATTCCTCTTTGCTCCTCCTTCTTTTCTTGGGGCAAACAGTTCTACCCACTTTCCTTTACCTGCTCCCCAAAGTGTGCCAGGGAGGAGACTGATTTGGGGCCTGGCAGTGAGCTGGTTTGTCTCCCAGTGAGCAGACCTGTGTGGGTCAGTGAGCCTCACTGGACTGGCTGCTGGCTGCTGTGCATTTTCGTGTGCCAGCTGTTCCCCTGTGCGTCTCCAGATGCACCTGTTGTCTGTGTCTGCACACCACAGTTATCCTGCAGAGGTGCCCGGAGCATCCTCCCTAGGTGGCTTCGATAATTCTCCCCAGTTCTTGATTTCCATGTTGAGTCCTGGGGCCTCCTCTTTGGGAAGCCTGTTGTCACATTAATTCCCCTCAGGGAACTGTGTGACTTGATTGTTCCATTTGGCATAAAATCAAGATACCGAACCAAAATATATATTACCTAGTGTCTCAAACACTTTTGGTTGAAGAGTGGGTGGTCTAGTCTGTTTTCTATAAACTATATTAAAAGATTAAAAGAGGGCCAAGATTTTTAGACATTGCTTTGTGCATTAAAAAATCACTGGTTTATGTTTGATTTCCTGAATTTATCATGTCTTTCCATTCACCGCTGACTTCTGCTTCCTTGCCCCACCTTCCTCTTTTATGTTATTTTATTTTTTTTGTCAGTTGTGGGGCTTGAACTCAAGGCCTGACACTGTCTCAGCTCTTCAGCTTAAGGCTGGTGCTCTACCACTTTGAGCCACAGCACCACTTCTGGTTTTCTGGTGGTCCATTGGAGATAAAGAGTCTCATGGCCAGGCTGGGAAGGTGGCTCAGTGGTAGAGCGCTTGCCTTGCATGCATGAGGACCTGGGTTCAATTCCCCAGCACCACATAAGCAAAAAGAAAAAAGCCAGAAGTGGCGCTGTGGCTCAAGTGGTAGAGCACTAGCCTTGAGCTGAAGAGCTGAGGGACAACGCCCAGGCCCAGAGTTCAGGCCCCACGACTGGACCAAAAAAAAAAAAAAAAAAGTCTCATGGCCTTTCCTGCCTAGGCTGACTTTGAACCGTGATCCTCAGATCTCAGCCTCCTAAGTAGCTAGGTTTACAGGCTTGAGCCACCAATGCCCGGTCCGCCTTCTTCTTTTAAAGAGATAGAATCTTGCTGGGCACTGTTAGCTCACACTTGTCACCCTAGCTACTCAGGAGGTTGAGGTTGAGGATCAAGGTTCAAAGCCAGCCTTGGCTGGAAAGCCTGTAAGATTTTTATTGTCCGTTAGCCACCCCCCCCCCCCCCCCAACAACAACAACTGGAGATAGTACTATCTCAGAATGGTAAAGTGTTAGCCTTGAGCAGAAAAGGTCAGGGAGAGCACCCATGCCCTTAGTTCAAGCCCCACAACTGACCCCCCCCCCCCAAAAAAAAAAAAAAAAAAAGATGAGTTTTGTGATACAGTGCCCAGGCTGACCTTGAACTCCTGGACTCAAGCAGTCCTCTAGCCTTGGCCTCCGGACTGCTGGGTTAGAGGCACATTTCACTGTGTCTGGTAGCATGTGTTACATATAGTATATGTCTAGAGAAGTGCATTGGTCAGGGGCTCCCCCCCCCTCCAACACCAACAAACAAAAACAGGGTCCGTAAATCCAAACCCTCGAGATGCCTGCCCTTGCGTATCCTTACCTGGCCTGCTCTCCTTTCCGCTGAACTCTTACCCACTGGTGCCAGGAAGGCTCTATCCTGTCTCCACTGGGTTGTACACATGCGCTTCCTCTGCTCTTCCTCCTGCCCTGTCCTCCAGGTCAGGCAGGGCATCACTGCCTAAGCCAGGGATGAACGTCAGATACTTTCTCTCATCTGTCCTGTTCTTTTTCCAGACCTTTTTACATTGCATAAGTATGAGCTTTGTCTATTTCAGTAATCATTTTTATACTACTAGCTCTGGGTACCACTGTGCTTCTATTTCTGGGGCATAAGAGACACAGGAGTTTTGTTCATATTCTGCTCAAACCCAGCACCATGCCAGTAGACTGCTGGATGGACTCTTCTTATAGAACCCCAGAGAATTCACTGTAACAAACAAGAAAGAACTGCAGATGACCAGCAGTTTGGCCTGCAGATAGCACTGCTTTTGCTGGTTAGGGACACATAAGCTTTGTGGAGACACACGCTCGCAATAAAAAACGGGCATTTTGGGGTTGGGGATTTAGCTCAGGGGAAGAGCACTTGCCTACTCGCAAGTACAAGGCTATCAGTTTGGTCCTCAGCTCTGGGGCAGGGGAGAAAGCATTTCATGGTTCTAGACACTTCTTTCTTCCCTCTTCCCTCCCTTTACTCCTTTTTTGGCTTGTTCTTAGAAATGACTTGAGAAGCTTGGACTCTGGGTTTGTGAGAAGAGTGAGGCAGATCGTTCTGTGGGGATTCAGACACTTCCTCACTCACTTGAGAAGCAGGGCTGTGAGAGCAGAGGTTAGCTCCCGTTGCTCGCCACCCCCCAGGCAGATGGGGGTGGGCTCTGTGCACCTTCACTCACCTTTCTCCGTGACCTTTGCCTGCAAAAGTGTGTCGAGGGCCTGTGAGGTAATGTCTGCACAGGCCCCGGGAGTTGGTGTGGGGGAAAGAGGCTCTCTACGCAGCTGGTCTAATAATTAACAGCACTCTGCTCTGGGTTTGCTCTTGGCTGCCAGTAGAAAAGTAACTGGACCATTTCTCCTACCTCACTGTCCGATGCCATGGACCCCGATGGTCCTCAGTGTGGGAGCTGCAGGTAGCAGGGCAAGAAACGTGCCTCTGGGGACACAGACTGTCCCGGGTCTTAGTTCCGGGGTCTCCTGCCTCTGCCAGTCCTGCACCGTATTCAGAACCTCAGCACTCCCCTACCCCACCCCCGTACTAAGGCTTGAATGAAGCTGCACTTGCTTAGCTTACTTGCTTAAGGCTGGCTCTCTGTCACTCGAGTCACTCCAGTATGGTTTCTTGCTTGTTGTTTTGGAAATGGACTCTGGTGGACTTCTCTGCCAGGGCTAGTGGGCTAGCTGTCCTGGCAAGATGGGGCCTGGGTCAAGAAGGTTTCTCTTTCACAGCCTTCCTTCACGTTGTTGAATGCACATTGAGGGTGGACTCCACTAGAAGTCTGTCTTCCAGTCCGTCCTCAAGGGAGCCATTAACTAGCTAGCTGGAGTCACACTTTGGGGACCTTCTTTTCCCACTGGCTGGAAGAGGTCCTTTCAGGGTCAGAGAAAGTTGTTGCTGCTGTCAAAATTATATCTTTTACTTCAGTGCCTGATCCTCTTCTTTGCTCTTAAATTTTACTTTTCAGAGTAGCTCCTGGCTTCCATTCCATTTAGCCCTACTCTTCTTTTCCTCTACTTACTGTTCACATAAAGGCAGGCCTAGTGCTTGGGTTTGCTCCTGAATTTCTCTTTGTTCATGTTCATTTGTCCTCCCTCCCTCCCTAACTCCCTCTTTTCCTCCCTAACTCCCCTTCTCCCTACTTCCCTCCCTCCCTCCCACCTTCCTTCCTTTCTCCTCTCGTTCCTTCCCCTTCCTCTCTCCCTGGCCTTCCTTGCCTACGCTAGGCAAACATCTTGCCACTAAACTATAACCCCAGCCCAGTTTAACCTATTTTTTTGGAAGCACAATTTGATTATGTTTTTAGCTAAACGTTTACTAAGTTGAATCTCTTAGCAGCTCGTCTAACCTATACCCGAGTTCAGAACTGTTGTAAAGAGGAGTCTGTGCAGAGATCTTGGTCTGTGAGCATTGGTTGTGTGTATGTGCAGACCTATGTCCATGCTAGCCCGTAGCCAGGCCTGGGGGTCCACAGCATGAGAAAGTGGCTTTGCCAACATGTGTTCTGCTTTTCTTGCAGTATATATAGATGCAGTTGTGATTAGCAAAATACAAACTCGTGAGAAAGTGTCAAATGCCAGCGTTTGGGAGGCTGAAGCAGCATTTTTTTTTCTTTTCTTTTTCTGTCCCAGTCTGGGACTTGCACTTGCTATCTGACCCTTTATGCTCACTGGCAGCCTTCCTACTTACCTGGGTCATGCCTCCAAGCCCACGGAAGAACCCTTCTTCCATTCACATACCTTCTCAGACTGGCGTGAGGTGGGACTGTGTCCTCTGCTTGAGGACTTCCTACTGCATAGGTGGCCCTGGCACTGCATTGCTCTGTGGTCAGCCTCGCCTGCTTTGTGCCGGTTAGCTGTGCTGGTTCTCTAGAGTATTCTTTTTTTTTTTTTTTTTTTTTTGCCGGTCATGGGGCCTGAACTCTGGGTCTGGACGCTGTCCCTCAGCTCTTCAGCTCAAGGCTAGCGCTCTACCACTGGAGCCACAGTGCCACTTCCAGCTTTTTCTGTTTATATGGTGCTGAGGAATCGAACCCAGGGCCTCATCCTTGCAAGGCATGCACTCTACCGCTGAGCTACCTTCCCAGCCTCTAGAGTATTCTTTACCTTTCCTCTGTCCCAGGCGCGGACAAGAGACTTGACAGTGTAGTTAAATTCAGCAGCCGAGGCCAGGGCCTTGGCTGCTACTCCTGGTGGCCCTCAGCTCCTTGTTCTTAAGCCATCATTGGTATCTGAATGTGGAATTTATCTGTGCAGAGCAATTCTTATTTACTTATTTCTAATGAGATACATATCACTGGGCCATGTCCTTTGTAGATGAAGTGAGACTTGCTTTCTGCGGACTGGCTCATACCAGAAAACAGCTGGTATTAAATTGCTACAGATCTTTAAAGCAGCTGCTTATTTGTGAGCCTCATTCCTACCCACAGGCCTTGCCATCCGTGAGATCGAGTGTGTCCTGTGGGCATGGCGGAGGTGGGCACCAGCTGCCCCAGGTACATGAGATTGATTAATGTCTTTACTCTCTGGGATGGTCAAAGTCTTATGGAGCTAATCCCTTCGACACCCCTCCCCCTAGCCAGGATCAGCAATGTAATAATGTATGGACATGAGCTGTGGAGAGGGCAGACAAGACCCCCCCCCCCCCCCCACGTTAGCTGCAGGGGGCAGATAGACAAAAGTCAGGATTTCTCCTGTGTGGGCCCCTGGTGCTGGCAGTGGTAGCCTGTGGGGATCATTGTCCTCAGCTAGCAGTTAGTTAAAGAATGGTCAGAGGACTGGCCTTGCATTTTTGGCTTCTACCATGCAAGATAAAAAGGATGGGCTGGGAGGGCTGGTGCTCAGGGCCACAGGGTGGCAGAGGGCTGCAGCAGGCTGGCCTGCCTCCAGCTTTGCTTTTCCTGGACTTCTCGCGTAAGCTGAGGAGGAGAGGCTGATGGTGTTGGCTGTGGACCAATTCCTTTCTTCATTCTAGTGGGGACACATAATCTCAGCCCCAAGAGTGGTGCCATTTTGAGTGTGCTGTTTACAAGAGTGTGTGGCCTGGGATTTGAGAGCTGGCCAGTCTTCCCCTGTCTTTTGAGTGCAATTATGAGGAGGTCCCTTACTTGTTGCCATGTATTATAAATGTGACAGAGTGGGGACATGCCCTTACAGCGTGCCTCCAGGACTCTGCTTCTGTCACACTGGAGGTAAAGAGGACTTGATTGTGTTCAGGCAAAGGCTGGCTGTGTGCATCTCTGCTTAGTCCTTTTTTCCCCTGAGCCTAGTAGTGTCTCAGTTGCAGGACTCACTAGGAAACTCAAGGTGATGTCTTCTCACATAGCATGAGTGGCAGAGGCCTGGGCAGACCTAGGATTGCTGTGCCTTTGTGTCTAGGCTCTTTTTGCCCCTTCCAGTTCTGAGTCCTGAGCTGTGCTTTGGACGTGAAGCTCTCTTAGCTTCCTTTCACAGTCTAGCTCACAGGACTAGAGGACATGTTGGGCACAGCACCAACGTGTCAGGCTGAGCTGTTGTGGATATGGGCATGGGAAGCCAGCATCCCTGTGTGTGTGTGTGTATATGTGTGTGTGCACGCGCATGCGTGCTTGTGCACATGTTACATCTCTCTTCTGCAGCTGCATCACCTACAAGACCAGGCATCTCTTTAAGAGCCCCTCTTCTTGCTCATTTTTTTTTTTTTTTTTGGTTGGTCGTGGGGCTTGAACTCTGGGCCTGGGCTCAAGGCGAGCACTCTACCCCTTGAGCCACAGTACCACTTTTTTCTAGTGGCTTATTGGAGGTAAGAGTCTCACGGACTTTCCTGCCCGGATGGCTTTGAACCGAGATCCTCAGATCTCAGCCTCCTGAGTAGCTAGGATTATAGGCATGAGCCACCAGCGCCTGGCTTCTTGCTCATTTTTTCCCCCCACTTTGTACCTAAACCAAGCACCATTTGGTGGTCTAAAACAAGGGTTTTAGACAACCAAAAATCTGAAATTCTTCAGTTTTCCATGGGCCCAAGTCCTTAGAAAGTGAGCCAGAGACCTCTCAGATCTCTCCAGTGCAGATCCTCTGCAGCTGTGACGTTGGCATGGACCTTGCAGGCCTGGCATGTGTTTCCCGCCTCTCACCCAGTCTGCGATTTGTGTAGATTTTCCTTGATACGTTGAGATGCATAGAATATGGAGCTTTAGAGAAATTCGGGGTTCCTTAGCAAACAATGCTCCAAGCAGAGCCCCAGGTGTTAATTTATAAGAGGGAGATGACAGACTGTGGGGTATAGGCGGATGTGGTGGTACGTGTGATGCAGGGTTGGCATATAAGGGGGAGATGGCAGACTGTGGGATGTGAGTAGATGTGGGGGTACATGTGATGCAGCGTTGGTTCTCAGCAGAGGACTTGTCTCCTGCTGTACAAGCTCTTTTGTGTGGCATGCTCTATGAACCTTGGCTTAAAGCTCGGTTTGGAGAAAACATGGTTCTGGCCTTCTCCTGGGAGACCGTGTTGGAGGCTGACATAGGATGGAGCCGACAGAGGGATTTTCTTCCTTGTTCATAATAGATGGTGTGTTTTGCTTGCTAAGTCCGAATCTTTTTTGTTAATAGATTTCTACTTATTATTATTATTATTATTATTATTTTTTGGTCCGGTCGTGGGGCCTGAACTCTGGGCCTGGGCGCTGTCCCTCAGCTCTTCAGCTCAAGGCTAGACTCTACCACCTGAGCCACAGCACCACTTCCAGTTTTTTCTTTTTTGCTTATGTGGTGCTGAGGAATCGAACCCAGGGCCTCGAGCATGCAAGGCAAGCGCTCTACCACTGAGCCACCTTCCCAGCCCTAGATTTCTACTTCTTGAGGGGATTGATTTACTCCCGTGCTTCCAATTTTACAGTGACAGGTCAGTGAAAGCCAGGATGCACAGAAAATACTGGTTTTCCTTGGTGGTTCTGTGGCAGCTGGATGATGTAATCCTATGAGCTTCAGCCATGTCAGAGGGTGTAGAGTGAGACGGGCCTGGGCCTTCTTTCTGAGTTCCCTCTGGCAGAGGGAAGCTCCTGTCTATCCCATTGGAGTTTTGGTCATGGCGGTTGTCTGTGTGGGCAGAGAGTTAACCTGCAGTGGTAATGCACCGGCCCGGGAGCTAAGAAGTCAGGTCAGCCAAGTGTCCCCACCAGCTTTGATCTGAAGCTCGATGGACAGCAAACGTTTCTCTTCTACAGCCCACACTCTGAGTTTCTTTGTGGTTTAGACCATTTCTTTCATCTCACGTGTAGTGCCATGTCTCACTCCATACTCTCTGAAGTGTGGAACTTGGAGGGGAAATAGCAGGGCTCTCACACCTCTGCCGGCCTCTTCATTGTCCCGATCCTGCCTCCAGTGTCCAGCCGTGTGCTGCAGAGTAGAGGGAGGAGTCGTTCCCCCTCCCCCCTAGGGAAAAGGGCAGGAAAGACCAGAGGCTAAAAATAGTCAGCTTCTAAGAACCTGCTTACTGCTCCCTCAGGTCAGCTGTGGTCCACCCATGAGCACCACTGAGCATGTTTTGGAACAGAGATGAGAAAAATGAATCAATGCTACCACTAAATATAAGCATTTATTATATGTCCTAGGTAGAACTCTGTCATTGGCTGGTCAGGCATCATTTGGTCATTATAGAGGTGCATGTATTTGTGATCATGCGTGTGTGGCAGTAAGGTGGCTCAGGTACCGAGACATGCAGGATTATGGGTAAGTATCTCACAAACCCTTTTGGCACATGGAAGAAGAACATATCCATTTACAAGGGACCTCTTCTTAGCCAGGCGCTGGTGGCTCACACCTGTAATCCTAGCTACTCGGGAGGCTGAGATCTGAGGATCGCGGTTCAAAGCCAGCCCGGGCAGGAGAGACCGTGAGACTCCTATCTCCAATAAACCACCAGAAAACCGGAAGTGGCACTGTAGCTCAAGTGGTAGAGCGCTGGCCTTGAGCTGAAGAGCTGAGGGACAGCGCCCAGGCCCAGAGTTCAAGCCCCACGACTGACAAAAAAAACAAAAACAAGGGACCTCTTCTTACACTAAGTAGAGGCAACGCTGGTGCAGCAGGTAGGCAGCCTTGGTCCAGTCACACGGGAGCCGCACTGGTTGGCTGTGCTGGCAGTTCTAAGGTGGCCTTGGTGTACAAGATGCCATGATCTGGTTGAAAGTGTCAAGAGCCCTTCCTTGCTTCCTGGAAAGCCAGAGGTGACGCAGGGAGCTCATACGGCTGTTAGGGTGCCATCTGCTTTAGGTGGCGTGTACCTGCTCACCACATGCTCCTCTTAATGTGTAGTGTCCTCTTTACCAGAGGGGACTTTCTGTCTGAACTTTCAGACTCTATTTTGGATAACTTAATAAGGTTATTGCCTTTGTGTTCTTCTGAGCGTGTTCTCTTCCTTTCCTGTAACCTGAAAAAAGTAGCTGTGCTCTACCCTGCTGCAGCTCACAGATGGACAGGCCAGGCTGAGCAATAGTTAAGAGCTCACGCAGTGCTTGGCCTGTGTGACTCATTCCATTCCTTTTATCTTGGTTGGGCTGCTAAATATAGACTCTTTCATCTGTTCTTTCTCCCATTTCTGTCTTTGATGTGGTGGGCCAGGCTGGCAGGGTTCTTGGATGGGTGAGGGGTACACGATGGAACTGGGGTGCCAGGCTGGCATGGCAATGAGCTGCTGCACTCGCAGAGCCCCACGTTACCTCTGATGACCGAGGCTCAGGGTGACGTTTCTTGCAGGAGGGAGAGGCAGACTTTTTTTTTGGGGGGGGGGGATTGGTTGTGGGGTTTGAACTCTGGGCCTGGGTGCTGTCCCTGCGCCCTTCAGCTCATGGTGAGCATTTGAGCCACAGCACCACTTCTGGTTTTCTAGTGGTTTATTGGAGATAGGAGTCTCACGGACTTTTCTGCCCGGGCTGGCTTTGAACTGCGATCCTCAGATCTCAGCCTCCTGAGTAGCTAGGATGACAGGCATGAGCCACCGGTACCTGGCTAGAAGAGGCAATCTTAATGTTGTTTTATTTGGGGGAAGCTTAGGAGTATATGTGATCAAGGATCATCTTAGTTTTATTCTTCTTTCTCTGTTAACAGGTGCCTGTCCTCATACTGATTGTGTGTGTGTGTGTGTGTGTGTGTGTGTGTGTGTGTGTGTGTGTGTGTGTGTGTGTGTGTGTGTGTGTGTGTGTGTGTGTGTGTGTGTGTGTGCGCGTGCTTACTCATAACAAGGGTGGCTTAGTGTGCTTGCCTAGCAATCATGAGGCCTTGAGTTCAAACCCTAGTATACAAAACAAACAAACCTAGATAGAGTATTACATGAGCAAGGCAGTCTCTCTGTTTTCTTTTTTTCATGGGGCTTGAACTCAGCGCCTGGACGCTGTCCCTGGGTTCTTTCGCTCAAGGCTAGTGCTCTACCACTTTGAGCCACAGCACCACTTCCAGTTTTTTTTTTGTTTTGTTTTTGTTTTGGGTCTGGTCGTGGGGCTTGAACTCTGGGCCTGGGCGCTGTCCCTCAGCTCTTCAGCTCAAGGTTAGTGCTCTACCCATTGAGCCACAGCACTACTTCTGGCTTTTTTTTTCTGCTTATGTGGTGCTGAGGAATCGAACCCAGGGCCTCATGCATGCAAAGCAAGCCACTGAGCCACCTTCCCAGCCCCTTGGAGATCAGAGTCTCTCATATTTTCCTGTCCAGGTTGTCTTTGGATTGTGATCCTCAGATCTCGACCTCCTGAGGAGCTGGGGTAACAAGCATGAGCCACCAGCGCCCAGCTAAGGCATTCTTATCTAATGGCTTTTGATACCATGTTTATCAGTTACAGGAAGTTTTAAGATCTCAGAGGTGTGTAGTGATATTAGCAGAAGTGAACAGTAAAGTGATTTCTGTGTAACTGTGAGAGATGTCCGCCTCTCCCCCCACCCCCCCACCTCTTCCTAGGCCTCTTCCACTTCTCTCCACCAAGTCATGCCCCTATCCTCATTTATGTGGCATTGAGGACTCAGTTTTCTACACTTCCCTTAACATATTCAACTGCACCATATTTTTAGTTAAAAGTACAGTTTTTCGGGTCCAAGGGTGTGGCTTGGTGGTAGAGCACTTGCTTAGCTGCTCAAGGGCCAGGGTTCAATACCCAACACTGCAAAAAAAAAAAAAAACCAAAACCCCCAGAAACTAAAAAAGGAAAGTCCTCCTGCGGCTGTGTATGAACTCTGCAGGCCCAGCTCTTGAAACTTGGCCTCTGGCCTTTCACCCGTTGAGTGCTGATCTTGAAACCTCATGTCTGGCTTTCCTCTGTAGTGTGCCGTCCCCAGCAGCTGGCAGCTCCCTTCCCAGGAGCCCGGCACACACGGCTGCTGGGGCAGACTTGGCCATTGTAAAGCAGAGGCTGGTTCGGCCTTGCTCCCTCAGCTCTGACTGTATTGTTCCGGACTTCATGTGATAATATGCTCCAACAGACAGAGAGCACATGAGCTCCGCTCTGCAGTTATAAACAGTGTTAGCTCTGTACGTTTTCTTAGCCCCTGTTCTATTGCTCTGTGCTCACTCCTTGTGTATTCTAACCTGGACCTAACAGCTTCATTAATAACATTGCTAGTATTTTTCTGGGAGGAGAGTGAACGGCAAAGAACCAAGTCCCGGGCATTTCCAGCTATGACCCACAAGTCAGAACTGTTTAGTTTCTCAGTGGATATTTAACCCATGTCTGGAGCAACCGGATTCTTTTCTTCTCCACTCCCTTCACTGCTTTGCAACATTTACTCTGGAATGCCCAGGTGATCATAGCAACTTTCTTAAAACACTCTTTCCCTAGTAGGGAGCACCGTGAAGGTGCCGTTAGCTTCCTCTTGGAACAGAGGCCCCCACTGGTGAAGGTGGCAGCTTCCTGATTTCCTCTGTAGACAGCTTCTGCCCTTTGTCTCCCACCTTTTTCCCATGGCTTCTCATGGAAAAGGTTAAAAGAACTCCACCTACACACCTGTGCTGCTGCCCGCTGCCATTTGCCCATCGCAGCGGTGGTTTTGCCAACAAACTTGCTCCACCTTGTCTGCCTGCATTGATTGGAGGCTGATGATGTCATGGCATAAAATTCAAATGGACTGTTTTCTCAGGGCTGGCCCACAAAAAGCAGACAGCACAGCTCTCGCTCCTTTGTTTCCTTCAGCCCCGCCATTAAACAAGGATAGAAAAAGGTAGAGCAGTCTGGGATCATTGTATTCACGAGAGTATATGGTGCTCTTTTGCATTAAGAGATTTTGGTCTGTCTGCTTTAATCGTCCTTGTTAAGAGAGAGGAACATTCTGAAAACAGCCATAATTCTGGCCCAGGCAAGGGCAGGAAGAGGAGTTGATGTAGGAAATCAAAGCAATTTCACTTGCAGAATGTGAGTCTTGTGCTGCTGCCAGCATGCTTTGTCACAAACCTTAGCTATATAATGAGGATTCTTAATGTGTTGAGTTCAGGGAATGGTATGATTGTGATGCTGCCTCTGAAGGCACTGAGGGCCTAAGGAGCAGGCGTTACTTGAGAGTTGACCTCCACCCCATGTTTATTGCACAGGGAGTCTCATTTTTTACAGTGTATCTTGGTCAGAGCATTCGCGCCGTCGCCCTGGGGTGGACCTGATGAACTCTGCTGTCCCGTCAGGCCACACTGGGCACCAGCAGGGCACAGAAGGAACAATTGTCTAGGTATTTACACACAGTGAGACCAAAGGGAGGATATTCTCTGGGGAGGAACACAAAGGCAAAATGCCTCTGTGCCTCTGATTGTATGAAATAATATTTATCAAAATGGATTCCTGGAAAGGGAAACAAGAGGTTTTTGTTCATTGTTTTTGTTTTCTTTTTCTTTTTTGTTTTGCTTTGTTTGTCTATCTGTCTTTGCAAGTGAAGGGGATACAGAAATGGAAGGACAAAGGGTTGAACAAATGCTGCAGTGGTACTCACGAGAGACTATGTTGCACATGGATCACACTTTGTCGGGGGGACAGGAGGGAAAAACTGGGAGAGAACCAGCAGAGGGGATGACATTGTCCAAAAAGATGTCCTCCTTACCTGACTTCTATAACTGCAATCTTTCTGTGTCTCACCTTCATAATAAAAATAACTTAAAAAAATCAGCACAAGCTTGAAAAACAAAACAATTGCGTCATGCTTACAGCAAGCCTACCCCCAGGCTCCAGGGTTTGTACCTAATTCCCTCCCCCCATCAGGTTTAACTCCCAGACTGTGTGGTCGGCACCAAGGGCTTGGCTCATTTTGTTTTGCCTTGTAGGACTTCTAGACACTTGTCATCGGTATCTGCTCAGATCACCTTGAACACTCATAGGGGCCTGCTCTTCCAGGGGTTTCTGTAACCAGCACCACCAGTAACAGTGCCCTAAATAAAAGGGTCTGCTGCAGATCTGAAGTCTCTGAACCTCCAAAGACATTTCCTTTTTAGTTTTTACATGTGGTCCTTGTCTCCTTAGGATATCAAATTAGTACTCAGTCACTTTCTTTCTTTCTTTTTTTTTGTCTGTCTTGGGACCTGAACTCTGGGCCTGGGCCTGTCCCTGTCCCTCAGCTCTTCAGCTCAAGGCTAGTGCTCTACCACTTGAGCCACAGCGCCACTTCCGGTTTTTTCTGCTTATGTGGTGCTGAGGAATCGAACCCAGGGCCTCATGCATGCGAGGCAAGCACTCTACCACTGAGCCACCTTCCCAGCCCCTCAGCTAATTTCTGAAAGTCTTGATTGGAAAAGCCACACATATACCATGCTGATGAAGTTGAGGAGGTAAAGCTTGGCTGACCGGAGGCTTCGTTAGCAGGACAGAAGATGGGACAAGCACAGAGCTGACCTTGATGGGACTGGGTTATATTTGCCCTTCGCAGAGCACCCTGGACGTGGATGTGTTGGACAGAGGATGTGCCAAAGCTGGCCTGGCAGCTACTACCACTCAGTGACGGTCTCCCTCTGCCTGCTTGGATTGTACTTTAATTTTGTGTTTCCTTGCAGACCTACAATTACTGGGCTATCTTTGGATGTATCATGGTATAGCTTCACCTCAGCAGAGACAGAACATTACAGCTGGTGCACATTTTCCTGAACAAAATATCCGTATCCAGATGAGACATGTTGTTTTCTGTGGAATGTTGCTCAATTCCTTGGTCAGGCAGCCTTCCTTGTGTTACTGTTTCAAGGTTGAAGAAAGTAGAGATTTGCTGAGAGGGTGGCTGATGCATACGTGGACGAGAAGGCCCATTGAAGTACATGAGCCTCTGGTCACTCTGCTGAATATGTGCTGCCCCCTCTCTTTTCAGTCCTGGTGGCTCATTAAAATCTGCTGGGGGGAAGGGATGGGAAGGGGAAACAAAGGAGGAGGCAACGATGCTTGATAAGAAATGTACTCACTACCTTGCCCATGTAATTGTAACCCCTCTGTGTGGTATTTTCACAATAATAAAAAAAGAATCGCTGGGGTAGAGGGTTATAAACACCAACCAGTCACCACTTAGATTTTGATTTGGTTGGGGAGGAGTGAGGCCTGATGATCATTGGAATGCTTTTGAAATTCTTTGATTTTTCTCATGAACTTTATGTTTTCCCCGCCCCCCGCCCCCGCCCTGTGAAGGCAGAGCAGATAGCTCATCTGCAATTATAAACTGGTTTGCAGGCTTGTTTATTGTTTATTCTCCACAAGAGCAGGCTCCACAGGGGCAGGCACTCTGTTTTCATTCACCAATGTAAATTTAATGCCAAGCATAAGGTCTGATACAGACTACTCACTTGATAAATAATTTGCTGAATGAAGGGAAAGGCACCAAGGTATGTTGGCCTTCTGCCTGGAAAGCAGCTGCTTTGGAGATGTTCTGGTATGCATCACACGGAGATGTTCTTATGCAAGGGACCCAGGGGACTATCTAGTCTGAGAATGTGCAGCACCACCAGAATGCAGGTTCTGAAAGCCACAGGTGTATCACAATCCATTCCTGTCCCCCTCCACCTGCTCAGTTTTGCCTGTTTAGAGTCCCAACACTTTATTTGCACTCAGAGTACACTTTGGATCTGGTGACTGTTCTTTCAAAAGGGAACACCTACTCTGGACTATAGACCTTGCTTCCAGGGACTTGAGAGCTGGCCAGGCAGGGAGCCTGGCCATGTTTACTATTTATAAAGTATATGTCTCTGACTCTGACAGAAGCTGCACCCCATTAGTTTCCCAGCTGTCTGACAGATCTTATGCCAAGCAGTGCTGTGTTGGATTTTTTCTTAGTATGTAAGATATGATGTGGATTCTGTTCATGTTGCTGCTGGGTATCCTTCAGATTACTCTCATCTCAGAACACTTACAAAGTGCTCCCATTTTAGTGTTCCTATAACATATGCCGTATGAAATATACAAATCCGGAGATTACAACTTGAATTTTTACAGCCTTCTGAGTAGTGCACTTGGGCTTTCTTAAACTTTAAATTTCAGCCTGTAAAGTAAGCCAAAGCATGTACATTTCATTTTCATGAGCCAGAACCAGCAGGTCTATTAGCAGTAGTCCTTGTATAATAAATTAGACAGCATCTTAGAAAATCAGGTGAGGCCGGGCACCAGTGGCTCACACCTGTAATCCTAGCTACTTAGGAGGCTGAGATCTGAGGATTGCAGTTCAAAGCCAGCCCGGCAGGAAAGTCCATGAGACTCTTTTTTTTTTTTTTGGGTCCGGTTGTGGGGTCTGAACTCTGGGCCTGGGCGCTGTCCCTCAGCTCTTCAGCTCAAGGCGAGCACTCTACCACTTGAGCCACAGCTCCACTTCCGGCTTTTTTCTTTTTGCTTATGTGGTGCTGAGGAATCGAACCCAGGGCCTCATGCATGCAAGGCAAGCGCTTTACCACTGAGCCATCTTCCCAGCCCCATGAGACTCTTATCTCCAATAAACCACTCAGAAAACCAGAAGTGGCACAGTGGTTCAAGTGGTACAGAGCTAGCGGCTGAAGAACCAAAGGACAGCATTGAGTTCAAGCCCCATAACCGACAAAGAAAAGAAAGAAAAAGAAAAAATCAGGTGAGCAAGAGCCACTTGTAACCAGAAACTGCCACTGGAGCAGAGAAGGGCGCCTGGGGGACACTGGGCCTCTTGGCCATCTGTTAGCTTTTTAGGACTGAGTCGATGTGGAATGTGGTCTGTTGGCCCTTTGGGGTCTGTGCTGGCTAATCTTATTGGTGCTGAATTAGGTGAAGGTTAATAAGCCTTCTATAGTTGGTTGCTGGCTTCAAGTTCAGAGCACTTGGAATTTTGGAGTCTGAAGAGCTCATGGCAGTTGGTTTTTGGCAATTAGTCTCTAGGAGAAAAGAAATTTAAAGTTCAGTTGTATTTCAGTCCAACGTGGATGGGGTCATCTCTGATGGGGTGGGGTGGGAAGGGAGAAGCTGTGAACTGTGCACTAAGACCTTGCCAGGGTGGGGTTTTAGGGGAGTTTTCAGTATCTCCCAAGTGTAAGAAAAAAGGCTTGCTGTTCCTTCCTTCAGTATTTCATTTCTGACCAGAGGGCCCTCTTGTAGGGGGAGTCGGGGGAGAGTGATCATGGTGCTATCAGAGCTCAGAAGGAATCTGACTAGCATAAAAAGAAGATTGCCCTCGAGAAGCACTTGGTACAGAGAAAAAATCGTCTTAAGTCCCACATCTTTTAAGTTAATTGAAAAGGGATAATAGATTCTACTGGGTGGATTTTAGCCCTTCAGATTTATTTCTCCCTGTCAGGAGAACTGAGGTTCTCTGAAGGTAGTTGGAAGAAAAAGTTGACCGTGTTGTTGTTGTTGTTTTTTTTTTGGGTCCGGTAGTAGGGCCTGAACTCTGGGCCTGGGCGCTGTCCCTTCAGCTCTTCAGCTCAAGGCTAGCGCTCTACCACTTGAGCCACAGCACCACCTCTGGCTTTTTTCTTTTTGCTTATGTGGTGCTGAGGAATGAGGAATCGAACCCAGGGCCTCATGCATGCAAGGCAAGCGCTCTACCACTGAGCCATCTTCCCAGCTCCCAAAATTGACCTTGTTGATAGCCAGCCCATTCCCTGCGGTAGCGCTGGACCAGGGTAGATTCATCTTGCTTGGTGGTAGAGTGAGGGTAGAGGGTCTACCTTCACATACCCTGCTGATGAGCAAAAGCCTTTTCTCTTGTTAACTGCTCACATCTGCTAAGCTTTGTTCTTCCTAGATAATTAGCTGTGCTTGCTTTCTGGCTTTCCTTCAGCGTCTGCATCTCCAGGAAACCTGTAGGGTTAGAGTGTGCTGTGGGAGCAGCAGCAGCAACAGGTGTAGAATGGTCTCCAGGAAGCCAAAGAGAGGGCACAGGGAGATAAAGACCGAGTCTTTCTCAGAAAGTCATGCTGACTTCAGTGGAGTGATGGAGACAGAAGCCAGATTGGACGGGACCTGGAGTGGCAGCAGAGTGGACTTGGGAGATCTTGGTGGTAACAGCAGGAAGAAGAGGCCAGTAGCTCAAATGGGGAAAGGGGGAGTGTTTACGGGTTAGGAATGGTGTGTGTGTGTGAGTGTGAGTGTGAGAGAGAGACTGTGCACACGTGTTTAAAGCTGAGGGACCCTGGTGTGATGTCATCAGCTGAGTGGTAGTGAGAAGTTTAAAATGTTTATGGGTTATGATTGCACAACGTGGGGATGTACTTCATGCCATTGAAATGTACCCTGAAAAGGGGGGCTTCAATCGAGGAAGTCATGGTAGGGATGGAGCCATATTCCCAAGACAACTGACTGAGGGTTTGGCAGGAGATAGGTAAGGAAGTAGGTAGCTGTGCACCTGGAGAACAGGAAGCCCACAGCATGCTTCCCCGCAGACAGCAACAAAGGGCTCATAGTGTTTCTGTTGGTATTCCTGCATTGCTGGCTGGCTGGCTGGCGTTGGGGAAGGAGCAGGTGACCTGAGGTCCAGACCACGTTGGGGGGGGAGGGGAGGGGTCCTGTGGATGACCACCAGGCAGTGTGGAGGCCGATGTGGCTCACGTTTTCACTCGTACCTCCCCCATCACTGAAACCAGATACCTGAAAGAGACCACAAGAATCACTTATTTTGTTCCTAATCCCAGAGATGGCAGCAAGGATGTGGCGGGACAGATGTTTGCAGCACCGTGACCAGGAAGCAGAAAAGAGACAGATGTTTTAAGCGAGTGAAGACATTCCGGGAGAGGAAGCAGAGAGAAACGCAGTTTATCACGTGGAGGTGGCCTTGGCGAGGCTGGTAGAGAAGAGGTGGTGGGACGTGGTTAAGTTTGGTCTGTATGTGAAGAGAGAATAAGCAATGTGGAGTCATTGTAAGGTTTGGGCGGAGTAGCTGGATTAATGGTGCAGGATGCTAAGGAAGAAGCAGGTTGAGTGGGTGACTGTAGAAATCAGGAGTTTGCTATTGTATATGTTAGCTTTGAGATACCAAGTAGCAATGTCAGATAAGCAACTAGTGATGCACGTTCAAGAGAGAGGTGGTGCTGAGAGCCATGAGATGCTCTGGACAGAGTGTGTCTAAGTGGGTTGCGTCTCATTAATGAGTCATGGGATCAATACAGAAGTAGAGCAGAGAGGGATAGAAAGTATCATAATACCTCAGTAGTGAGGGCCATTGTAAAGAACATTTGCTTTTCTTAATGAGCTGGGAATTTTATCATGTTGGACTTTCTAACAGTCGCACTTAGATACTGTAGTGGGAGATTCTTTAAAATAAGAGCTCTACCTGCCTTTCACGGGGGCCATTACTCATACGTCCTGGATGACAAAAATATCAAATGTGGAATAGCTGTTAGAGTATTTCTCTGGTGCTGCCTGGCCTTGACCGTACGTGTTCTGTGATTCCGTGGTGGTGATAGTAGCAGACTAGATGATGAGGAATCCCGTTCCGGGCTAATCTCCTGCCAGTTGTGTGTTGGGAAAACATTCTAAAAACCCTAGCTGTACGGAAGGGTACAACATGACAGGTCTTTCTCAGACCCTGCATTTTCCCACGGTCGCCCTTATGAGGTATTTATTTTATTTATTTTTTTGGTCGGTTGTGGGACTTGAACTCTGGGCTTGAGTTGCTGTCCCTGTGTTCTTCAGCTCAAGGCGGGCGCTCTACCATTTGAGCTACAGTGCCACTTCCGGTTTTCTGGTAGTTTATTGGAGTTAGGAGTCTCACAGTCTTTCCTGCCCGGGCTGGCTTTGAACCGCGATCCTCAGCTCTCAGCCTCCTGAGTAGCTAAGATTGCAGGCGTGAGCCACCAGCTCCCGGCTATGAGGTATTTATGTCTCGACTGCTAGAGCGTTGCTGTTCTCTGAGCACCTGTGCCACTCAGGCCCTCCAGTCTCCCTGTTAGCTGCCAGCCTTCACATCGTAGCCGCCTTGGCAGCCCTTCCTTGAGTGGAACGTAAGCGCCTGCTGTGTGCCTGGAACAGTTTTGGTTGCTGTCTCCCTTTGAGTTCCCCTCATCTGCAAGAGGTGCTCTCCCCAGGGGCAGGGAGGTGCTTTCCTCGCCTCACAGAGCTTAGGTTAGTAGCAGGAACTGCTGGTCTTTTGTAACTCAGTTCTGTATTCTTGGTAGAAGGTAGTTTGAGGTTCGCCTTCAGTCCTGTCCTGAGATCCTATAGTAAATGAAATAGTGTTAGCTGATTGGAAAAATGCTTTGGAATCAATACCTTAAAGATGTGTGTGCTTGAGCCTGCTAAAAGTGCAGACTGATAAGTCTTGTATTTGCACTTTTAGCTACTCAGCCTTTTAGCAGCCAATAGGAAGTGTTTCTGTAAAACCAGGCTGCGCTGGGTCCATTTCAAAGGAGCAGATGCAATGATAAGCCTTGAGATGGAAAAGAATTCTGTATTGCGCGTATGTCTTCTAAGTTTTCTTGAAAGTGCATAACCCGCTGTAGCTGGGCAGCTATTTCTAGCAGATTGTCTGCGCATCCCTGCTTCTAAGCACCATGTCTCTCTGATGAGCCTGCCTGCCTGTCTTCCTTCCTTCCTTCCTTCCTTCCTTCCTTCCTTCCTTCCTTCCTTCCTTCCTTCCTTCCTTCCTTCCTTCCTTCCTTCCTTCCTTCCTTCCTTCTTTCTTTGAGCTTCAACTCTGAGCCTGGGTGCTGTCCCTCAGTTCTTCAGCTCAAGGCTAGCACTCTGTCACTTGAGCCACAGAGCCATTCTGGTTTTCGTAGTGGTTTATGGGAGATAAGAGTCTCACGACCTTTCCTGCCTGGGCTGGCTTTGAACCACGATCCTTATATCTCAGCCTCCTGAGCAGCTGGGATTACAAGCGTGAGCACTAGCGCCCGGCAAGCTTTTATTTCTTAAGCTGTAGTCCCATCTGTTTTTTTTCCCACAGTGAGAAGGAGTTAGGCTGTTTGGTAGGTAGCTCTGGGTCCATAACTACTACTTTTGTGCTTTGGAACCTTTGAACTTTTTCAAACTACCGTTTCCCCATCTTCAAAATAAGCCTAATGCCTTCTGCCTCGTGGCATTGGTGGGCTTGCACAAAGTATGGCCTGACACTTGTAACTATTCCCTGTTATACCCAACAAAGGAGTCTCCTGCCTTTTGTAACAGGGAAGCACAGCAGGAGCTTATTGGCCCAGGCCTGCCCTTTAACCCCCCCCCCCCCCATTGTCATTATTACACCTTCTGGAACCAACAGAGTAGGAAGGCAGTATTAAACCCCTTACTTGATAAAAGATTAGTATCCAGAATATACAGAGAATGCCTAAAAGCTTAACAAGAACAAAAACAATTCAAGAATGGGCAAGAGACACATTCCTCAAAAGAAGATAGGTAACTGTCTGATGATTAGTACTGCTTCACACCACTAGTCATTAAGAGAGCACAAATAAAAAATACAGTGAGGGGCTGGGAAGGTGGCTCAGTGGTAGAGCGCTTGCCTTGCATGCATGAGGCCCTGGGTTCGACTCTTTGGTACCACATAAGCAGAAAAAGCCAGAAGTGGCGCTGTGGCTCAAGTGGTAGAGCCTTGAGCTGAAGAGCTGAGGGACAGCGCCCAGGCCCAGAGTTCAGGCCCCACGACTGGACCCCCCCCCCCCCCAAAAAAAAATACAGTGAGATGCTACCCCACACCTTTGGATGATGTAAAGAATTATGCTAAGGAAAACTAAAATAGTAAATCTTGGTGAGAACATGGAGAAGTGGAACCCGTGTTCACTACTCATGGGAATATGAGATAGTATATCCACCAAAGAAGACAGTATAAAAGTTCCTCCAAAAGGTAACTATAGAGCAACCCCAACTTCACATATATCCAAAACTCTTAAAAGTAAGGTGTTTTTGTTTGTTTGCTTGCTTGCTTTGTTGGTCATGGGGCTTGAACTCTGGGCCTGAGCATTGTCCCTCAGGTCTTCAGCTCAAGGCTAGTGCTCTACCACTTGAGCCACAGCACTACTTCTGGTTTTCTGGTGGTTCATTGGAGATAAGAGTTTCATGGCTTTTCCTTTTCCTGGGCTGGCTTTGAACTGCAATTCTCAGGTCTCAGCCTCTTGAGTAGCTAGGATTACAGGCGTCACCAGTGCCCATCAGAAGTAAGGTTTTGAAAGAAAAATGTGTACTCAGGTTCATAGCTACATTATCAACTGTAGCTAAAATGTGGAAGCAAAATAAATACCCATCAACAAGTATGAATAAATAAGAAAAATGTGATCCTAACATAAAATGGAATATTCTTCAACCTTAAAAAGGAAGGAAATTCTGAAATATCTCCAGCATGGATCAGTGTTAAGGACATTGTACTAAGTTAGATAATCCACATAAAAATCAAATACTATATGATTTGATTTTTATGAGAGTATTGAAGATCATAGAAACAAAGTAGAATATTGGTTGCTTGGGGCTAGAGGGAAATGGAGAGCTATTGGCTAATGGATATAGGGTTTTATTTTATAAGATGTAAAGAGTTACAGAGATGAATGGTGATGATGTTTACACATTCTTGTGAATGTATTTAATAAAACTACTAAATGCTTAAAATAGGCCAAGATGAGCCAAGCAAGCATGGTCGTCCATGCCTGTAGTCCTAGCTGCTCAGGAATCTAAAGCGAGAGGATCACTTAAGCCTAGGGAATTCAAGATCAGTTTGGGTTGTGTACTGAGGCTTGTCTTACACAAACACACAAAATGTTTTTATTATTACCACAATAAAAACATTTTGGGGGAAGATAAACAAAGGACTATTTTTCCCCATTGCATTTTGAGCTTACTTCCTAGGATCCTATAGCATTTATCTAAGAGCGACGAGCCTGAGTCCCGCCCTTCCATTTGGTGCACTTACTAACTCATTGGCAAGGGCTTTAGTGTCCTCTCCACAGATCCCAGCAACCCAGTGGCTTGTGCTGCAGAAAGATTAATCAAGAACTTGAGGCACTTTGGTGACTTCCGTTTTAGTTTCTGAGGCAAACCATGAGGGAATCTCAATAATCTGAAATGGAGTTTTCACCTGAATCTTCTCCTAACTGTATACCTCTCCCTGAAGGGGCTGAGAAAAGGAGTACTTGGTAGATTACTTTCAGGTTCAGAGATTTGCATACTTAGGGGTGTATTGATGGTGGGAGGCAGGGGAAAGTTAACTAGGCTTCACTCTGCTCCTGTACTCTTCAAGTGTGATTCTTATTTTCTTTTTTCTCTTCTTTTTTTCTTCTTCTTAGCTTACATTAGTTATATAGGGAGGGATTTCATTGTTATATTTCCACACATATACGGTGTTTTCCAGTTCATCTCACACACACCCCTGTCATTCTTCTTGTCCTTTTCTTCTTCCCTTTCTCCTTCTGTTTCTCCCTCCCTCCTTCCCTCTTTGTTTATTTTATTATTATTGGTTGTGGGGCTTGAACTCAGGGCTTGGGCACTGTCCCTGAGATTTTTAACTCAAGGCTAGTGCTCTACCACTTTTGAGCCCAGTGCCACTTCTGGTTTTCTGGCAGTTCACTAAAGATAAGAGTCTTAGGGATTTTCATGCGTGGGCTGACTTTGAACCACCATCATCAGATTTCAGCCTCCTGAGTAGCTAGGATTACAGGTGTGAAACATCGCCCTGACTTACTTGCCTGCCTTCCTTCCTTCCTTCCTTCCTTCCTTCCTTCCTTCCTTCCTTCCTTCCTTCCTTCCTTCCTTCCTTCCTTCCTATCTACTTTCCTTTTTTGTGTTCTTCCTGGGGCTTGAACTCAGGGCCTTGAGCTTTTGTGCACAAGGCTAGTGCTCTACAACTTGAGGACATGAGGACAGCTTTACTTCTGGCTTTTTGCTGGTTAATTGCGGGTAAGAGTCTCACAGACTTTCCTGCCTGGGCTGGCTTCGAACCACAATCCTCAGATCTCAGCCTCCTGATTAGCTAGGATGAGAGGCGTGAGCCACTGGTTTCTGGCTACCTTTTTCTTTTCCTTTTTTTTGGGGGGTCAGTTGTGGGGCTTGCTAAGGGCCTGTGTTCCAGAGCCTTTTTGTGCTCCAGGTTAGTGTTCCACCACTTGAGCCACAGCACCACTTCCAGTTTTTGAGTGGATAATTGGAGATAAGAGTCCCATGGGGACTTTGCTACTTGGGCTAGATTTGAACCATGATCCTCAGATCTCAGCCCCTGAGTAGCTTGGATTACAGGCATGAGCCATCAGCACCAGGCTTCCTTTTCTATTTATAAAGGCTCTTTCTTTCTTTACCTCCAGATAACTACCCCTCATTCTAAGGGCATGAGGCCGAGAGTTCTCACAAGCAGCCATGAGTCAGGGCAACCTTCACTCTTTGTTGTGACCAGTAACATGAACACTGTTCCCACATGTTCTTTCTCCTTGGTCCAGGAATGCACTGAGCGCCTGCGTCAGCAGGCAGCTGCCATGAGACAAAGCCCTAGGGGTGTTGTTAGCTGGCAGAGTCATACAGATGCTTTGGAAACTGCTTCTTCCTCTTTCCTCCTCAGGCCTCTCCCTTCCCCCCTCCCTCTCTCCCAGACCTGTGTTTTTCTGACCCGGGGGTTTCTGGTACGTTCTGACCAGGTTTCTTGATCTCTAGGTTCCTGTGATTATGAATGTTGGTTTTTCCAAGATGCCAGGGATGCGTTGTACACAAGGTGGTCCAAGACAGGCCAGGAGGACACGATGTATGGGGGCAGGGGACAAATGCAGGCCCTTCTCTTCTCGTTCTTCCCGGCTGTTCCGAGTGAGTCAGAATGCTGGGCAAGTCCCTGGTGGACGAGACGCTCAGTGTGGCAGAGCCACAGAACAATGCTCGGAACACTGCAGACTTTCTTCCTGATACAGCCATCTGGCTTGCAGGAGTAGAAAGGTGAGGCGGCCCAAGGGACTCTGTCCCACGTGTTCTTGCCGTGGGGTGCCTGTCTCATTGTTCCAGGAACCGACTTCCCTCTGTTCCTCCGTTGTCATTAGTGCCCTTCAGGTTGTGCACCTAATGCTGGCCTGTGCTTGGAAGCAGGCGTGCTGCGGCCTTCAGAAGCTGGGACCAAACGTGTTCATTTGGAAGTGTTTTCACAGAGTTGGAGTGGTTCTTAAGGAGGCACACACCTCCTGTGAGATTTCGTTTGGAAATGCGCTGTGGTGGTTAGCAGCTCTTAGGGGATGTTTACCGCAAAGTAGGCCACATGGAAGGGAATGTCAGCCCCTGCAGCAGAATTCTTTGGCCAAAGGTGATGTGCCAGGGGGCGGGTACATGGGAAGCAGGGGAATAGCTGTGACCAGGAGAGGCTTTTAGAGATACGTGGTTCGCATTCAGCGAGAATATCATGGTTTTGAGTGCTCTGAATCTTGGCAAGAAGTAGACAATGGCTGTTGATTCCAAACAGAGAAAAGTCATTTTACCCCTCGGCAAGAAGCAGATCAGACCTGCTGTGTTCAAAGCTTGCCACACATTTAATTGTGACCCTGGAGGAGGTAAGGTTGGTTGTGAACACAGGTGGTGGGTAGGAGCCGGGGTTGTACTGTGTTGCCTGTTCCCAGAAGGGTAAGTAACAGCTGTGGTGATCCCACACCAGAGGGAAGAGGCAGCCCCACCGTCCTGCCCTGCCCCTTCACCCCTGCGCCCAGGCCTCTGCCCCCGTGCCCCTCCTCCCCACGCACCCCACCCCAGGTGGCAGCACTGCCTGGGACCTTTATTTCCAATCCCTGGTTGTTGTCTGCCATTCTTTCTTCTGCCTCTCTAAACACATCTGGATTTTTCCTCTCCTACAAGCCATCTTTGACAAGCCAGCTTTTCTAAGATAAGCCTTAGCATGAAAGAAGAAGGTGCTGTTTTTGTTTTTTGTTAAAGGGCTTTAAATTATTTTGCTGGTTCTTTCTACCAGAGGTAAAACCTTATTTAGGGGAAGCTAAAAGTCAGTTCTAGTTAATTCCTTTATTTTATTCTTGTTTCTATTTGCTGTGCTGGAACCTAATGTGCACATGCTAAGCAAATGTTCTGCCACTGGGCTGCATGTACTTAAGATTCCTAGTTGCTTTTCCTACTGGACTCTTGGACACATGGATGTTGGAAGGAGCTATATTTATTAGCAGTGCACATTTTAATATACAGAGCTAGGAAAGGTTGTTGAGTACTAGAAGAGGCCTAGCTGTTGATAGGGAAAACACCAGGGAAGCTCAGATCCCGTATTTACTACTTTCCCATGAAATTTAAAACGTATCTCCAGCTGATTTGGCTTAGTCAGCTGCGACAGTGAGATGTAGAGAAAAGCAGAATGTTACTTTTTCATAGTGGGCAATTCTTTCTCACATGCAAACCCTGGGCCTAGTCCGTGTCTTTGTGAAACTGGGTGCCTATCCTTTGAGAGCCGATTTCATAGGCACTTGCGGCTTAAACCATCAGGTTTAAGTCACTTCACGGTTGTTTTTTATAGTGTTTGATTCTCTCCTAGTCTTCATTTAGCTAGCCATTTAGTAAAACATTTTACCATTTAGTAAAAATTTTGCATGGTGCCTTTATCTTCCTCTTCTACATGTAGGATTCTTTATCTACTGCAGTGCTGGCTTGGTGGACCTGAATTCCTGTAGTCTGCATTTATTTTGTTTTTCCTTCAATTATGAAAGTTAGCTTTGTTAGATGCAGTAATATAGGCTAGGTAGTAATTTTCTTTCAAGGCTTGAAATACATCGTTCCATATTCTCCTTGGTCTTAAGTTTCTACAGTTATTCTGATAGGTTTGCCTTTGTATATGACTTGGCACATCTCTTCTAATGTTCAATATTCTTTCTTCATTTTGTGCACTTAATGATACTTTTTTTTTTTTTGCGGGGGGCGAGGGGGAGGGTCTGGTCATGGGGCCTGTACTCTGGGCCTGGGTGCTGTCCCTCAGCTCTTTAGCTCAAGGTTAGCGCGCTACTACTTGAGCCACAGCGCCACTTCCAGGTTTTTTTTTTTTCTGCCTATGTGGTGCTGAGGAATCAAACCCAGGGCCTCATACATGCAAGGCAAGTGCTCTACCACTGAGCCACCTTCCCAGCCTTAATGATACCTTTAAGGGTGTTGTTGTTGTTGTTGTTGTTGTTTTGTCAGTATTGGGACCTGAACTGAGGGTCTGGTTGTTGCCCCTGAGCTCTTTCTCTCAAGGCTAGTGGTGCTCTCACCACTTTGAGCCACAGCACCACTTCCAGTTTCCCAGTGGTTAATTGGAGATAAGAGTCTCGTGGGCTTTGCTGCCCAGGGTTGACTTTGAACTGAGATCCTCAGATCTCAGCCTCCTCCTGAGTAGCTAGGATTATAGGTGTGAGCCACCAGCACCCAACACTCTTAATGTTTTAATGATAATATGATATGAGGAGGTTCCTTCTGGTCTTCTCTGTTTGGTGCTCTAAAACTGCTTCTGTTTTCAACCCATTGGCTGTCTGTCACGACTTCCCAGTAGTCTGAACTGGAAAGGTAGAAATCATTCTTGCCTCTTTGATCTGTAAGAGTCCCTGGTTTTGTTTTGTTTTGTTTTTTTGGGGGGGTCCGGTCATGGGGCCTGAACTCTGGGTCTGGGCACTGTTCCTCAGCTCTTCAGCTCAAAGCAGCTAGTAAGTACTCTACCACTTGAACCACAGCGCCACTTCCGGCTTTTTTTTCCCCTGCTTATGTGGTGCTGAGGAATCGATCCCAGGGCCTCAAGCATGCAAGGCAAGCGCTCTACCTCTGAGCCACCTTCCCATTCAGAGTCCCTGGTTTTACTTCCCAAGCACATCCTGCACTTTTTCCTTCCTTATGTTCCAGAAAGCCTGGCGGCCTCCTTGGAGGTTCATCTTCAGTGTGTGTGTGGGAGACCGCATCTCCCTACCCTATGGTTTAGGTACTCTTGCGCCTCTTTCTAGTGGCACTTAGAATGACACTAGAAAGTGTATAGTATTCTATAGAACATTCTGTAGTATCCCATAGTATTCTGTTCATGTGTCTTTCTCATCCACTAGACTGTTAAGATCCCTGAAAGCAGGGCTGTTACTCCTCTTGCATGCCTGCAATGTGCCTGGGAAGCCTCACTGCACATTGGCTGGGTGCGTGCATGTTACCACTTGGGAACTCTGCTTTGGAGAAGGGTATGTAGACACAGAAGTATTGACCATTCTTTCTCTTCCTTCTCTTTATTAGATTAAGGTGACAGTGTCTGGTGGATCAGCAGCCCTCCCGTTGCCCCTCTCGGGGTGCTGATTGTCGAGAGCATGGAGGAGAACAAGCACGAGGTGATGAACCAAGCTCATGTCCTTTTCGACCGATTTGTCCAGGCCACCACCTGTAAGGGAACCCTCAGGGCCTTCCAGGAACTCTGTGACCACCTGGAACTGAAGCCTAAGGACTACCGCTCCTTCTACCACAAGCTGAAGTCCAAGCTCAACTACTGGAAGGCCAAAGCCCTCTGGACCAAGTTGGACAAACGGGGCAGTCACAAAGACTACAGAAAGGGAAAAGCATGTGCTAACACCAAGGTGAGGGCCTGTCTGCTCTTGGCCCTGGGGTCACTGGCACAAGCATTTAACCTGTGCCAACGAGAAGGATTGAGAGAGGTGGACAAGGCGAGAACCAGGCAGTCTGTTCTCAGCCTAATCAAAGAAGTTAAGTTTAGGTTAAAACTTTACAGATCTGCTACTCATGTTTGATTTCACTGTTCCATGTGTCACTCCCTATTCTGAGCCTATTTCTTGCGTTTATGTATCGATATACAAAGTCTCAACTGTTTAAAAATAACCCTAGGTCAAATATATAGAAACTTTTTGTCGATCATGGGTCTTGAACTCTGGGCTTGGCCCTGTCCCTCAGCTCTTCAGCTCAAGGCTAGCATTCTACCACTTCACCCACAGCACCACTTTACATTTTCTGGTGGTTTATTGGAGATAAGAGTCTCACGGACTTTCCTGCCTGGGCTGGGTTTGAACTGTGATCCTCAGATCTCAGCCACCTGAGTAGCTAGGATTATAGGCGTGAGCCACCAGCGCCCGGCTCTATAGAAACTTTTTAAATATTTATTTGGAAGGAAGGAAGTCACTGAACTACCATGGAAAGGACGTAAGTCACTGAGCTAGGCCCCTTAGCACGCCATCTGACACAGGAATGATGTAAGGCACTGAAGTAGGCCCCTTAACACCGCATCTGGACATAGGAAGGACATAAGCCGCTTAGCTGGGCATCCTAGCTAAAGATTCCAAGGGATCCCTTGGCATCCCATCTGAACATGGCTCCTGGGATTTGTATGTCATCTTTACCAAGTCCTCAGTCCATACTCAGCACCTGGCCAGGAATTTCCACATGTTTCAGACTATCCTGTTCATATTCCAAACGTCTATGTTTGTGAGTTGCACTACTTCTCCTGCCTTTACAGTATACAGAAGTAAGATTTCCGTGAAGCAGGTTGGCTTGGACAGAGACTTGAGGTGTGCATTCACTTGTGTGGAGCAGGCGTGAGGAAGTGGGGAAGGAAAGAGACGTTTCCTGCCTCCTTCCTTGTGAGAACATGTTCTCTGAGGTATTTGGGAACAGTTAGCCGGGAAACAAATTTGCAAATGACGTCAGTTTATGTTATTTTGGCCTTTCATGAGCTTTAATTTGTCCTGTATGGATGTGTGAATGCCTGAAGACCCACCCTGGTCAAAAAGTTTGAAGGTATGACTTCCATGAGCGATTACTAGACTTCAGTAAGAATGAAGGAAGGGGCCAGAGAGGGTGGAAGTTTAATGGTAGGATGCTTGTCTGGCATGCCTGAGACCTAGGATTCTATCCTCAGCACCAACATCGAACAAACAAAAATAGATAAAGGAAGATAAAGAAAAGGAGCGCAAAGCCATGTTCTCTTTCTGCGCACGCTAGTCTCACCTCACCCCAGTCCTTCGCTAGAGTGTGGATTTTCAAGAGCATTTCCGTGACTTTCACCCTGGAAATAACAACTTTACCACTCATTTCACCACATGAAACTTCGGATCTTTAGAGTTGCCTCCTGGAAGTTGTTTGTGTGGTAAAGCCAATCTGGATTCAAAGATTGCTTTGACCATATATTTAATAATCTGTAAAATGCTAAACTTAGAAAGATATGAGAAGGTCCTCTCCTGCTAATCAAAGCTTAAAAGTGAATTTTTCATCTGGGTGCTGGTGGCTCACGCCTGTAATCCTATTTCTCAGGAGGCTGAGATCTGAGGATCAGGGTTCAAAGCCAGCCCAGGCAGGAAAGTCCATGAGACTTCTATCTGCAATAAATCTCCAGGAAAACCAGAAGTGGCGGTGTGGCTCAAGTGGTAGAGCACTCACCTTAAGCTGAAGAGCTGAGGGACCGTACCCAGGCCCATATTTCAAGCCCCACAACCAACAACAACAACAACAAAAAGTGAATTTTTCTTTCATATATATAATTTGTTCAAATGGCTACCCATTTAAATCTATTGCAGATCTCTGAGCTTTCCAGGTTACCACTGTACACAGGTGCTGGGCTTATGCCTTGTGCTAACAGTTCAGTTTTCTTCACCCACAGAGTTATGAGCTCCCTCAAGCCATCACAAGTATTGTTACTCAGATGGGCCTGAACATTTCTTGGGGGAGAATAGCCTGAGTGGAGGGTTTTCACAAACCTGGCTCTGATGTCATGTAACTACTCTAGAAGTGTAAGAGGTACAGTCTTTGCTCTAAAAGTTGCTGTGTTTTTCAGTGTCTCATCATTGGTGCTGGTCCCTGTGGTCTGCGCACAGCCATCGACTTGTCCTTGTTGGGAGCCAAGGTGGTGGTTATTGAGAAGCGAGATGCTTTTTCCCGCAACAATGTCTTACATCTCTGGCCCTTCACCATACATGATCTGCGAGGTCTGGGTGCCAAGAAATTCTATGGCAAGTTCTGTGCTGGAGCCATTGACCATATCAGTGAGTAACACCGGCGCTCTTGTAGGGTTCCACCCTTGCCCTGCCTGCATGCTCAGTAGACTTCAGACAGGTAGGGTACCTCAGGAATTCCTACTCAGCAGCCTGGTCTATTCTGATCCTATTGGTATCTGTTACGTAATTCACAGTCAGAAGACCTGCCACCAGTGGTTCTGTAACTAAGATCTCAACTACAAGTATCCCCTAGGCAAGGAGAAGTTTTGGCTTAGCCAAAAGTTGTCTCATCTCATCTTGGTCTGAGCACTTGTGGTGTGGGGGATAGGTAGGAGGCAGGTGTGGAGAATCAGGTAGCCAGTTTGGTTCTTAGTTCAAGGAGAGAAGTGCACAGGCAATTACCTGTCTTCTGTGTGATCTTCCAAATGCTCTGCTAGTATAAGAACTGAGTGCCAAGGGAACACAAGCTAGGAAGCCACACCTAGAGAAGCAGAGTCCTAGATGAGTTGTGAGTGGGAAATTGATACTGGATCCCTTTGGTTTTTGTTTTGTTTTGTTCTGTTTTGTTTCTGGTTGGTTGTGGGGCTTGAACTCTGGGCCTGGATGCTCTTGAGCCACAGAGCCACTTCTAGTTTCCTGGTGGTTAATTGGAAATAAGAGTCTTACAGACTCTCCTGCCTGGGTTGGCTTTGAACTGCGATCCACAGATCTCAGCCTCCTGAATAGCTAGGATTACAGGTGTGAGCCACTGGTGCCTGGCAAGGATCCCTTTGTTTAGACAGCTCTTCTAGTCTGTTACCACTTGCAAACCTGTTTGAGATCTGTTACTTTTCTTTTTTTTCTTTTTGGTCGGTCATGGGGCTTGAACTCTGGGCCTGGGCCCTGTCCCTCAGCTCTTCAGCTCAAGGCGAAAGCTCTACCACTTGAGCTACAGCGCCACTTCTGGTTTTCTGGTGGTTTATTGGAGTTAAGGGTCTCACAGTCTTTCCTGCCCAGGCTGGATTTGAACCGAGATCCTCAGATCTCAGCCTCCTGAGTAGCTAGGATTACAGGCTTGAGCCACCAGCGCCTGGCGGATCTGTTACTTTTCTGAGATGATTTTTTTTAAATGACTGTAAGTGGTCTGTCTGAAAACCAGTTCACAGTAGCATCTACATTCTTAAGTTGTAGGGTGTGTGTGTGTGTGTGTGTGTGTGTGTGTGTGTGTCTGGGGTTTGAACTCAGGGTTTGGGCGCTGTCTGAGTTGTTCTCTCAAAGCACTCTAACACTTGAGCCACAGCGCCACTTCTGGCCTTTTCCAAGTAGTGTATGGAGATAAGCGTCCCATGGACTTTCCAGCCCAGACTGGCTTCCAACTGTGATCCTCAAATCTCAGCCTTTTGGGTAGCTAGGATAACAGGCATGAGCTACCAGCGCCCAGCTTGTTGCCGTCTTTTTGAAAGTTGATTATTATTAATGATCCCAGGGAAGCTTTATCGAAGAACCCTCATTCTGAGCTATTCTACCTCTAGATGTGTCCTTTGAATGTAGTCAGCTCCTGGACTGTTTGCTGTCTGAAGTGGTTATGCCAGTTATTCAAAGTGCTGGTGGACAGTTGGCACGCTTCCCTGGCAGAAGAGGCTCTCTGCTCATATGCCAGGCTGTAATTTGTAATGTGTCTTGGAACCCACAGTTACCTGCAGAAAGAGAATGTGTGCTAGCACAGGATCCCATGTGTCTTTAGGAACGTGTCTCAGAAGGGAGGGTGATGCATGGTAAACTGAGGAAAATAACTGGGAGGACTTAGTGGGTTTTCATCTGTCCCTTGCAGATTAGTCATGGACTGCTGGTCAGTTGGCCTGTCACAGAGCCCAGGGGTCATTGTCTAAGTTTATCTCCCTTGGAGGTGGCAGGATTAATTTGGGGGGCTAAGCATCTTACCTCAGGAACCAGATTTCTGTTTCTGTGTACCTGGTTTTGGTGTCAGATCTGGCACTGATAGGAACTCACTGGACATCTAATAATGGTATTAACCTATAGTAATGAATGAGATTGGACCTCATTTTTTACACAGCAGAGTCGTGGTGGAGAGGGTGTTAAGAGGATAGGATTGGATTCTGATCTCCCTTATGTACCTGGTCAGAGTGTATGATGGTTGGTGGTGGAGTAAGGTGAGAAGCAGTCACCAGGAGCATGTTTGGAAGCCACTTGGCATGTGTCCTCTGGTGGGAGCCATGCTGTAGTCCAGAGGAAGGCAGCTCTGCTGTAGTGATGGCTCTGAATCAGGGGGAAATAGAAGACAGTCTCCAGTTGACTGCTGTGTTGTCTCTAAGCTTTGTTCCAAATTCCCAACCCAAGAGATGGAAGTGGCCCTGCAAGTGCCTAAGAATGTCTCTTCTACCTATTTGTATTTATCCTTAGAAAGGGAGCAGAGGCTAGTGAATGTGGCTTGGAACGTGTCTCCTGGTATAAACACCTTTGAGAACTTGATCAGACGTGTATGCCAGTGGCTGGGAGTCTGAGGAGCTAGTGCTGTGGGTCTCCTCTCCATGTGCTCTCACCAGCATAGTTTCTGTATTTACCCAGGTATCCGTCAGCTCCAGCTGATACTGTTGAAAGTAGCCTTGATCCTAGGTATCGAAATCCATGTCAATGTGGAATTCCAAGGACTTGTACAGCCTCCTGAGGACCAAGAGAATGAACGTAAGTTGGATAGAGCAAATGAAGATGGCTTAGAAGGCACTGAGTGGGGGCAAACAGATGCGACCAAGGGAGAAAAGCAGAAGCACTTGCAGGTATTTACAGAACTAGTGAAGGGGCTTCATCCGTGCAGCTTATACCTTTGAGGACTTTGGACTTCGTGAGGAGGCCTTTGAGCAGTAGTAGACATTAAAGACATTTGTGATATAGAAAACCAGGAGGTGGAGAAAGTGCCTTGGTGAACTCATCAAAGCTGTTTTCCGTCTAAGCAACTGTCCTCCATTCTTGTTTTTTGTTTTGTTTTGTTTTGTTTTTTGGGTCCAGTCATGGAGCCTGAACTCTGGGCCTGGGCGCTGTCCCTCAGCTCTTCAGCTCAAGGCTAGTGCTCTACCACTTGAGCCACAGCGCCACTTCCAGCTTTTTTTTTTTCTGCTTATGTAGTGCTGAGGAATCGAACCCAGGGCCTCATGCTTGCAAGGCAAGCGCTCTACCACTGAGCCACCTTTCCAGCCCCTCCATTCTTGTTTTGATTTGGGATTTTGTGCAATATCATTGCCTAGATATCTAGAACTGTTTTGGAAGTGCAAATTTGGTCAAGATAATGATCTTTACTTTGCCTTTTGTCCACAGGGATAGGTTGGCGGGCACTGGTACACCCCAAAACTCATCCTGTATCAGAATATGAGTTTGAAGTGATCATCGGTGGGGATGGCCGGAGGAACACGTTGGAAGGTACTGGCCTTGTTCCTTTGGTTGGCTCATAGAAGAATAGAGGCCAGTCCTGCCCCCAGAAGTGTCAACCCTTAAGAATTTGCACGTGTTGATTTTAATCGAGTGATACTTCATCCTTCCTCTGGCACCTTCTGAGGGAACTTCTTGAGTACCGGGAGATGTGCTATACTTTGAGAGGTTGACACTGCAGGATTTAACCAACATTAATAAACCAGCTCCCCCTCTTTTTAAATGGGATCCCCAGTACTAGGTGATATTTTGGTCAGGTAGATTTCAAATAGTTCGTTAATGATTCAGGAGACATTCACTTCATTCCTGATCTGATAAAATTCTTTGGTAGGTGAACGAGCTTATCTACCCTAAAATTGTTCTATTGATTCTCACCCCCCACATTCCTTAATCTCTTCTTCAACATCCCCAGCTTCATTTGAAGATCATCTTTCTACAGCCAACTGTTGCTACCTCTGAAAAGTTCTCTCCCTACAGGATTTCGTCGGAAAGAATTCCGTGGCAAACTGGCCATTGCCATTACAGCAAATTTTATTAACCGGAATACAACTGCAGAAGCCAAAGTGGAGGAGATCAGTGGTGTGGCTTTTATATTCAACCAGAAATTTTTTCAAGAACTGAGAGAAGCCACAGGTTGGTGCCTCCACAGGAGTAAGGACAGGAAAACCAGGCACGGGCCTTCCTGAGGGCGGCTGGGTGGGCTCTTGATGTCTCTGGGTCTGACTTCAGCCTGTGATATGGCAGTGACTCTGCTGTTGCCTTCCGCTCTCTCATCACCTCCTCCTTTGCTCTTTGTGTTCTGGTCCCACATGCTCTTACGTTCTCAGTCACCCACCTGGCCTGCTCTGGGCTTTGTTTATATTGATTTATTGGTTTAAGAAATTGCTTTTCTGCCTTCTACCACCTCCTCTACAGCCTTTGCCTCTGTACCTGGGGTGAAGCCATGGTGCTGGATAGAGCAAGCCTCCAGGTAGCAGTAGTCTGGTTTTACTGAGGATCTGACATTAGTTTTTAAGGATGTAACCATCTGCCAGGTGCACTGGCTTAGGCCTATACAGTAATGCCAGCTACTTGGAAGTGGAGATAATGAGGTCATAATTTTGGTCCAGGTGAAAACTTTGAAAACCTATCTCAAGAAAAAAGCTATACGTGGTAGTTTAATCCGAGCTGTGTAGGAACCAGAGGTAGGAGGATTGTGATCTGAGGCTGGCCTGGGCAAAAAGCACAAGTCCCTGCTTGGAAAACAATGAAGGCAAAAAGATGGGGTGAGGGGAGGGTGGGGTGTGACTGGAGAAGTAGAATGCTTACCTAGTAACCACACTGCCCCCCGCCCCCCGCAAAAAGAATGTGTGCTTGCTCAAAAGCAAAGCACATGCTAGATAGAGATGTGCTTGTTGTTTGGTAGATTTGAATAGATTAACTTCATTTATTTGTTTGTTTGCTTGCTTTTTGGTCTGAAACTGGGACTCAAATTTAGCATTTGACTCTTTTGCTCAGAGCACTATCAACTAAGCCTTGCCTCCAACCCCTAGCTTAGTATTTTGATACAACTAAGTATCAGTCTTCTAGAACTTCCTTTCTTTCCATTTTATTTATTTATTTATTTATTTTTGCCAGTCATGGGGCTTGAACTAAGGGCCTGAGCACTGTCTCTGAGCTTCTTTTGCTAAAGGCTAGCACTCTACTATTTGAACCACAGTGCCACTTCCAGCCTTTTCTGTGTATGTGGTATGAGGAATCGAACCCAGGGATTCATGCATGCTAGGCAAGCACTCTACCACTAAGCCACATTCTCAATCCTGCATTTATTTTTGATTAACTGAATTAAACAGTAGTTTACTCAGCTTTCAAGCATCTGTTCTGTACTTGAGTCTAGGAGACCAGGCACCAGTGGCTTACGCCTGTCAGCTACTCAAGAGGCTGAGATCTGAGGATCGTGGTTTGAAGCCAGTCCTGGCAATACCTCTGAGAGACTTTTCAACCAGCAAAAAGCTGGAGAAATGTTGCTTAAATGGTAGAGTGCCATTCTTGAGCAAAAAAGCTAAAGAGTTCAAGTCGGGTACTAGCATGGGCATGCATGTGTGTGTGCGCACACTCATACATAGGAGTTTAGGGGATTCCTCCTTGGTCACTGTCAAAGAGATTTAACCCATTAACTCATCCATATCATCTTGTAAAGGTTGAATTCTTTTTCTTGTGTTTTTGTTTGGTTTTCTTATTCCATACTGGGGTTTGAGCTCAAGACTTCTTCTGCTTCCTAGATTGGTGTTCTACCCATAAGCCATATCTCCAGTCTGGTTTTTTTCCCCCATTCTTATAAACATTTTTTTCTCATTGTTTTTAGGGTTACCAAAGGTGCTAAGTCAGTTATAGAGTAAGACCAAGGGAAACAAAGCCCTCCTCATGAACTGAACACATAGGAAATCAGAATCCAGGCCTGGACATCTTTCCTGCCTGGAGTTTTCCAGTCCTGGCTCCTAGATCAAAGCATAATCTTTCTGTCTGCCATAATGCTCTAAGTTCAGAAACTCTTACAGTACTTTTTTTTGTCACAGGTATTGATTTGGAGAACATCGTCTACTATAAAGATGATACGCACTATTTCGTTATGACAGCCAAAAAGCAGAGTTTACTGGACAAAGGGGTGATACTGCATGTGAGCAATAGATTTCTTTCAAACCACTTTCTGTTGAACTGCTTAATATGATCACCAAGAGAAGGAGTTTTATGATCTGATGGAGGTTTTTTTTTCCCTCAAGAGAAAGAAAATGAGTGCTGAACACATCTCCTGGAAGCCCCTGTGGCTTATAATTTTAAAAGTCTTTATTAGGATTGAAACTATAACTAGAAGTAGAGTGTAGAGTATTATGAACTCATGTGCCCATCACCTGGCTTTAACAGTTATTACCATGAATGAAACGACAATCTACTCATTTCCCCTACTGTTGGAGTGTTTGAGAGTATTTTTCAGATGTCTTGCCATACATCATGTCCAGCTTGATTTTAGGTGACTTGCTGGTGGTTGTAGTTAGTTACATATGACTAGTTAATGATTGGACCAATAAGCAAGGCTTGGTGTTATGACAGCCTTATGACAACTCTTAAGTTAACTGGTGATATGGTTATTAAAGATCTAGGCAATACTGATTGGGTTAGGGCCTGTTTAGGCCTCCTCTTGATTGAACAAGTGCCCACTATTGATCTTCAGCCAGGTTCAACCTCCCTTTTACCTTTGTAACTAATTTGTATGTGGTATCTGAGTTGATGATGTGAAATTTGAGACTTAGGGAGAGCTGTTGAAGTCTTACTTAATCTCCTGGTAGTAATGTTAGCATTACTGTTCCGATGTAATGAGACAGGTGGAAGCAGAGAAGTCTCAGATAGGCCAATCTGGGCCTGTAGTTCCCACCAGGCTTGCGGCCTTATCTCAGGGAGGGAGCCCTTTGTCTCTGCAAGATGATAATGCTTCAGGTCCCTCTGGTATGAGTCACGCTATTGCCTTATCTGAGTAGAGTGGGGAGTGAGCTGATGAGCACGTGCCTGCAGTACAGAGTGTGCTTTCCACCCATGAACCTTGTGTCTTTCTCAGCATAGTGGTTCTGTATGTGTTCAGGGAGCAACAGGACAAAGCAGCTTGTACAGCCCATTCTGCCCAAAACAAAGACCAGATGTGTTTGGCTAGATGCTTTATATAGTGGGTTTGTTCATTATCTGGGGCTGTTTTATTGCTTTCAGTAAAACAATTGGGATGCCTGATGACTTAAGACTTAAATGTGCCATCTGGGCAGAGTTGTGGTTATCAGTAAAACTTAGATAAAAGCAATATAAAACAGCAAGATTTGACTTCCTTTTTTTGTAGAGATCAGGGAGTATGCCTTCTAGCATGCTGCTAGATATTAAACCCATTATGGCCACTTAATGTTGAACAAACACTACTTCTGGGACCAACTTGAGTGTTTGTATTTTAGCTTTTGACATCTTGTCATTGTAGCTGGAAGTACCATCAGAGGCACTTGGAAACTGTAGGCTCCCCTCTAGGAGAATAAAATCTTGACTCAGTGTAAGAACTTCCAGAAACAGAGGAGTTTTTTGATCCCTATGTGGAAAGTCCATTTTTAGACAGCCTTGTTTTTCTTTATTGGTGCTTTCTAGACTTGCAGAATCGTACGTATGGTTTGATAGCATCTGATCCATGTTCAGTATAACGGCTGGACTGATGCTGCTCTCGCCTGCACATTTCTTTGCACTGAAGGTTTTGGGTTCTTCCTTTGGGTGTAATAAGCTATGCAAGTCAAAGTGTTTTACGTCATCCTAGTTACTAAAAAGGCACCCAGAAGATAATATAAACCATAAGTGCTCTTTCAGTTTACAGAGTATTGTCACATAAGCTACTAGATATTTACTAGATAATTCTGTTATTAGATATTCTGGACAGCTCAGGTGGATTGGCCAGGAATTCAGGAATAGTGACTTGCTCTTTAATGAGTAGAAAGGCTAAAACTGTTTGTAGGCAGAAAAACCCATTTACTCTTGGAAACAGGCTCCCATGAATCTTTTCTTTTTAATAATATGTAAAAGATTTGGCTTACAGCTAGGTGCTGGTAGCTCACTCCTGTAACCCTAGCTACTCAGGAAGCTGAGATCTAAGGATCACAGTTCAAAGCCAGCTTGGGTGAGAAAATCCATGAGACTCTTATCTCCAATTAACCACCAGAAAACCAGAAGTAGAGCTGTGACTCAAAGTGGTAAAGCACTACCCTTGAGCACAAAGAGGTTCAGGGATAGTACCCAGGCCCTGAGTTCAAGCCCCATGATCAACAACAACAACAACAACAAAAAGATTTGACCTGGGGAGGTGAAATCACACGAGTGCGAAGAACAACTGTGAAATGAGGTAAACCTAACATGTGTTGCAGGGTCCGGGCTGGCTTAGCCTAGACTTTTCTTTCTTGTGTCTCTGTTGTTCTTGGACAGGACTATACTGACACAGAGCTTCTGCTCTCCCGGGAAAATGTGGACCAGGAGGCCCTGCTGAACTACGCCCGGGAGGCGGCGGACTTCTCCACGCAGCATCAGCTGCCCTCTCTGGATTTCGCCATCAATCACTATGGGCAGCCCGATGTGGCTATGTTTGACTTCACGTGTATGTATGCCTCTGAGAACGCTGCCTTGGTACGGGAGCATAACGGACACCAGTTATTAGTGGCTCTGGTTGGGGACAGCCTCCTGGAGGTGAGTGCTAAGAGCACTAAGGTGCGCTCTTAATCGCATGGGCTGTAGTAAAGAGGCAGTCATGATGCAATCAAGTCTAGGTACCCATGCTGTGGAGGGATTGTGTTAGCAATGTTGGCAGATTCCCTGTAAGACACAGACAGGGGTTAGGCCTCTAGGACCAAAGTTAGTTAAGTATAAGTGGAAATTCTGCAGGTTTTGTTTTTTTTTTGGTCAGCCATGGGGCTTGAACTTAGGTCTTGGACATTGTTGCTGAGCACTGTCTCTGAGCCTCTTTGTGCTCAAGGGTAGCGCTCTACTACTTTGAGCCACAGGGCCACTTCCAGTTTCCTGAGTGGTTTATTGGAGATCAGAGTCTCACAGACTTTCCTGCCTGGGCTGGCTTTGAACCTCGATCCTCAGATCTCAGCCTCCTGAGTAGTTAGGATTATAGGTGTGAGTCACCAGCTCTCAGCATTGGTGGCCAAATACTTCTGTCAGTAGCAAACTCTTTATTTGTTCCTTAGTTAACTTCCCTCTTAAAAGATGAGTTATGTTTTTAACGTATTTATAATGTACTATTGTGATTTTTTTTTTTTTTTTGTGCCTTTGGTATGTTCCTCCCCCCCAGTATAACCCCTGATTTCACTGTATTTGATTCCAGTGCTCTGCACCTTGTATATACACTTTTCTAATTTGGGGAGGGGAAGGGAAAAAACAAAATGCTTAAATAGGGTTACAGGTTGACCCATTGTAACAATGAGATGTACAAGACACTACGTTGAAAATGAGCTGTACAACTTCGGCAGGGGGAGGTAATTGGGGAGGTGGGGAAGGAAGGGATGGTAGGGGAAAAACAAAGGAGGAGGCAACAATGCTCAATAGGAAATGGACTCATTACCTTACTTATGTAACTGTAACCCCTCTGTACAGCATTTTTACAATAAGAAAGTATTAAAAAAAAAAAGATGAGTTATTTTAACTCCTTATTTAATATTTCTTTCATAGCCTTTCTGGCCAATGGGAACAGGAATAGCCCGGGGCTTTCTTGCTGCTATGGACTCTGCCTGGATGGTACGAAGTTGGTCTCTAGGAAGCAGCCCGTTGGAAGTCCTGGCAGAGAGGTAACAGGAAGAAACCTTGCTCTCCTCCATGGGAAAACTAGGGAAGAAGGAGTGGCTTATGTCTAGGCTAGGTGCAGGCTCTTCCTTCTATATTTCTTCAATAAAGATACTTCTATAGTTAAGTAAAAGAAAGGCAAGATAATGTTTCATAAAATCATAGACACCTCAAGGCAGTCTTAACTAACTGCTCCCCCCGAACCCCACCCCATGGTCCTAGGGCTTAACTCTGGGCCTGGGTGCTGTCTATGAGTTCCTTTTGCTCAAAGCTAGCACTCTACCACTTGAGCTACTTCCAGCCTTTTCTGTGATTAATTAGAGATAAGAGTCTCACGCATGAGCCACCGGTATCCAACTCTAACTGCTCTTTTCTTATCCCCTTTTCAAATTGAATTGGTTATTGGTGGGTGGTGTCTGTATCTTTGTGTACCACTGAACAGTGCTAATCCCTTTCTGATGAGCACATGAATGAATGTAGAGAGATAGCATATTAGATCTTGTTCTGTATGTTTTGTTTGGGAGAACATCTCACAATTAGGCAACAAAACCAAGATCCTCCAGTGTCAGCCTCCCAGAGTGGATTACAGGATTACAGATGTACACTACACCACAACAGATCTTCTTTTCTTTAATCCAGGAAGACTTATGCTAATGATACCAGTGTGGTAATGGGCATATGTTAAAGTAAGAAATCAAAAGTGACTTTCTCACAATAAGCCACCAAACTGCTCATAAATGTTTCAAAAACCCCTGAATAAAAGCAGATTTTTGCCAGGGGCCAGTGGCCTCAGACCTGTAATCCTAGCTACTCAGGAGGCTGAGATCTGAGGATCACGGTTCAAAGACAACCTGGGCAGAAAAGTGCCCGAGAGACTCTTATCTCCAATAAACCTCTCAAAAACTGGAAGCAGCACAGTGGCTCATATGGTAGAGTGCTACCTTTGAATACAAAGAGGCTCAGGGACAGTGCCTAGGTCCTGAGTTTAAGCCCTACTACTGACAAAATAAAAGCAGATTTTTAGAAATCCTCAGCTTTAGCTCATGCTTGTAATCCTAGCTACTAAGGAGCCTGAGATCTGAGGCTCACAGTTTGAAGTTAGCTGGGACAGGAAAATCTGTGAGACTATTACCTCCAATTAACCCCTAGAAAACCAGAAGTGGCTCTGTGACCCAAAGTGGTATAGCACTAGCCTTGAGCAAAAGAGCTCTGACTTCCAAGTCCTATGACAGAAATGAAACAACAAATATCCTCAGATTTGCCTGCTGATTAAGAACTAATGTTTTAGCTGGGCACCAGTGACTCATGCTTGTAATCCTAGCTACTCAGGAGACTGAGATCTGTGGATCATGATTTAAAGCCATACCAGGCAAGAAAGTCTGTGAGGCTTGTATCTCCAATTAACCGTCAAAAAGCCAAAAGTGAAGCTGTGGCTCAAAGAGTAGAGCAGTAGCTTTGAACAAAAAAAACTCAGAGCCAGTGCCCAGGCCTGAGTTGAAACCCTAGGACTTACACACACACACACGCGCGCGCGCACGCGCACACACACACACACACACACCTTTACTAAAAATTTCACTCACACACACACACCTTTACTAAAAATTTTCTGAATGAAATTGGTAGTTGATACTGTATTATCATGTTAATTCTGTTTCTTAAGGCTTTCTGGATAAATGTGGTGGCATTCTTTTTCATCTGTTGATTCCATAATATTGTAGTTAAATATACTTGTAAACACACACACACACACGCACGCACGCATGCACGCACGCGCACACACACACACACACACACACACACACACACACACACACACACCAGCCTTTTAAATTAGAGCCAGGCATTTGCCACTGCTCACAGCAGCATTGTCTTTACTCTCTTGACTCTTTCCTAGCCAGCTGCCCACGGAGGCACTGAGCGGTGGGTCTGAGAGGGGAGGGCTGGTACAGTGTTGGCGGGCACTCACCAGGGATACATATTTGCTGTATATATCAGATAATTTGGTAGATTGTCCCAACAGTTGTTACAAAGGAGAGCAAGCTCTCTCTGGTGCTTGTCATTACTGAATGTACTACTGTGTATTATTACAGGGAAAGCATTTACAGGCTGCTCCCTCAGACCACCCCTGAGAATGTGAGCAAAAACTTCAGCCAATACAGCATCGACCCTGTCACGAGGTACCCCAATATCAACATCAACTTCCTCAGGCCAAGCCAGGTAAGAGCCTTCTGGTCAGTTGCTTGTGTCTTTGTCTATTCTTGGGCCTCCATTGTATTGAAGCATGTTTGATTTAACTATGTTTGGTATTAATACAGCACATACTTTGAGTAATCCACATGGAGGTGACTGAATTTGTGGAAGGTATTATTTTCCATCAACACATTAAATAGCTGAGGCATAGAGTTGTTGAAAGACTTGCAGAAGATCAGAAGTGACAGAAGCTGGCCATGGTAGTTCACACCTACAATGCCAGCACTCCAGGCTGAAGAAGCAGGAAGATTGCAAGTTTGAGGCAAGCCTGGGCTACATAGTATCCTGAAAAGTAAATAAACAAACATCATACACACACAGACACAGACACACACACACACACACACACACACACACACACACACACACACACACGCACGCACACACGCACACACAGTGGCAGTAACTGTGGCCCCAGGACTTTATCCCATGCCTCCTAAATCAAACTGTTTTTGTTCAGTAGCTAAGAAGTGTGACTTCCACCATTGGTAACTTGTGACTTGTACCATTCATTTCACTTTTTCTGAGCCTCCATTTTTCATATGAGAAATCTCAGATAATCACTTTTTTAATTTGTAATGGCAAGTGTATTGCCTAGTTCGAAGAATTTTAAAAGGTGAAGTACTCTGTACAAGTAGAAGTTAGTGCTAATTTTAGTCATTTTTTTCCCCCTGTTCCTCAAAATCTTTGTAACTTCATTACTCTATTGAGAATGAATCTTGACAGTTCCAAAAAGTAGAACAAAGTTTTAGGAAGAAGCCTATTAGACTTATTAGCCTAGATTCCGAAGTAAGTTTTTATTCACCTTCTACCTGACGTTGACACTTTTGAGGCCACGTGCTGTGCTCTGTGTGTGTCTGTGTGCACGCATGTGTGCATGCATGCATGTGTGTATACTTACACTGTGCTATAACAATCTGAGTAGACAGCCTTAATTGTCCATGGAGACTGTTCAGAGGGACCTCGATAGCTAAGAGGCTTTAAGCACAGCTTAGAATCAGTAAGTCATTCCATATAACCTACATAAGGATTGTAAGGTCTTCATCATAATTTCTGTCTAAACCTTATCTTGGGGCTGGTGTAGAAGCTCAGTAGAATACATGTTGAGCATGTTCAGCGTCCTGGGTTCAACCCCTAGTACCAATGAAAATTAAAAATAAACTTTAACCAACCTGGGTTTTCAGCTTTCACTTTAGTCATTTCTCCTTTCAGCTGGGAATTTGTTACTTAGTTTGATTTTCCTTTTCAATTTTCTGCCAGGTACGCCATTTGTACGATACTGGAGAAACAAAAGATATTCATCTGGAAATGGAAAACCTAGTGAATTCCCGAACCACCCCGAAGTTGACTCGCAATGGTAAGTTCTGGTACTGTCCTTTGTAAAGGCAAGTGACCTGTCCAGATAAGTACACGCCTCTCAAGGCTGTGCACAGCACCATCTAAGGCAGTGTCCACAGCCAGTGCCTCTGCCCTCCAGAGACTGTATCTGGGGACTGTTTTGGTTTGGCCATGACGGGTAGATTTGCTACTGGCACTTAGAAGATACAAGCCACGGAAGTTACTAAGTTGCCTGCAACGTAGAAGGCAGGTCCACAACAAAAAATTACCTTGATCTGTGGCATTATGAGGAAGTAGAGGTAAATCAAACCCAGAGGCAAGAGAAAGAACATGCATGGACAAGAAAGCTTGTGTTCACCCATACACGTCTGCAGGAGACTTTGCACAACAGATGTCATGTTAGCCATGTCCTGTGACAGTACCATAGCACAACAGTAACGGTGTAGGCTATTTCCTAGCACCAGGAGTTCTATGTCTCAGACATTTCCACTGGGAAAGACTTCATAGAAATTTTATGATGAAGGATTCTTACGTTCACAAGTTAGTGCCAAGCTAAATATTTTCAGCTGTCTTAGGGAAGAGACTAGACTTTCTTGGACCCAAAAGGGAGCTGAGATTCCCTCGAATAATCCACACCAGAGCTCTTCTGATGTGAGGTTGTTGGGGTCCAGTGAGCTGGAAAACATCGGAGTGTTGCATGTTTTTGCCTATTGGATGTCTCAGGATGTGATCATTCAAAATACAGGGTGCCAACCTGGGTCCAAGGATTGTTCTGGTCTCGGGTCCTTGGCCTGCCTTATCAGTGTCACTCCAGTTTCTTCACTTGGCAAATCGCTTGTTACTTTAGAAAGTGTAAGAGCAAGTCTTTGGTTACATTCCATTTATGGTGCTAGAGATAGAGCGGAACCTTTTCTAATCTAATCTCCCCATGTTGCTGTGAAGGAAAAGGCTTCATCAGCCAGGTGCCAGCTGACTCTCCAGGGAGATCCTGGGCTACTGCCAGCGAGGGTGACAGCTCAGCAGGCACTGAGCTCTCTCCTATTCACTGTGTCAGTCCTCAGGAGTGCTTCAGTGGCAGGTCAGTGTCACCCAGCTGTGAGATATCTGACTGTCCCCTGGAGCATTGACTTTGGAGGCTGACATAGTGGTACCTAAATTATTCCTATCACGATACAAGTTATTTAACTTTATACCTTCCTATTTTCCATTGAATCTGCTACTGACCATTTTGTCCCTACACTCAGTAAATTTTCCAACTGGATATGTTAACTGAAAGAAATCCTATGTAATTCAGTGTTGTGGGTGACTACACTTCCAATAATAATTGTTTTCATTACTTTAGAGTCTGTAGCTCGCTCAAGCAAACTTCTGGGTTGGTGCCAAAGGCAGACAGATGGTTATGCAGGCGTAAATGTGACAGATCTCACCATGTCCTGGAAAAGTGGCCTGGCCCTATGTGCGATTATCCACAGATACCGCCCTGACCTAATGTAAGTTGTGACCAAACTTGGTGTTTTATTTTATATCTGCTGAAATCTCAGCGTTTCCTGCTACCAAGTATGTAAATTTTGTTCTTTTTCCTAGAATAAGATTTCTAGACGGCTGGGATTTCTATATAGTTACTTTTAAAACTCCATGTGTCAAGAGTTAAATAGCTCAACCTAGGAATAGTTAGCTTTGGGGCTGGGAAGGTGGCTCAGTGGTAGAGCGCTTGCCTTGCATGCATGAGGCCCTGGGTTCGATTCCTCAGCACCACATAAGCAAAAAAAGGAAAAAAAAAAAAAAGGCAGGAATAGTTAGCTTTTTAAAAATTCACAGTATTTAGAAGGTCAAAACTGCTTTTAACACCCACCTGGACCTGTTAGCTTCACACAGAGGAAAACTATTTATTGGCCCTGGATTGAACTCTTCATTTTGGCCAGCTGTCTCCGGAATGCTATTGGTCACAAGGGAAACCTGGCTAGAACACTTTGGCTAGCTCAAGACAAATATGTCATTACCAAAGAAACAGAGAACAATGGGTATTACTCAATTCATGATGGCTTGTTGGCGTTTTCTTTGTTAAAGACTGCTCTTTTACAAACAGATGTTGTCAAGCTCATGAAGTGCATATCATTTTACCCACTGGACCAGTAATACCTCTTTGTCCATCCTTCACTCATCTGTCTACAGAACCAATGCACAGGGGCAACTCCAAGTCCACTGACATGACCAGCACACTTAGATTCCCCCCATGTTACCATGTTACCATGGAACTCAGAGAGATTCAGAGGCAGAAGTAGAGCATGTTGAATTATTTTGGTTGACTATCTTTTTTATTACTAGGTTCACTTAAGGACCCACTTGTTTGTTTGTTTTAATGGTTGATTAAGGAATTCTAAATCCCTATTTATTATGTGACAGTTATAAGCTAAGACCTAGTACATACATACAGCTTTATAGAGTTTATTAAAATGAGGAGTATGGAATGTTGGGTGAATACAGTTATAAGACTCAACATATATACATAAAAATTGAACTGGAAACAATGAGATTGGTAGAAGTAGGGATAGGTAGGATGTGTGGGAGGAGGAAATGGTAGAAGGGCTGACTCTAATCCAGATGCATTGTACACACAAATGGACACATTAAATTATAACACCCCCCCCCTTGTACAACTATGGGAAAATAACTGTGTGTGTGTGTGTGTAAAGAGTATGAGTTAGGTGCCAGTGGCTCACACCTGTAATCCTAGCTACTCAGGGGGCTGATTTCTGAGGATGATGCTTCAGCTAGGTAGGAAAGTCCATGAGACTCTTATCTCCAGTGAAGCACCAAAAAGCCAGAAGTGGAGCTCTGGCTCAAATAGTAGAGTGCTAGCCTTGAGCAAAAAAGCTCAGGGAGAGCACCCAGGCCTTGAGTTCAAGCCTCAGGGCCAGAACACACACAAAAAAGTATGTGTAAGACCCTGGGTTTGATTCTAAACCCAATAAAACAAACAAAAGTAAAGAACTCTAGCTGGACATGGTGATTGATGCACTTTTGTAATCCCAGCACTTAGAAGGCTGAGGCCGGAGGATTGTGAGTTCAAAGCCAGCTTCTACTATATAGTGAGGCCCTCTCTAAAAACAAACAAGACAAACAACAAAAATGGAGTGGGCTAGGGGGTGTCACTTAGACGTCAAATGCTTGTCTAGCGTGTACCAGGTCCTGGGTTCAATCTCAGGAGCACAGAAGTTAAGGGAGGGATGGTTCATGTGTACACGGATAACGTGTGTATCCCCCGTGCTCCTGTCACTTGTACATCTGGATATTACTGAAAGGTAAACACAACATTTTCATTCCCAGCAAAGAAAGAGATGGATCTGAAGAGCAGCTTGAGGTAAATTGTGACACAGGACAGAAATGTGCTTCAGGAGGGAAGGCAGGGTGAGGCAGGAGTAGTGAGGGGTGGGGGTGGATGTGGTGTGGAGGAGACCCTTCCTTCCCATGAGATCCTGGGAAAGGCCTGCACAGAGCAGCGAGTGCCTTACACAATGAGCACCCACAGTCACAGACAGACGTGATTATTGAAAAATGGAAAAGTGCCACGGGGTCAGTAAGGCTGCCAGGTGAATTTGAAATCACCCAAGGAGAAATGCTAGTTACCATTACTCTGATTAGCAAGAAGCTTAAAACCCAGGGAGAAGTATTTATTGATCTAAATACTAAGTAAAATTCAAGACAATTACTAGTAGAAAAACTTGTGATGATGGTTTTGGATTTGCTCCTCAGGAGAACGCTGAACAGGATTCACCAGGGCTGATGTGTCAGAATATTCGAGGCCACGTGGAGCAGTTGATCCCAGTAGAATCCAGACTGGATTCGTGTCCCTTTTGAACATGAGTTCTGTATTTATGTCTACAAAATAGAGACATCAAGTGTAGGAGAATACATATTAAAGATCACTCCTATCATAGGCTTACATTTTACTAAATAAAAAAGTATATTGCTAGAAAAATGACAGTAGCCTTTCCCATTTCTTCTGGTTTTCTTTTAGCAGGTAGATCCGGTCAGTTGTCCCTTAGATGCTATGTGTTTCTTTAGTAAGAGCAGGAAAAAGAGCTCTGAGGCTCCCAGCTCCTAGGGAGCAGAGACTATGTGTTCTGATTTGAGGACAGTTAGCTCAGTTCTGTGTTCCTTGTCCTGTTTCTCAGAGATTTTGACTCTCTGGATGAGCAGAATGTGGAGAAGAATAACCAGCTGGCCTTTGACATTGCCGAGAAGGAGCTGGGCATCCCTCCCATCATGACAGGCAAGGACATGGCATCCGTGGGGGCCCCAGACAAGCTGTCCATGGTGATGTACCTGACGCAGTTCTATGAGATGTTCAAGGACTCGCTCTCCTGCGCTGGTAAGGGTCCTGGGGCGTGGGGTTGGAGTCCTAGGTTCCCGCCAAGCTGTTGAAGTCTTTTTTCCTCTTTTCTTTCAAGTGTGTGCTACATCAAAGCCGCCGGGCAAGGTACCACCAGCTCAGCCTTAGTCTGTTTTAGACTATTAGCCACCAGCACAAGTCTCTGGAAACCTTGCTTCATTGATTTTTTTTTTTTCTTTCTCTGTCCATTCTCTTCAAAATCTCCTACTTAAGCCTATAACTATGCAAAAGTCATTCGTATCCAACCTTATTTGTTTATTTATTGGGAGTACTGGAGTTTTGAATCCAAGGCCTTGTTGCTAGGCAGACAGTATACCGCCTGAGCCATGCCCACCTTCTTTTCACTTTTGTTATTTTTCGGCAAGGTCTTAGGCCACCCTACGCCCCGCCTCTCCCCCAGGCTGACCATGGACTATGATCCTCTTACCTATTTCTCTCATATAGCTGGGATTACAGTCATGGCCACCAAGCCCTGCCTTTAACCGTTTCTCTTGTTTCTACCTCCTTTCCCCAGATTCCATCTCAGACCCAATCCTGAGAAAGTGGTCTCTGTTCATGCCTAAGCTCGGAGACACGGTGTGACCCTAATTCTGTCTGTTCATCTCTCATGAACTTTGGTCGTTGCACACCAGGCAACATGTGTAACGATGTCCTTTTCATTGTGCCCTGTCTCCTCAGACTCATTCTCTTTTCTGCAACCATTCTCTCTAGCTTTTCTCATGACACCTGCCCCTAGGACTCCTCAGCCTGCTGCCTCTGTTAGCACCCAGCAGGGTGACAGGTGTTCCTGTCACCACTGCTTGTACCTTGAATCACGCACCTTTCTTCTTCTTCCCTTCTCTCCCTGTCTCTGTTCTGAAACTTCGCTCACCAAGGCAAGACTGTGGCACTCTCCTATGACTGTCACAGGCAGATTCTAGCTTTTGAAAAGCAGAAGTTCACGGTTTGATAACTAAACTGTATTGGTTGTATGTATAGATGGAAGAGAAGACTTAGCATCTAGACCCAAGCATGCATTTGTTTTGTGGCCTTTCCTATGGAGATACATTTCCTTGAACCTCCTGCAAAGGAAAATGGTCTGTTAGAGTCTTAGAACATTGCTGCTTTCTGTTTACAGATCACTTGGATCTGAATGCTGAGGAGAAAGCAGTTCTAATAGCCAGCACCAAATCCCCCATCTCCTTCCTGAGCAAACTCGGACAGACCATCTCTCGGAAGCGCTCACCCAAGGTACATACGTGCTGGAGACCTGTTACTGCAGAGTGAATGGCAAGTATGGTGATCAGAATAATGCAGTTTCTCTCCTCTCTCAATACAGGATAAAAAGGAAAAGGACTTAGAAGGGACTGGAAAGAGGAGAAAGACAAGTCAGTCAGAGGAGGTGAGATTTATCTGGGGTTTGCTATAGAATAATTATACTGAATTGGCTTTTATAGCTTAAATTCTTAGTTTCCAAGTTGCTATTGATAGATCTTTGTATATTCATCCTTTATGAGAATCTCTGTGAGCAGGTGCCTTTCTTGGTGGACTTTTGCCCTTGTTTAATGTTCTAGAGAGCCTCTGGGCCTTCTTGGCTCTTCGGAATCAGACATTTGGCTTCCCTGGGTCTTGAGGGCCAGCCTGAGTCTTCAGTGCCTCTGTAGTGAATGCCCCATGTCCCTGGGTCTTGCTTACCATCCAGAGATTAGAACCTTGGAAGAGTAATATCAAGCTCAACAGAAAGCCCTCACTCAAATCCTGATCTTACTCCTTTGAGGGAAAAGCATGTGGAAGGCCCCTGTAACAGAACCTGGTTCTTGGATGCTTACCATTTGGCAGGAGGAAGCTCCCCGAAGCTGCAGAGGAGAGAGACCAACACTAGTGAGCACTCTGACAGACAGGAGGATGGACATTGCTGTTGGCAACCAGAACAAAGTGAAGTATATGGCAACCCAACTCCTGGCCAAATTCGAGGAGAATGCACCGTCTGCACAGTCCAGTAGCGTCAGGAGACAGGTAAGCTAATCACCAGGATGGCCAGATCAGACAAGAAGAAAAGCCTGCAGTGGGATGAGATGGCCCATGACACGGACCCTGGGTCTTATGGATTCACAACTGGGCCTGTGTTCCTCTTGTCTGACTTTAGCAAAAAGCATTTTCTAAGCCCATATTACACATTAAGGCTGTTTTAATCTCAGATCAAGTGGAGGGATCTGAGACAAAAGGCCAACAGAGAGATCTAAAAAGCGTATGTGTGCGTGTGTATGTATATACATACATACCTAAATTATGATAGAAGTATAAATTAGAAAATAAGCCTAGTAACGGTGGTAAACACTTGAAATTCCAGCACTTGGGAGACTGAGACTGGATAGATCTCAAGTTTGAGAACAGCCTAAGGTACATAGAAAACCTATCTCCAAAAAAAAAAAAATGGGTGCCAGTGGTTCACACCTGGAATCCTAGCTACCCAGGAGGCTGAGATCTGAGGATTTGCAGTTTGAAGCCAGCCCAGGCAGGAACGTTAATGAGACTCTTACCTTAACCACCAAAAAGCTGGAAGTGGAGCTGTGCTCAAGTGGTGCCAGCCTTGAGTGAAAAACACTGACAGTGCCCAGGCACTGAGTTCAGGCCCCAGGACCAGCAGAAAAATAAATGAATAAGTGAATAGATGCAAGCATATTAAGGAAAATCTGTAAATTAAGACAACTACAATTCTGCCAATATCTTGCTACATTACTTTCTGGTCTTTTTTCTTTTCTTTTCTTTTTTTTTAGTGCGCTTCTGTTATAATTCTTAACATGTGCTTTTGTTTTTCTGGTTTTCATTTAACCTCAATCATAGTCCCATGTTGTTCTAAACTTCCTACAGGCATCTTCTACAATGTGTGGGTACCATACTCCTGTTCATTTCTCTCTACTGTTGGATGCTTTAGTCGTTTCTCATCTTTCATTACAAGATAGGGAGGTGAACCATCTTACGATAAAGTTATTTTGTTATGTTGCATATTATTGTCCTATGGCACTGCTAACATGAGACCATTTTTGAATACTCAATTGTATTCCTGAAGTCAGGTGAGAGAGTTTAGACAGCATTTGATGTGAACTGTCCATCATAAGTCTTGTTTCTCCCTTGCTTATGTAAAAGTCACCGAGGCTTCTTACAAGAAGAGGAGCTTGGGTTTGAGATTCACACAGATGAAAGCGCCTTACAGAACTTCAGAGGGCTTGAGGCCCCTTCTCTGTATCTTCTACATACTGATAGACCATCATTCGCTTAGACCAGACAGGCGCCACTAGCTTTGCTTCGAGTCAGACTTCAGTTAGTGTCTCACACCTGATCTTTGGTTATTAGTGTTTGAAGGTTGTAGATCACTGGAAAGGTGACAGTTCACTAAGGAAGCATTAGAGGTATCCTGGAGACTCCCTCTCTTGCTTCCCCAGAGAGTTGCTTCCCTAATGCTGGGAGAGAAGTTTGGTGTTCTAAATCATAATTAGTAGTTTGGACCCACAGAGCACTGAGTTAGACCACTGCAACTTCGATTTCCTTTTTTGTACTTGTATGGTTTGGGGGAGGCTATTTTCTTTCCTTATAGTGTGACTTTTTAGAATTAATTATACCTTATTGCTACCACACTCACAGATGTGTGTGTGTGCCTTTTTGTGTCTTCTCTTGCCTTAATGTATTTTATTTTGTTTTGTCTCCATGTCCTCTGTCCCACGCATTCATGGCCTGTGTGTCACAGCCGGCACAGGAGCGTGGGGTCAGCCAGCCGAGCTGCTGCCTGTCTGAGCAGGGTCGCCCTGCTCCTACCCCCCAGTGGAAACAGGTAAAGGAACTGACTGGGGACCAGGACAGGAGCCTGCTGCCGCCCAGCCTTCTCTCCCACCTCCTGCTGCTGCCCCAGCCCATGTCCAGGCCTGCACTTGAGAATCTTAATTAGCAAGGACAGGAAAGCACTGTGTCCAGTGCTTGTCTTGGGAAACCATGTAACAGACAATGTTGATTTGATTCTGTGATTTGATTAACGCCTTGGGATTTAAGAGGGCAGTTAGTTTGGTGATGAAGCTGACTGAAGTGGTGTGCTTGTTTAAGTACTTTAGCCTTTGGGGCTTTGCTAGTGTGACATCTGTCCCCGGTTGGCTTTTTGGTTGCGTGTCTCCTTGTGATGAGGAAGGGAGGGTTCTGCATTGGCAAGGCCTGGGAAAGCAGAGCCTTCCCATGAAACGGATAAATAATGATTTTATTTCAAACCTTGGAGATAAATGTTCATGAGGTTTTTTTTCCTTGGAGGTTAGTCCAGATTTAATTCTTTTGTGAGGGGGCTGAGTTTATAGTTTAGTGGTAGAGTGCTTAAGGCTTTAGGTTCCATCCCCAGCACAGCAAAGAAAGCAGAATATTTGGGCATGGTGGCACATGCCTGTAATCCTAGCGCTCTGGAGGATGAGGCAAGAGGATCTGGACCAGCTTGGGTTACATAGTAAGATTCTATCTCGGCAGCTACAATAAACACAAAACCACTGGATCTCCTGGATCCAGTGTGGGAAAAGTACTGGCACCTGGTAATGGAAAACCTGTCAGAGAGTGAATGGGCCTTTACTGTGTTTTCCCCAGTGTTACTGTTGAGCAAGTTTCTGCTGCAGTGGATGGAGCCTAGGTTCGCTTTCTTGTAGTTGGTGTCATTTAGAGTGGATAGGATGCTGAAAGGTCACATGAGCTGATCCTGGGTTCCAATAGCGTCTTCCACAGCTGGCCTTCACAAAGCCTCTTGTGCTGCAGAGTAGCTGGCCTGTTGCTGGGAGGTGTTTGGGAACGACAAGTGAGGACTTATTTAAACTGCATTCAGTCCTCTTGAACCTCTTAAATAATATGTCACATGGAAAGCAGGGCCCGTGAGGTTCAGGTGGAATCTTAAAGTCATGTCTTGAAGTCAAACTTCCTCTTTCCCTGTACCTGGGAACATGGTGTGGAAATTGTTCATAAGGATTGAGGTCAAAAGTTGGGGCTTGGCTCAAGTAGCAGACTGCTTATCCAGCAAGCATGAGACCCCGAGTTCAAACCCCAGTATCTTAAAAAAAAAAAAAAAAAAAGCACACTGGCTCACTGGCTAGTTCCTGTAATCCCAAGAAATAGGGATAGAGATCTGAAAGATTGTGTTCTAGCCAGCCTAGGCAAAAGTTAAGTCAGATCCCTCTCTCAGTACACAGAGAATGGGAACTGAGCAGCAAGGTCAGGAGTGATCTCTGCATGGGTGGGCAGATGGCTGCACTTGGCTTGTGCCTGGCAGCTTTGGCGGGCTTGCTGGAAATGTGGGCAGCACGTGTGGTTCAGGGAGGCTGCTGACCCAGGGCCTGTGCCCCAGCAGAGACTGATGCCCAGCCTGAAGAAGCATCAGACACTCAAGTGTATGAGGCTGCATGTGGCAGCCTGATTGGTGCGTGAGGTTCCATGGGGAGATGTTGTTTGTCCCAGCTTATTTTGGTTGTTGTCTGGGGCATTTCTGGTTACAATCAATGAGGTAGAACACTTGGTACACTATATGGGCAGGAGTACAGAAATAATACAGTCAAACAGGGATTGAAGCGAGAAAGAGCTGACTAAGACCACAGCAATAAAAACTCTGTCAGATACTCAAGTGCTTGGGGTTGCTTAGAGCAGGAACTATTGCTTCTGTGTATGGGGAGAGGTAGCGCTGGGAAGTGCTCACCCCACTGAGCTTTTGTCCCCATAGAATGTGTAATGTTTACTTCCAGACTTTTCTTGGTGTTAACTCCCAGCCCTCTAAGCTCATCTGGTCCCAAGGGCACCGTAGATTGAGGACAGAGAGATTGGTGTCTGGGCCACTGTCTTCCTGGCCTGGCAGCTTGCCTCTCCTCTCCCCTCCAGAAAGGAGACTTGAGGAACCACACCTTGCTACGACTAACTGTGTGATTCTCTCAAAGTGGTTCCCACCAAGGCAGAGGGTGTGGCAGACCTCACAGCAATGCCTGAGTTGGCACAGGGGCCCGCCCGTCCCAACTTAGGTCATCCTGTGGAAGGAAAGAATGAATAACTACCCTGCTTCCCAGTGGCCTCTCTTCAGTGCCTTCCTGTGTAAACAGTATGACTCTTCCTTCCCTACCCTCTGCCTTTTGATCTCAGTAGTACATCACCAAGACAAACTGCATATAAACAGCATGAAGTTTGGAAGCAGATTGTCATGTGAAGTGGGAACAAACAGGCAGGGGGTCTTTTTCCCTGGCTTCATGACTTCCACAACTTCTACCTGAACGCTGCCCCGCACAGCCATCTAGGCACAGGAAAAGAATTCCTATGTAATGTGTGTTGGTTTGTCAAATACCAGAGGCTTTCTGATGACAGACTCACTAGAAAGGGGAGATAGGGGGTCAGCAGAACAGGAAAAGCCACAGACATACATATGTATAATATTGAGATAACGAAATGCACTTCATTCTTGAGTCATTTGACATACTCATTAGAGTGGATTGGCGCCCTTTCTTACAACCGAGCCCATTTCTGGGTCCCCAGCTTCCTTGATAAAGCCATACCCCCGGCATTTACAGAGCACTATCCCATAAGTCCTCACCAACTGCTTAGTGACCTATGCCATCTGTGCCTAGCAAAAGGTACCACTCCAGCCTGGAGGCCAAGAGACCATGATAAGCTACTCTGACCTCCCAGTGATGTGCTGAGGGTGGAGGGACAAGGACCAGGCCTCTTGAGATGCTTTGCAGACACCACGCAGCCCTTCCAGAACCAGCCCTCATGACCACCATTTCAACAACATTCTCTCTGTTTGTGTCTGTTGGTATAAAAGCGACGGGAAAAGAATTGTTCTCGGACCTGCCCCAAAAAAGTGATCACCCTCTCTCCTCCCTCTACTCCGCCTCCCTCTTGGGCACACGGTGGCCAACAGGTGATCCTCTGCATGCTCTGTGTCTGTCTGTCTGTCTGCCCGCCTGCCTGAGTAGACACTGCTTTGGTGTCCCCTCCTTTCAAAGACAGCTGTTAAAGAGAAAGACGGTTTAGGAAAACATTCATAGCAGAAGCAACTAGTATGGCTGCAGATAACCGCTTCCTGACAGCACTGCAGGAGCAACTAGTATGGCTGCAGATAACCACTTCCTGACAGCACTGCAGGATAGTTTCCTATATATCAGACTCGGGCGTTTCATCCATCATGGCCACACAGCCGTGCAGCCACAAACTAAAGTGAAAGCTGCAGTCTCCACAGATTGGAGGCACAGAAACTATGTAAGCCACATTCTTAAAGAACCACATTCTACACAGCCTTTTTTTCCCCCTCCGCTTTGTATAGAACAGTATGGCTAAGGGGCATGTTTGGAAACTTTGGGCTGGGTGCATTCTAGTCCTGCTTCTCCAGCCCCTTCTGCATCGCAGGCAAATAACCAGGAGCTGCCTCTGGAGCAGATGTGGCTTCTGAAGCACTTGAGCTGATCATTGTGCCAAGCACACTTAAATAAAGTGTGGTTGTAGAATGCCTGTACTGACCTTCAGGATGAAGCCTCATAAAATAAACTGCTCGCTTTGCGGCAGGGTAGGTGGAAAGATGCTTTCTCAAATCAGTTGGCCTATTTAAAAGGTAGCCACTAATAATCTATCTGGTCTTAAAGGCCCACCTCCCATCCCTGGTTCTAGAAACTGAGCATGGAAGATGTAGTTACTGTGTAGTACTTTCTCCTCGAGTGGGAGCTAAGCCTTGAGCATTTGCTGCAAGGGAATCTTTAAGTTTCTCTCACGTATTATCTCTGACAATATCATAGTCACTATGCCAGGCAGGTGGTGTTACCATTACCTCCAGTTTGTAGACGGAAGCGTAGGGGAGAGTGGCTACAGGTAAAAGGACCAGAAGTGAATCTGAGCCTTTGATTCTGGAGCCCATGCTCAGCCCACGCCACCTGTAACAGCTCGTGAGCAGCGAACTGTGTAGGAAGCTGGAGATCATTTCTTCCCCGTGTCCCGATGGTCTTCCTGTCCCCATGGCTATGTTCAGTGTTTCCTCAGCTCGGCAAAGCAGCCGGTACCTGTCTCACATAGATATTCCTCTCTGTCACTGGAGAGTACCTCCAGTCTTCGTCTATTTCTCTCCAGAATAAATGATACCTTGGTCCTGTGCTGCTGTGTAGGGCCATTCCCTTCCCTGAAGTTTCCTCTGAGCTGCTGTATGGTTCTTTATTCCAGCCAGTTTCCAACTCCCCACCTTTCTTTCTGATGTCGTGTTGTGGAGAGCTTCACCCTGCCAACCTGCCTTACCTTCTAAACCTTCCATTGAATGCCACAGTGTGAAAGACATTTTCGTTCCACCCTTTTTTACTAACCGTAGTTCACCTATGTGGCTGAGCTCATTAGTGGCTGGGTGGGCAGAATGGCTGTGTCCCCCTGGTTGTGGGATTGATTAGATGGGATTATGGTTCGCTAGGTGGGGAACAGTTATGGTGGAGGGGGGTGGGATGGGGGAGGAGTTGAAACAGACTGAGTTTCTGGACTGAATCCCACACTGTCACTTAGTAGGTTTATATGGAGCATATGGATGGAGCTTAAGTTTCAACTTTGTTGTCAACAGACTTACAGGGATCTTGATGCTGACAGCCGTGGCAAGCAGAGTCCCCACCATGAGAGGGTAAAAGAGCATGAACCTGTGGCATGGGCACGCTCTGCAGTGGGGCCCGGGGAAGGGGGCCCGGGGAGTTGTCCCCTCCCCCCGCTTTTGCACATTTGTCACCTGGCCAAGGGCCAGAATTGCTAGCAGTGTCCACTCACGCAAACAGCTTTCACTGACAGCACTCATCTGCCTAGCATTGGACTGGATGCTAATCTGAAGAGAGCCTGTTATCATACAGGCCCTTAATGATTCCCCACTTTTTGTCCCCCTTTCCTATTCCAAAACCTCTAACCTAAAAATATGTGTGACTGTCGGGGAGAGCTCCTCAGGGAAGGGGCTAGGACAATAAGCAGGTGACATTTGACAGTTATGAAATTTGAAGTAGTGAGGAGTTTTGGAGCATGGAGAGGTTTGGGGAAAGAAGATGGTAAGATGGGGGCCATATAATGAAAATCTATAACTGGTCTTTTCTGAAAAACGAAGGGGAAGAATCACTGATTGCAGCAGGACATCTTGTAGTTGTTCAGTGGCAGACATGCCTAAACCCTGCTTGTTTTAGGAAACTTTTCTGTTGTAGCTGGAGTGGAGGGTCCCTGGTTGGCAGTGACATGTGAGCCCTCCCTATTGTTTTTACCCTATTGTTTTATTCAGTAACTACCAAGCAGTACATCAGGTTATTTGGGGGTGTACTGGGAACATGATGCCCTGTGATCGTAGTGTCAGCAGGCTGCCTTGTGCTGCCAGGGTGTGTGCTAGTTAGGGAGAGGAAGCGGGATCCAGGCAGAGTGCCTGGACTTTTCACCTCCTGGTGGCTCTGCTTTGCTCCCACAAGCTTCTTCTTCCTTTCTTCATTGTGTTTCTCTCAAAAAGAAAGACAGAGCTGGGTACCAGTGCCTCACACCTGTTGTCCTAGCTGCTTAGGGAAGCTGAGATCTGAGATCACAGTTCAAAGCAAGCCTGGACAGGAAAATCCAGGAGACTCTCATCTCCAGTTAAATACAAAAAGCCAGAGGTGGAGCCCTGGCTCAAGTGATAGAGCATCACCTTGAGGTGGGGGGCGGGGGAGAGGAGAAGTTATGGAGAGCAGCTAGTCCCTGAATTTAAGCCATAGGACTAGCACAAGAAAAGGAAAAGAAACGAAAGAAAAGGCAGGGGCCAGACATGGTGTCACACACCTCAATTCCCAGCTATTGGGGAGTAGAGATAGGAGGTTCAAGGTTCTAAGCCATTCCAGGCCAAAAAAATAAAAAAATAAAGAAAATGGTGAGGCTCTATCTCAGAAAATGAGTCAGGAGGGGTGGCGCATGTCTGTAGTACTAGCTGTGTGGTGATAGATCGAGGTCCCAGGCTGTTCCTGGCAAAAGTGTGAGAGTTTACCTAAAAAAAAAAAATAATAAAGCCAGAAGGGGCGCACGTGGCCCAAGTGGTAGAATGCCTGCCTAGCAAGCACAAGTCCCTGAGTTCAAACATCAGCACCACCAAGACAGACATTTTCGTGGAGCAAGACAGTGGCCCACATCTCGGGAAGTACATAGCTAATGAGGTGCTGTAAAACAGCATCCAAACAGAAGGGAGGGAAGTGTGTGGAGTAGTAGGAGAGATACAATATGAGGTCGAAGGCTGCACTGCCAAGAGGACAAGGTTTCTTTCTTTTTCTCTGGGAGCTGTTTTCTGGATTCCTCAGTATAAGACTTCAGACGGGATTCTGCTAGTGAGCAACACTGCTTATGTTCTTTCCAGAACCTCCCTCCACATGTAGCCCTAGTGTGTGCACTGCCCTGCCTTTTTTTAGGGGGAGGGGGGTGGTACTACTTCACAGAGACAGCTCCTGTTCAACCCATGGCTACAGAGCTACAGAGTATCCGGAGCGGTGGCCTGGGGGACACCTGGCAACTGCCACTCCAGTTGTTACCTCCATGACAGACAGTACTTCTGTCTCTCACTCTGGAAGTACTTCACCCTGACCCTTGGTAAATAGTTACTGCTTTCCAAAGCTTCACTGTCTGGAGTTACTAACCACATGGCCCCGTTGCTGAGGATTTCGGTCAGATTTTACTGCAGCCAACAGCGGGCAAGAGAACTTCAAGTCTTCTGATTATTACTCGGGTTCAGCTGGCTCCTTGGCAAGCAGAGGCACAGAGGAGGAGAGACCTGTACCTGCCCTTTATGCAGGAGGAGCATGCGCAGCCCTGTTCGCTGTGCCTCGTGCCTGCTTATGAAGTGAGGGGGTAGTAGCAGAATTTCTTTTCACCCAGGAGAAATCTTGACTCACCTGGATGTGTGTACATACACAGTGCACGCATCTGTACACAGAATACCACCCACCTGGCCACCTTACCCACAGAGAAAGTGAAGGTGGGTGGTGAAGGACCACCAGGCCAGAGAGGATGAAGGTCCACAGCTGTTCACAGCCAAGTGCCCTAGAAGCATCGAGGAGGGGCAGGTGAAAAACAAACAGGAGCCACTCGAGCTTTCTGGGGCCAAAAAGTACTTCCTTAACACACAGGTTCTCAGATAAGGGTCCAGACCGGGAAGCTCTACTGCCAAATTTCATGACATTTGGGTTGTGACTTTTAATGTTTCCTTTTATCTCCATCTTGTATTTTATAGCCAGAGTCTGAACCTTCTCGTCGATTTTTTGTTGACCAGTGGGAACTTTCCCTTAGTCTCCGCTCCTCCCACCACCCCGCCTCTCCCTCCTCCGACTCCCTCCGACAGGTAGCATGGTCTGGTTCCCCCTCTTCCCTCTGCAGCCTCTGCTTCATCCACTCACGTGCATCACCTGCGTGGGCGAGGATGAGGGCCTATCCTCGGCCTAAGCACCAGGAAGCTAGTTGTGTGTGCATGTGGGGGGAGGGGGGGCGGAAAAGATGGGGACTGAAGTAGACACCTAATTAAGGCGGCTGCTGGCTTCCGTTGAACGTTTAACACCTCCAGGTCTGTCCCAGTAAGCCCACTGTGGTTGTGTTTTAACTGTGTCCAGTAAGGGTAGGCATTTTTTTTAACTTGTGTCTTTATAACCGTATGTGTTACAGAATATGAACCATATGGTAACCACCTCTTTGGTGGAGTAGCGAATATGCAGTATTCTAGGCGCTTCTTGAACCCTGCGGTTCCTCAGTGGTGCCAGTCCAGCTTTCGGGGCGTTTATAATAAGATTTGGAAAGAGGGGCTGTTGCCCTTTGTGCTTCTGCTTCCTGTCCCTGAGCAGGACAGGACCATGCAGTGTGTATGTGTGGCAGCTTATGCATGTGTGGAGGGTGCAGTGGTGTGTAAGTGAGCAATTGCTCCACTTCAACTTCCAAGAGTGGGCAGAAGGAAAGCATCTGCTTGTCATGCCAGAAGCAAACAGAACTTGAGTCTTTACCTCTCTTGGCAGGGGTGGGGGGAGGGAAGAAAGGGGGGGGGGCAGTGTGGCCGAGAATGGAGCGTGACGAATGGCCAGCCTGTGGGCAGCCCCAGGCTGTAGCTGCTTGGTTGGGAGAGCAGGGTCTTGTCACACAGGCAGCCCAGGGCTGTGCAGCTTCCTGGCCTGACGGTTACCATCTGCTCACTTTTCTGCTGCAGAAAGAAAGGCAATTTTCTGCTCTCTCAGTGTCAGCTCTCAAATGGTCTATTTAGCTACGCTAGTATCCACCTGTTCTGGATCTGAGTGGTTTCTGCAGGGACCCTGTCTAAAAAGGGCTTGGGTCTAAGAGTCACTTGTCTCCTCAACCACCAAGGGTATGATCCGTGAGGTCAGTGGGTGAATGACACCAGTCCTTGGCAATCTCCTTAATTTTTTTTAGTTAGAAACTAAAATTGATTACTATTTCCATCTAAACCCTGGCCGAGCAAATCAAGAATTGATTTCTTAGTTGTGCCTCTGATGTTCTCAGGTCATAGAGTAAGTCATCCCAGAATGGTTTTGTTTGTCCTCCAGCCTGGACGTGCTCAGGCCAGGCGTCCTCTTCCATGTGAGATTTTGCACACTTGTCCAGTGAAGCTACTTCCCGAGAGACGGTGACCATCTCCAGGATGACTGTGCCTGGTGTGTCTCTAGGTCGGCATCACGGCCCTGCGCACTTGGTGGGGAGACCCCTTGCTCCTTGCAGTTCTTAAAAGGAACTGCACACACTGGTGTCACAGCCATTTTTACCTGGACAAAGAGACCCTGCAGGACTGCCAGCAAGACTTGGACCAAATTTCTGGGTACAGGATCTGGGGCTAAGTGCCAGCGTGCCAGGCCTCTTGGCAGGATGACTTACCAGGCAGATGTAGGAGTTTTCTCCTGCCAGAACGTGGTTGAATTCATTGGAGGGATTTCTCTTCTTTACTGTAGCCTTTTCAATCTATAAAAACAATTCCTTCTGGGCCAGAAAAGCATTCTGACTTCCTAGGACCAGTTGAGCAACTTGTCTGTGGGCTGTAGCCCCACCCAGTCTAGAAGGCTTCCAGCCCCAGTGCCCTGGCAGGTCACACAGGCCCTGAACCTCCCCTAAACATCCACAGGGAAATGGCGGAGGTCTGGCCCAACAGAGGTGTGTGACAGGCACTGTGGTCAGGTGATAAGGACAAGGATCTCTGTACTAAATGCCGTAACTCTTAACACCGGTGACCACCAGGAGACCCAGCCTCTGAAAGAATGAACTTGGTCTCGTTCTAAATGAGGAAATACAGCATTCCAGGCCTCTGCCATCCCGTGGTACAGTGTCAGTCTAGGTGTCTACCACCAGCATGGAGTTGTTCCCTTGAACTCTGTGTTTGAGTTCCCAGGACATAGGCCCTTCTTACTGTTTCCCATGTTAGCATCCATCCTGTTTTCTACTTTCCCATCCCAGAGCTGCATATTCCAAAAGAGCCAAAGGACCAAGTTCTTCGCCATGGAAGATCATCTTCCACAGTGCTGCTCCTGTCTGTGCTGGCCCTTTGTGGACACTGACACAGTAGTTTGCTCACCACCAGTTTCCCTGCTTGTGTGCACTGTGTTGGCATGGTTTGCTGCTGCACTGTGTATTCATTTTATACATTTCAAAGATTTTTTTTTCCCTTCTGTCTTCTTCATTTCCCTTCATTCTGGTCATTCTGTAATCTCCAACCAATAGAAGTATATAAAGATGTACACGGGCGGAGTGAGCTCATTGGCTGAGCAGATAGCCAATCAGCTTCAAAGGAAAGAGCAACCCAAAACCCTTCTAGACAAGAAGGAACTGGTAAGAGATATCTCAAAGGCACTGTCAGTAGCCATGCTGCTGGTCTGGGGAACAACCCTGGTTTGCTCTGTGGGGCTTAATATTGTATTTTTACTTGTATTGCCATGTACTAATTGTTTTAGATTTCCTGAAGTTTTAGGACTGCAGTGAATGTTTAGAATGATGTATGGGAAAGCACACTGAATATGTATTTATTTATGCTGCCCTCCAGTTTGGTCAGAACAACTGAGTTTAATTGTTAAGACATTCTGTACACTTGGATCCTTCAGAGGAAGCAAATGCTGGTTGCTGATTGTCACTGATGAGGATCCTACCTTGTATGAGGATCTTGGGAGGGGGTTGTGGGTGTAGCACTGTAGGAGGATGCTGTTCTTCGGGAGAACCAAAAGCAAAACACATGTAGCCACTTAATACTTGTGGTCTGTCTCTACACACAACCACTGGCCAGGGTTGGCTTCACCTGCAGAGGGGATTATACAGCCCAGAAAGGAGCCAAGAGACCTGGTCCTGACCTATTCCTCCCCACTCCCCCACAGGGATCCATAAAGAAAGAGTTTCCACAGAACCTGGGCGGCAGCGACACGTGCTATTTCTGCCAGAAGCGGGTCTATGTGATGGAGAGGCTCAGTGCTGAGGGCAAGTTCTTCCACCGAAGCTGCTTCAAGTGCGAGTTCTGCGCCACCACCCTGCGCCTCTCAGCCTACGCCTATGACACTGAAGATGGTGAGCTCCGTGCCTCTGCTGTGCTTAGAAACAGAAGGGCAAGGGCTTTTTTGTCCGTTTAGACTGAGAACTTCAGGCCCTTCCTGCATTTTTCTAGGTGTATGGTTTTTTCATGTTTTCTCTTTTTTTGAATCCATTTGAACCCTTTCCATCCATCTCCCTCTATTCTTTCTCCCTCTATTCCAAAGTCATCAGGTTATCATAGCATTTTTTGGTGGAAGTAGGAATGAGAATGGCAGTCATTTGCCTGTGTCATCTCCCTGACTTGCTTTTAAACCCATGGTGCAATCTTGAGATAAAAAGGATACCATAGGGTACATCCTGTTTTCTTTACGGAAGGAGAGTCACAAGTCCATTGAAGTCTTTATTTCTTGCCTAAGACTGATGACGACAGATTTAAACTAGTTCCCAGACTTCTGCTTCATGAAGCTGCTTGAATACTGACTGGTGTTGTCACCTCCTTTTGGCAGCAGCCTCTTAACACCTTGAATTGGAGGAGCAGACAGCTTACTGTTGGGGGCCTGCTTTACTGCTTTTGTCGTTTCATTTCAAGTGAATGTCTGAAAAAGCCTTGGCATGGTACAAAGCAGAGAAGTGCAAGCAGATAGCAGTTGGATGGAGGCAGTCTGGCCATCTCGCCACCCAGAGGCCCTCAGATAGATGGAGGCAGGCTGGCCATCTAGCCACCCAAAGACCCCGAACAGTTAATGGAAGTAGGTGCTCAAAGGTACCCATGAGTTCCCCTCCACTCCTGCAGGACACTGAAGGGACTTAGCATCCCCCAAGAGGCAAAGAGCCCTCTATGACTAGAAGATGCAAATAAATCCCTTCAAGACAGTGTTGTAAGGTGGTTTACTGGCCATGAAGAGAATGACCAATTAGGACAGTCACTCCTATCGTCCTGCCCTCCTGATACTGAATAAGCTCTGTTATAAGCTCTGTTGGTAGGAACAAGAAAATAACTCAAAATGGAGAAAGAATTCCCATGGTCCTTTTCCTGCAGTGGAGGGATATTTAGGTATCAAATGTCCTATTCTACTTTTCCCATAGTGTTATCGACTGGATTAAGCCTTTGACTCCCAGAATAGGGTAGACAGATATATACCCTAATGCTTAGGCTATTTTAGTTTGCCTTAAACCTTAGCATCTGCTTGGAAAGTACCCTCAAGTTCAGCCATTGATCCATGAATAGTTTTGTCCACAGGTATGTGCTTATGGTTGCTACCTTCTCTCAATGATGTGGATAAAGCATACATCAATGTGTATCTAGTTGCTTACATACTATATCAGCATTCTCTTGCTGTAATACCTCACTTTATCATCAGCTTGTAAAGCAAAGTTTGTTTTTAGCTTGCAGCTGTGGAGGTTTACCTCCGTAAGTGATGGGCCTCCTGCCCTTCAGCCCGTGAGGGTGCAGCACATTGCGGCAGGAGAGCACAGCAAAGCAGCGTTGCTTACCTCGGTACCAGCAAGCCCAAAAGAGGGGAGACTGGACCCCCACAGTCCCGTCAAAGGCACTCGACACACACTTAATGGTTCTACCAGCTTCCAGAAGTGCCACCCGAGGGACCATGCTCTTTTTTCATTTTTCTTTTTTAAGTACATAGGTCTTTTGGGGATATTCAGGATCCAAACCGTAGCATATTCTGGTTAGAATGACAAGTCACGAGCACATGAAGCAAAACCGACAGTTTTAGAGTTTGTGGTGAAGGTCAAGTCAAAAAGTGTGTATTATAACTTGAAGAAGTTCACATCGGGAAGCCAGTGACGCTGAAAAGCAGCTCAGAATGACTCACCTGAGCTTAGGCGAGACTTTGGAAGAGGATTGAGAACTGGCTAGCAGAAGGAGAAGAGGAGAAGAGGATGACATGTTCCTGATGGCCAGAATGTTCCAGAATGGGGCCAGTCTTCTGTGAGTTATTCTTGACGTAGAATAGCAGAGAGGACAGTGGGCCTGTATCTGCTTCCAAATCTAACGTTTATCAACTTAAGCAAGCGCCCTCATCTGTTAGAACACAGAACAAGAGAAAAGAATGAAATTTTAAAATAAAAGTTTTAGCCCATACTTCAGCCAGTTTATTGCATGATGGAGAAATCTATGCTCGGAGAAGACTTAGGTAAGAAAAGGAAAAGCAGCTGGGTGCTGGTGGCTCAAGTCTGTAATCCGATCTGCTCAGGAGGCTGAGATCTGAGGATCACAGTTTAAAGCCAGCCTGAGCAGTGCCAGTTTGAGTGAAAAAGCTAATTGAGAGCAAAAGGCCTGATGAGTTTAGCCCCAGTACTGACAGGAAGAGAAGAAGGGAGGAAGGAAGGAAGAGAACTTAGAGCTTGAGAACTTAGAGCCGGTAGCTGTTTGGGAAGTCGGGGAAGACTAAGCAATACATAACAAATATTCTTTGAAATCCTTGAAATTCTGTAAGAGATTTTATTCAGCATTGGCTGGCGTCAAGGTTTGGATCTGAAACATCCCCAAAGGCTGGTAATTTCTTGGAAGGTGCTTGGATCATGAGGGCTATTACCTTACCAATGGATTCGTCCATGGATGGATTCGTATTTGATGGTATTGAGTGATGGTGAAACTTTGGAGGGAAGGGCCGGGCTGGAGGAAGTAGATCAGACGGGGGCGTGTCCTGGAATGGTTCATCTTCCCCTTCTTCCAGTGGTCCCTCCTTCCTGGTAGTCCTAGGGGAAGCAGCTCTTCTTTATCTGCATTCCCCTTGGTGTTCATGACAAGGACTGTGATTCCTTCCTAACTGTCCTGTGGGGAACAGCTCTGCTTCATCACCCACCCCCCATGATGGTCTTTGACAAGGACTGCGGATTGAAAAGTGAGCCCAAGTAAACTTGCATATTTTAAGTCATTTTTCTCAGGTTTTTGTAACAGCAGTGGAAAGCTGACTAACCCAGGCAGGAAAAAGCAGGTAAAAGAGCAAGTCAGCTGTTTTGAAGAAAAATGATCTGATCACCAGGGACAGGGAAAAAGAATACCAGCTCCTCTTTATTTTCTTCACATTTACTCATTTATCAAAGAAGCACTGTTGACAAATGAGAGGATGACATGGAATAATTCCCATTTCAGTAATTTCTATAATAGGATCTAATGTTTAAGAGCCTTGCTCTTTAGGTGAGAGTAAAGACAAAGTCCAGGAAAGTGACTGAGTTAATTCCAACACCAGGGATGCTGGACATCAGTGGCTTTCAGACCTTAACCACACCCTCTGAGGAAACCCATGTTACATTAGGGTCCAGTATACACATACAGATGTGGCTGGAAGTTCTAGGTATTCCATATCACACCCTGCCTTTTCTATTTTATTCTGTTCTGCTGGATTCATAATCCACTGTAGAGTGAATTTATATTTTCCTGGCACGCTAAGGAATTCTAACCTCTGTGGGACCAGTGCTAGCTAGTGGACAGAAGAGAAGAAGGCTGATTCCATCAGAGTCAGTGCCCAGTGCTGCCCGGCTCCTGTAGGCCTCACGCCTCCACCAGGCACTAGTATTCATTCTTGCCTTCCCCAGAAATGCAGCTCCCCGCTTCCATGTAACCACGTCTTTGTCCTCACACACTGCCACTTTGTTTGCTGGTCCTGCCATGCAAGCCTCACTGCTTTGCTCTGGACACTGATTGGGTGGTAGCTCAATGGCCTTCATACACCCGAAGGGAAGGATCTCCCGATTTAGGGCAAGGGAGGAAGAACTGGAAGCAGAGTTTAGAGGGAGGGCTGGTCTCCCGGACAGCAAGCCAGTCAGGGAGGTCTTGTCAGTAATGAGGGTGTCCGGTGGCTGGAGGGGATGCAGAAGAGTGCTGAAGCCAGTGAATTGGGATCACAATTGCAGGGTCTTGCTTACTTTTCCCCTGCTTCTTTTTGTCTGCAGGCAAGTTCTACTGTAAACCACACTACTGTTACCGACTCTCTGGCTACGCACAAAGGAAGAGGCCAGCGGTGGCTCCTCCGTCTGGAAAGGTAATGGCGATTCTTCCTACAAGTGGTAGGGAAGCCCTAGGTACCCCGTCAGGATGGAGCCCACCACCGCTTACTGGTGGCAATTGGAATAGGAGATGTCCTCAGTGGGATTAGAGTGGTTGAAGTGTGGGGAGGGAGCTAGCTTTTCAAGCAGGGTTTTGGGTTAGGAGCTTTGACTTAGGGTCCCAGCTAGCTAGGCAAGTAATCTTACCACTTGATCCATGACCTCAGTCTGTGAGCACAGTCTTGATTCTACTGACCCTGCTTCCTGCTCACTCTGTGAAAGATACATCCTTTCTAATTGGAGGATGCCCTCTTGCTCCTTTTCACATGGTTAGAGCTCAGGTGCAGAAAGTATCAGCCTAAGGGGATCCCTCCCTTTTCTTCAGCCCCGCCCTCGGGTGTTGAGCAGATGGCGCTGGCTCCAACCCTGCCCTCCACTGAGGAGGAACTGTGACTGCAGGCAGTCTGTATCTGCCAGCCAGTTAGTCCCTGGTTGCGAATTACTTGTCTAAGCCCGTTATTTCTTTCTTATTTTTCTTTATCTGTGAGAATGGCCCCTCCACCTCTCTGTCAAGGTGACTTGAGTACCCTTCACTGCATGGACACCGTCTGTCAGCATGCAGACTGCTTACTGCATCTTGAGAGGCTTGGTTGACTGTGGAGGGGTAGTGGGAAAAGATACACTCTGCACATGAAGTCCTCATGGCTTCCACCCATGGATGGAAGATCATCAGGGAAATAAATACTTCCATACAGACTCTTTCCTTCTCGCTTTTCCCTAAACAATGTAGTAGAACAACTGTTGTCACACCATTACATTGTGTTAGGTATTTGTAAATCATATAGAGATATTTAAAGTTTATGGGAGGAGCCTTTTTTTTGCATGTATGTGTGTGCTGGTCCTAGGGCTTGAACTCAGGAACTGGGTGTATCCCTGAGCTTTTTGCTCAAGGCTAGTACTCTACCACTTGAGCCACAGCTCCACTTCTGGCTTTTTGGTGGATTACTGGAGATAAGAGTCTCGTGAACTTTCCTGCCTAGGCTGGCTTCGAACTACGATCTTCAGATCTCTTCCTGAGTCTAGCATTATTGGCATGAGCCACCAGTGCCTGGCAGAGGATGCTGTTTTAAGAGACTTGAGCCATAGGTTTTCACATCCATGGGAGTCTTGGAACCACTTCCCAGCATACCAAAGAATGACGACTTCAGGAGATCTAGCCTTTGCCTCACAGTGACTTGTGTGAACTATGCCCCCATTTCTTTAAGGAAAGACTGACTGTGTGAGGAATACCACTCTCCACTGACAGGCTAACCAGATGAGTGGTGATTGCCTCTCAGGTTGAAGGGCTTCCATCAGTGTCACTTTCTTTTTCTCATGGACTCTTCTAGGAAGCCAAAGGACCCCTGCAGGATGGCCCAACTGCAGACACAAATGGACAGGCCAGCACCGTCGCCAGCTCAGCTGAGAGAACTCCAGGTAGCTTCACTTCCTTGTTTGGATGGGTGGCACGTCACTCTCTTGGCCTTTGTGACAAGGCCAAGGGTATGAGCCAGCACCTCCAGAGCAACATTTCTTCAATTGGGTATCAAGTGGCCCAGAACCCTTTGGACTCCTTTTTTATGTGTCAGCTGCTTGCATTCGGAGTCCCCTTTCTCTATGGCCTGTCGGAGGTGCTGGTGCAGATCCGAGGGGAGTTTCACTGGCAAGCTGTGAGCCAGTGACACTGCCATCTGGTAAACAGTGTCACCCAAGTTGGGGGATGCGTATTCAGTCTCAAAGTATGGTACAGCACCCTTCTCCCCCACCTCCTCAACACTGCCGGGGGTTGGGCCAGACCCTGCAGGGAGATAGGAACCCAGAGGAGGCTGCTGTGTTGCCAGTCCAGCAAGTACCCAGAGTACCTGTGGTCCCTGCACAGGACCCCTTTGACAGCGCGCAGAGCTATGTAAGTCTGAATTCATCTTCATCTCAGCTTGGAATTCTTGCATCCATTCCCTAGCTAGGTGTCTGGATAAGTTGTCACTGCTCTTGTTTGTGACCTGTGACTGTTAAAGGCATAGGCTCCATCCTAACCACCTCAGAGCATTTTGAGTTTCCAGTGAGAGTCAAGGCCTTTCTGTTGCGTGGGCTTTACTGCTTCCTGCATTAGGAGGTGAATTGCACCACCCTACCTCAAAAAACACGCTTGTTCTGGGTACTGCAGGACTGGAAGGGCTCATGGCACAAGGCCTGTGGAGAATTGTGTTGCTTCTTTCCCTTGAAATTGCCTCTGTTCCTCATAGAATTGACCTGTGAGGACCGTCCACACTGAGGTATGTCTATCGATCCGCACCGCTGGGAGGTCTGAGGGCCTCATGGGAGTCCCAGGTGTCCACAGCACAGCACAGTCACAGCTAAGATGTCCTCTTGTTCACAGCAAATACACCTTAAGCAGCTGCTTAAAAACTCACACAAAAATTAGGGATTGGCTGCCACATGCCAGAAACTGTAGAGAAAGAGTTAGTAGTAGAATTTTCATGATCAGAAAGGGAATTATTCTCTCAGCCTTCACGTGAGTGGTCCCCAAAGTTATTTTCTTTTCAGGCACTAAGGAGCTAGCGTGAGCCTTGGGGTACTTGTTCTGAAGGCTGGGCGTGAGCTCCAGGGGCAGAGCCCTCCAGGGGCCTTGTGTTCCGGCACACGCGCCCTCGTTGCTCCCTCTGGTGAATCATCTTCTGGCACACGTGCCCTCGCTGTCTTCTTGCACGCCAGCACCCGTTGCACGCTTAGGCTTTTTTTAGGGGTCCTGTATGCAGGGCCAACAGTTGATAGCTGTGTTTAAGCCATAAATGACCTTGACCCTTCAACAGTCTTCTCGTGAGATACTGACAGCCTTCCATAGTTGATGCCCTCCGATAAGGGGCGTTGCTGGCAGAGAATCCCAGGGATCTAGACAGGACTTTGGCTTCACCCGGGAGTGTGCACCTGACCAGGTGGGAGCACCACCGAATCCCAGCAGTCGGGTTGTCGAGGAACCCGGCTACTCAGTAAAACCACTCAAAGAAGTCACACTTTCTTCTTGAGTAAGGCGTACAGAACATCCTCTAAAAAGAGTTTAGTAGAGTTTAGGTCATTCTTGAGTAGCCACATGTGCTTTCTTTCCTGTCTTGGTTAGGTTGCCTGTCTAAACTGAAGGCATAATGGAATTCAGGTTTTTAGGAACTCCATATTAAGGAGTTTTTAAGAGTTCCATAGAGAAGGAGAATGCTGTACAAAGCAAGGAAAGAAAATGAAAGTTGTCAATGTGATCAGCATCAAAACAAGTAAGAATCAAAGCCCTGAGGATATTTCTGTTCTCATGGTGCTCATAGACTGAGTTAGAACGTAGCTTGTCTATTACAAGGTGTTCAAGATATGGCAGCCCAAAGTATTCCAGAATAAAGTACCCTCTAAACAAGAAAAGGTCAGAGCAAGTAGGACTGTCTGACTCTGGAGACCCAAGCAAGGCTTTGACACGTCTCCCTGTGAGCTAACTTTCCAGCAGCAGCTATAGAAAAGGAACAAAACTGTAGTGATAGCTTGTAGCTATCATGAAACCAGTTTCTTTTTCTCATTGGCTAGAGCGTTGCTTTTTAAAATTCCAAACCAAAGCTTAGATTGCTTAACTAGAATTTCTTCCAGAAAAGCTTCAGAAAACTCAGGTTTCAGAATGTGTGTCACTGAGTGGTCACTAACCAGATCCAGTTGAGCTCCTCCATTGCTCCCCAGGCCAGTAAAGGGCCTGAGTGAATGAACCTGATTGTGTGCTGTGCGACAAACAGTCCTGCCTAGAGCCACATTACGGGAGGAGCAGGAAGAGGCAGGACTCTAGAGGCACTGACCCCGCAGGCTCTGGCTCTGGCTCTGTGCCTCCTTCACTCCGCGCTGTTTATCTCTTCTCCCTCATGTTCTTTCCCCCTTGTAACTGTTGTTGCCAAAAGAAACCCCAAAATCAAAACAAAACAAAAAAGAAAAAGAATTATCCACAAGTTAAAAGAACCTAGTGTAGGCCTGGTTTAAAGTGTGTGTCTTTCTTTGGTGACCTAACCTGTAAGTGCTGTCTAATCTAGTGTTTGGGGTATACTGTTTACAGTATTTTTGTTATATGCTTTTAATATAGAGATCCTCTTCTGTTCTCAAACCTGTAAATACTTTGTTTCCAAGCCTCTTAGCTCATTGCTGTGGATTAGTGGACCTGGCACAGATTTCCTTACCCTGGCCTCATAGTACCTGCCCCGAGTTCAGGGAAGGCTTAGACAACAGTTAGAGGAAGAAACATCCCACATGGGAATTACCCTTGGTTGCAAGTGTTTTGTATTCTATTTGTCTAGAGGAATCCCGCTTTTTACCTCCAATAGCAGACAACCAGAAATAAAGAACAAGGCTCCTGAAGTGTTACAGGAAGTAACCAAGAGCTGCTTCCCAAGCTCAGCACCCAAGAGCTTTGGCAGTGAGATGGTAGAGAGCAAGGGGGAGGAGCACACTGGTTGTCTGTTGTCTGCAGGGAAGATTGTCTTCCTTGAAGAAGCCTCAGAATTAAGTAGCAGTTTACCTGCTCCCCGTTTCCAGACACCTTGTACATGGTTACTTACTATTCCTGGAAGAAATAGTTTGGATCATGAACTGGATGTTAGGAAACACAGGCATTGCCCACACCAGCCAGAATGGCCACATGGTACCAGGAATGTCATTTAACCTGGGGTTCTTTTCCAATGAAAGGAAGTGAGGAAATCTTTTTACTGCTTCTCCAGGCTTGTCCTCTTACTGTCACTTATCCAAAATTAAGGAGAGAGAATTTTGCACTCCAGCTTATCTCCCCAACCCTTTCTAAGAGTCATACTTGGGTTGGTGATAATGCGTAAATATTTATATAGTCATACATATCTATATAACACACCTACATCTATGTGTATAGGTTTGCTTTCACATGTATGGAAGCAAAGCTTCTTGCTGGTCTGGAAATGGCTGAGCTTTTACCTGGAAACTGGCTGTGACCTAGCTCCATGCTCCCGTCAAGGTTTCAAGGGAGCACAGTGTGGAGGTGCAAGCGTTGGGGGCTGAGTCTCACAGAAGATGATCAGTGCGCCCAGCCTCAGGTGACTGTGCAAAGAGCAGACAAGGAAAGCAGGAGTCTTCCTGGGGCAGGGGCGGTCAGTGGTCCACACACAGAAAAGTGGAGCATCCCGCTTTCTCTCCCATTTGCTTTGATGCTTAGCACTGGCTTTCCTGGGTTCATGATTTCCGTTATCCAGGGTCCTCGGTGTTGACTGTATTTTGGCTGTCTCCTGTAGGTCGGTGGGACGTTAGGCCCTCCTCGCTGGGGCTGCACCATGCCCTGGGAGATCTGGCCAGTGAATTAAGGGGTTCACCTTCTCCTAGGCCATTCGCTTGGGTGGGGCAGGCAGGGAAGACAGCAGCTGATAACCGTAGCTACGGTACAAAGAAGCCAGGATGAGGGAGGATTCACTGTGCCGAGGGACTTCACCTGTCTACTCTAACCTTCCCTAATGCCGTTATTTTTGCCTTTGTTTTTAACCTACGCTGTTGTGAGTTTTTGGTGTGTTTCTTTGTGAGTCTTTTATTTAATTGTATAACTTTGTTTTTGCCGTTACTGTGAAACCAAAGTGTTGTGCGTTGTTTTTTATTTTTTATTTTTTTTAAACAAATGTTGCATTCTTATTTAAGAGAATAAATTCCAAACAATCTTCAGGTTTCTGAGTTTTTCTTTTCCTTCCCTTTTTCCTGTTTGGAGGGTGGGGAAGGGGAAGCTCAGGCCAGTCTGGGGTGTAGGCCTAAAAGCCTCTATGCCTCAGGGCCCTTGCTTCTGCTGTAGCGCGGGAAAGTGCAGAGGGCCGTGGAGACTAAGCTGCCTGTACCTAACATGTAGAGTCCCTGTAACAAATGGCCCTGTGCAGGGGGTGAAATGGTGCAGGACTTTCTGCTTCACAATTAACTGCAAGTAGAGAAGAAGGAGAAAGATGCCCCTGTGCCTGTGTGTCCCTAGACAGGAGTTGGGGACCCATTGTATGTCTTCCCTCTACCTTGACGGTCTTCCTAGGGTGCCCTCCAGCGGAATGACTGTGCTGAAAGTTCTTATTCTTTCCTCCCTTTGCTGGTACCCGGCACTGAGTTAGGGCATTTAGTTCCATCTGGCCGCTCTCAAGCCTATAGTAGGAAATAGACTCTCCCATCTTACATACACGATTCCTGACCGTAGTGGTGGTGGCTGCTCTTGCAGTGTCCACTGCATGGGCCTAAGGCCAGCGTCAATACTGATTGGGCAAAAAGAGAGTACAGTACCTTAGTGGGTAAACAGGACACTCATTTTCCAGCTAGGGCAAAGACAAAGTACAAAACAAAAGGGACGCGGGGGGGGGGGGGGGGTACGGTTCAAGCAGTAGGGCCTTGCCTAGCATGCATGAGGCCCCATTCAATCTCAAGTACCACAGAGAAAAGAAGAAGAAGAAAAGAAAAAGGCCTCACAGGCCTCTTGGTCCTGGAACAGTTTCTGGGAGCTTGGGAAGCAGCAATTAGGCCTATCTGAGGAGTTGGGGCAGCAGAGGCCTGTCGTTCTAGATAGCATACTCCCCACATTAAGAACCTGGGCCCCAAGCAGCTCCTAGCTCTGCCCCCTGTTGGCCCTCAAAGTAGTCCGGGGAGAATTTATCCCAGCCCAGACTTACTGACCTCCCGTAGCTACTCATGTACATATCCCCATGTGCTGTCCTCCCCTTCTCTGTATTAGTTGGTGTCTGGTGCCTGTAAAAGGAGGGAGAAAGGGTGTGAATGTGTTGCAGTAATTGATGATCTAAAATGGACCAGAAGCCAATTATAAGGGCAGTTGATACATATATATGATTTTCAAATTCTAACCCTTGGTTGCTCTTGCTTTCTCGAATCTTGCAGTCATGAAGGAGAGGAGAGCTTTTGTCTAATGACCGTGTACTAAAGCGTATCATAACTGGTGTGACTCTGCACCATCCATTGTGAATACCCTGCAGATTTCCCTGTGGAACTCTGTTCGTTTCTCAAACTCACCTGAAATCCTCTCTCTGTCTCTCTGCTCTCTCTGCTCTGTCTCTCTCTGTCTCTCTGTCTCTCTCTCTCTTTCTGTCTCTCTCTGTCTCTCTGTCTCTGTCTCTCTCTCTCTCTTTCTGTCTTTCTCTCTGTGTCTCTGTCTCTGTCTCTGTCTCTCTCTCTCTCTCCCCTCCTTCCCCTTTCCCATACATTCCCTGGCAGTTCTGTTTCCCTAAGTAAAAACACTGTGGCACAGATACAGAAGACCAGGCCATGGAAACAGGCCACTCCTCTATTTTCACACTGAAATATAGGACAGGATGGTACTGTGTGGGCCCCAGACGTATTCCTCCTGAGGTAGTAATGAAAAAAAAAACATTCTGGAGGAGCTTGCCTAACCCTAATAGTGGGGTAGAGTTCAGGAAGAATCCTCCTTGAACTCAAGTCCCTTTAATAAGGCTCCAAAACCTCACCAAGACTCCAGACTCTGTCTTACATTCACAGCTCACATTCAGCCAAGTATCCAGCAAGTACCAGCAAGTAGTTTAGTCATGATGAACAGGGCGGGCCCTGCGGTGCTCTTGCCTAAGCCAAGCCCAGGGACTGCTGCCGCCTCTGGCTTCTGCCCAGACTGCTATGCCTCTGCTTATATAGGGCCTGTAGGGGGCGGGTTTGCACAGAGGTGCCTTCCATGCAGACACCTGGGAAGAAAGGCGGGCCTCCAGGCATGTGGGTCGCTCTTCACATTCTTCCGGGTCACATGAACACTGCCTCCCTTTTACTTCCTGTGACATCACATAACCAGCTTGGGAACATCTGCTGAATGTGAGTGACACAGGAGGTTGAGCCACCACCAATAGCTAAGCCCTAAGTGAGGCTGACTCAGCCCTGCCTTGGGATTGATGGCCTTCCCTCAACAGTGAGCTGTATGCACAGGTGTAGGAAGAATGTTCCCCGAAGGGGAAGGCTTACGCCCCTCACAGAAGCGTGTACAAAGGGAATGGAGGGCCCTGCCCCGTCCTGCTGTACTCTCTAAGGGCCATGCTGGGTAATTAGTCTTTACAGGTACAATTTCTCTTGGCATTTTATGCTGTTTTTACCTCTACTTTTCCCCATACTCAGCCCACTGTGATTGTGCATTCATCCTATGAAACTGTCCCAAGTGTGATGCTACCTGAGTGCTTTCTTTGCGAAATATCCGTTATGCTCCCTTGTCACAAAATTACCGTGATCCTTTCATAGAAAGTCTACCTGATTTCATTTAGGTCCCTGCTTGCTATTGTTGGTCCTGAGTAATTTTATATGACGTCCTCTCTGTCACCAAAACTCAGGCCCTCGTAGTTGATGTTTCCCCATCCCCAGACTCTGAGGCTGGCTGGATGCTAGGGTTGGGCTAGCCTGGTGTTGACCTGCCAGTGCTCTGAGAAAGGGGACTCCTTAGAAAGCATAGGGCTCTGGGTCTACAGGTGACCAGGACTGCTGGTTACTAAAGATGATTGTCAGGCGAGGACCTTAGGATGCTACAGGGCTTTATTGGTCTTGGTTTTCCCCAACCATGTGGCAGAACTAGGGCTTGTTTCATTGGCAGAGGCCTGTGTGAGTGTGTTTTCATGTAGTTCTCATGTTCATTCAAGGTTAGGGAAGCCAGAAATACCGTGGAAGGGAATGCCAGAGAAAGGAGACTTCTTGGCATTTGATAGCCTACTCGGAATTCAAACCCGAAAATGACAACTGTGTGACTGGAAAGACGAAACCTTAGAGAAAAGAGCTAAGAAGCTGAATCTTCTCAATTTCATGGGCTGCACCCAAGTTGTGAGCCACGGAGTAGCTGGCACTGATAATCGCAGGATAGAATGGCTTGTTTTTATCTTGTTTCTCTTGTTTTCTAGAAAGACCAGGTTGGAGATAGACCAGCTGCAATTTCTCTCCCAACATTGCACCTCTCGGAGACCAGGCCAGCAGGTTCTGTTTTAAAAGCCAGAATTCTCCCCTAGAGCTGAGTCTGGTGTAGATGACAGAGCCAGAGACCTGCTTTGCTCTTCTCTGACCCTCCCTGGGGAGTGGGCATTGGCCAAGGCACAGTGATGCTGGGATTCAGGAAGGAAGCAGTCCTAGCAGTCCTGGGAAGTCCTAGCCCAAGTCTGGGATCCCAAAGGAGCCATTGCACTGGGCCTGTGGTTCAATCCTAGCAGCACAGAAGGAATAGATAGAAAAAAACAGGTATCCTTGAAAAAGCCCACTTCCTCTTGCCTTCCACCACTCTCCTTCCTCTTGACTTCTAGCACGAGAGCTTCTCCATTGTGAGGTAAGAACTACTGTTATTCTCTGACCTCAGATCATTTGAGGACCTGAGTGCAGAGGGCTTCTTTACCTGCATGCTAGGGAGTGATGACTGCTTGGCAAACTTGTCCTTTTCGTAGAGATGATATTTCTAATGTGTTCCTGAGGCTGTTTGCGGCACCAGGCTATTTATTCGGGAGACATAATGGCCTTAAAGTTTTCTATGTCAACATGAGGAAATTAGATTTTTTTTAATTGTACTGAAGTATTGTTCTAGCTTAGAGGATCTAAACTTTCACCCTATTCTTTAATTCAAAACATTTTATTCAGCATCTATCCTGATTTCTCCTGGGTACCAGGCACACAGCCGTTCCCTCTTCAGCAGAGCCTCTGGTTTGGGGCTCTATTCAGGCCTGTGAGCAAGATAGAGTGCTCTGTAGAGATGTGAAGAAGGGCTATGGGCGTGGCCTGAGTGGTAGAGAGCTTGCCTAGCAAGCACTGGGATCAGTCCTCATGCCACCCCAAAACAAACACAACAACCACAACAACAAAACCCGTGAGAGTCTAAAAGAGGGGCTGGGGAGGCGGCTCATTTGGTAGAGTGCTTGCCTAGCATGCATGAGTCCCTGGGTTTGATTTCTCAGCACCACAAAAACAGAAAAAGGTAGAAGTGGGGTTGTGGCTCAAGTGGTAGAGCACTAGCCTTGAGCTGAAGAGCTCAGAGACAGTGCCCAGGCTCAGAATTCAGGCCCACGACTGACAAAAAAAAAAAAAGAGTCCCTGAGTTGAAGCTCTAGTATGAGCAGGAAAAAATAATAGATAAATAAAATCAGGAACTGTTTGAGTACCAGTAATCCATAAGTAGAAAATCCCACAGCATGAAATATTCTGTCTTTTGGGAAGTTCTTTTAAAATACTGCATAAATTTGCCTTTAAGCTATAATATGTAAAGTAGATTTGGAGCATAAATGAATCTTATGTTCAGATTTGGGTTCCTTACCCCAAGTATCTCATGAATATTCACATTCCAAAATAAAATCCTAAATACAGAATACTTCAGGTTCAACAGTTTGCGTAAGGGATGGTCAACTTTTACAGGGTGACAGGAATGTGACAATTCTGTGGCCAGCATAGGTAGCATACCTATCACAGTTTCTGATGCATTTCCTTACCTGCCTCATGTTGTACAATTTGAGGACAATTTTGTGAACACAGACCCTGCTAAAGAAAACCACAGAAGATTTCTGTTGGGGGAAAGAAATAGGGGCAGAAATAACCTTGCCTGGCCAGTGACCACACCGCTTTGGTACTTGGAAGTGCTTGGTGCCCTCTTAGAATAAGAAAAATGTATAAACTATAAAAGAAAAATGTGGAGCCGGGTGCCAGTGGCTCACACCTGTAATCCGAACTACGCAGGAGGCTGAGCTCTGAGGATCACAGTTCAAAGCCAGTCTGGGCAGGGAAGTCTGTGATATTCTTCACTTAACCAGCAAAGTAAGAGCTGGAAGTGGAGATGTGGCTCAAGTGGAAGAGCATTAGCCTTGAGCACAAAGAGGCCCAGGAGCAGCACCCAGGCCCTGAGTTCAAGCCCTAGGACCAGCAAATTAAGAAGAAAGGCGAAAGAAAGGAAAGGAAGGAAAGAAGGAAGGAAGGAAGGAAAGAAAGAAGGAAGGAAGGAAGGAAGAAAGGGATGGGGGGGAAGGAAAGAAAGAAAAATGTGAGCCCAGACAAGCAGAGTGGCAAATAACTCCAGGTGCAAATAAGAAAAGGCCAGTTTGGTGGTTTCCAGTACCCAATAATACACAAACTGCAGGGGCTAAAACATGCCTGGGAATGACTTCCTCTTGCTGCAGTTGGCTTGGGTCCTCCACGGATACCAGGCCATACTGTCCAGCCCAACTCCAGTGATGAGGGCCCCCTGAGGCATAGCTTCATATGTCAAGATTGCCCAGGTGTGCTGGTCCTCTGTTTCAGACAGCTAAGGAAAAACTCTTTTGGGAACTTGTTGTTTGAAACCATCTCACTGTATAGCTGAGGCTGGCCTAGAACTCTCATTTTTCCTGCCTCCAAACTGCTAGATTACATGTATACACCATCCTGATTTCCAAGTTAGGTCACTGGAGCCCAACGATTACAGAATCTGCTCTGCTCTGCTGATCACCTGGCGCAGTACCTGGCCCAAAGCAGGTGATTGAGTAATGGAGTAAATGGGCTCAGCGTCCATCCTGTGTAGGTGGAGCACACCAAACAAAGACCCACTGTTCCTTTCCCTACATGCTTGTCAGATTCCGATTTCAGTCAAAGTTTTACCAGCTAAAAAAGTGGAACTCATCAAAGTAGAGAGTAGACTAGTCATTAGAGGAAGGAGCAATGAGGAGCTCAAATAAAAGGAATCAAAGCACCTGAGACAAGGGGTTAACCTGTGTTCTCTAGCACCACGTGGTAGGGTCATTGTACCAGACACTAAATCATATATTCAGAATAACTAGAAGAGTCCCAGGGTTTCTAACACACAGAAAGGATACATTTTGATGAGATAGAAATGTTGATTACTTTGATTCTATGTGTATATAAAAAAGCAATGTATAATACAAAGCTTACGTGTACTAAATTATCATATTACACTCCATAAGTATGCATAACTTATATGTTGATTAAAATCTTTTTCTTTTTTTAATGCTAGCCCTGGAACTTGAACTCTGGGCCTAGGTGCTGTCCCTGAGCTTTTTTGCTCAAGGCTAGTGCTCTACCATTTGAACCGCATCTCCACTTCCAGCTCTTCTTTTGCTGGTTAATTGGAGATAAGAATCTCATAGGCTTTTTTGCCCAGACTTGCTTTGAACTGCCTGCTATCCTCAGATCTCAACCTCCTGAGTAGCTAGGATTACAGGCATAAGTCATTGGCACCTGGCTGATTAAAGTATTTTTTAAGGGAAAAGGAAAGAAAATGGGCCAGAAAATCATTCAGAGTAGAGGAGAATAAGGTTTTCAAGTGTCATGATCTCTTATATGCCCCAAACCCTGAAGTGACCTAAGCACTGGGGTCCTATTGCCACTGCAGGAAGGCCAGAAATGGATGCAGGAGGAGAGCTGTCCACTGACGCCCTGGGAGATGCTGTGCTTTCTCCTCTTCATCCCTCCGTCTTTCCAGGAACCAGGCAGAACAAATAAAGCTGTGGCAGCTGGGCTGAGTCAGCTGAGAGCTGTCCTATTACAAAGTATTTCTTTTTTGTTTTGTTTTTGGTCCAGTCATGGGGCCTGAATTCTGGGCCTGGCGCTGCCCCTCAGCTCTTCAGCTCAAGGCTAGCACTCTACCACTTGAGCCACAGCGCCACTTCCGGTTTTTTTCTTTTTTGCTTATGTGGTGCTGAGGAATCGAACCCAGGGCCTCAGGCATGCAAGGCAAGCGCTCTACCACTGAGCCACCTTCCCAGCCCATTCTTTTAGAATGATGTCTAGAGCTTACTGCGGGCAGAGCCTCAAGTCAAGCCCAGAGCCTTCTTCCTATTTAGGATGCAGCCCAGATCCTGGGAGCTGTTTTCTTTTGGTATGTGTGAGGCTATAATTGGCCTCCCCATGCCCTGAGCTCTGCCCGCCCTGACTTACTTAGTGATGTATTGGCCTTGGAAATTATCCCAAGTTCTTTCATTCCGCGTTTAGCTGGAAAGTCCCTATGCAGCTGCAGTCACACTGAGACGTGTGGAGTGCAGGGGCTATGTGGGTCTTGACCCAGCCGCCTGGCCCAGCTAGTTGTTTGCCTTTCCAAACCAGCTCCTGCCGGTGATTTGGGCCCCCTCCCCCTAGATAGGATTTACTGTGTTGTCTAGGCTGGTCTCAGACTCCTGGGCGCACGTGAGCCTCCTAGGCAGCTGAGACTGGAAGCATGGCCAGGTACATCAAGTGCCAGTAACTTTATCTCCTCTAGGCTCTTCTATCTGCTGAAGCAGGGCCAGGTGGCCACTGCCCAGGCCTCCCTCACTCTCACTTTCTGCTCTCTGAGTCTGTCATCACCCATCTGGCCAGTGTGACCCAGAGAACCCCTTGCTTATTTGCTTTTGCGTTTCCCCCAGAGTACTTTAGAGTCACGGGTTGGGGATGTTAAGCTTAGGGTGGATTGTAAGAACTGGCCTCGCCTCATCTGAGGGCCGCCTTCCTGCTCCACCTCCGTGGGGAATGAGCCCTCAGACACCCTGCCTTCCTGCGTTCCCTTGTGGCTAACAGCCAGGGGGAGCTGGAGGTGTGGGAACTGCCTGGGTGGACGTGTATTGGACAGAGGCAGCTCTACTCCCTACCGTGTTTTGTTGTTTTGAAAATGGCACTGTCTTAGCTCTGGCTGCCTCTAAACTTGTAATCCTTCTGCTCAGCTTCCTGAGTGCTGAGATTTGTGCTACCCCACCTAACCTTCTATCTTAGTTTTTGCAAACTCTCCAGCAAGAGCCCTTGCAGTTTTCGTGGCCAGAACATCCTTCTCTAGGGGCTTCATGTATGAATGGTCTGGATAGTTCTCAGTGCTTCTGGTTTCTTTTTTGTTCATTGTAGCCAAGCCCAGAATTAAATCAACATTTCTCCTTCCCAGGCTTCAGGCTTGGACTGCCAAGTTCTGATGCTTGATGATTTACTTGTCTGCAGGCCTTGGGCAATCTAAAAAAAAAAAAACCACTGGGAGGAAGGTAGACTGTCTGTTGTTCCACATGCCGGATTCTCTGCTCTAAGATAGTTCTGTGAGGTTTTACATCCTTCATATTGAAAATATGTTGGTATGAAAGAATGTAGTATGGATGTTTAAAATGACAGATGGGTGGTCTAGGCACTGGTAGGCCAGGGCTCAGGTAAACTCATTACCAGGCATACACCTGTATTTGTAGACCCTTCTGTCCAGGGAAAATTTCTCTACAAACTTGAAATCATCTTCCTGTAACTCTAGCGCCACCTTTTTACCCTAGTACTTACCTGGGGCTCTTTCTCATGCAGTTGAGAGGTTCAAAATCCTGTATACAACAGAAATGCCAGGCCTCCAGAGCATTATCTGTGCAACCTGCCAGTCATTGCTGAACAATACTCCAACTCCTATCCTTTAATAAAGGTCCACCTGGGACCTGGTGGGATCCCGTATGACTGCTATTACTTTAGAATGTCACAGAAACCATAAACCTTCCCTGGACAGATCACAAGCCCATGCGTGACCCGCTGCCACCTGCATTCCTGCTTCTCCACCCCTGCTAGTAAGCCCAGTAAGACCTAAACACAAGTACATGTTATATTCCTTCACATTTCTGCTTCCTCCCGTCTCTGTCATGTGATAATGTTTGTGGTCTATAATAAGCCAAGACCACACATACACTTCTGCAGAGGTCTATACGAATTGCTACTGGATGTCATATGTGTTGCTTTACAGTATACCACCTGTGTACAAGGCTTAAGTAACAAAGTCACAGTGGAACCGAGTCGGCATTCCACAATGTGTCCATATGTTTATAATTTCATTCAGCATTCATACTAATAACCCTGGGAGGTTGGCATCATAACCTGTAAGACCGTATGAACCCTGAGTAGTTACATAATTTTTTATTCTTGTTATTAAGGTGATGTACAGAAGCATTACAGTTACATAAGTCAGATAATGACTCTCCTCACTCTCCCAGTTTTTCCCTCCCAGTTATATAGTTTTTTTTTCTGATTTCTTTCTCTCTTCCAGTTCCTGGAGGAGTTTGTACCTCTCTACCATGTCAGGCTACAGCAGGATCAATTGGGGTTTTCAAGCAAAGCTGGGGAGATAGGGACATCAGACAGGAATGTGGAGGGCCTCCAACCCCAACTGGGGTGAGTGAGAGGGACATCCGAGGGAAATGGGGGCTTCTAGCCCAAACTGGGGTGATTGACACGGAGATCAGAGAGAAATGGTCTAGAAAGGAGACAGGGCGCTGATCTAGATTAAGGGAAACATAGGAGTCTCAAACACAATATTTTTAAGTTTTAAAAAAGACTATGAGGGTCTGGGAAGGTGGCTCAGTGGTAGAGCGCTTGCCTTGCATGCATGAGGCCCTGGGTTCGATTCCTCAGCACCATATAAGCAGAAAGAAAAAAGCCAGAAGTGGCGCTGTGGCTCAAGTGGTAGACCGCTAGCCTTGAGCTGAAGAGCTGAGGGACAGAGCTGAGGCCCAGAGTTCAGGCCCCACAACTGGACCCCCCAAAAAAAGAAAAAAAGACTATAAGTCTATGGTAGAACTGAAAAATGTACAAAGGAACAATAGAATAGGAATAACAATTCTAAAAAATTATCTTTTGCTATACAAATAGACAGGCATAGATCATCAACAGATGCACAGACCACCGGACAAAGGAATACTGGGGGCAGGGCACTCCTGTGTTTTCTTTTTTTTTGTTGTTCTTGTTGTTATTGGTTGTGGGGCTTGAACTCAGGGCCTGGGTGTTGTCTCTGAGCTTTTCTGCTCAAGGCTAGCACTCTACCATTTTGAGCCACAGCTCTACTTTCGATTTTCTAGTAGTTAACTGGAAATAAGGGTGTCACGGACTTTCCTTTCCCAGGCTGGCTTCGAACCTTGATCCTCAGATTTCAGCCTCCTGAGTAACTAGGATTATAGGCATGAGCCACCAGTGCCCAGCTGCTATGATTTCTGAGTATTGCCCAAAGGTGACAGTTTTTTTAGAGGAAAAAATGTCAGTGCTAGGTGTCGACCACTCATGCCACTCAGTCAAGCCTGGCTCGATCCTTTACTGAACAAATAACTGTGTGGTGTGTTTGTTCACAAAAACTGTTTTCATGAATCTGGCCCAGTGGCGTAGGCAGGTCTAGTGTGAGAATACAGTCAAACAGCTGCCCAGATACCTCCATGGAGGCAGCCAGACTTGAGGCAGAGACCTTGCCCCGCTCCGAGACTACTCAGGCTGGGTTGCTTGAAGAACTTGGCCCCAGGCAGTGACTTTAGAGCTATGTGGTTCCCTTCTGAGTAGTGAGAAGAGCTACCTGAAGGTCTCCCATACCCCTGTCATCCCTGTCTGTTTCTGGCTTCGTTCAATCAGGCTGGGGCTCAGGGGTGATACAGAAAGTAAACGTGGCCAGGCACCGGTGGCTCAGGAGGCTGAGATCTGAGGACCATGGTTCAAAGCCAGCCTGGGCAGGAAAAGCTGTGAAACTTTATCTCCAATAAACCACCAGAAAACTGGAAGTGGTGCTGTGGCTCAAGTGGTAGAGCAGAGGAACAGCTCCCAGGCCCAGTGTTCAAGCCATATGACCAACAAAAAAAGAAAAGAAAGTAGACGTGGTCATGTGATCTTTATTCCTCTCCTACCAGCCTCCTTTCCCAGCTTCTATCAAATCCATGGAGTTTTTTGTTTGTTTGCTTTTGCCTTTACCTTTAGTGGCCGAATGTTCAGACTTCATGGAGGTCCTGTCTTCATTTTAGTGAAGGGCAGTGCCTCGGTACCTAGATGGTCTCTCCTTCCTCTCTATACATCCTTCATCCTGGGGCTGCAGTCCTGGTCCATGCTGCATCCTCAGAACTGGGCCTCCGTGTTTGTCCCTCAGGTCCCGGTGTGAATGGCCTGGAGGAGCCTAGCATCGCCAAGAGGCTGAGGGGCACCCCCGAGAGGATCGAGCTAGAGAACTACCGCCGGTCTGTGAGACTGGCCGAGGAGCTGGAGGAGGTGCCTGAGGAGACCCAGGCAGAGCACAACCTAAGCAGCGTGCTGGACAAAGGCACCGAAGAGGACGTGGCCAGCAGGTCAGTGCCCGTGGCTTGCCAGGCTCTTGGGTCCTCAGATGAAAAGCACCTCACTGGAGGGTAGCCGGGAGCTTCTTAAAGATGGAATCTGAGCCAGACTGTGTGGAAATCCTGGCTCAGACACTTTCCAGCAATGGAGCTGTAGGCAAACTTTGTCGTTTTTTATGCCTCGGTTTCTTTGTCTGTAAAATGAAACCTATGCTAGCTCCTTCCTCATTTAATTGGTGTGATGACTAGAGGGGGAAATAGGAATGTGGTTCTAAAACAGTACATGGTATCGGGCTTCTCTGCCTGGTGCTGACTGTGTGCTTTGATCATCCTCTGCTTGTGAGGTTGTGTCCCTCTACATAGGCGAGGAAGTGGGCAGAGCTAGGAGTAGAACTGATTTCCTATCTCAGTTTTTCTGGGTCCAAGCCTAGGGTTCTTCCTGTTTTTCTTGCTGTCTCATCTGCTCTTCCCTGCTCTGTCAGTAGCCTTACCTGTAACCTATACACAGTCAACAGTCACTGCACTGACCTGTGTTTCCCTCCGGCCTGCGTTTCCCTGCAGCCTGCATCTCCCTGCAGCCTTCCGGCCTGAGTTTCCTTGTGGCCTGCTCATGGTGCCTGCAGCCCTTGAGGGCTTGCAGTGGGTAGCCAGGCCAAGACACTGATGGAACCAGCCTGGAAAGACACAAAAGAGTTTCATTTTTCCTTATTTCTTGGGTGATTTGTGAATTGCCACTGTAAGATTTCCAGATTTCCTGATGGTAAACACCACTGGGACATTTGGTGCAAAAGCAGTTCCTGGGCCCTCCCCTAAGGTGTGGAGTGGGAATGGCTGTCTTTTACAGACATTCTTGATCATGTTTATGATCAGCTCCATGGTTGACTTTACACAGGCACCTTGCGCCAGGACTCAGCAGCCTCTTGACCCTCCTTCCAAGTTGGGTGGAGCCTGCCTTCTAGAGGACTCTAGAGGATGCATTTTTAATTTTAATTTCCTGGCCCAAGGCCAGGGAAAACTGACTCTGTGGTTTGGTGTTGTTTTGTCTTGTTTCTGTTTTCATCAGTGCTGGGGCTTGAACTCAGCCGGGGCACTGTCCCTGAGCTTCTTTTGCTCAAGACTAGCGCTCTAGCACTTGAATCCCAGCACCACTTCTGGCTTTTTCTTTGTATGTGGTACTGAGGAATCGAACAGGCTAGGCAAGCATCTACCACCAGCCAACCTCTGGTTTTAATATTGGTTTCCCTCATTGCTCAAAGCAAAGAAGAAGGCCTGTGCTGTGCCAGGTGCTGTAAGTTCTTTAGTGTTCACAGATGAACGTTTCCGTGGGCTTCCCGGAACCAGATGGCATCATCGTGTGTGGCAGAGCGTGAATAAATGGGATTTCCTGCCTGTCCTTCCCCTGTCTTGCCTTGTCCAGCAGAGGCAGTATCTGTACAGTGGCTGAGCAGACGCCGGGTTGAGCACATGCTTGATTTTCACCCATGTGAAGGTCACTGGTTGATGTTACCTGCTTGGCAGTGTTCATGAGGTCTCAGTGTGGGTGGCACTTTGGTGTTTGGCTGAACAGGACAGCAGTTCGCAGAGTCCTTGACTAGAGTCTTCGGGTGGAAGGCTGTGGTTCCTGTTTCCCTTTGAGAAGCCTCAGAGAACTTCAGGGGGAACCCCAGGCAGAGCCCCCTCAGGCACAGCCTTCCTCACCATCCTCTGCCAGCTTCCCTCCGCAGTGATGCCCCCAGAACCTAAGAGTGCTTTAGGCTGTCTGTGATGCTTTTTTTTTCTCCTGTAGGGAGTCTCCTCACAGAGTTTCTAGGCTGATGGCTGGCACTGGTGGTTCATGCCTGTAATCATAGTTACTCAGGAGGCTGAGATCTGAGGGTCATGGTTCAAAGCCTAGCCTGGGCAGGAAAGTCCATGAGAGTTTTATCTCCAGTGAACCACGGAAAGCCAGAAGTAGAACTGTGGTTCAGGTGGTAGAGTGGCTCAAGTTCCTGAGTCCAAAAGCTCAGGAACAATGAACAATGGCCAGGGCCCCAAGGTCAAGCCCTAGGACCAGCAACAACAGGAAAAAAATAGTTTGTAAGCTGAGTCAGGCACCAGTGGATCATGCCTATAGCCCTTGCTGCTCAGGATGGAGGCCCTGGAGGATCAGGGTGGTTCTGAGTCAGTGCCTTTGGCCCCACCTGTCAAATTCCAGACCTCCCTGCCCACAGAGGAAGGCTGCTTTGCTTGTCTTGAGCTCCAGGAAATGGCAGAGCCTCTGAGCTTGTCGCTTACAGAGAAAGATGAGGGCTGACCTTTCCTCTCTCATCTTCACACTCCAGTCCTTGAGCTGCCATAAAGCATCCAGAGTGGCACTAAAATTGATCAGTGAGACCTCACTGTCTTCATTACCGGAGACTTTTCTCAGTGCCCACATTACGCAGTGTGGCCATCCCCATGTCATGATATGACTGAGGTCAGGCTAGGAACTCCCTTCTCTCGGGAAGCTGGGGGCAGTGCAGCTCAGCCTGCTGGCTTACTACTGTGACCCAAACAAGCCTGCGGACACTCAGCTGTGGAGGAAAGGCAAAGGTTTAAGATGATTGCAGCTCTGACCTGGTTTTGTCTTTGAACCATATTACATGGCACATACCAGATCCATTCAAAATCCATGCAAAGAAAGCAAACTACCCTCAAGAAGAGCAAACAATATTTCCAGTTAAAAAAAAAAATATTAAGTCATACCTGTTATCCTACTCAGGAGACTAAGATCTGAGGATTGAGGTTCAAAGCCAGCCCGGGCAATCTGTGAGGTGCTTATCTCCAATAAACCACTCAGAAACCTGGAGGTGGCTCAGTGGCTCAAGTGGTAGAGCGCTAGCCTTGAGCTGAAGAGCTGAGGGACAGCGCCCAGGCCCAGAGTTCAAGCCCCACGACCGACCCAAAAATAAATACATAAATGCTGAAACATGATCGAACACAGATGCCAAGTCTTCCATGGTTCAGATCCCTACATTCATGACCTGTGACGCCAACTCCTCCCCCTTTACCTGACTTATCATGATGTGTTTGTGCCTTGTCCCCTCTGAGAACATGCATCTTGCCCCTGTCATCTTTGCCTTTACTCCTGGGTGTTTAGGAAATGTATTGTGAGCCGAGGACACTGGGCACATTATAATTGGGTGGCTAACTGAGTAAGGCAGGCCACAGCTTGCAGGAGGGAGTCAGTTCTTATTCCTGCATCCACTGGCTTAGCTGCAGTGGGCGTTCAGCGTGCTCATTCTGTGCACCTATAACTCCAGCGCTTAGGGATCATTGAGAGTTCCCGGCCATCCTGGGGTACATCGTGAGACCTTGATGAACGTCAGTGATCCCTGACCTCCATAGCATAACCAAGACCCAGGTGGTAAGAAAGTCATGGGGTCATTGGGGCTTGGAATGTGGCTTAGTGGTAGAGTGCTTGCCTAGCATGCATGAAGCCCCAGGATCAATTCCCCAGCACCACATAAGCAGAAAAAGCCAGAGGTGGCGCTGTGGCTCAAGTGGTAGAGTGCTAGCCTTGAGCAAAAAGCTCAGGAACAGTGCCCAGGCCCTGCGTTCAGTCACTAGGACTGGCAAAAAATAAAAAAAGCCAAGGGTCAGAGAGCATAATAGTCACCCCTGGGGTCATGTGGTCCAAAGGGCCAGTCTGCTGTCACTTGTGACACCAACCACAGATGCAGGAGTTTTCCCAGCCACTTTCAGACCCAACCCTTGTCTAGAAAAGGACTCACAGAACTCAACAAGAGCTGTCACACCGTGGCCGTGGCTTGTTACAAGGGAAGGAAGCCGGCTTTAAAAAAAAAAAAAATCAGCCAAGGAAAGAAGTGTGTGAGCAAACTGCCAGACTCCAGAGCTTCCCAGCGTTCTAGCGAAGTGGGACCAGGACTGTGTGTTGCTTTCTTGGTGTCAGTGTGCGACAGTGTGGGCTGAGTACACCCACCCAGGCTTGGGAGTTTGGAGTTTTGCTGGCCGGTACCATTTGGCTCAGAGCCCATACCAAATCACATCGTCGGTCTTTATGGTATGTCCAGTTCCCTCCCCCAAAGTAAGACTGTGGGATATGGCTAGCCTTCACTTGCATCTGCTTACTAGACTTAGTACCACCCAAGGTCCCAGGCAGTCCTCTTAGACAGAATCCCAGGGGGCCAGGCGTTTTCCTCCCCTAAGTTGAGGACAAGGGCATACCTGTTTGGGACAGTCAGACTCTCCCTACACAGAACCAGTGGCCCTGATAGTGCACATCATTGTCCTTGACCCTGTGTGCTCACAGCTGGGCTGTGACACCGCACGTCTGGTGCAGAGGACCCTGCCTTCACAGAATACCAGGGAGCCTGATGCCCCTGGGGCGCGACTCCATAGGTCGAGTGCTTTATCCTGAAAGCCAGGGCTGGGCCAGGGAAAGGTGTTCTTGTAAAGTGCTGCTCTGTTCCAGCCTGAGCTGGCCTCTTCTGTGAACAGAACCAGAGTGGAGGATAGAGCTGTTTGTCAGGTAGGGTGGCCCAGGGGTTGATCTTTCCAGTGTTTTGGTGCTGGGCCTGCTTGCCTGATGGGACCCTGGCCCCACGTCTGTGTGGCCAGCAGTGTGAAGGGTGGGGGGGGGGGGGGGGACTGGGCTCTCAAGGATCACCATCACGTTAAATCGGGCTGCTGCCTCCTCTGCGCTCCTCACTACGCACATACATCCTGACTGCCGGTGCATGCCTATACCCCCATGGTTCTCATGAGAGGCTTCTAGCCAACCTAAGTAGAATAGAATTGAGTTCCCTCCACCAAATAGTGGCCAGAGCAAAAAAGAACGTTCTCTCTTTCCTCAGTACTGAGGGTCATGAGGTCGTAGCAGAAGGAGTCCATGCCCCTGCTCTGCTCCTGTGGCCTTCTGTGACCCCTCAGTGGTGGAGCCTGCTGGCCACTGTGCCCACAGGCTGGGCTGTGCACCCTACCCCCTGTCCTCCTACCCCACGTCCCCTCCCACTCTGCTGGGCCTCTGCTCCCAGCCTTCCCTTCTCCGTGTGATGTAACCCCTCACGTGGATTATGTGGTCCTTCCTCGCAGCAGTTCCGAGTCGGAGATGGAGGAGGAGGAAGAGGATGATGAGGAAGACCAGCTGCCCACCTCTGATCTGGGTGGTGTTCCTTGGAAAGAGGCAGTGAGGATCCACGCTCTTCTGAAAGGAAGGAGTGAGGAGGACCTGGAGGCCTCCAAGGGCTTTGGGCCTGAGGAGGAAGAGGAGGAGGGGGAAGAAGAGGAGGAGGAGGAGGAAGAGGACTATGAAGAAGAGGAAGAATATGATGAAGAGGAGGAAGAATCCAGTGAAGGTCAGAAACTACTCCCTAGCCCTGACCCTCTCCCCTGGAGCCAGGTGTGAGTTTAAGAGGCACAGTGGCTGCGGCCACAATTCGCTGTACACTGACTGCCTCAGAGCCAGAGATGGTGTTCTCCCCGCCCCCTCTCCTCTATCTTAAGTCAGAGCCAGAAAGATCCTCCTCCCCTTCCACACTTCCTGATCTCAGAGCCAGAAAGACCCCCCTCCTCCCCCTCCCTCACTCCCTGATCTCAGGTCTGGTGCGGAGGAAAGATACGGGTGTCTGGCAGAGCATTGCAATGCGATAATGTCCCTTGTGCACCTTTGTACTTTAACCGGAAGTGGAAGCCAGGGGCCAGTGCAAAGTCTCCGTCTACATTAGGATACTCGTTCCTGCTTCCTCCTTTGTCTCCCCCACCCCCCATAGTGTCAATTAGTGAAATGTATTTTACTAAGGGGAGGGAAATTAGCTCTTTAAAGGAGTCTCTGGTGCTATCTTGAAAGCTGAGGCTACTGGGCCTCAGTGCCAGGGACAGAGAGGATCTGTGGTCACAATGGAGCTGGTGGAGAAGGAGCATCTTCAGTGTGCACTTGTTCTGATTGCTTCTGAGATAGCTTCTTGCGGTGGACTTTTCCATTCCCTCCTTCTCTCTGGCTGTGAGGGGAAAACCTGAGGACAGAGGGACATTCCTTCCCTGCCCTGGAGCCACGGAGGTCCCGTGGGTGACAGGTAGAGATGTGACGCCCCAGGAGGGTTGTTCTTGCTCTGCAGGAGCACAGAACCAAAGAGAAGGTTCCAAGCCCTACTCCTTCCTTCTGTGCAGAGCAGGTTGAGTCTGGAGGCATGGGTGTGGCGGAGGGTTGAAGTGAGGTTGCCTGTCTGTTTTTCCAGTGTGCTCCTTGCCCAGGCCCACCCGACACCTATTTCCTCTGGCACCTCAGCACCTGAGCCTTTCTCAGGCAGGACTCGTGTTCACACAGTGCTGTCTGGAGACACTTGATGAGGGAAGACAAGGGACCACCTGACCCCAAGGCCTCCCTGGGGGCCTTTAAAAAACTTCCCTCGACGCTGGGCGCTGGTGGCTCACGCCTGTAATCCTAGCTACTCAGGAGGCTGAGATCTGAGGATCGCGGTTCAAAGCCAGCCCGGGCAGGAAAGACCGTGAGACTCCTATCTCCAATAAACCACCACAAAACCGGAAGTGGCGCTATAGCTCAAGTGGTAGAGCGCTCGCCTTGAGCTGAAGAGCTGAGGGACAGCGCCCAGGCCCAGAGTTCAAGCCCCACGACCGATTAAAAAAAAAAAAAAAAACTTCCCTCGGGAACTGCTCCGCCAGGCCTCGTGCACTTTCTCCTCCAAAGGCCACGGCAGAGTGCCACGAGGGTAGCACACGGAGGCTCAGGCCCTGCGCTCACGCAGTTTCCTGAGACTTGATGAGGGTCCGCACAAGAAGCCAGAGACCATGGCTGGGGCCTGGGGTCCTCTCGTCCCAGCCACGTCTGCCATGCTGTAGACACACGGCTGCCCCCTGCCCCCAGCCTGCTCCCAGCTCACACCCAGGAAAGTACCTTGTGAACTCACTTCATTGTGGATATCGTTGCTTCCAGTGAGGGCTAAAGCTTGCTATCTTTGGACCCACATAGCTCAGTCTTCCAGGACCTTCCCCAGGCCCCCTTAAGTGGAGTTAACTGCCTACTCTTAGAGCCAGTATCAAGATCAGGCCTGCAGAAAATGAGCTTCAACCAGAGAAGTACGTGTCGCACAGCCCAGCCACGCTCGGTGTGTTCACGGGCTAGCCCTTGTCCCAAGCCTGTGATGTGTGTCTTCTGGGCGGATGTGAGGATCTGGACACCTGTGGGCAGCGACCGGACCCCACTGCTGGCCGCTGGAGATAACTCTGCTTTCTGTTCTCTTTCCTCCTTCCTGTCCCTCTCCACTTGCCCCTCTGTGGGATTCTTGGTGCTGTCGGTGGGTGTCTGGCTCCCCCTGCTGTAGAAGGGGAGTATTGCCCCTGGGACAGAGAACTTCTGCAAGGCCAGTGGCTCCAGCATCTCTCAAAGGAAGAAGCAGCGGGTACATGTAAAGGTACCCACCTTGCCCGCCTTCCCACCTCTGTCCCAGATCCCTCCCCATCCAAAACCCATCTCCAAGAGCAGGTTCCACACGAAAAGCTCTGTGCTTTCCAGATAGCTGCACTTGGGTTTTTTTTTCACACATCTAGCTGGCTACCTACCCCCATTCCCGGCCTTCCCAGCACAGAGAGCAGTGTCTATGTCAGTAGAGAGTAAGTGATGCTTGTGGTCCTCTCTTTACCCTCAAGGTTCTGCCCCGGGTTCCCCTTACCCAGGGAAGACTTGGCAGCTTCTCTGATGCCGAAAATTGCATGACCAAAGCTTCCATCCCACCTTAGCTGCCTTTAGTATTTCTCAGAGGAAGGAAGGCTGACTTCATGCTGCTGATAAATCCCCCCGGCTGTATGTGTTAGCCGGAGACAGAATATAACTCAGGGAGAAGCTCACATTTTAAAAGGTAGAGAAAGAGCTGCCTTTCTTTCTATCTGACTCAGCTTCCCCAGACCTGCCAGGCAGGCTGTTTGGTGACTGATGTGATTTAGCCCCATCTTGTACCAGAAAGGCAAAGAAGCCTTGGAGAGAATCTGTGAATCTTAAGAGACAGCCACTCGCTGGGAAGGTGTCTCAGTGGTAGAGCGCTTGCCTTGCATGCCTGAGGCCCTGCGTTCAATCCCTCAGCACCACATAAGCAAAATGAAAAAAGCCAGAAGTGGTGCTATGACTCAAGTGGTAGAGCGCTAGCCTTGAGCTGAAGAGCTGAGGGACAGCGCCCAGGCCCAGAGTTCAGGCCCCACGACCCGGACCCAAAAAAAAAAAAAAGAGACAGCCACTCTAGGAAAGGTGCCATGAGGGGCCGAAGCCCCTATGTTAGAGCACAGGGCAGGGTCTACACTGAGGACCTGTAATACATGTGCTCTCCAAGAACCACTGGAGTCACAACGGTAGACATGAAAATAGAGAGTTGTCCCAGCAAAGCAAATTTTACTTCTGCAGAAAAGTGTGCCATCAGCCAAGAATCTGTCAAGCAACCCCAGAACAAGCAGGCAGCTGCCCTGATTATCCGGGATGGAGCAGGCCCCACCCCTCTGCTCTGATAGGCTGAACTCAGGTTCACAATCTGCTCAGACTGGCTAGTTTGAATCTTATAAAATATTAACCATCTCAAAACATAGCCACACCTCTGCTATTCCCTGAACAATCAGAGGTGTGTCTTAATTCCATCTTGGAAAATCAAGGAAGATAAAACTTTACATTTCAAAAACCCTTCCTTTTCCCAAAGCAGTTTCTCTTGTCCACCAGAGCCAAGCTACCAGGAACTTTTAAGCAACACAGAAGAGGTTTTCTCCCGGGCCCTGATCAGTATTTTCTGCTCCTGTATGTCATCCTCACTGCTCCCAGCCCAGAGAGTATCATTGTAGTGACCAAACAGGAGCCAAGTCACTCAGGAAAATGGCTGAGGGAAAGGGTGGCACTGCTCCCAGATTGAAGCTGGCTCCTGGCAGGAACTCCAGAATCCTTCAGATCTGTGGTACCTGCTCTTGCTGCCTGAACAACTGTCCTCCCTCCAAGACAAGGCTGTCCCTTTGTCTTAACCCTACTCCAGCATGATCCAACTACTAATGTCAGGGTCCCCTAGGGCAGGGACCACGTGGCGGATTCCAAGGGTCACGAGGAAATTTCGTGTCTGTGAAAAACCTCATCTCATGTCCAGAAGGATCAGTGGGTCACTAGATGGGTCTTAAGAAACAGGACCTCAACCATAGAAAAAAAGCAGAGAAGTTTTGGTTGCGTTTCAACCCTTGGACTCCTAGAGTTTGGTACTTCACAGTACAGAGCTCTCCTTCCTCTCCCGGCTACTGCCTCTTCTAACCCTGCTCCCAGAATTTGCTTTCTGCCCTGTATTTCTCAGCGGGGATATTCTTCACCCCTCTGTAGAATGTGCTGGCCTCTTCCCCCGCAGAGTGTGTCCCTTCCACAAACCCAGCATGCAGCATGCGGTTCAGGGAAGGGAGGCTGTTCCTCTCCAGCAGCAGTTCTGGCTGCGAAAGATAAAAACTCAAGTACTACGAAAGCGCCTTTCTGCTCGTTGGAGTTAGCTGGCTCAGTAGAGAATGACCCACCTCTCATCTCTCAGAGAAGTGGTCAGTCCGGCAGGTGGTGGTAAGCACCTTGCTGGGTAACCAACAGAAAGTGTGTCTTTGAGAAAGCTTTTTTTTTCTGCTTTTTCATCTGAGTCCTTGTGACCTCTGGAGGGGACCAGGTGTCATCTGTTCTTCCTGCCTTGGCATTTGGCTTAGGATGAAAAGAACATAAGAAAGAAAAAGAAGACTTTAGCGTTGGAGTTGGAGTATGTAGTCCTCTTCACTGAAACTAGAAGTACAGATGAATGGCTGGATGTTGGTGGCTCACACCTGTAATCCTAGCTACTCAGGAGGCTTCCACCTGAAGCCAGCCTGAGTGGCAAAGTTTGTGAGACTCCAATCTCCAGTTAATCTGAAGGAGCCAGAGGTGGGGCTGTGGCTCAAGTGGTAGAGTGCTAACTAGCTAGCACCTCGGCCCTGAGTTCAAGCCCCATGTGTGGCGCGCGCGCACGCACACACACACACACACACGGACACACAAAAAGAAGGAAGGAAGCAAGGAAGGAAGGAAAAAGGCTGTATCAATTTGAATGAGTGGGAAGGGGTATGTATGTGTGTGTGTGTTTTCTTTTACTTCTTTCTGATTCAAAGTGGTCTTGGCAAATATTGTAACCTTTCTCTCCGTTTCCGTTCTTGTGGTGTTTCCTTCCTTCCTTCTTCCTTCCCTCCCTCCTTCCTTCCTTCATTCCTTCCATCCACTGTCGTGTTTCTGCCTGTGTCTCTGTCCACCATTGTTTCTCCCCCTGCCCATTTCTCACCGCCTCCATCCCTCACACCTGCATACCAGCCGGGAACCACAGGCTACAGCAAATCATAAATCCAGCGGACCCCTTGGCAATCCAGGCCGATGTGCATTGGACACACATTCGTGGGAAGGAGGAGGAAGAGAGAATGGTCCCCACCTCAGAGTCCTCCACTTCCAGAGGTAACTGCCACGAGGCCAGGTCCCAGCGTGCTTCGGAAGCACTTCACCACTCCTGCTACAGAAAACCCTTCCTTGTAGGAACAAAGCTGTGGTTTGACCAAAGAATAAGAAGCACCAGAATTTTGCATTTTTCTGATGTTAAATCAGGACCACTTCCCTGCTGCTCAGTCAAGGATACGTAGTGTTCTGTGGCTTCCAAGACAGGCTTTTAATCCACGGATACAAAACAGTAAAGTGATCCTGACCTGTAAAACTCAGTAATCCACCCTGTTAAGTAACACTCCTCTGAAGAGAAAAGGTATTTCTCTGGGGGATGTCTGCCTGTAATTGTGTTGGGAAGAACACATCTTTAGAAATGAAATTAAGATGAGATGTCTATCAGGGAGGCCCCTAAAGTCTCTGAGTCAAAGATTAGATTGGATAGTCTATTTCTGTTTCCCAGTAAAATACAAATAATTCATTTTCCTCTTTTTTTTTTTTTTTTCCTTTTTTTTGTTAGTCGTGGGACTTGAACTCTGGGCACTGTCCCCAACCTCTTGAGCTCAAGGCTGGCGCTCTACCACTTTGAGCCACAGCGCCACTTCTGGTTTTTCTGGTGGTTCACTGGAAATAAGAGTCTCATGGACTTTCCTGCCTCACTGACTTGGAACCATGATCCTCAGATCTCAGCTAGTCTACTCAGCTAGAGTAGCTAGGATTACAGGCGAGAGCCACCAGCACCCAGACCTTCTTCTTTTCTTCTTCTTGACAAAGTCTCACTAAGCTGCTCAGACTGTTCTTGAACTGGCAACCCTCTTGCTTAATCCCCCAGAACAGATGGGACTAAAGGTGTGCACCATGGTGAATAGCGGTAGAAGTAAACCAAGGAGCCCAATGAGGAGTGGTGGCCGCGTGTGATCCTCAGCCACCTCTTCTAAACAGGGGACCTTGGCCTTGTCACGTGCAAGTGTATTGATTCAGAGCCCACTCACAGCCCCACGCTGGACTCATTCTCCCATTGGACTTTCACCCTCTCCAGCTCCAAATCTTTGCAGGTAGACAACACCAACCTCTGTTAATGGCTTTCCCACCACTGTAGAGAGCAGATGTACACAAGCTGTGGAAGGAGACCCTGCTCACCAGGCATCAGGCTGCCTGCAAGATCAGGACGGATCGGAATGTCTGCACCCTTGGGCCCTTCTGGCCCCCCAACCCCTCCTTGGCTTTCTCTCTTTTCTCCTTGTCCAGAGTGTCCACTGCACAGGCCAGCAGCACACCGGCAGTCCTCAGTACCAGACAGGCTCTGTCCCATTGACTTCAGCTCCTCCTCACTGGGAACGGACTGCCGTGTTAACTCCGCGTTTATCGTTTGTTTTAAATTCAGTGCCTGGCCTTCCTTCCGTACGCCGCGCAGCAGTGCAGGCCTGGCTGGAGACGGTCTCCGGAGGTAGTCTGGTGATGTTTGCCCCCGCCCCACTCACCGTAACCTCTCTCTAGGCAGCTCTGCTGGTGCCCTAACACCGGGACGGTGGTCCTGTGGCCGCTGCATGTGAGGGCGGAGCCAGCGGGGTGGGGCACTTGCATGGCTGGTCAGGCCGGCCCCCTTGCATGGACCCAAGCACTTCCCACCCAGGCCGACTACAGACCCACCATGAGCTAGGACAGAGAGGCACCTTGGCTGATGGATAGGGCGTGGGGGGAAAGGCCGGAGCGGAAGGAACCTTTTGCACTGAGGTTCAAAGTGTGTGTAACAACTGACTGTGAAGGCAGAGGAATAGATAGTGTTCTAGAAGCTTGCCCAAGTCAAGTGCTAGAGAAAGGAGCAAGTCGCAACTCGGGAAGGAGCTGAGGTGCTAGGGGCTCAGCTCTATCGTAATCCTAGCGACTCGGGGAGGGGCTGAGGTCCGAGGATTATAGTTCGAAGCCAACGTGGGCAGAACAGCCCGAGAGATTGTATCTCTAATTAATCTGCAAAAAGCAAAAAAAAAAAAAGATTGACTGGAGGGATGGCTCAAGCGGTAGAGTAGCCATGAGTAGAACAGGCATGCAAGAGCACGAGGCCCTGAGTTCAAGTTCAGGAAAGGTGTAGAGAAATTTGCCAGGGGTGGGGGGGCAGAGGGCAGACTGAGAACCACCGTGTGGCTCCATTGCTGGCCCCACATAGCCACCGTGTCTTTAAGTACTTAGAGCCCTTGCTGGTCCTCCCTGAGTTCTTTGGGAAATGGCATTTCTTCAGGAAGGGCAGTTGGTGCTCTGAGCGCTGTGCAGTCTCCATCTCTACCCCAGCATCACACCAACCGAGGATCCTGCACATGTGCTCCAAGCACCACCTGGACAGTCCCTCTGGAATGGACTGGCATCAGCTGATCTCTGCCACAGGCTTCTTACCAAGCTGCTAGCCGCAGGCAGGAGACACACGCGTCATGGGAGTTCACTGGCATCCAGTGCAGCCCCCCTGAGCCATCAGCGTGGGGGACAGAGCACAGAGCCGGGGACAAGGCTAAGAAGGAAGGTCCCTCAGCTGGCAGCTGAAATAAACACAAATACTGGCTTTGCAGCGTGCTCCTCACCTGTGTGGCCGCTTCCAGCACCTTGTGCTCCTTCTCCACTTGGACTCCACCCCCCCCCACCCCCCCCAACCCCGTTCCATCGCTCAGGCTGCGTCTCTTTCAGTACCGGCTGCTGCCGCTGCTTCAGTGATAGCACTCATGTTTGTTGTTTCCTATGTGACCATTCCTTCCAAGGTGCCCCAAGGAGTTAGAACCCCCTCCCTTTTGACTCCACGGCCAGTGTTTCTTAGTAGGAGCTCCAAGTGGGAGACCCGCGTGAAGAACCCAGCAGGCAGGGGCAGCCAGGTCTCCAGGGACTGACCTTCTGTGTGCTCTCTTCCAGCTTACTTACCAGGCAGAGCATAAAATTGCCACCTGGGTGCCAGGCACTTGCTGGTTGATCATTCAGGCACATCAGCACCAGAGAATGCCTGATGAGCCAGGGTTCTGTTCCCACTGGACGTTTTGTTCTGACGATGAGCTCGTGGCGATGAGCTCGTGGCCTTGGCCTACAGCTCAAGTCTGGACCCAGACCAATTGCTGTTTTTTGGTGGGGTGTTTGTGCCTCCAAGGTCCTGTTCTTTGCTCTTCAATTAACTGTCCTCCGTGAGTGGCCAACCTCAGTACGATTGCTCAAAAGGTTTTAATCGTGGGGCTGGGAAGGTGGCTCAGTGGTAGAGTGCTCACCTCGCATGCATAAGATCTTGGGTTCAATTCCTCAGCACGACAAAACACAGAAAAGCCGAAGTGGCCCTGTGGCTCAGGTGGTAGAGTGCTAGCCTTGAGCTGAAGAGCTGGAGCTGAAGAGCTCAGGGATAGCTCCCAGGCCCAGAGTTCAAGCCCCATGATCAAAAGAACAAAAAGCAGGTGGGGGGGGTTAATGTGTAGAAATGCCATCATTATAGGAGAGCAGTTTGTCATTGACAGCTCCCTTGGCTGCCCTGGTATTTCAGTGGCAGGTGGCATTAACTGCCAACATAGAACTTACCTTGGAACACCTCAACCAGGACTGTATTCTATTCTAAATCTGTTCCCCACTGTTCAGTTTAATTTCACGAGTTCTTCATAGATTTGAACCATCATCTTACACATTGTGCATTAAATATAAATATACTTCAAGGAAATGTAGAAGAGTGAACACAAACATCATCTCAGTCAATAAAACATGCCAGCACCTTTAAGGTGTCACTTCCTGGTCACCAAAGGGAAGTTCTTGCGATCTGGAGTGGCCCTGTCCAGCCTGTTCACATATGAGGCAGAGGCTGTAGTGAGGCAGTGCCCATGGTTCGGGGCAGTTTTGCAGCCTTGAAGGGCTACTCCAGTCTGGAAAGGGAACTTTACAGATCCCCTCACCTGTCCACCTGCTTTCTCAACTCCAAGAATAGCAGCAGCCTCTTCCAGGGAAGGGTGGGGCCCTCAGGAGCTCCCCCAAGCTTTCCCGCGCCCCTGCATGTGCCACAGTGACTAGATTGAGCAGCAGCGTCCTGTGCAAGTCACCTGAACTGTCAGGCATCGACTTCCTTACTCCAAAGTACACAGTAAGAGTGGTCCATCCAACTGCGTATGATGAGAAATAAGTGCTCCAGGCTTATGAAATGCTGAGCGTAGTGTCTGGCTCACAGGCACTGGCGATAGAAGCTATCATTCTAAACTTCCAACAGTCCCACAGCAGCTTCCCCTCTGATGGGCACAGACTTGAGGCAGCCTGCAGGGGAGGAAAGGACGGGGCCTGGAAGGAGGAGGAGGAAGGGCTCTCCGCTCTTCACTCTGCCCTACTCAAATGAAGCAGTGGCCTGGACCCTTCTTGTGCTGCTTGGAGTGCCCCCACCCTCTGTGGGAGGGGCTCCTCCCTCTTTCCTATGGCCATCTCATGGCTGCCCTGCAAAAAGCAGTTCTCTCCCCCTGTGCAGGCCGTCTATCCATCTGTCCGTTCGTTTCTTCCTGTTCTTGAACATCTCTGCTTTACAGCCCCACTGGACGAGAATGACCTGGAGGAGGACGCAGACTCCGAGCCAGCAGAGACAGAAGGGGAGGCTGTGGAGGATGGGGACCCCGGAGACACTGGTGCTGAGCTAGATGACGGTACGGAGCCTCGGCCTCCACTCCTATTCCTCCCTGCAGGCCAAGACCAGAAATACCCAAACAATCTACAGTGAAAGCTCAAGGAGGCAACCCATAGGGCTTCTCGACTTGGAAGTCTCGTCTTCCCTGTCAAAAGCGTAGCCTACATTCACAGAGGTTGTACATCATTGTGGTTCTGAGCTGGAACTTGGCAGCTGAGGGCTAGAGGGCATTTGAAGAATTTTAAGAACTGCTGTCTCAGGCTGGGAAGGTGGCTCAGTGGTAGAGTGCTTGCCTCACATGCATGAGGCCCTGGGTTCAATTCCTCACCACATAAGCAGAAAAGGCCGGAAGTGGCACTGTGGCTCAAGTGGTAGAGCGCTCACCTTGAACTCTAGAGCTGAGGGACAGCTCCCAGGCCCAGGCTCAGGCTCCACAACCAACCAAAAAAGAACTGCAGTCTCATTGGTTGAGGGCAGGGACTAGACTGAGGGAGTTACAGACCTGGCCATGGTGTTAGGCTGTAGACAGTTTGGCAAAAGGGGAAGGAAGTGGAGTTCAGGAAGCAAGGCCTACCATCCCTGTGCACACCCAAAGCTTTTCTTCCTGTCATGGTGAAACTGGGTTTTTAGACCCCAGGACCAATCCCCATGTTAGGTCCATCTGCTCCGCCCCATGTGCCAAATCAAGAGACATGTGAAGGGCAGAGAAAGATGGAAGACAGCACTTCATGCATCTTCAGCCATCTTCACGGGTGCTGACGTTGGCCTCAGGTTAAATAGGGAGAATCAGGTGCACAGGGTGAGAAGGGTTTGCACGTTCAATGAGCCTCAAGTCACAGGTGTGTTCTGGTTGGCTGTTCCCTCCGTACTGGCCTCTGGAGAGCTGGCCAGTTTCCTGTTGCTTTTGGCTGTTTTCATCAAGCTCATAGGAGACGGCATTAGGGGTAGTTTGCCATTGGAGCTTGAACTCAGGGCCTGGGTGCTGTCCCTGAGCATTTTTGCTCAAGGCTAGCACTTTACCACTTGAGTCACAGCTCCACCATCAGCTTTCTGGTGGTTAATTGGAGATTAGGGTCTGACAGGCATTCCTTTCAGATCTTAGCCTCCTGAGTAGCTGTGATGAGAGGTGTGAGCCACTGGTACCTGGCTGGTAGTTTGCCTCTTGTCATAAATCTCAGCCTTCTGAGTGGCACAGCGCTGCTCAGAGACGAGTGCTAATCTGTGCCCGTTGTCTCCAGATCAGCACTGGTCTGATGACATCCCATCTGACGCTGAAGCAGGGCTTCGGGTGCTACCCCCGACAGAGGCAGAAGGGGAGCTGGAGCTGAGAGTATCAGAGAACGAGGAGGATGAGGAGCTTCCTGCCTTACCAAAGCAACAAGAGAGAGGTGGGTCTGCTGCCACTGGCGGGAGACACAGTGTCCCCAGTGCTGTGGGGACCACAGAGCCAGGCAGGTGGGGCAGGCCAGGGCCCAGCCCCTCCCTTCCTCCACTCCCTGCTCCCCCCTCCTGCCCCACGCCACAGAACTCTGCAAATGCCTGGCCTGCAGCACCTTGCCTTGTACTGTTTGGGGTCGTGAGAGGGTCGTGTCCGCTCAGCTTGGAGTTCCGATGGCCTGCTGGCACAGGAGGGGACGGGGGGGGGGGTGCTTGGTGATGCCATCAGAACGGCCAGGGCACGGAGCAGTTGGCTCTCTGAGCCCTGTCCGCCTGCAGCGCCCGGGAAGGAGGGGGAAGGGGTCCCCACTTGGACATGAGTGCATCTCTGAGGGCCGATTTCCTCCTGACATGACTGTGACCTTTCCTTTCAGGTCCTTCCCAGGTCTCCAGCCCCATCCACGCTCCTCAGGAACAGGCTGCTCTGCTCACCCCAGCCCACAGCCCCGTGGTCGAGGTGAGGCTGCGGGGTCGCTGTGCGTGACCAGGAACTGATGGCCCCAAGGGGAAGCAAGGGGGAAGGCCTGTCTTAGGGGAAGCAGCCTACCAGCTTCCTCATCTGAAGAAAAAAAAATTTCACTTTGTGCCAAGTAGAGCTGTTGACAATAGGAGTGGCCTTGGGGTTCTAATTCAGGTCCTTGGTATGAATAGAAAAGGTAAGTTCTAATGAAAGCAGCTGGGCATGCTGGTGGCTCATGCCTGTAATCCTAGCTACTCAGGAGGCTAGATCTGAGGATCACGGTTCAAAGTCAAGTAACCACCAGAAACCTGAAAGTGGCACTGTGGCTCAAATGGTAGAATGCTCGCCTTGAGCTGACAAGCTCAGAGACAGCAGTGCCCAGGCCCAGAGTTCAAGCCCCATGACCAACAAAATAATAGTAATAATAATAATAATAATAAATTATAGGATCATGGATTTATTCTGATAGACACATCTTGTGTTAAAATAAATGCATGACTATTTAACATAAGCATATGTTGCCAAGGCCAGGCTCCAGTGTTTCACACTAGAGATTGACAGTTCAAAGCCAGCCCAGGTTAAAAAAAAAAGTCAGACTGTCCCCAAAATAACCAGCAAAAAGCCAGGCTGAGGGTGTGGATCAAGTGGCTTGAGCTGAGCAAGTGTGTGGGCTCTGAGTTCCAACCCTAGTACCAGAAGAGAAGAGAAGAGAAAAGAAAAAAGTACTGCACCCTCCACACATACATGCAGGCTCCCAGATTGCCTGTGGTATTCCATAAAAACAGCTTATCAGTGTCCCAACAGTTTCTGAAATGTGGTTTGGGAAATAGGATCTAGAAGGCCAAGGGGGAGCGTGGTGTGGACAGACAACAGGCCTGGGCCTCTGAATACCAGCCAGCACAGACGGTGCAGTGACTGACCGGAGAGGTCACCGTGACACCAGAGCCTTGCGCCTCTGAGCTTCTTGGGAAGGACACTGTGGTCTGCATACTGTGCTGAGTGATCATTTTAAATGTCCTCACTGCTGGCCCCACGGTGGGCCAGTAGGGACCACCAATATCTGGTTGAACAAGGCTGGATGCTGAGTGTATTAGCTGCGTTGGCCAGGACTCGAGTCAGTGGACAAGCTCATTAGATGTGTTTGAGATGACCCAAACCCTGTCTATTCAAACCAAGGGGAAGGATTCTAAAGAGGGAACAAGTAGACCAGAAAATGAGAAGCCCTTCAAATAATAGCTCAAAGGACAGAGAGAGGAATCTATCTCCACACCACACCGGCCCTGTGAGCGGCCGTACTCCCTGGGGGCTGCTGCTGGCTAGGGAAGCTCTGGCTTCTTAGCAGCTTCTGTCTTTCTTCTCTGTAGGGAACCCAGATCTCTTCGGTCTCTGCTGCCACCAAGGTGAGACTCCCCGAGGAGCACCTTTTCCCTCCATCTCTACTCTCCAGAGAGAAGCCCAAAGCCGGAGCCTCTGCAGATCCGAAGGCAGCACGCTCTCCCATCCGATCACAGCCCATGGCTCTGCCAGAAGCCAGGTCACCAGCCGACTCCCAGCCTTCAGCGGCTCTGGCGGCACCACTGGCTCCCTGTGCACCCCCTTTCCCCATCTGCTCTCAGCCCCAGCTTTCCTCAGAGACCACCGTGCCCTCCCCCACCCAGTCCCCCATACGCTTCCAGCCTGTTCCTACCAAAACATCCACCCCCCGAGCCCCTCTCCCTGTAAAGAGCCAAGGTGACCCCAAGGACAGACTGGGCAGCCCTCTTGCGGCGGATGAGCCCGTACGAAGGAGTGATCTGGTGGAGGAGTTCTGGATGAAGAGTGCAGAGATCCGCCGCAGCCTTGGGCTTACACCCGTGGATCGGAACAAAGGGCCCGAGCCCAGCTTCCCCTCACCAGCCCTGAAGCCAGTGTCCCTAAAGTCCTACTCTGTGGAAAAGTCTCCTCAGGACGAGGGGCTCCATCTTCTGAAACCCCCACCTGTACCTAAAAGGCTGGGCCTTCCAAAGTTAGCAAGTGATCAGCCATCCCTGCTGACTCCCAAGTCCCCTGACCGGGAGCTGAGGAGCTCCCAGGAGGAGCGCAAAGACCTGTCCAGCAGCTCCGGCCTGGGCCTCCATGGCAGCTCTTCCAACATGAAAACCTTGGGCAGCCAGAGCTTCAACACCTCAGATTCCACCATGCTCACCCCGCCTTCCAGCCCACCTCCGCCCCCACCTCCCGATGAGGAGCCTGCAACTTTGCGAAGGAAGCCCTACCAGACCCTGGAGTGTAGAGAGGTCCAGCCCAAGGCCTCGGTCATCCCACCTCCCCCACCCGCCCCATTTATGCGGCCCCCACGGGAGCCGGCCCAGCCTCCCAGGGAGGAGGTGCGCAAGTCATTTGTGGAGAGTGTGGATGAGATCCCCTTTGCTGACGACGTGGAGGACACTTATGACGACAAGACAGAGGACTCAAGTGGGCAGGAGAAGTTCTTCACACCCCCCTCTTGCTGGCCCCTGGCCAAAGAGAACGGGCAGCTGCCTCCTGTGGAGAGCCGGGGCCAGGCCCAGAAGAGGGGGCTGCCCCAGGTCTCTGCCGAAGCCAAGGAGCTGGCTGAGGAGCGCATGCGAGCCCGGGAGAAGTCCGTGAAGAGCCAGGTGCTGAGAGATGCCATGGTCAAGCAGCTGAGCAGGATGCAGGGGATGGAGATGGCGGGTATGGCCTCCAGATCCCGGATGGCACCCTTGGCATCCTCCAAGGGCAAGGAACCCAGGTCTGAGTCCCCCACTCACCTGGGCCTCAGAGCGTCTGAGCAGTCGACCCTGAAGCACGAAGCTACCAGTGAGGAGGTTCTCTCCCCTCCGTCAGACTCAGGGGGTCCAGATGGCTCTGTCACCTCATCTGAGGGTTCCAGCGGGAAGAGCAAGAAGAGGTCATCCCTCTTCTCCCCGCGCAGAAATAAGAAAGAGAAGAAGTCCAAAGGGGAGGGACGGCCCCCAGAGAAACCCAGCCCCAGTTTCCTGGAAGAAGCAGCCACAAAGCCCAAGTCCCTGTGGAAGTCGGTCTTCTCTGGGTACAAGAAGGACAAGAAGAAGAGGGGCGATGAGAAGTCCTGCTCCAGCACCCCGTCCAGCGGTGCCACCGCAGACTCGGGCAGACATGGGCTGTCTCCTGTTGTGAGAGCAGGTATGCCAGCCTCCCACAGACCCTGGCAGGGTAGGCGTGAGGTCTTCCCTCAAGAGATCTGCTTCCACCTGCTGCCCCCCCAAGGGTTCTTGGGAGAGAAGAGAGCCACGCTGTGGTGTCTGGAGTACATCACTCCTCTCTGACAAGATAGATCTAAAGCCTGCTTGAACCTGGCTGAGGGGAAGGGCAGAGGGCGTCTTGCTGGGAGGTCCTGCAAGGAGGTGTCTATCTAGTGTTGACTGCACCTCCTATGGATGAGAATCACTTAAACTGAGAGTAAAGCTCTCCTGACCTCCCCGGCTGTCCCCATGGCTGTGGACGCTGCTCACTTGGCCTCTTCTTACCCCTGCAGAGCTGCAGCTCCGGCGCCAGCTGAGTTTCTCTGAAGACTCGGACCTGTCCAGTGATGATATCCTCGAGAGGGCCTCCCAGAAATCCAAGCGAGAGGTGGGGATCCAGTCCCATGGGGCTTGGGGGAGAGGGGGCAGAGATCTGAAGTTAAGGTGGAGAGTGGTGTGGGGTAGGTTCTCCCCTTCTTCCCCCTCAAACAGTGGAATGCTAAGCCAGTCCTGGGTGGAGGAAGAGCCCAGGAGGGGTCTTTCCTCAGGCCCTCTGAACACGTTCCTGTGGAGAGGTCAGATCCAGGTGGAAGGTTTTATTTCCTCCCACGTGGAGCAGCACTGCCTGGCCCGGCAGCAGGAGAAGGGAGTGGAGGCCGGTGGGAAAGGGCTGTGGATGGGCCTGGCCATCCTGCCTGCTTGGTATGTCTGTCAAGCAGAGAGGACTTCCCTGCTCCCAGAGGCCTCTCGCTCCTCTGGGGCTTGGGAGAGCTGCCCCTCAGTCCTGCTGAGGCCCTTAAAAGACCCTTCATTGGTGGCTGTCCTGGAGGGCTTGTTCAATCTTTTGGTTTTCAAGGTTTGGACAGTGAAGCTGGAGGAGGGAAAGGATTAGAGAGAGGTCTAGTTGTAGTGTGATATCTGTCCCAATGATGGCAATTGGACAGGAACTAAAGTCCAGAAAGGCCTGAGCAGAGTCAGGGCCGTCCCCAGCCCCCACTAGCCCAGGCCATCACCCTGTTCCCGTGCGGCAACAGCCTGGCTGACCACCTACCTTTTGGGTTTTTTGTTTGTTTGTTTGTTTGGTTTTGTTTTGTTTTTGGTTCTGGCATTTGAACCCAAGATCAAACCTACTACTTAGTTTAAACTCTACCACTTGAGCTATGTATGCTCCAGTTTCGTTGCTTCGTTTTGTTTATAGGAATTATTAATAGTATAAAGGAGTTTGATCATGAGCTGTACTTTGAACAAATTTACTCATTTCCTTAAACTTAGCCTCTTTCTTCTCCGTACTATTTCAGATAGTACTTAGTGACTTTCATTTTGTTCAAAACTGTATAGGTGCCGTGTGCTGGTGGCTCACACCTATAATCCTAGCTACTCGAGAGGCTGAGATCTGAGGATCACGGTTCAAAGCCAGCCCAGGCAGAAAAGTCCATGAGACTCTTATTTCCAATAAACCACTAGAAAACTGGAAGTGGAGCTGTGGCTCAAGCGGTAGAGCACTTGCCTTGAGCTGAAGAGCACAGGGATAGCCCCCAAGCCCAGAGTTCAAGCTTCACGACCAACAAAAAAAACCACTATATAGGTAAAGCCGGGTGCCAGTGGCTCATGTCTGTAATCTGTAATCCTAGCTACTCGGGAGGCTGAGATCTGAGGATCATGATTCAAAGCCAGCCCAGGCAGGAAAGGCCATGAGATTCTTATCTCCAATAAACCACCAGAAAACCGAAAGTGGCACTGTGGCTCAAGTGGTAGAGTCCTATCTTTGAGCTGAAGAGCTGAGGGACAGCGCCCAGACTCAGGGTTCAAGCCCCAGGACCGACCAAAAAAAAAAAAAAAAAAGAAAAGGAAAGAAAAAACTATACAGGTAATATGCTTCAAGCATCTCCTTTCCCCTCCCCCCAGCCTCCTTTTGGACTCCTGTCCAATTATTATTGGCAGTCCTGTTTTAGACTTAACCTTCCTTATGTGAGCAGAAGCACACAACATTTGACAAAAAGCTTTCCTACTTTCTTTTTTTGGGGGGGTTCTGGTTGTGGGGCCTGAACGCTGAGCCTGGGCGCTGTCCCTCAGCTCTTCAGCTCAAGGCCAGCACTCTACCACTTGAGCCACAGTGCCACTTCCAGCTTTTTTTTTTTTTTTTCCTGCTTATGTGGTGCTGAGGAATCGAACCCAGGGCCTCATGCATGCAAGGCAAGCGCTCTACCACTGAGCCACCTTCCCAGCCCCTCCTACTTTCTTTACTAAAAGGCTTCCCCCAGCATTCTGTATATTTCCCAGAAGAGCTGTTGGAGCATGGACTTGAGTATTTTCCATCAAGAGGCAGCTTTGAATTGTTGGTCAGGGCTGGGCTGTCTGCAGATATGACTTCCATAGCCTGCTTTTAGGTCCTGCCTCCCAGCCTGACCCTTTTTTTCTTTTTTCTACTCTTCTTTTTTATTTTTATCTTTTTCATTTGGTGGTGGACAGAGGTACAACACTGGGGTTTGAATTCAGCGTCTACTGCTAGGCAAGCATTTCACCATTTGAGCTACTCCTTCAACCCTATTTATTCTAGTTATTTTTCTAATAGGGTCTCAGGTTTTTACTCAGGCCAACCTGGGCTAAGATCTTCTGATCTTTGTCTCCCAAGTAGCTGGGATTCGATTATAGACAGCAGCCATCAGCTCAGTTCAGTTCCCCTTTCATTAACTCTGCAAAGTAGAAAAGGGTGGTTCACTTATTTATCTTGTCCTCTATACATTTACCTCCCTGACATGCCAGCCTTTTCCCCTGGACACCTAGAATGACAAGCCTTACCTCTTGTTCTACTTAGCTACAGAGCCAGGCCTCCCGAGTATGCACTGAGGGTAGTGGAGGTCTCCGAGGCTGTGTGTTCTACCTCCGGGACTCATTTTAACATACCTCCTGTTGAACAAACCTCCTACTGAGGTTTCCCTAGCAGTAGCTGGTCCTGAGCCAAAGATTGCTTCTGGATTTGCATGTAGGTCTATAAACATATCCCAGTGTTGCAGGTCTTGGGACAGCGTTGCTGTCTTGGGAGTTTGGTGAAGGGTGGAAGTCTGTGAAGAAAAGAGAATGTGGTCCAAAGTTCCCTTTATCTTCATGGTGAGCCTGAAGAGGTTCAGGTAGTGCCACGTTGGTCAAAAAGGTCAATCTGGCTGGGGGCTGGGGGCTCAATGAGCCTGTGAGCCTAGCTACTCAAGGAGCTGAGATCTGAGAATTAAGGTTCATAGCTATCCCATGAATGAGTGAAGCCCACTACCAAGACCACCATTGCCTCCCACTGAACGGCGGCTCCTTGCAGGCATGCGTTACAGAGGAACACACCCACCACACCCCCGCCCGGCCCTATGAATAAGTCGTGGGTACCAGTCATAGATGTTAATACTTTGTCAGGAAGACTGACAAGATTTGAGGGATGCTGAGGAAGAACTTGTTTATACTCAGCAAGTAGAGAAGTAAACCTCAGTCTTATTGAGAACTGGGGGTCACTCAGACGCAGCTGGCAGGTGGAGCCCATACCCTGCCGTGCCCTCTCCACGCAGCCCCGTGTAACATTGTGGCAACAACAGTGTGTTTAAGTCTCGTGTGCATTTTAAACATCTAACTTGATTTTACTCCATTTCTGTGTTCTATTTTAATTTTTTTAATCATCATTATCATTCCTATTCTGTTTTGTTTTCTGTTGCCATCCCCCTAAAAGTTGATTTATATACCACACGCCTTGGCATTCAGGAGATCCTACTCATCAAAGGTAGCATCCCATCCCCCGGCTGGTCTCATTGCATGCCTGTCTGTGATTAACCCTCAGCAGCCCCGCTGGCCTGCAGGCACACCCTCACTAACTTCATCCCTGCATGCAGCCGTAGCCGCGAGACTCTTTAGCCGTGTCACGAGGGAGAAGGAGGATGAGACACCGGTCTTCACTGGCTTTTCCCCAGGTGCGGGTGGGGCAGAGCTCCGCTGTGGCCCGGGAAGCCCAGCGAGAGGTGGTCACCAGCCCACAGCTGTGTGGTCTGCAAGGTGAGCCGCTGGGCCCCTGGAGCCCCACAGCTACTTACGACTGCCTGTTGCCTGTTCTCTTGACCCTCCAACCGCCATTCACGTTCCTCGAAGAAAGCTGATGAATCCAGACTCCCAAGTTGAACTTGGAAGTCTCTTTTAAAAGTATGAAAGTACCCTCGTTTGGTGCCCTGAATGAAGGCAACCATGGCTCCCCAACCAACACGCAGCTCTTCCACAGGACATGCCCAGTCGCCTCCTCCGATCTTGATGGCACTGCCCCGGCCAGGCCACTTCCTCTCTGTGACGACACTTGTCTCCTTAGACCCCAGAGGTCCCTGAGGATCACCTCTGCAGGCCCTTCTCCCACCTGTGCTAGCTAGTTTAGGGTTCACCTAGATTCAAAATAGAAGTAACCTGTTTTCTCTGACTTCGGTGTTAGTTCTTAAAAGAACCTAACCAGAATACCGCTCATCTGGATTTCGATACCAAAGAAAATGAAAGGGTTTTGACTTTTCAAACCTTTTTTCCTTTCCTTCAATTCTGAGATGCGGGAGGCTAGGGAAAACCTTTTACCATGGCATTTACCCCCATGAGGCCTTAAAAACAGTCATCCTGTGAGAAGCAGATGATGCCAAGGATAAAGGTTCTAAGACCCCAGGACCTCCCGTCATTGTCACAGAGGGAAAGTGTCTCTCTTTGTGGGTCTTCAGCTGTGCCTATGGCATTAGGGTTCCAGCAGGCACAAGTGCCCATGAAGTCTCTGGTTAAATTCTGCACACCCTGTGCCCTGCTGTCTGCCAGGTCCCAGCCACCATCTCCAGCCTACATGCACCTGGCTGAGGCGATCTCTCTTTTCTGTCCAGCCAAGAACCTACACAGAGGAGGAACTGAATGCCAAGCTGACCCGGCGTGTGCAGAAAGCAGCTCGGAGGCAGGCCAAGCAGGAGGAGCTGAAGCGGCTCCATCGGGCCCAGGTATGATACAAGCTGTGGGCCTGACCCACTGAGTAGCCGGCCAACCCATACAAGCCACAGGCCTGGCCCGGTAAAGCCGTGCCATGGGACACAGGCTGCTCCAGCATGTCCTTGTCCAGAGTACAGGAGGGCAGAGAGGTCCAAGTGGAGGCAAATAGCATGTCCCTGTCTCCTGAGCTGTGACAGCTGCACGCAGCAGCCAAGACCCGAGCATACAACAGCCAGACCCCATACATGGTGGGGCTGTTGTGAAAAGGAACAGTCACACTTGGAGCTTCTTAGTCTAGAATAGTCAGGTCGCCAACTGTTTCACTTGTAAACAGTGTGCAGAGATTATTTGTGTCTTCTAGTTTCTAATGGAGAGGAGAGCTTAGGACTGCCCCAGTCATCAGCCTGTTTTCAAACCTTGCATCCTAGACCATTATAGGTTCCCCCCATCTAAAACTTGCAGAGACAGAATTCCTAAGGACCCCTCCAGTATGTTACCAGTCTCATCATCAGGAAAAGTTTGTGGGTTCCGTATTTGAATGCTTCCTGTGGTGGTTGACATACAACTCCCACCAGGGAACTGCTGCAGGGAGGGGGCCGGCCCTGCTTCTGCCGGCGTGTTGCCTGGAGTCTACTCAGCAGAGGAGTGGGGAGTTACCAGGTGTAGGCGCCTCACTCTGAGCATGCCCGTGGACCAGAGTCCCTTCCAACTGTGTTGTCTTTATCCCTTCCTGGCTTCATACAGCATAACTTCCCTTCTGAAGACTGTAGGTAAGAGAGCTGTAAGCTTACACTGATGTTTTTTGTTAGATCATCCAACGGCAGCTGGAGCAGGTGGAGGAGAAGCAGAGGCAGCTGGAGGAGAGGGGGGTAGCGGTGGAGAAGGCGCTGCGAGGTGAAGCAGGTATGGTCAGGCTGCCTTGGTAAGGCGGCATGTTCTGGAGCAGAGCCCATCCTCCCCACTGGAGTAGCCCAGTTTTGCATCACGTCTTTTGCAAATCAGCTCCTGTACCGGCAGAGTTTTCCGGGTCCCTGTGTCACTGACATCTGGTGCTTCCTGTTAGCTAAAAGAAAAGCAGCTGTGTTGGGGCAGCCCTGAGGCCCAGGCGTGCACCCCAGTCCATTTCTTAGCTTGCCATTTCCTTGTAGAACAAAATCTCAGGCCCTGTCATCTGTTGGTGGCAAGCTCTGGGCTTTTTCCTCCTCTTCCTCCTCCTTCTCTCCGTCCTTTTCTTTAGGAGAAAATAGCTGGGAATGAGGGAGATTGTACCACAAGGAACCATCACAGAACTGCACTGGGTGGGCTTCCAGCCCGCTCCCCCAAGTGCCCCTCCTGCCCATAGTTCTCTGGTTCTCTCTGCCCCAGTTACACACCTACAAAGCCCATACCATCTCCTTCAGATGGGGCTGTGGCCCTCAGCACTCACATCGCATTCCAAGCGAACCCAGGCTCTGTGGCCATTAAAAGCTGGACTAAGGGGGAGGGTGGGAGAGGCTGGGAGAAGACTTTGGTCAGCCAGTGTGGCATAGACAGTGAGAAGTGGCTGTGAGGATCACGGGACTCCCAGGCTCGGCAGAGAAAGCAAGGATGCCCTGAGCCATCACTGGGCCCGGCCCAAGAAGCCCTGTTGGTTCAGGACCTTCAGCCACTGGGCCAACCCAGATCAGGCATGAAGTGACTGACCTCTGCTTTCTTGAGAATTCTGTGTTATCGAGTCTCTGCATGGGGAACCCCTGTCTCTCTGCAGAAAACGCAGCCTGTTGCTGTCTTGAGGCTAGGGAGAAGGAAGACCTCTCACCACTTCCTTCCAGCATGGCATACCTCCTAGCAGGCAGGCTGTATGTAGGACTGGAGAAAACCTGGTAAGAGGCCGCCCAGGCCGGGGTAGCCACTGTTATGTGGCCTTGCTGACTTCATGGTGTGGGCTTGGTGTTGAGACGGATTCTCTGGTGCTGCAGTGCTAGTTTGTGTGGTAAGGAGCAATGGCCAGGTATAAAAGCAGCCCAGAAATCACAGCTGACCAGCGCAGGATGACCTTCAGGTGAAGAAATGGGCCGGGGGAGGAAGGTAAGGGTGTAGAAGTTCTTGGTTTTGAGCCTCACCTGATGCTGGGCCGTCAAAGGAAATGTAAACATTTCAGCCAGCTAAATAGAGCCCCCCATGCCAAGAAGGCCAGAGAGTGCGGCTGTGAGTCAGGCACTGGCTCCTACCCTGAGTGTGGAGAGCCAGCCCGCCTCGAAGGGTCCCAGGCGTCCCGACGCGCCTGTGACATCTTCAGCAAGCAGGCTCCTTTCCCTGCCTTGCATGCTCCAAGCAGCCACTTCAGTTCAGCTTGAGCCCTGGCACGAGAGACAGCTCCCAGTGAGAGTGGACCACAGGGCTCTGCCCTCCTTGGTTTTTCTCTTCTGCAGAAGACCCCAGGAAGAGTCTGGACCCATCGCACCCTTTCTGCAGATACTTGAACTGTCACGGAAAGTGATGGCTTTATCCCACAACACCCATCAGAAGTACTCCACAGCTGTGTCCCTCTGCATTTGTAGTCACAGAGGAGAGTTTTCCCTTCACTCAGGCTCTGGAGGGAGCTCTGCCCCCCACCCAGGTTCTTGGCCATCTGTGTTGTGGTTTGTGGGAAGCACTCAGCTTCCTGCAGCTGCAGTCTCCATTTGTGCTAAGACATTTCTCTGATAGGTACATTACTCCAGCTGTGGCCCACAGGCCAGAGAATAACACCACTAAAGATAGGCAGAGGAGGGCCTGCATATGCAGTTCACTGGTTTAGTACTTGCCTAGCCATGGGCAAGGACCTGACTGCCATACCCAGAACCTCAAAATGAGTTGAGTGGGGAGAGGAAGTGGTGCTGTGGCTCAAGTGGTAGAGCACTCCACCTTGAGCTGAAGAGCTCAGGGACAGAGCCCAGGCCCAGGGTTCAAGCCCCACGACAGACAAAAGAAAAAGAGGTTAAGACAATTGGATTTTCATAAACGTGTACAACCTGAATTTTATGTAAGTCAGTGATTTCAAACATGCTTTTAGCAGCAGACAGCCCTTTGTGCCAGATTGCAAGTTCAAGTTTTAAATGCAAAAGAATTACTCTAAAATGTTTTAAAACATGCACACACGTGTGCACACATACACAGCAACAACTTGAAAGCACAGATTCCATCCAGGAGCTGCAAGCATTCCCAACGCCGTGAGAGACTGACTGGTGAGTGCAGGTACTTGCTGCAAATGCCTTGTTCAGCAGCTCACCTGGAAATCTCAGAACACCTGCACAGTATCGAGACCGAAAGCTCAAAAATAGAACAGTAGCATTTTTTTCTATCACTGACAAGCCTAGTAGCAGTTCATATTCTCTATAGAAAACCAATCCCAGATAAGAAGCTACCAAATACACATAAGCAGAAAACCCAGCGGTGCGGTGGAGTGGTGAGGAGCTGTGGTTGGAAAGGCGCTGCGCTGCCCACCGGAAGGGGACCTGCAGCTTGCTGTGAGGCCAGCCCTCCTCCATGGGCCCACACAGTGGGGCCGTGAGCACCGCCCTTGCTGGCCAGGACATAACTAATTCTCCTCCTTCCTCTTCACTGGGACAGTTACAAGGAGTTCAGATACTTGTACACAGAGTGCAGAAGAAGTGTCCTTCTGGGGGTCCCAGAAAAGCAGGTTGAGTCAGCAGCACAAATCCATGCACTGATGGTTCTTAGTGGGCTAAAAGCTGCTGTATAAAGCACTTGAGCATAGTGTGTCTTACTTAAGTATTTAACAAGTCAGGTACTTGGGAGGCACTTGGAATGCTCTTTGACAAATTCTAGGCTCCATAGAAGCTTAAAATCCAGCTCTGCTCCAACGCTATCTATAGGTGAGGCGTCATAAAGACTTTTCAACCAAAGGCAAATCTGTTCAGTTTGTAAAGTGAGCTTTGGGAGTTCTGTTGGGAATTTTTCCCACGATGCATTCAGAAAATCCTATGTAGTGCCTTCTACTACAAGAATTTATTTCAAGATCCATTATTTTCATTTTCGTACCTTAATACACAATTTCCAAGACATATTGAGTGCCAGGCGCCCGTGGCTCATGCCTATAATCCTAGCTACTCAGGAAGCTGAGATCTGAGGATCCAGGTTCAAAGCCAGCCCGGGCAGAAAAGTCCCTGAGACTCTTATCTCCAATTAAGCACCAGAAAACTAGAAGTGGAGCTGTAGCTCAAGAGATAAAGTGCAAGCCTTGGGGCTGGGAAGATGGCTCAGTGGTAGAGCGCTTGCCTTGCATGCCTGAGGCCCTGGGTTCGAATCCTCAGCACCACATAAGAAAAAAGCCTGAAGTGGCGCTGTGGCTCATGTGGTAGAATGCTAGCCTTGAGCTGAAGAGCTGAGGGACAGCGCCCAGGCCCAGAGTTCAGGCCCCACAACCGGACCCAAAAAAAAAAAAAAAAAAAAAAAAGTGCAAGCCTTGAGCAAAAATGCTCAGGGACGGCGCCCAGGCCCTGAGTTCAAGCCCTATGACCGACAGGGGAAAAAAATGGTAATGGAGTATCAGTCCCCAGTGACCCTTCTCCTCCCTGGTAGAGACCTTCTTTGAAGTTCGGTGGGTGAACTGATCACTCCTTTCTCTCTACTTCTGCATCCCCTTTCTCTGGGTAGCCTCCCTGTGCCTAACTGGACCATTAGGACGGAACTTGCAGCTGAGCCTTCAGCTGAGAGCCACAAAAAAGCCAGTTGGAACCTGACATCTCACTTGACAATCTGCCCTCTGGGGAAATCAGACTTTGTTAGACAAGTTTCCCTTCCAGAGAACAGTCTGATACAGGCCTACCACCAGTTGGCCTCTCTTTTCAGAAGCTGCTCTGTATCCCTCACAAGGATTAACTTCAGAGCCTTTGAGCCTAGGGTGAGATCAAGACTTAGCAGATTTCTGGTCCTAGAACATACGGGAGCTTCTTTGCTTCTGGAATCCTGATTCAGACTTAGGCTCACTGGATGAACTGGCCTTCAACATGGACTGGAAGCCATGCGGTATGGCATTCAGCTTTCTGAAGTGTCCATGGTTGAAGGGGAGACTCTGAGGAGGGCTTCCAGAACCAGCACCCAGATTGCAGGTCTAGAAGAAGGGTGACACAGCTGAGTCTGCATGTGCTCTGGAAGAGGAGGACCTGCTCAAGGCCAGCCCTTGCAGGCCCAGACTTCAGGTGTGAGATCGCTCCCTCCCGGAGCAGCCAGAGGAGCTACAACGCTCAGAGTGCCTATGGCCACAGGCCTCAGGGCAGAGGGTGGGGCAGGCGGGTGAGGACGTTGCCTGTGTCTAAGGAGAACTGCTGGCTGAAGCCAGGAGCTCACACCTCAGAAGAAGCTTATCTGCCAAAGAAGCTTTCTGAAGGCGTGTGCAGTTCCGCCCCGTGGGGGTCACGTACACAGTTGTCTGGAGCTCCCTGGCTGTGTTCAAAGCGACTTAGGCTTGCAGATATTTCTAGTATTGAGACTGGAGTTCCTGCCCAGGAGGCACTGGCACTGGCCATCAGCTCGCCCGCTGGTGTCCAGTCACCCCCCACACACACACCACGCGGGACCGAGGTTGCCTGCACGCGTGCATGCGATCGCATGCTCCCCAGCCGGCCCTGCTCACCCCCGCACTGACCTGTACGCCTCTCTCGCGCTTCCCTGGTGGCTTCGGGCATGGGGACGCAGGGTCATCTAACCGAGTAACTTTCTTCACCGATTCCTTGTTGTAGACTATTGGGGAGAGTCTTATTACAGTGGCCTCATCGACTTGCACCTGGGTGGTATGTATAGCAGCGTCTGTTGCACTAACCCTGCAACCCTCTTCCCCTCTGCCCTCCCCAGGCCTTGCTCACAAAAGGGAGCAAGAAGCCAGCCTGATAACCAAACTGCAACAGCACAAACCCTTTTCCATCCTCAGTGGTAAAGCACCTGCCTAGCATGCATCAGGCCCTGGGTTCCACCTCTAGCACTGCAAGCAAAAGCACACAGACAAGAAAGGAGCAGCATGTCAGATCTCATGTATGCTCTAGATAGCTTTTAGAGGCCGGAGGTGTGACTCAAGTGGTAGAGCACCTGGCTAGTGAGCATGCAGCCCTGAGATCAAACCTCAGTACCACCAAAAAAAGAAAAAGTTTCTGTAAAGCTGCTGCTGCTTCGAGATTTTCCTCATCAGCCTTGCGTCCTGGTCCCCTTACTGCTGGCATTCGGGCGGCAGCATCTACCCGCTCCAGTCTGCCTGACTTGTGTCTCGAGTCTCAGCCCTCACACCGTGTAGCTCTCATAGTGACTAGGAGGCTCACTGTCAGCCACTTAGTAAGCGGGCATGTGGTGGTGGCGAGGCGAGTGGTAGAGCATGTGCTTGGCATACACAGGGCCTGGTACCACCACACGGATAAGGGTGGGGGCAGGGGAGAGCTTGGCCTGGGCCATTTCACATGTGAAGGAGCACTCGGATTTCCTTCAAGTCCCGGTGCACGTGGGTAGCTTCACTAGTGTGATTCTGCCCAGTTCACGAGCGTGTGGCGAAGTTGGGAGAAGTCCCTTCCTCCTCCACGCATGTCCAGAACTCAGCTTGTACTTGTCAGGGAAGGTAGGAGAAGCCACGGTAGTGGTTTTCCACCTATGGGCTCTAAGCCAGCAGCAGCAGCAGCTGCTGCCTCACTGTTACACAGGCAGAGTCTCAGGCCCCTCTCAGAACTCCGTAGGTGAGGCCTGGGCGCCCCCCCCCCCCCCCCCCCCCCAGTGTCAGGAGACCCAGCTGATGGTACCTCGAAGGCCGGGAACTCCAGCTAAAAAGAAGTTTAGCAGCTGGGCACTGGTGGCTCACACCTGTCATCCTAGCTACTCAGGAGGCTGAGATCTGAGGATCACAGTTCAAAGCCAGCAGGAAAGTCCGTGAGACTCCCACCTCCAGTTAACCACCAGGAAACCGGAAGTGCTGCTGTGACTCATGAGCAGAAAAGCTCAAGGACAGCACCGAGGTCCTGAGTTCAAGCCCCACAACCAACCAAAAAGAAAAGGAAACAAGGGCCTGCTGTTGTGCTAGTGCAGGTGGGAGTCCCCCAAAACCACGTGGGGCCCCACAAGGTACACATGTGCCTTCATTAGCTCTCCCCGGGCTCCCTGGGGCCCCTCTGCCCCTACTGACAATTGAGGTTATAAACAGCCCTCCGGGGGCTGGGAAGGTGGCTCAGTGGTAGAGCACTTGCCTTGCATGCATGAGGCCCTGGGTTCGATTCCTCAGCACCACATAAGCAGAAAAAGCTGGAAGTGGCGCTTTGGCTCAAGTGGTAGGGCGCTAGCCTTGAGCTGAAGAGCTGAGGGACAGCACCCAGGCCCAGAGTTCAGGCCCCATGACCGACAAAAAAAAAAAAATAATAATAATAATAAACAGCCCTCCGCAGGAAGAATGCCCATACCCCTGCCTTAGAGAACTGGCCAGTCCAGGTCTCACGCCCAGACCTTGGACAGCCTCCCCACGGAAGGCTGCCTGACAGCAAAAGGAATGCCCAGCTCTGGTGCCCAGGGTAGGCATGGGTTCTGGCTCCTGCTTGTGACTGGGCATACTGGGGACTCCAAGTCTCCTGAAAACAGAGCTAATAAAGACAATATCCTGCCCCATTTGTTTAGCCCATCCTTTTTAGAAGATAGATGATAGATAAATAGATAGATAGAAGCCAGGGCAAGGCAGTAGTGGTAGAGGGATTGCTGAGTGCATATGAGACCCTGGGTCTCATCCCTAACAGCACAAAACAAAAAGGCCCTAATTCTGACTCCTGCTAGCACGGTGCCATACGCTCAGTTACCTCCACCAGTCAGCAAGGGCGTGGCGTGGTCTCTGCTCCCAGGAGTCCCACCTGGCTGCAGACTCCCTCAGCATCCCAAGCTTCAGGAATGTTGGGGCGCCCGTTGCGGCCACTGACACGGAAAAAGGGCTGGTGCTTCCACCCGGTTAACACATCCCACCTGCCTCATTTCCTGACTCTCTCCTCCCGCCCCCTCCTAACACTGCCTAGGGACGTTTATCTCAAGGTGTAAAAAGACTTTTTTACATCCAGAAACTCAGGGAAGGAGCTGCCCCGGCCTCCTCCTTTATGTGTTCTGTCACTCAGCCTTCCCAGCTTGAGATGCTGGCTTTTGCCCAATGGATAGTCTTGTGTATGTGTTGTCTGCTCTCTGTACTCTACCCTTCAAGTGAGAAAATGGCAGCGGGCTGTTTTCGTTTCTGTGACTCCAAATTCTAGTCTTTTGGATTTACGTTGTCAAAAGATTCCAGGGGGGAATGACATAGAAGAAAGAGGCTGTTTCTTCCAGTTTGTAGAACGCATCTCTGTGGAGTGGATACCTGGTAACTGCTGCTTGACTCACACCACTGCCTCCTTCCCGCTGCCCTGTGTGCTCCGTGGCCAGGCCCCCGAGGGCTCTGCCCACAGAGACCTGCTGTGCTCCTAGCCAAGAGTGGAAGAAACATCCCTTTCTGAAGGAAGCCTCTGGTGCACTTGAGGCACCAAGCACACATCGCCAGGCCCCAAGAGGAAGAGAGAAACGCCACAGTTAGAACCTGGTGTTTCCTTCTTGGGGCACATGGTAATACTCGTTGGAGGAAGGCAATTCAGTTTTTGAAAATCTGAAACTTAAAACTTGTTGTTTCTTCTCTTCCTGCCTCCCTAAGTCAGCAGCAGAAATCTTATTTCTCACTGACAGCACTCACCACAATTGGTCTACAATTCAGCTCTAGATTCCTAGAGTTCTAGGAATCAGGTTTCCCCAAGAGGACCAGACCCTGGTCCCTACCCAGTGCTCTTCCAGTCCACTAGAAGGCCTCAGCAGGGTCTTGAAGTGACGTAGATAACTATTGAAAGGCTCCAGGCCTAAATTAAAAGTCCCTTTGAGGATGGGAGTGTAGCTCAGTTGGTAGAGTGTGTGCTAAGCATACAAAAAGCCCTGAGTTCAATGCCCAGCATTCAAGAAAAAGAAGAGATCACCAGATGCTGGTGGCTCACGCATATAATCCTAGCTACTCAGGAGGCTGAGATTGGAAGATCACGGTTCAAAACCAGCCCATGCATGAAAGTCTGTGAGACCATTATCTCCAATTAACCACCAAAAGACTGGAGGTGGATCTGTGGCTCAAGTGGTAGAGCGTCAGCCTTGAGCGAACAAGGTAAGGGACAACACCGAGGCACCGAATTCAAGCCCTATTACCAGCACCCAAAAACAAACAAAAAAAAAAAACCAAAAACATCTTTTCTGAAAAACTTAGATCCTGATTTCTAATTCTAGGGGAACTCCCCTCCCCACCTTGATTTGTATCTCTCAAAAGGAAAGGTCTAGAAATGTAACAGGAGGGACTAGAAAGTGGCCTACGCCAGGCCTGCCCTCTTCCCACTTCCTGAGGGACTCTTCCTGTGCCATTTTTATCTTTTAACTTGGTTTTAGTAGTTTTTGCTTGTCTTGTTAGGTTGAGAATTAGCTTAGCTCTGTTTTTGCTTGAAACTTGGAAAGCCTTCACATTTCCCAGAACACTCCTGGGAGAGGAAGTGTGTGCGTACCTGTCTGCACATACACTGGGCCTGGGTTCTACCCTCACATTTCCCAGAACACCCCTGGGAGAGGAGGTGTGTGCATACCTGTCTGCACAAACACTAGGCCTGGGTTCTACCCTCACATTTCCCAGAACACCCCTGGGAGAGGAGGTGTGTACGTACCTGTCTGCACAGACACTGGGCCGCGATTCCAACATCACATTTCCCAGAACACTCCTGAGAGAGGAGGTGTGTGCGTACCTGTCTGCACAGACACTGGGCCTCGGTTCTACCCTCGTTGTTACCGTTGTTGCCTTCCTTTGCCGACAGGCAATGGCCCCAGCCTGGACATTCCTTCTGCCCTGAGTTTTCAGGAGAACAGGCCTACTGGACCGGCAGTGCTCCCCTGTCATGATGTTACTCACACTGCAGTACTGCAAACCCACCAGCATTGTGGTTGCCCTAGGCCCACGCAAAGGCCAGGCATTGACATTAACCAAATAGGCTTCTTGGGTTAGAAAGTGAGATTTGTTGAATATGAGCTTAGTCAACTAAGATTTCGCTTTGTGTCAGACTGCATAATACTAAAACAAGACAGACTTGAAAATCAGTAACTGTTGAAAATCAGCCTGTTTCTAACACTGTACTCACCAAGAGTTCTCTGGGCTGGGGGGGAGGAGGAAAGCATGGATTTGGCTAGTATGCATGAGGCCCTGAGTTCTAATCCTAGCACTGCAAAAATAGGAGGTGGGGGGAGGGAGAGAAGGAGATGGAAGGAAGCTCTTCTACACCACACGTGTTACTCTGCAAATTTAATAAATTGAACAAGGTGATGAGTGGTAATGCCCCTGGTATTTCTTAGGAAAAAGTAGGCAAAAACGCTGTAGTGTCTTTAACAGGAACTGGATAGAAAGTGACCCTGTGTTGGGTCACTTAGTAAATACATTGCATGAAATAAATGAGGTGAGAGCTGCAGACCATGTGCCAACCAAAGTGAAACTCTAAAATGCAGCAGACGAATAAATATACCTCCTTCCTGTCCCTGACAGGATGATTCTCAGGCCAGAGGGAAGTCAGAGTGAAAGAGTATCTCCTGGTAGACGGAGGATTTTCCAGAAGTATAGCTGAGAAGGGAGAATTCACCCTGGAGCTGTGGACTTGGTGCATGAAACTGTCAGCAGGGAAGATAGGTAGAGCCAATTTGCAGCTTATGAAAGGCTATTCTGTAATACAGGCAAGCTGGTTTGGGAATTTTTCTGTTACTATGTGGGACAAATGGTGGCTCACCTCATGGTGCTGTGGATAATGTGGGACCTAGCCAGTGTATCGTGAGGAAATGCAGCCTTTCACGCCGTGACCGCTGGGTCCGCACGTCTCCTTCACAGGTCCTCCTCACAGTCTGCCAGGAGCCGATGGCACAGACCCCTTTGTCCAACAGAGGGGGACTGGACGCCTAGGTAATTAAAGAAGTGAATGCCAAGATGGGTTAGGGGCCCCAGGGCTCATTCTCAGCGCCTTCCCTCATGGCCAGGAATCAGATGACCTGCCAGAGTACTTTCCTGCTGCAGCTGCCTTCACCTTCTGCTTCCAACCAGGCAGTGGACCCTGATAGGGTGCTGCATGCCTGTAATCCTAGCACTTGGTAGTCTGAGGCAGGAGGATCATGAATTCAAGACCAACCTGTGTAAGATAGCAAATTCTAGGCCCGCCTGGGCTACATGCATAGCAAGAACCTATGATAAAAAGAAAAGAAAGGAAGGGAGGGAGGGAGGGAGGAGGGCACAAAGGATCACAGGTGTGAGCCCTTTGAGAGGAGGAAATCAGGAAGGTTGCCATGTAAGGCCTGATCAAAAACATTCACAAAACTGAATCTCAGCAGAAAACAAAAACATGGCGTGGCGGCTCACACCTGTTATTTTAGCTACTCAGGAGGCTGAGATCTGGAGGGCAGTGAGTTGTGGTTCAAAGCCAAACTGAGCAGAAAAGTATACAAGACTTCATTTTTAAATGAACAAAAAGTTGGGCTGTAATCATGGTTCAAGTGGTAGAGCATCAGCTTAGCAAGCATGAGTCCCTGAGTTCAAGATGAGAGAGAGAGAGAGAAGAGAGCATACATGCACAGAGCTGATGGTACATGTACCAGATACTTGGTAAACATTTCTTACGTTAATTATTAGTTTCTCACCTTGTGCTTAGAATAAACCCATGACCCTTCTAAGGTCTATCTAGTTGCTTCTGACATTAGCAACCGTGCAGGGTCAGAAGGTTAAATATAATCAGGCAGAACTGAATGGCTGTCCTAGAAGGGTAGAGCCAGGCTTTGGGCTCAGGGCAGAGCTAGGCTTTGGCTTGGTCTCTCCGCTTCACTTCCAAAGCCTTTCTTGTAAGGACAGCACTTGAACCTTCTCTGCCACTCAGCCTCTCGATTAGGGTTTAGAGATTTTTAAATATTAAAAGGACTAATGTACGTTCTGTCTTAAGTCTCAGGTGAGCACCCAAGCTCAGAGTGTGTAGTTCAGTGGTAGCACACTTGCCTGGTAGGCCTGAGGCTCTGGGTTCACCCCCAGCACCAGAGTGGAAAAGAAAATTAACAGTGAGGCAGACCATGTTTCTCACATCTCCATAAAAGGCAAAGACATTATGACCCCAGTAGCCAGCAGCCTCTGACCTGTGCCTTGTTCATGCAGTGATTTCTGCTTCTAGTCTAGCCTGGAACTTCCCCTGTTCAGTTGGTTTCCCCCGACACACCCACCCCATTTCTGTACCTTGCTTATGCAATGATGATTTCTGCTTCTAGTTGGCAGATTTCACACACACTCACACACACCATTTCCTTTTTAAATAGCATCAAAGAGGGTTGTGGGTCTGTTGGTGGTTGTTTTTCCTATTTTTAAGAGAGTTGCACGTTCATCGTGGAAGTCATGTGTAGCCACAGGGCTGGGCCTGGGCCTCTTGCTTTCATCTGTTAGGTTACTGCCTTTTTCCTTTTTAAAAAAAATACTATTTCACCGGAGACTGTCCCTTTTCCTATTTTCATTTGCTAACTTTATTTTGGGGAAGTTGGTCATGACATTGGAACTCTGGGTCTGGGCGCTGTCCCTTGTGCTCTTTTGCTCAAGACTAGCCATAGCACCACTTCCGGTTTTCTGGGGGTTTATTGGAGATAAGACTTTCACGGCTTCACCTGCCCAGGCTGCCTTTGAACTGGGGTCCTCAGATCTCAGCCTCCTGAGTAGCTAGGATTACTGGCATGAGCCACTCATTTCCTAACTTTTATTGTCAGTGTTCTTTTTTTTTGGGGGGGGGGGGGAGTGGAGTGTGTGCCAGGCCTGGGGCATGAACTCAAGGCTTAGGTGCTGTCCTTGAGCTTTTGTTCTCAAGTCTAGTGCTCTACACTCAAGCCACACCTCTACTTCCAGCTTTTGGTGAATAAATGGAGCATGACTCGTGGATTTCTTGCCTGGGCTTGTTCAGGTCTCAGCCTCCTGAGTAGCTAGGATTACAGGCATAAGCCACCAGCGCCCAGCCATCAATAGTCTTTTATCTCCAGTTATGTGCTGTTTCAGAAAGAGTGAACAAGGAATGTGGCTAAAGCTATAGTCTGAGGTATCAGAAAGCAAAGGATGTTTTAAATATATGTCACCTACTTGATTTTGGAGATGTGGTGCATGTGTAGTGTCATTCTCCCCTGCTGATGAATATGTATGCAGTTCTTTTCACAACCTAGCCTACTCATGTGTTAGACAGTTAATTGACATTGTTAAGGGATTTATCTAGGCATTCTGAGCCTTAACATAGACTCTATGCTTCAAAACAGGCTGACAGCCCTGTGCCAGTGGTTCACACCCATAACCCTAGCTACTCAGGAGGCTGAGATCTGGGGATCATGGTTCAAAGCCAGTGAGGGCAGGAAAGCCCATGAACCAATAGAAAACCGGGAGTGGTGCTTCGGCTCAAGTGGTAGATGGCTCACCTTGAGCTGCTGAAGAGCTCAGGGACAGCGCCCAGGCCGAGTTCAAGTCCCACACTGACAAAAACAAAAACAAACCAGGATGAGTAGATCTAAGCCAGAGCGAGTTTTGTTCTATTTTGTGTTGTCTTTAAGGAAAGAGAATCTTCTCCCCTGTCTCCAGACATCAGCTGGTCACCGTTGTGTCTGTTGGGAGGCCTGGTGGTATCACCACTTCACATACTGCCTCTGGCTCTGGTTGTGAGGTGGTGCCAGCATGCACAAACACGCGGTGCAGGACAGCTTGAAGGAAGGAGAGTGGTCCTTACCCTCGCTCCCCCGTGATGCAGGGTGGCCCCTCCAACAGTGGTTTGTCTGCTTGGCCCTCTTGTTGACTCGAGCCGCTCCCTCAGCCCTTCTCCATGGTTCCCTAGACCTGTCCTTCCTTGGGCTTCACTGTCCCCCGTGTGTGCTCCTCTGGTTCTGTGATGGTCCCTTGCTCTGCTCCTCTCCCTCTTCCTTTGAGTGGCCAGCAGGGCTCCCCGGGGTCTGAAGAGGTCTCTGCATCCTGCCTCCTTCCAGCTCCCCCTCTTGGTCTGGCAGCAGTCCACAGTGTAACAGCTCTGGATAGCTCTGGACCCCTCCGAGACAGGAAAGGGCAAGAAGAGCAGGTGGTTGGCTGCCCAGGGCACAAGGGAGCTAGTGATGGGGTCTGCGGGAGTGCCTGTGTGCCCATTCCCCCCGCCATTCCCCCCCCCCCAAGCTGGCCCGGCTCAGGACGCAAAGCATCGGGGGTATCACAGCCCTGCAGGCCTTTCCGTGGGTACAGTGGCCACGGGTAGCACTTGAGTTTGATTTGGCTGGCGACCCCATGTTACCACCTCCACATCTAGCCACAGCCGTGGCCGTGGCCGTGTGTGTGGTGTGGATCCCATAGAGATGGGCAGACCCACAGGAGCTTTGAGACCAAGACCCCAGTGGACGCTGTGTGGTGACAGCCCAGCATTACTGCTCTCCCCGTAAGGCGACCGCGAAGGGCAGGGCCGGGCCTCCAGGAGGAAACCCCACTCCTTTGTGAGGCCACGCACCCCCGTCAGCCCCCACGGCCGGGCACCTAGGTTTGCTCTTGTTCAGTTTCTGTGCTGAAAAAAAAGGACTTGATTCATTTGTAGACTTTGTTTCCCCTGTTTCTGCTTCTCCATTTCTTGTATTATTCCTTTCCCTCTGTTCTTTTCTCACGTTTTATGCTTTTTGTCCTCTGCTTTTTTTTTTTTTAATTTAATTTCACTTTCTCCCTTTCCCTCTCCACCTCCAACGTCCTCCTCCTCTTTTTCCTCTTCTTTTTTTGTCTTTCTCCATTTCCTCCTCCTCTTCCTCCTCCTCCTCTTCCTTGTTTGGTCCTTTTTGAAGTTGAGCCCAGTGGCGGGACTCCACGGCGTAGACCTCTCTCCTTCTGCCCTTGCTGTGTCCAGGAAGGTAACGTAACCTCTTCCCACCTCATCCCCACTGCTTCACGGGGTTGTAGCTTCCAAGGTCCCACGGGGAGCCGAAGCCCAGTTGTTCTTTCCTTCTCTGACCCACGACAGCCCTTTCTGAGAACGTCACGAACATGTGGCAAGCCCCTACAAGGCACAGTATCCCTTAGACTGTCTAAGGAATGGTTGGGAACGGAGGGAAGCTGTTGAGCCTGGCGTCCAGAGGCTACTAAACTCCTGCGGCCCTGCCCACATTGGGCCTTGGGGCCCGTGAGCTCCCGCCCACCACAGGGGAGCAGGAGCATGGAGCCAGAGCCACCCTTGTGGCAGCCATTTGTATTGCTGGAGTCAAGGAATACTGTCCTTAGGAAGCCTGGTCGACACAGACACCCCTAAGGTCTTTTCCAAGGGAACCACTAGAAGCAAACTTCTCTACCTTGTGTCTTGCTGAGTGTGTCTTGTTTTGTTTTTTTTGAGTCTGTCTGGTTTGAAGTCTTGTGATGAGATTGTCGTTGACAAGGCATGTGGGCATGGGAGGGCAGTGTGGCCATGACTAACCCCTGCTCTCCATGGCTCTCCCCACCCCTCCATCTCCCCTTACTCATCGGCTGTGAACAGGCTCCACCGAGGCTCATGAGGGGTATCCAGACGTCCCCCACCGGTGGAATTTTCCTGTCTTGATGTGCGGGGAGGCCGGGAGGGGAGGAGTGGGAGACTCGGCGGCGTGCTCGCGGTTTGCATGCCACGCGGGCTCACTGTGCAGAGATGCCCCAGAAGGAATGCGTGGAACCGGGCTGCAGGCTGCTTTAAAGCCAAAGACCCAAGTCTATTGGATTGGGTGAGGAGAGACCTTGGGCCCCAGACAGGACGGCCACACCGCAGCCGCAGCAGGCTCCACGGCCTGGGGAGAGAGGAGTTTCCATCTAGAAAGCAGGGCTGCGGGGCAGGACAGGACCTTACACTCAGGAGCAAAGGCTGCAGCTGGGCCCGGAGGAGACACACCCTGCTGGTGTGGACCTGAGTCCCTTTGGCCTCCAGAGCAGCTACTAGCTAAGGACTACCTGGCTTAGATATGCATGTGCCAGAAAACACTGCAGCAGCTCTTCTGCTTTGTTTGGTGCGGGATAGAGATGCAGCGTGCAGCTGAGAAGGAGGGAGGGGAAAGCCCAGGAGAGGCACCTGCCTGAAAACATAGTGTACTCCCGTGCTAAGACACCCTGAAATTCTGCATAAAGTTGATGTTGGGCTGGAGGTGGAGCTCAGTGGGGAGCGCTTGCCTGGCATTCCAGAGGCCCTGGTTTCCAGACCTAGCACTGCAACATACATTTGATGTGTGCACACATGACATTTCTTAAAAGAGTTTGTAATCAAAAAATATTCATGAGCCAGGTGCTGGTGACTCACACCTGTAATCTGACCTACTCAGGAGGCTGAGATCTGAGGATCACAGTTCAAAGCCAGCCTGGGCAAGAAAGTCCATAACACTCTGATCTCCAATTAACCAGAAAAAAACCAGAAGTGGAGCTTTGGCTCAAATGGTAGAGCTCTAGCCTTGAGCAAAAGCTCAAGGGAGGGCATCCTAGCCCTGAGATCCAGCTCCTTTACCACTAGCACAGAAAAAAAAAATATGAATGAGCCTCTTCTGTGATCTCTGAGGCAGGAATGTACTCTCCTTGGCTGGTTTGATCCTTGGAAAGTATCCTCCCACTGCAGTCAAAGCCAAGGGCCCAGTCTCCTGTTGGAGACTAGTTGTGATTAATTCAGAGCAGCCCACACCAGCAGGTACTGCCTGCCCCAGAGCCAGCTGCCGGGACTGGAGTAGATGAGAGCCCTTTAGATGTGTCTTATAGATCTGCACTTGTCCTGTTTGTTATACCAGTTTCCTCCAAGGAGACCTCACACATGGTGACAAGGTAGGGAGGCAAGCCAGGTCCCAGTGGCTCACACCTGTCATCCTAGCTACTCAGGAAGCTGAGATCCGAGGGTCACGGTTCAAAGCCAGCTCGGCCAGGGAAGTCTGTGCGACTCCTATCTCCAACTGATCACCAAAAGAAGCCAAAAGTGGAGCTGTGGCTCAAGTGGTAGAGCAATATAGCCCTGAGCAAAGGAGCTCAGGAGCAATGCCCACCCCAGGATCAGCACCCCACCCCACCCCCAAATAAAAAAGAAAAAGAGGCAAAGAAGGGCCTGGTAGCTCATGGCTGCTATAATCTTAGCTACTCAGGAGACTGAGATCAGTAGAAGTATGGCTGAAGCTCAGCCCAGGGAGCAAAGTTCAGGAGACTAATCAATAACGACAAAAAGCTATACATAAGCAATAAAAGCGAGCCAATAAAAAGCTGGGTGTACAGCCTGAACCATCCAAGCAAGAGAAAAGAGAACCCTACCTAAAAGATGTCCAAAGTTCATACCAGTGGCCAAGGTCTAGAGTCCTAGCTACTCCAGAAACTGAGACTGACAAAATAGTTTGAGGCCAGCCTGGGCAGAAAAGTTCACAAGACCCATCTCAGCCAAGAGCTGAGCACGGTGGCGTGCACCTGTTCCTCTAAGTCAAGAAGCCTAAAGCAGGTGAATTGCAATCTGCCGCGGCAGAAAACAGGACCTTATCTCAAAAATAACCAGAGCCCCGAAGGGCTGGAGGTGTGGCTCAGTGATAGAGCACTCACCTAGCAAGTGCAAGGCCCTGAGTTCAAGCCCCAGTAATGCCCAAATTCGTAATGATTAAAGCAGAAAGGGCTGGAGATGCAGCTCAAATAGTCGAGGGCCTGTCTAGCCAGCACAAGGTTCTGTGTTCAAAGAAAACAAAAAATGGAAGCAAAGCAGTATAAGATTCTAAAGACAGCTGCTGCACAGAAGAGGCCTGGGAAGAGAGGACGGTCTCCTAGTGGAGGTGAGGGCGGGGCCTCACCGGACAGACGGGCAGCGCAGGGTTGGTGAGGCCTGAGGTCGGGATGGTTTGGGGGCCTGGCATTCTCTGCCCCTTCCCAAGGCTGTAGGCAAACTTCGGGCCTGGCTTGGAAGTGTTCCGGCAGCATCTTGCTCGGCTCTCTTTGCACATTTGCCCCAGTGTGATGAACCCTCCCGGCTGGCTGGACATAGGAGCCGTCCCGTGGCCCGACACACCCCCTCTCTCGCAGGCATGGGTAAGAAGGATGACCCCAAGCTGATGCAGGAGTGGTTCAAGCTGGTGCAGGAGAAGAACGCCATGGTGCGCTATGAGTCGGAGCTGATGGTCTTGTGAGTCTGGGGGCCTGGCTGCGGGAGGGCCGGGTGGAAGCCTGGTTCCCTGTGGCTTCGCAGAGGGAGGAGGTTGGTCCCCACGTGACGGCCGCTGTTCCCCTCCCGTCCCCCTCCCCGCAGTGCCCGGGAGCTGGAGCTGGAAGACCGGCAGAGCCGACTGCAGCAGGAGCTGAGGGAGCGCATGGCGGTGGAAGGTGAGTGGGCAGGGCCTGGGGGAGGAGGTGGGGTGAGCAGTGCTCCACAGCGGCACCACTCATGCCTTTGGCCACGTGGCAGATCATCTGAAGACTGAGGAAGAGCTGTCGGAGGAGAAGAAGATCCTGAATGAGATGCTGGAGGTGGTGGAGCAGAGAGACTCCCTCGTGGCCCTGTTGGAGGAGCAGCGGCTCCAGGAGAAGGAGGAGGACAAGGATCTGGAGGCCGCCATGCTTTGCAAGGGCTTCAGCTTGGACTGGTCCTGAGCCCAGCCTGCCCTTGCAGTTGGTGGATTTGGCATTGCCTGACCCTGCTGTGTGCTGGTAAACCGCCCGGCGCTCTCAGGCGTTTGAAGCCGGACACCCTCGCGCGCGGGCGCAGTGAGGAGAACCCCCGGGGGATGGCGACTTGTCTGGGACGGTTCCACCCCCTGGGAAGGGGCCACCGGACCCCCACGCCACGGGGAGGAGCAGGGTGGTTTGAGGCACACCTGCACGGTCCCTGACTGCCACTGCTGGAGCCTTTGCCTTCCACTGGCACACGTGGTAAGAGCCTGAAACAGCGCCCTCTCCTCAGAGCCGCTGCCGCCGCCTCCACCACCACGCAGAGCACCACAGAGCAGGCGGTCATCTTCATGCTCCCTGAAGCACCACCAAAGAAGGGCAAGTCACCCTACACAAGAGAGATGTGGACAGCAAGGACAGCGGTGTTGCTCACCTCAGCCTCACGGGGAAGCTGAGTGCTGGGCAGGGTCTGGATCATTCTGGATCATTATGCAAGTCAAGAGGACGTGGGCTGGGTCTATCCCTAGTCCTGCATCATACATTCGACCCTCCCCCCACAAGTGGCCAAATGCCCAGGCCTCTCACTGGCTGTGGCCTGAGGCCTGTGTATTGCTGCGTTTTGCTTTAGTTCACAGCCATTTTGACACTGGAAAGTACTGACTTTGTGGGGGCCGTGGGAGGCCTTACACATCGAGGTGTCCCCCCCACCCCCATCAACGGGCACTGTCCTGGCACAGCACCCATGGGGGCAGGAGGGGGCCGCCCTTGGCATTTTCCTGCGTTTGCACCTTGAAACGAAGCTGACGATCTGGCGAGACACTCGGCCACTTCGGACCCTTTTGGTCAATTAACTTATTTTTTTAATACTTGAAAAGAAGCCACTTCATTTTTGTACCTTTACTAGAGACACTGACCACCTGGCACCTGCGCATAGGATTGAGAGAGATCTCTGCCCCGTCCCATGCAGTCTGACCCCAAACTGACTGAATGCTCGTGACGTGCGTCTATTTATTATTAGCCTTCTTCAGCGTGTTACTGACCTGGTCGGCATCAGGGAGCAGCTCAGAACCCTCCCTGTCCTAACTGCAGCTTTTCTGGCCTCTCCTTTAACTGTCTGCCTCCCTGCTCTACCCAGATCCCTGTTCTTGCTATGCACTGGGCTTCTACATCAGAATAGTCACTGTTCATGTACTTCCCTGCCATGGGAGGCCTGACCAGGAGGTAAAGGTGCTGCTGCTCTGGTCTCTTCCTGTTGGGATCTTGGCTTTGAACCCATTTTTTCCTCAGTTTCGGTGCCAGGATTTCATCTCCCTCCACACGTAGGTTACAGAAAGCTTGGGAGTAAGCCCTTGTCCAACTGGCTGAGACCAAGTCGGGAGGCCTCTGCCATCAGTCTAGCTGATGAGAGCACCTTTGCCCAGCCAGCCTGAGGTCCAGCAGGACAGGGACATATGTCCTGCCCCCCCACTGGGACTACGATTTAGGATGGTTGCCAACAGACAGTCGGACAGCTACAGCCTCAGTTTCCTGCTCTGTGCTAGGGACGGAGTGGGTTGGCAGAGTACTATGCATGTCATATCCCGCTCCATAAGCCCAACGATCCAAACCGTTTACTTCATGTACAGTTCATGGAGCCACTGGCTGAGAACACCGGGCGCCAAGGTGCTAAGTCTACCAAGAGAATCAGCACATTGACATGCAGGGCCAAGTGCACCTGGATGAGACTGATCCAGAAGGCCCGGGGCATCCCTGCTGCCCCTGGCAGGGAAGGTCCAGTGTAGAGAAAGGGCCTCTGGCTGTTCCTGAGAACAGGCCAGGCCAGCGTCCCAGGCCGACCTTGGACATCCCATAGGAACCACACTGTGCCTCAACTTGAACATCCATCTAACCGCAAAAGAGCAAGCAACCCATCTACTTTGTCTAAAAACTGCCATCTCTTCGGTGGAAATCCAGATGTGCCGCTAGCAACCATCATAGCATGGATGTTTTCCGAGCAGGCAGCATCTCCATTTCTGTTCTTTCCCCAAGTGGGAGGGGAGCATGTTCTGGGTTTTCACCCTTCACCCCAGCCTGCCGGTCAACTTGGACTTTGGACAGGACCCTCTGCCGGAGTGGCCTTTTCCCTGACCCTGCCTTTCTCTCAGATGCCACCGGCCAGCCCCACAGCATTGCTCGCGTCCATCTCTGTGGCTAACCCCGAACAAGGAATCCAGTTCCAAAGTGACTAAGGGGTGCAGTTGTAGTATGCTGCCTCAAGTGGCCTTGTGTAGCAGGAAACCTTCCTTCCACCTCTTGTAGCTGCCCAGTCCTGGTCAGCGAGGACATCACCATGTCCTCCAGAGCACATGCCAATGCCTGCCAGCCACGATGTTGCTGCCTGCAGTCATTGAAGGGGGAGGGAAGCCACTGAGGAAGGGCCTCAGAAAACCACCAGCCCGAGACCAGCCCCAGCTCTCCACCCTGACTGCACTAGCACTTCAGGGTCTCTTTTAAGCTCCCAGTTTGTAACCACTACCCTGCAGTTGATTTTAATAGCCTGGGGACTTGCTATGGGAGATGACTTCTGCGTTTGGAATACACATGCTGTTCCCAAGAAGGAAGCCTTCCCTTGGAGGCAGGGAAGAGGGTATGTGCACACGCAGGTAAGATGATGGGAGTTCATCTGAGCAAGTCCAAGTACAGCTGGAGGTCATGTTCCACACCCCTGGAGGGCCGAGTTTCAGGCTGACCAGAGCGTCCTGTGGGATCTTAACCTGCTCAGTTGACATCTGCGGCCTCCACCCAGGAGCCACCCCGAGCTGATTCCGACCAGCAATGATAGATCATTCTTAACCCTTTCTTGACATTTTTCACTGCAGCAGGAAGCGAAAAGAGTCAGAAAAATAGAATGAGTGGCTGAAGATGTAGCTCAGTGGTAGAATGTATGCTTAGAATGCATGAGGCACTGGGTTTAATCTCCAGCACTGTAAAAACAAACCAACCGTAAAAGGGTTATCACATCTGACCACAAAGGAGAATCGTCTGTTTCATGCGCAATAAAAGTTTTTCAAAGAAAATGGCAACTGTATTTCTTGTCATTATACTGTACTTGGCAGTAAGCCAGAATTTCTGCATCCCCACCTCCCTTCAAGGTAAATGGTATGTATCTACCTAGCTGTGTATACGGGACTGTTTGAAGGATACAACTTTCTGTTTTAGTTTATGATCCTGACTCAGCCATCAACAAAAAGCAGCACTTGAGAAATAGCAGCCTGGTTTGGAAAGAAGCAACCCTATAGAACTGCTTTTTTTTTTGCCAGTCTTGGGACTTGAACTCAGGGTCTGGGCACCGTCCCTGAGCTTCTTTTGCTCAAGGCTAGGACTCTTATCACTTGAGCCACAGTGCCACTTTCAGTGTATGTGGTACTGAGGAATGGACAATGTGCTGGACAAGAGCTCGACCTCTGAGCCACCTTTCCAGCTCCCCTCCCTGCCTCTTATTTCTTGTTTTTTGGTGGTCCTGTGGTTTGAACGCAGGACCTTGCCCTTACTAGGCTGAGCCACAACTCTAGCCCTGTTTTTCACTGGCTAATTTCGGGATAGGGTCTCACTTCCCACCCAGTTGACCTACTTTCAGCTTAGTTAAGCAAAGCTGCTGGAATAACATGTGTGGGCCATCAGACCTCCCTCCACAGAGATACAGCACCTCTGCCTTGGCTGGCCTCTCAATCTTAATCTCCAAGTACTAGTAACTTCATATCTTGGGCTGCTCAGAAAGCCCCTCCAGTGTGTTTCTTTTCTTCTTTTTTTTTTTTTTTTTTTTTGAGGTCCGGTCGTGGGGCTTGGGCACTGTCCCTCAGCTCTTCAGCTCAAGGCAAGTGCTCTACCACTGAGCCACCTTCCCAGCCCCTCCAGTGTGTTTCTACTCATTTACCAGTAGTTCCCGGAGGCAGGATTCTTGCCCGCTGACCCAAAGGCTGTTATCACTGTCTAAACACAAAGCTATAAAGCTGGGTAGGTTTGGACCCTGTTCATGCCTTCGTTCCCAGGGCTTCTGACCCAACTCCAAGTAGAGATCTTTGGGTCATTAAGAGCAAAGGAACTTCAATCTTGGAGAATGCTAGCTACTTCTATGCCAGGAACAAGGGCACTGGCAGTAAGTGAACTGTTGTCACCCAGGCCCACACCTGAGGCCAGAGGTCTTGGGGAACTCCAGAGAACAGCACAGCTGTGGGTTGCCCCCACTTAATGGACTGGCCTTGAACACGGTGCTAGGCACTGCAGGTCTTGGGCCTCTCTGGGTGAGCCCGCACCCCCCCCCCCCCCGTCTCTCTCAGTTCTTGTTCCTTGGATCCTGATGCTGTCACTCAAGAACCTCACTGAGCACGAGTCAGCAGAGCCTCTGTTGCATGCAAGTCTTTTCCCAGTTTCTCCCAAAAGGGTCCCAGCCCCATGCCTGGAGAATACAGGAGGCAGCCCCCAGCCCTAGAATCCTGTGGACAGAATCTTTTAAGAAGCATTACAGAAAGGTAAGTTGTGCGGTAGTGTAAATAGAAAAGTCCTTGTGCTCACCAGGCACTGGTGGCTCACAGCTGTTCTGTAATCCTAGCTGATCAGGAGGCTGAGATCTGAGGAACCTGACTGGAAGCCAGACCAGGGCAGAAAAATCCTGAGACTCTGATCTCCAGTAGAACTAGTAGAAAAAGCCAGAAGTGGCACTGTGGCTCAAAGTGGTGGAGCACTAGCCTTGAGCAAAACAGTGCCCAGGCCCTGAGTTCAAGCCCCATGACTGACCCTCAAAAAAAAAAAGTCCTGAGCCTCATTCCGAACATCTGCAGTGGGACACTGGTGACCTTGCTCCTGACCTTGAGAGCCGACCTGCGGGGAGGAGTGAGGGACAAGTTGGAAGGACTCTCTCTCCACCATGGTAAAGTGCACTCTCCACTTTCTACTCGCTTCATGTGGCCAAAATAGAGGTAGCTATCATTTGCTCCACCGGTTCTGTTTGGAAGAGAGTCATCTCTGCCCTCAACAAGCAAACTCATGCCTCCGGGGCTGAGATAGTCCTGTAAAATCCGGGCCTCAGGGGACATTCACCACCTCTGGCCCAGCTGCCTTACAGTGGCCCTTTAGACCCGGAAGAGTCTGTGGCCTGTCCTAGAGCATCCTAGCCACCCAGCCACCCAGAGGGCTGTGTCTCCAGCTCTTATTAGGTCAAGACCCACAGGGAGACAACAGAATGGAATTCGCCCCTGGGCCCTTGTCATCCCAGCCTTAGTTGTTCTCTCCAAAAGGAGCTCTCCAAGGTTCCCCACCCCTGTCTGTGCAGTTGAGAAAAGCCGCCCCAAGGACAGTACACCAACCAGGTCACTAGGCAGCCTTCTTCCATCTGAGCCAGGGACTGGGCCCCTGAGTCCGGCACACCTAATGGGATCTTCAGACTCCGGAACACGGACCTTGGCTTTGAGTGCTCAACCACGAGCCCATCGCCACAGCCCTCAGGTGCTAGGGCTCCGCTCCCTTGGCCCAGCTCTTTGTAGGAAACTGCCATCATCTGTTCTTTCCCCCAGAGCCTAGCTGAGTCCTGGCAGATGCTGGGAAGGGACGTTTCTGAGATGACTGAGGGGTCAGCCCTTTCCAGCCCTGCTCTGCTGACTGTGGTGGAGGCTCACAACTCTAGGCCATTGGGGCTGGTGGAGTGGTCCAAGGGAGGGGCTAGAGCCAGGGGGTCTGGGAAGTTCCCCGGCTGGGTCCTGAGGCCCCTCTGCAGGCTGCCTTGCCCCACCACAGCCCACAGCCTGGGCCGCTGCCCTCCACTGGGGCCGCTCAGATGCAGAGCTGGGACATTGTTTTGTGCCCCACAAGCCTTGGTCCTGGATCTTTCCCCTGTTCAGCAAAATTGGTTTGCTTTCTCTCTCTGGATAGTCCTGCTTTCTTAAGCCAGAGCCATGGACGAAGTGATAGGAAGGCCTGCCCCAAATTCCAAGGGCCAGGCCCTTTCCTTCCATTGCTGCACCAGCTTCTGGGGCAAGAGTCCACGCTTTCCTTCCCATTGCTGCACCAGCTTCTGGGGCGAGAGTCCACGCTTTCCTCCCATTGCTGCACCAGCTTCTGGGGCGAGAGTCCACGCTTTCCTTCCCATTGCTGCACCAGCTTCTGGGGCAAGAGTCCACACTCTGGGCCAGCCACTTCCTCTGCATATTCCTCTGCTTTCCGCTTCCTAGTGGTCCAGAGAGCACACACTGGTGGTGGGGGGCCTCTGGGCTGTGAACATGAGACCTGTAGTCCGGTGTGCAGGGAGCTGGGTCAAGGCAGCTTCAAAACATGGGCACAGCCACCTTCTGCTCCCAGGCCTTCGTGGCCCATCTTCCTTCCCCACGTGACCTTCCTCTCCTGGACCTGGGGATCTCCCACAGGGAGAGGCAGATGTCAAGCTGTGAGTGCTGAGCTGTGAGGTCTGATAACAGAACTGGAATGCCAGTCTCTGACTCTCAGAAAGCTGGGAGTGGCCCGAGAAAGATCAGTTGTTCCTACCATTACAGAGACCCAAGATTCTACCGGAAATATGAATTCATCAAAGTCCAACTTCCTTGGACCTTCAAACTGTGGTTGTTTGCTGCTTACTTCTGCTTCCTAAGATAAGGAGGTCACTCATCCTAGGATTGTTTCCCCTGCTGGTGTCTGTAACTTCAAAGGGCTTGCTACCTCACTTTCTGTACCTACCCCCCATCTGCTAATCACTAAAGACCCTGTTAATGGAGTGTTTGTTGCCAGCACAGGCACCCTGGTGTCCCCAAACCAGTTTCACCATCTGGTCACTGTGGTTTGCAACACTTCCTCCTTTCCAGGACGTCCTTTTCTCCTCACAGGCTGCTTCTGACAGGCCCAGGCCACAGCCAGCTCCACAGGAGCTGTGGTAGCCGCCCCAGGCCATGCTCACAGCAGACTCAGGAGCCCAAGAAGACCCAGCCCTGGCTTCCCCCGGCCTCAGAGGCCGCCTGTGGAGGTCTGCTCAGAGCTCCTCCTGTTCATGCCTTCATGTTCCAGGCCATGTGGCTTGCTAGGCATCTGGTGCTCAATCCTGAGGCATCATGAGTGAGCACATTTCAGGACTGGAAACTGGTTGGGAAAGATGCCCCAGACAGCATCTGGTTCCATATCTCGGGGGATCAGGGAGGATGGTGGTCCTCACACTGTAGACCCTCAGTAATGAGTCAATGTGAGTTCCATGCCATGGTTTTTTTGTTTTTCTCTCAGCTCTTGTTGCTTTGTAGGTGACTTCCAAGTGCGGGTGGTTACCCCCACTATCTCTGCCTTCCCTGTCCCCTCTTTTTCTGGCACTTGTGGGCCCCCCCTTTTTTACTGGTGGTTGTGGGGCTTGAACTCAGGGTCTGGGCGCTGTCGCTCTTCCACTTGGAGCCACAGCTCCATGTCTGTGTTTAGGGGGTTAACTGGAGATCAGTGTGGTGGGGACTTCTCTGCGCCGGCTGGCTTTGACCTGCGAGCCTCAGACCTCACCTTCCTGAGTAGCTGGGGTTACAGGTGCGAGCCCCTGCGCCCCTGTGATAACCCCTGATAGTAAACTGAGTCCCCTGAGGCCTGCGGGCGGGCGAGGCGCGGGCCTGCGGGGCCTGCGGGGCTCTGCGGGGTCCCACGGCACAGCGGGGCTGCAGCAGCCCGGGAGGGCCCGCAGGGTCCGGTCCTCGGCACCCAGCTGGGCCTGCGGCCCTGCGGCTTCCGCACTGGGCCCGGAAGCCATGCGAAGCCGGGGCTGCTGGAGCCTCAGCACCTGGGAGGCTGCGGCGGGAGCACCGTGAGTTCAAGGCCAGCCTGACGAAGAAGGGAGGGAGGGAGGGCGAGGGGGCGGAGGAAGAAAAGCACCAGGCACTGAGAAACGACAGAGCCAACGCAGCGGAGGAGATGGGGCGAGGGCCAGTTGTCCCGACCCGCAGGACTTCAACCAGGGCGGTGAACCTAAGCGAGAAGGAATGAAGGGACAAGAGACACGAAGGACAGCAAGACAAGGATTCTGATCAAGCTGCCAAATTTTATTTTTCACACAAGGATATTTATATGCTTAGAATAAGGAAGCTTTTTCATTGGGCGTAGCAGCTGCAGGATGCTTGCTTAGGGCAGTGAAAAGGTGGTTGTTAGCAGCTACCAGGTGTTTGTATGGGGGGTGAAAAGGTGGTTGTTAGCAGCTACCGGTATTTGTAAGGGGCAGGATGAAAAGACCAGATTCTGTGAACAGCCTCCTGATGTTCCAGTGATATAGTCAAGCCTATCATGCAGATAGACTCCCTGCAGGGCTCTCGACATCTCCCCCTTTCTTATTTAGAAAATTGACCATCAATTGTTGGTGCTCTTTTTGAGGGGGTGACAGAGGCTCTGTTCCTCTAAGGGCCCAGGGTTTTTCTCCGCTCCGAGCAAGCGTCCTCACTCTGGGAGGGGAATTTTACAGGCCTTGGCACAGCGGAGGAGGAGATGGGGCGCTGGGGAGGACGCACTGGGCCGCGGGACCGCGGGTGGGGCAGAGACAGGGCGGAGCCGGGAGCCAGGGGCGGGGCATCGGCGGGGGCGGGGCAGAGACGGGGCGGGCCGGGAGCCAGGGGCGGGGCATCGGCGGGGGCGGGGCAGAGACGGGGCGGGCCGGGAGCCAGGGGCGGGGCATCGGCCGGGGCGGGGCATCGGCCGGGGGCGGGGCCTGCGGCCAGAGTAGCCGGGATGGAGGCGGAAACGTATCGGGGACTTGGCCCAAGGACCGGGACAGGGAGGGGCGGGGCCGGCCGGCGGAAGGCGAGCCGGGCGGGGGCGGGGCGTCGGCGGGGGCGGAGCGTCGGCGGGGGCGGGGCGTCGGCGGGGGCGGGGCGTCGGCGGGGGCGGAGCCTTCCCGAGGCGCGCGGACGCCTGAGGAGTCGCTCTCCGCCCGGCCTCGGCTCGGCCTCCCCGCGGCGTCTGTCCGGTGAGTCGCTCTCCGCCCGGCCTCGGCTCGGCCTCCCCGCGGCGTCTGTCCGGTGAGTCGCTCTCCGCCCGGCCTCGGCTCGGCCTCGCCGCGGCGTCTGTCCGGTGAGTCGGCCGCGGCTGCGGCGCGCGGACCCCGAGCCGCCCCGGGCGTCCTCCCGGGAGGCGCGGCGGGCGCGCGGCCCGCTCCGGCGAGGCCTCTTCGCGGCGGGGCCGGCGACCCGGCAGGCCCGGGCGGCGAGGCGCCTCCCCTGCGGCTCTGCGCGGCGGCGACGCGGGCGGGCCGCGGGAGGGGAAGCTTCCAGAAGCCCGCCATTCTTCGCCTTCCTAGGGCCGAGCGGCACCTGGCGGGGCGGGGCGGGGCCGGGGGAGAAGCCGGGACGGGGCGGGCGGGCACCGGGCCCTCCGCAGCAGCCCCGAGTCCGTGCGCCGCGCCCCGCTTCCTCCGGGGCGGCCCGGGGCGCAGAGCCTGGCCCCGGGGGCTGTGGCCGTGGACACGGGCCGGTGCTGGGCCGAGAAGGTTGGGTGGGGCAGGCAGCAAAGTCCCTGCGTCCCCGGAGGCCGAAGGGCGGGCGACCGGGGTGGGGGGAAGGCTGGCGAGGCCCAGCGAGGCCCGCGGGGCGGGGGCTGCAGGAGCCGGAGGAGGCCGTGGGGCCTGAGGGGAGGGGGTGACCGGGCCTGACCTCTGGGAAGCAGGGGAGGGGGTGACCGGGCCTGCCCTCCGGGAAGCAGGGGAGGGGGTGACCGGGCCTGCCCTCCGGGAAGCAGGGGAGGGGGGTGACAGGGCCTGACCTCCGGGAAGCAGGGGAGGGGGTGGGTGACAGGGCCTGCCCTCCGGGAAGCAGGGGAGGGGGTGACCGGGCCTGCCCTCCGGGAAGCAGGGGAGGGGGTGACAGGGCCTGACCTCCGGGAAGCAGGGGAGGGGGTGGGTGACAGGGCCTGCCCTCCGGGAAGCAGGGGAGGGGGTGACCGGGCCTGACCTCCGGGAAGCAGGGGAGGAGGTGGGTGACAGGGCCTGACCTCCGGGAAGCAGGGGAGGGGCAGTACGAGTGACCAGGCCTGCCTTCCGGGAAGCAGGGGTGGGATGGGTGACCTGGCCTGTCCTCCGGGAAGCAGGGGAGGGGCAGGGCAGGTGGCTGGGCCTGCCTTCCGGGAAGCAGGAGAGGGGCGGGTGGGTGACCTGGCCTATCCTCCGGGAAGCAGGGGAGGGGCAGGGCAGGTGGCTGGGCCTGCCTTCCGGGAAGCAGGAGAGGGGCGGGTGGGTGACCGGGTCTGTCCTCTGGGAAGCCCGCCGAGCACACCTGTGACCTGTACCGAGAGCCACATTGCTTTTTGCAATTGTGGTCTGTAAGTGTGATGTGCTGAGGGTGGCCGTTCCTAAGTCAGTGTCGCCCCTTCCCTCCCATAGCAGGTTTTCAGCAGGGTCTAGCCAGCACCACCACTGCGGGTTCACCCTGTGTCCTTCCCCTTCCCCTCCCAAAGACAAAGGAACAAAGCAAGACAGAAAGGAAAAGAAAAGAAAAACCACCTCTTGTTTCCATTTCCTGGAGCTCATTTCTTTTTTTGTTTGTTTGTTTTTGGGTCTGGTCGTGGGGCCTGAACTCTGGGCCTTGGCACTGTCCCTCAGCTCTTCAGCTCAAGGCTAGCACTCTACCACTTGAGCCACAGCGCCACTTCCGGTTTTTTTCTTTTTGCTTATGTGGGGCTGAGGAATCGAACCCAGAACCTCAGGCATGCAAGGCAAGCGCTCTACCACTGAGCCACCTTCCCAGCCCCTGGAGCTCATTTCTATAACTACTGTTTTATGTGATCAGAGGCACGGACGCCTTGCACCTTTGTGAGCCTCCCCTAACGTTTTTGAAGTCTCATTCTACCAGGCTCCAACATCCATACCATGTTCATTTCACCATGTTCTCTTTCCATGTTCCTTCCTGAGCAGAGCTGAAGATGTGGAACAGGTGCTGGAAGCTTTCTCTGTGTTGTAATTTTCCAGGGCCTGCCTCTCATTGTATGTGTGTGATCGAACCTTCCTTCCTTCCTTCCTTCCTCCCTCCCTCCCTCTCTCCCTCCCTCCCTCCCTCCCTCCCTCCCTCCCTCCCTTCCTTCCTCCCTTCCTTCCTTCCTTCCTTCCCAAGGCCTGCCTCTCATTGTATGGGTGTGATCCGCCCTCCCTCCCTCCCTTGTCATTGAAGGATTAAGATGTTTTAAATTGGAGGAGAGGTTGGTATGAGTGCCTTGTGATTGAGCGGGCCAATCAAGTTCAGATGCATTGGTATTTTTTAAGCAGGTCCCCCGCCTCCCCCCTGCCCTACCACCCGCCTGGTGTGTTTTGTTTTTTTGGGGGGGGCTGATGCGGTGAAAACAGGGCCTTGTTTGTGCTACCACTGGAGCTGCACCCCCATTCCCTTACAGAGACACGTGTAGAAGTCTTTCAAGAATCGAAGTTAACATCTCAAGGTAAATCTTTGGCAAATTAAATAACTTGAGCTCAAAAAAGGCCATGTCTGGTCGGGGCTGGAGGCACTGCTCAGGTGGCAGTGTCACACAGGGGCGAGAAGGCTGTGTCTCATAGTCTGTCAGTAATGAGTGTAATACAGGCGTACATGAAAAAAAATGGTGATGTACAGAGAAGTTAGTTACACATCGGACAGTGTCACCCCTTACAGGTATACATTTTATTGTACTTGTGTTTATCCTTCTTAAGTGTACATTTATATGTTAAAACTATACACATATAGTTATCAAATCAAATAATACTAAGCAAAATATCACTATGAGTTTGTGTTGAGAATCAAACCCAGGGCCCCCCGGCCCTGGCTTTGTTCTGTTTTTTGTTTGGTCATGGGTCTTGAACAACTCTGGGCTGGGTGCTGTCCCTCAGCTCTTCAGCTCAAGGTGAGTGCTGTACCACTTGAGCCACTGCGCCACTTTGGTTTTCTGGTGGTTCATTGGAGATGAGAGTCTCATGGACTTTCCTGCCCGATTGGCTTTGAACTGGGATCCGTAGGTCTCAGCTTTGTAAGTGAACGTTGGCAAAGTCTGCTTGATTTAATGGTTGTTTGAGTGTGCTCATAGATGCCTTTGCTTTCAGAATGAGAGATTATCTTACTTCCTGCCCAGTCCACCTACATAGCAGAGATTTCATAGATTGCATATTTTGTAGAATAGTTTTTGGTGCCAGATGTTGACTTTTTATGTACCAAATTTTTTCCTGCAAATGCCATAATTTTATTATTAATTTTTTAGTTGTTGTTATAAAGGTGGTGTGTAGAGGGGTTGCAGCTCTGTAAGCCAGGTGAGGAGTATGTTTCTTTTTGGACAGTCCCCCTTCTCTGCTCTCTCCCAGTTTTCCCTTCTGTGCACTGGACTTTCAGGGAGGAACAGAACAAAAGCTCACCAGTTAAGAATGAATCTTGTTGTGAGTTTTAATTGATGAATAATTCAGGCTGTTTCTCAGGCAGGTGATCTTAATTGTGAGTCCTGCTATCCCTTCCAGTCTTTTAAAGATTAAACTCTAGACTTAGGAAAAAAAATCACAATTCAAAAAAATTGGACAGTGTTGAGGATGAAAACCAGTATGTCTGCAGGCTATTCTAGTGCTCTGCTTCTGAGCTGCAGCCCTGGCCCTTCCGGGGTGTTCTTTACCTGATCCTATCATTAGTTAACTCTGGGAGATAGCAATGATTTGGTCCTTTGCCAGTGGGTATAGCCCAGTAGTAGAGTGCTTGCCTGGCATGTGTAAGACTGGGCTCTGGGCCCTCCTTCCAAGAACCCCCACCTAGGACTACTAGAAAGTTAGATTTTTGCAGATGTCAGAGACTCCCATCCATCCTTCTATTCCATAGGAAAAGAAATAGCAAGCAGATCAGGGTTGTCTGAACTGTCCAGGACTGACCTGGGTTCAGACCTGGGGAAGGGGGCAGAGGGGAGTCAGGGCAAAGGTCCGAAGTCAGAGTCCAAGGAGGGTGAAGAAGAGGCAGTGAGGCTGGCAGCCGGGGAGGGCGCAAGCTCCTGGGCCTAAGAGACCTGGTCAGCCACTCGAAAGAGCTGCCTGGGAGAGAGCAGCCACCAGCCAGCCGGAAGAGAGGCTCGCGTGTGCTTCCCTTGTTTCACACACACACACACACACACACACACACACACACGTGTAGATAACACACACACATACACACATACACATGTATACGTAAACATATATGTGTGCGCATCACACACATACATGTATATATAACATATACACAGGTGTACATAACACGTATTCACAAAACATACATGTATACATAAAACACACGTATATGTATGTAACACACACGTATACATAACATTCACATGCACACATACATAACACACACATATACACACCTTGGGAGTCAAACCCAGGGTCTTGTACATGCTAGGCAAGCACACTACCACTAAGCCCCACCTCAGCCCCGAATAGTATGTGTGTATATTTTATTACTTTTAAGTAGTTATACAAAGGGCTTTCAGTTCCACGACTCAGTTTATAAGTGCAAAGCATCTTGATCCACGTTCCCCCTTCTGTCGCTCTCCCCATCCCATAATATATCTTATTCTCAGAGAAAACACAGGTTGAGTTTTTCATGAGGTACTTGCTAAGTACCTTCTATACCCACAGGAGACATGGACGCTGTCTCTCTGCTGCTCTCGCTCAGAGAAGTGAATCCGTGACTGGGCCTTGTCGGTGCATCTCTGTGCATGGATGGCAGCGTGTGGGAAGGGAGCTTCTGGGTGCTGTGAAGCAGCAGCATGTCTTGGTGGGCTGGGTGAAGCCAATGTGAAGGTGCTAGCCCAGCATCCCGGGCCCTGAGGTGCCCTGGACCCCTCCAAGAGGCGAGAGGAAAATCAAAACAAAGACTGGAGTCTTGGGGTGCAGGGCTTTGAGCGGCCACCATCTCCTGGGCAGCTCTGCCACACAGTGCGCTGGCCAGCGAGCCCAGGGCTTCCAGGGCTTTCCTTGGGTTGGGTGCAGGCAGCTTTATTGTCAGCTCTGACGGCAAATGGTGCCAGACAGATGGACATGACGCGACACCTTTGTTCTGTGTTCTGGGCACCTGCGGGAACACGTTCCCCAACTGTGTATAGCACATAACCCTTTGTGGGCTCTGCTAGGGTAAACAGAAATGAAACTAAAACGATGTCTGCTCCTCTCTGGCTTCCCACCGCCTTTCTACAGCTATTTGCTCCAGTGTAATGAGAAACTTCCTTTTTTAACTTACATTTTTAATCAATGATAAAACAGTCTGAACGATTTCCACATTTGTGTTGTTCAGCACATTTATATTGTGCAATCATAGTTACCCTCTGTCTCCAGAACTTTCTTGTCTTTCTAAACGGAGACAATAAGCCTTGAACTAAACAACAGACCCTCCCCAGCACACCTCACTGTCTTCTGTCCATGTAAGTGGACGATGCGGGAGCCCTGTCTGGAGGATGGCGGCTTCAGGGCTCACACAGCGTGTGTTGGAATCTCCTTCCTGCATGGGCACACCAGATTTTCTGTTGATCTGCTGGTGGACACTTGCTTCCTGCATCTGGTTACTTCAGATAATGATACTAGAACCTCCAGTTCTTTTGTGAGCATACTCTAGCAGACTTCTAGATCATTCCATGAAATGGTTGATGACAGCCACTTTTTTATTTTTAGTCATGGGGCTTCTGGTTTTCTGGTGGTTCATTGAAGATAAGAGTTTCACCAACTTTCCTGCCTGGGCTGGCTTCAAACCATGATCCTCAGATCTCAGCCTCCTGAGTTGAGTAGGATTACAGGTGTGAGCTACCAGTGCCTGATTCCATGTTTTTTTGTTTGTTTTGTTTTGTTTTTGGGTCTGGTCGTGGGGCCTGAACTCTGGGCCTGGGCGCTGTCCCTCAGCTCTTCAGCTCAAGGCTAGTGCTCTACCACTTGAGCCACAGCACCACTTCCGGCTTTTTTTCTTTTTGCTTATGTGGTGTTGAGGAATTGAACCCAGGGCCTCAGGCATGAAAGGCAAGTGCTCTACCACTGAGCCACCTTCCCAGCCCCCTTTTTGTTTTTTAAAATGCTGGTCCTAGGGCTTGAACTTGGCCTGGGCACTATTCTTGGTGTGTGTTTAATTGAAGTTAAGTGTGTCAAGCTAGGTGATGGTGGCTCACACCTGTAATCCTCACTACTCAGGAGGCTGAGATCTAAGGATCATAGTTCAAAGCCAGCCTGGGCAGAAAAGCCCAAGAGACTCCTATCTCCAGTAAACAACTAGAAAACCGGAAGTGGCGCTGTGGCTCAAGCAGTAGAGTGCTCGCCTTGAGCTGAATTGCTGAGGGACAGCTCCTAGGCCCAGAGTTCAGGGCCCACGACCAAAGAAAAAAAAAGAGTGCCATGGACTTTCCTGCCTGGCCTGACTGAACCATGATCCCCAGTCTCCTGAGTAGCTGAGATCACAGGAGTCAGCACAGAGCCTGACAGCCACTTTGACAAGGGACTTAGGTTGGTTTTCCAGCATCAAGACCACGGTCTCCCAGCAAAACTGGCCTACAGGTGGTACAGAGGAAATGTAAGGTATTTGGGGAACTGAGTCAGAGAGACTGAAGGCACACATGGACAATGCAGCCATCCTGAAACACGGTAAGCCGTAGGGACACCAGCCAGCCCAGGGCTTCCTCATGAGACATCCACTCGCTATTTTCAGTGGCCATCCAGAAAAGCCAGCCATGGCTTCTGCAACCGTCAGTCCCAAATGGCCAGGATTTGGTCAATTTTTTTTATTAGTGCTTTTGTTGTTTCCAAGTTGGGATCAACCAGAGGAGGACAGAAAGGTCCCAGGTGGATGGATGGGTTGGGGACCGGCCTTCAGGCCCCTTCTCCCCCACACGGGCCTCCCGTCACAGCCATGAGAGCCACGCCCTTTGCACCACTCATTCCTGGCCTTCATTTGTCCCAGGAGCGAAGCACACCTTCACATGTTCCGAGGGTGAGGCCAGGTGGTGGCTCTCAGGTTTGGTTTCCTCCCCTCAGCCGGGAGGCCTTGGGGAGATTCCCAGACCCGGCCCAGCTGCTGTGAGCCCCTGCCGGGTGCTCCTGGTTCTGTCCCCGGCCCAGGGGAGGTTTGCCTCACTTCCCTCTCAACGCAGAGTAAGAGTTTCTGAAAACTTGCCAGAGCTTTATTGGGTAAGCAAGCGGGCAGGCAGGCAAGAGAGGCACTCTGTAGGTGCTTCCAAAGGGGGAGACAGCATGGTATTTATATGATAAAGGCAGGGTCTGACTTAAAGTTATGCAAATACAAGTGTTTATCTTTGCTTTCTTTTTTGTTGTTGTTGTTGGTCAGGGGCTTGAACTCTGGGCCTGGTGCTATCCTCAGTTCTTCAGCTCAAGGCAAGCCCTCACAGCGCCACTTCCAGTTTTCTAGAGGTTAATTGGAGATAAGAATCTTTTGAATCATGATCCTCAGATCTCAGCCTCCTGAGTAGTTAAGATTTCAGGCATGAGCCACTGGCGCCGGCTATCTTTGCTTTTAATTATCTTTTTCCTTGGCCATTCCTGGGGCTTGAACTGGGTGCTATCCCTGGGTTTTTTCCACTGTAGGTGAGTGCTCTACCACTTGAGCCACAGCACCACTTCCGGTTTTCTGGGGGTTCATTGGAGATCAGAGTCTCACAGATTTTCCTGCCTGGGCTGGCTTAGAACTGTGATCCTCGGATCTCAGCCTCCTGAGTAGCTGGGATGACAGGCGGGAGCCACCAGCGCCCAGCTTCCTAGTTGTACGTTTACCAGGTGGGCTTGGGTTCTCCCAGATTGGCCTGCACTCTAAATGCATGATGGACATCCAAATGTGATGAGTTCTGTTTACCCTTGAGGTAAAGGGTGCCTCCCACCACACGTGTTGTTCTTGGAGATAAGCCATTTTGCTTCTCTAGGGTACTTTTTTTTTTTAATGTGCCTTTCCCAAGCTCGTGGTTTTTCCCCTGGTTAATTAGAATTAACTAGACATAAATCTAGATGGCTCTTTCCCTCTTCGTCTCCTTCCTCCTCTCTCCTCCTTCCTTTCTCCCCCTCCTCTTTCCTCTATTTTTCTCTCCTCTCTCCCCCTCTTTCTCCCCCCTCTCCTCCCCCTTTTCCTCCCTCCTCTCTCTCTCTCTCCTCTTCAGATCCCTGGTCTAGGTGGATGGATGCCCTACTTTCTTTGTTGTTGTTTTGGCAGTAATGGGGTTTGAACTAAGGACCCTGTGCTTGCCAAGCTAGCACTCATCTCAGGTGGGGCTTCCTGTCAGGGCTGGGACCACCACAGGCTCCCTGCAGACACGCACCGCTGTCCCAGCCTCCGAGGAGATGGCACGCACGGACTCTTCTGTCAGGCTCCCGTGGGGCTAGGGTGACGGGTTCACCGCTATACCTCCCTGTAGCATGAGGAGAGGAGTTAAAACTTCCTCTCCAGGGTGGCTTTGAACTGTGATCCTCCTGCTCTCAGCCTCCCAGGAAGGTGGGATTTGGGCTCATTTGTGAGCCACCAGTGCATGGCCCACCAGCTCTTTTTTTTTTTTTTTGGTCCGTCGTGGGGCTTGAACTCTGGGCCTGGGCGCTGTCCCTCAGCTCTTCAGTTCAAGGCTGGCACTCTACCACTTGAGCCACAGTGCCACTTCTGGTTTTCTGGTGGTTCATTGGAGATCAGATTCTCATGGACTTTGCCTGCCCGGGCTGGCTTTGAACCTCGATCCTCAGATCTCAGCCTCCTAAGTAGCTAGGATTATAGGCATGAGCCACCGACCAACTTTTTTTTTTTTTTTAATGTCAGTTGTGGGGCCTGAACTCTGGGCCTGGGCGCTCTCCCTCAGCTCTTCAGCTCAAGGCTAGTGCTCTACCAGTTGAGCCACAGTCCCGGTTCTGGCTTTTTCTGCTTAATGTGGTGTTGAGGAATCAGACCCAGGGCTCATGCATGCAAGGCAAGCACTCTACCACTGAGCCACCTTCCCAGCCCCTGAATTTCCATGGAAAAGTTGCCAAATAATATATATTTAGTTTGTAAAATAATCCTTATGCTGTGTCGCCCATCTGCCTGATCTGTGGGTCAGTGTGGGTGAGGTCCAGTCTTGTTGGGGATGGGCTGTGGGTCAGTGTGGGTGAGGGCGTCCAGTCCAGTGCTTGCTTCAGACCTGGCAAGTCATAGCAATGAGGACTCCAGGTGTGCACCAAGGCTGAGTGGTAATGGGGACCGGGGCACCCTTCGTCCTCCCGTGAGCGGGGTGCTATGGGTAACAGCCGCCCCCTGTGCCTCTTCCAGGCCCCTCCGGGACCCTGTGAGCCAGAAGTGAGTCAGCACTCTCCAGTACGGCTGTGCCATGGACCCTGAGGTCAGCCTCCTAGGGCTTTCGGGGGAGCGGGGTGGGGGGGAAGCTGAGGGTACGGCTGTGCCATGGACCCTGAGGTCAGCTTCCTAGGGCTTTCGCGGGGGGGGAGGGGGAGTAGAGGAAGCCAAGGGCCTCTGCTCTTGGGGTGTGCACATTGGTGCGGGTCTAGGTCAACCCTCGCAAAGTAGCCCTGCCTGCAGGGGTGCCTCAGACCTGCAACAGAACGGGGGTCTGAAGGACCTCAGCCCCGCAGCGGCTGGAGGGGCTCAGGGTGGTCTGTGGGTGTCCCTCAGGGCTTCCAGCCTGGGACCATGGTGGTGGCACAGATGCGGCTGGGCAGAGGAGACGGGGCCTGTCCTGTGTGCGCGCTTGCCACCTTGCAGACCTGCCTGTCTACGGGGGCTCTCTGGGGGCCACCGTGGCCGCTCTCCGGTCCTGGAGAGGTCTGAGAGGCGGCGTCCGCACCAGGGCACGGCTCCCTGTCCACACCCCGCCCTCTGTCTTTCAGTGCAGGGGGGTGGGCAGAAACACCCAAGGTGAGAAGTGACACTGGGTCAGCAGGCAGCCTCCCCTACTTTCCTCTTCCTTCACTGCCATCACGGAAACCCGTTGAAGATATCTGACTCACAGGTTACATGATAAATATATACACAAAATTTATCACTTTAACTTTTCCTACACTAGCACGTATATATTGTATAAAAGTCTGTTTCCTTGTGACATGTCTGACATGTTACTGCTGACTATTACGGGGCGTATCAACTGCATCTGTGCAGAAGCCCTCCCCACCCAGACGCTGGCCCCCCCCACTCTCTCCCTACAACCCCGGGTGCCTACCTGCTAGCACGGGCAGAGGCCCGGGCTGTGGAAACCACGTGGCACTAATCAGGTAGCTTTCACAAGCTTATTTCCTCACAGTTTTTTTTTCTTTCTTTTTTTTTGTCAGTCGTGGGTCTGGGCGCTGTCCCTGAGCTCTTCAGCTCGAGGCGAGCGCTCTACCACTTGAGCCACGGCCCACTTCCTCACAATTGTTAAAGGCAGAGTCTGCAGTCAGGGTTTCATGGGGCAGGTTCCTCAGGGGCGAGGAGGTGGTTCTGGCCTCTGCCCTCTCTGGCTGCCATCTGTGCTTGGAGTTTCCCAGCTGTCTTTACACTTGTCTCTATGCCTGAACCATCCTATTCAGACACGGGGGGGTCTTCACTCGATTACATCTGCAAAGACTAAGTTTCCGGATAATCCGGATGTTTCCCACGGTGGACCCCGGGGGGTCAGAAGGGCAGCTCTCCCTCTGGTGTGTGTGGAAGTTCTGCCCAGGCCTTGAGCCTGGCCAGCTGCAGAGTGCCCCCAGTCCTGGCCCGGCTCCCCACAGGCTTCCCTGACCCCTTGTCATTGTAGGTCAGCAATGCTGCAGGCTTCGGGAGTGAGCGCATCACAAGCCTTCTGGTGTTTGGCTTCCTCCAAAGCTCCTCGGATAAGTTCCGGCAGGAGCTTGACACGTTGGGCCATGAGCTGTTTGACGGGGCTTCCCCGCAGCCGTTCTGTGCTGACGACGAGCTGCAGACGGACGGCCTCCGGGTCAGCCGCTCCTACGGGAGAATAGAGGCAGGTAGGCCCTTTGCGCGTCTCCATCCCAGACCTGGACTGGCCCTGGCCGGGGGCCTCTCCACCCAGTGTGTCCCGCTCAGCCTGCGGCCACCCCAAGGGCCGTGTCCTAGAAAGGCTTGCACCATGGCTTCCCGTCCTGATTCTGTCTGGACCAATGGAGAAGGCTGATTTTTGTCAGTTGTGGGGCTTGAACTGAGAGCCTGGGGTGCTGTCCCTGAGCTTTTAGGCCAAGACTAGAGCACATTGGAGCCACAGTGCCATTTCCGGTTTTCTGAGCGGTTGATTGGAGAGGAGTCTGACAGACTTTCCTTCCCTGGGCTGGCTTAGAACCGTGACTGTCAGACCTCAGCCTCCTGAGCAGCTTTGATTACAGGTGTGAGCCATGGGTGCCCAGCTAGTGTTTTTTTTCTCCCCCATCCGTCGTGGGGCTTGAACTCTGGGCTTGGGCACTGTCCCTGCGCTCTTCAGCTCAAGGTGAGTGCTCTACCGCTTGAGCTACAGAGCCACTTCCAGTTTTCTAGTGGTTTATTGGAGATAAGAGTCTCATGGACTTTCCTGCCCAGGCTGGCTTTGAACTGTGATCCTCAGTTCTCAGCCTCCTGAGTAGCTAGGATTGCAGGCGTGAGCCACTGGCACTCGGCTCTAGTGTATGTTTTTATAGTAATTTTGCATCGTATGTACAGTCTTGCTGCACTTTTACTTTCACACATACTCTGCCTTGTGCTGATCTGTAAGATGATCGGAACACTGAGTATTTCTGAGCCTCACTTGAGAATAAGGAACTGAGGCCCAGAGCATTGACAATGGTCCTCGTGAGGCTGGTTGGGCAGAGCCCCGGTGAGCTGGTCCCTCACGCCTCGGCCTTTTGCTTTTCTCAGCCGTGTCCCCACCACTCAGCTTTTTTTTTTTTTTTAAAGTTGGGTCTTACTAATTTTTACCTTGTCCACTCTTGTATCTCAGCCTCCCGAGCAGCTGAATTCACTCCTGTGTCCCTGGTGCTGCGTCTAGGTGGGCATCCTAAGAGAACAGAGGGTGTGTGCAGGCCCCTTCCCTCCCATGCCCAGCCCACAAGGCCCACGGGTCAGCTCGCCTTTGAGACTCAGACCCTGGTTGGGATGGGATCACTGCCCTGAGAACCAGTCATCCAAGACGCTACTGCCCTCTGGTGGTTGTGCAGAAGGCCAGCAGCCAGCCCTCCAGGCTCTTTAAATCCTGTGTGAGGGGTTGTGGCAGGTGTTCTGCGCTAGCGCGATGTGTCTTCTGGACGGCCCTCAATGGAATAAAAGGTGTTGGACTAGCTTCATCGCCAGAAAGACTACACAGCAGGAAAAGCTGACTCTTCTCATGCTCTCAACACCACCCTTCCCCTTCAGATGGCAGAGCCTGGCTTGGCCAGTGGCCTGTGGGGCCACCCGCTTGACCACAGTTGTGCTCTGGGAGAGTGTGGGCCTGTACAAACAGTCTTGCACAGAACTTGAGAGCAGGGTGGAAATAGCATGTGTCCACAAGGACCAGATGGGCCGGGCGTGGCTGCCGAGGTTGCTGAGCTGGTGGCTAGAGAAGGGGTGTGCACACAAGAGCTGGAGAGGATTCTGGAGACACACAGGGGCAAGTCAGCACTCGGGGTGCAGGAAGGAGCAGGTGGGCAGTCCGGACTGCACAGGGCTGGGGAGGCTCTGCGGCTGGCGTGCAGCTGGGCTAGGGGACAGGTGGGAAGGAGAAGAGGCATGGTGTAAGCCAGAGCCTGTGGGTGGGAAAGCCAGGACTTCTGGAAGGCACAAGGAGTTGTGGGAATTAAGTCAGAAGGACTTGAAGGCCAGACAGATGTGAGCACTGGAAAGGTCCTGTGCAGGGAAGTGTGGGCTGTGTCTGTGAGGCAGCACCAGAGTCCAGACCGCAGAGAAGGCGGGGTGGCCTGGTGGTAGAACACTTACTGGCTGCAGGGAAGGCTTGTGTTGGGTCTCTAGCAGTGCGGAAGTGCAGGCAGCCAGCCAGACCCAGAGCGCAGGCTCGAAGGTCTTCCCTTCCCCCTGCCTTCCTTTTGTTTCCAGGTGTTGATACTGGCCTTGAACTCAGAGGCCTCATTTGCTCATTTGGCTTCTTCACTGAGAGCTTGAACCATGCCTTCAGTCCCAGCTTTTTTAGCAGGCTAAATGGAGAGTAGTCTCTTGGACTGATCTGCCTGGGCTTCCTTCGAACCTGTAGCGCCAGGCTCAGAGGGAACAGAAGTGGTAGAAATTTCTGTCAGTCAAGTAACTGAAATTGGTAAAAGTGTTGGAAGGAAGATGAGGAAGGGGCGTGCCCGGTGTGGCGGAGAGGCTTTCTGAGGGGAGGCGGCCAGTCCCAGACAGCTTAAGGGTTTAAGTGAGACAGAACCAACCCTGCCACACCCACCGCAGCAGCGGGAAGCGGGGCCGACACCTCAGGGGCCCCCTGGCCGTCCGCTTCCCTTGTAGCATGGAGGACTCTCCTTGCACCTTGGCTCAGCTGAGGGGACCCCGCGGGCGGACACTGGAGCATGCCGCGGCGGCGATGGCAGGCGTGGAGTGGGGCTGTTATCTGGATCTTGTTTTTGCTGCCCTGCAGATTCTGAAAGTCAGGATGAAGTCATCCGGAGCATCGCCAGGCACCTGGCCCAAGCCGGGGACGAGATGGAGCACCGCATCCGCATCCACCCGGGGCTGGTGAGCAGTCTGGCCTCGAAGTTCAGGGACCGGAGCCTGAGGGAGGAGGTGAGTGGGGCTAGCTGGCAGTGCTCGTCCAGGGCTCCTTCCATAGCGCTCATTCCCTGCGCAGTCTGCTGAGCCAGCACTCATGCGCATGTGCATGCCTCTCCACATGGCAGCCGCACACTGCCTCTGAAACGCTTCTTCCTACTTACCTTTCAGGACTTTTTTGGGGGGGCAGTTGTGGGGCTTGAACTCTGTCCCTAAGCTCTTTTTGCTCAAGCTTAGTACACCCACCTTCTTTGTCAGTCGTAGGGCTGAACTCTGGGCCTGGGTGCTGTCCCTCAGCTCTTCAGCTCAAGGCTAGCGCTCTACCACTTGAGCTACAGCCCCACTTCTGGCTTTTTGTTTATGTGGTGCTGAGGAATCGAACCCTCTACCCCTGAGCCACCTTCCCAGCCTGCACTCTGCCACTTGGAGCCACAGTACCACTTCCAATTTTTTGAGTGGTTAATTGGAGGTACGAGTTTCCATGGGGATCTTTCTGCCCTGGCTGGCTTCAAACCATGGTCCTCAGAGTCATTCTCCGGGGTAGCTAGGATGACAGACGCGAGCCACCAGTGTCCGGCCATTCACGACCATCTTCAAGAGGGAAGAATGTATGTGAGCAGTGTCTTTCTCTCTGCAGGACAGAAGGAGCTGCCTGGCTTCTGCCCTGAAGGAGGTGGGCCAGGCCTACCCAAAAGACATGGAGACGGAGAAGGCCACCCTCATAATGGCAATGCTGTTGGCCAGAAAAGTGGTCACCCTCACACCATCCTTGTGCCGTGATGTCTTCTGCACAACAGTGAACTTTATTAACCAGAACCTCCTCATCTACGTGAGGAACTTAGTCCGAAATGTAAGAGCCCATGGTGGGGGCCGCGGTGGGGCCTGTGTGGTGTCAGTTCTGGTGTCTGTCTGTCTCACTGGCCTCCTGGTGCTGGCCCTGATGTCGGTCTCAGTAGTTTCTGTCTTGCTAGAGCTCGAGCCCGCAGTGCCAGCCCCAGTGTCTGTCCCACCAGATGTCTGTCTCGCAGGAGCCTGGGGACGTGAAGGTGCCCCTCACCACTGATAACCCTAGCATAAGTGCGGGGCATCAACTTTTTTTTTTTTTGGGGGGGGGGGGGGGGGGAGTCCGGTCATGGGGCCTGAGTGCTGTCCCTCAGCTCAAGGCTAGCACTCTACCATTTGAGCCACAGCGCCACCTCCGGCTTTTTCTGCTTATGTGGTACTAAGGAATTGAACCCAGGGCCTCATGCATGCAAGGCAAGCGCTCTACCACTGAGCCACCTTCCCAGCTCCATCACCACCCTAATTTAAAAAGCATGGTACTGGGCCAGGCTCTGGTGCCTCAAGAGCCTGAGAGCTGAGAGTCATGGCTCAAAGCCAGCCTGGGCAGGAAAGTCCATGAGACTCTGATCCCCAAGAAACTAGAAGTGGAGGTGTGGGTCAAAGTGGTAGAACAAAAAGGCTCAGTACCAGAACAAAACCCACCAAAAAAAAAAAAAAAAACAAAAAATCATGCTGGGGCTGGGAAGGTGGCTCAGTGGTAGAGCGCTTACCTCACATGCATGAGGCCCTGGGTTCGATTCCTCAGCACCACATATGCAGAATAATCCAGAAGTGGCGCTGTGGCTCAAGTGGTAGAGCGCCCGCCTTGAGCTGAAGAGCTGAGGGACAGAGCCCAGGCCCAGTTCAGGTCCCAGGACCCACACACACACACAAAAAAAAAAACATGCTATAAAAGACGTAGGTCAAGTAGAGCACCTGCCAGAACCACACCAACAATAACATGCTAAGGATGTTGGAGACACCAAGAGAAAGGAACAGAACCCCCGCACCAGGGAGCACATCTGTCCTATAACCAAGGTGTTAGAAAACTATTTAAGCCAGAACCTGTGGCTCATGCCTTTAATCCTACTACTCAGGAGACAGATCTTAGGATTGTGGTTCAAAGCCAGCTGGGGCAGAAAAGTCCGTGAGACTATTATTTCCAATGACCCACCAGAAAACCAAAAGTGGAGCTGTGGCTCAAAGCAATAGAGCGCTAGCCTTGAACACCAGAGCTTGGGGACAGCACCCAGGCCAAGTTCAAATCCCATGATGGACATTTAAAAAAGAAAAGCCAGTTTAATGATGATAATGGATCTGCTGCAGAAACCAGGCAGACCTCCTCCTCTGTGGGTTTTAAAAACACTAGGGAGCAGTGGGCCCGGGGACATGTCAGTGTTTGAAACCGCGGTGTCTAACCCTCTTGGTAACTGACAGACCCTCAGTAGCTGCCTCTATTTGTGCTACAGTTGTCGGGTATGTAGGTGATTGTATTGATGCAAAGGTGAAGTCGGGCTGCCCGGTTGCAGAGAGCGAGCCCAAGGAAGGTCTTACCCAGAAAGCTCTTCCCTGGGAGTCGGGCACAATGCCAGCAAGAATGCAGGGCACCGCCTGAACCCCAGCAACCTGGGAGATGGCAGCGAGGAGATGTGTGCACTGCAGGGATCCAGCAGTGTGTGCACCAACAGCAGTGCCTCTGTTGGCTGTGGCACCAGATCCTCGTGGGAATTTGGTGGTTAATTCTGCCACTCTTCCACCCCTGCACAGGAGGTAGACTGACGGCATCCCACAGAAGCAGGACTGGCTGAAACTGCACAGAGACAGAGCACAGCTACTGCCATCGGAGGAACAGCTGTGGCCACGTCACCGGACAGCCCGAGAGGACAAGCCCTGGACAGGAGTCACTGCCCTGGCTGTCAGGCTGATGTTTTGGGCTGGCGACCCATTTAGCCATTTCTGCACTGTGATGCTCACAGTAACAGCTGGCGGGGCCCGCGCCGAGACAGTGCCCAGATCTACAGCCTTGTGCCTTCTCAGCTGCACAGGTTCTCGCTGGAGAATTAAATGAGAAAGCAGGCTGTAAGGCAGAGGGAAAAAAGCCACAATTTTTGTTTAAAAAAGTTACTGTTTAATCATTAAAGTACAATGGGGCACGGTCTTAGAGCAGTCACCTGTCTGGGGAGGGCAGGGCTTGGAGAAGTGCTGGACCCTACAGGTGAAGAATTCCGCTCAGTAGGGAACCTCCTCATCCCCGAGGTAAAACCCACGGGGCACAGAGGTTCAGATCACGGGGACTGACCCCACACAGGGGCCTAGCTGTTTCACTTGCCTTTGGAGCGGGTTAAAGGTGCAGGTGAGGCCAGGCCGTGTCAGCCACAGCTCCACGGGGGTGGCCAAGCACGTGTTTTCTCTTCAAGGCGTTCATAAAAATTCTAAGCCGATGGAGAGCCAGAAGCTACTGCGGATGTCCTATATTAGCCTTTTCTTTTCGATTGTACCTCACGCCTGGAAGCTAAATTGGGAAGGTACAAAGGTGAAAGCGCAGTTCAGCAGCTGAGGCTGGCTGCAGCCGGGTGGTAGATATAGCCGCCCCACGTGTGCAACATGCCCGGAGTCCTGTCAGCAGCAGCTGAAGAGGGCACACAGGCGGAGGCGGCCACAGCCAACTCACTTCAGAGAGGACCAAGGTAACAAGGGAAGGCGTCCGGCCAGAGACACCCACTGGCCTCTGTCCCCATTGGAAGTTAGAACTCAGGCCACGCGTCACTTCTGACAGCGGTGATTTGGGGGGGGGGGGGGGGGCGGGGAGCAGGTGAGGAGTAATGAAGTACTAAGAAACAACAACTGTTACCAAGCCCGGTCTCTGCTCAAGAGCATAAATTCACAGCAGAGTAAAAAAAATCACTCTCCAACAGTCAGCACCAAATACACACCACCGGGGCTGGTCTCCATCCGACCTGGGAGAAAGGGACAAACGCTAAAAGCAGACAGGTGTCGGTGTCCAAGAGCCACTGCTGAGAATGATTCCAGTAACAGTTGCTTCTCACGCTTTGCAGTGGGTTTTTAGGGGTTTCTACAGCTCCATTGCTCATGTTCCTGCACAGATGTTCTTTGGTACACACAGCGGTCATTGCAATCAGTTTTCAGCAGGGGACAGAAGTTCTTCCCAAAGCAACAGCTTAAAACATCACCGCCAAATCTAAACTAACAGAAGAAATCTGAAAAAGCAAGTAAGACAGTGCCAAACCACCCTCCCACGCTTTCAGTGGGTCACGGCTGTCCCGTCTGGTGTTCCAGACCAGGTCTGATGTGCTTTCTTGGTTGCTAAGACTGACCCCTTCTAAGCTTATGAGAAAATCTAGGCACCACAGTTCCAGCCGTGAGCCTGCGCCAGCCACCACGGCGGACGTGACAATTGTGGCTGTAACGTGGGAGGTGACTAGTTCAGAGAATTTCCTCCTGCTTGAAAAGTATATCCAGTTCTAAAAATGTGCGTCTTTGGAAAGACGCACATTTGGTGAGGGTTACAGTTCTGTGCATTCAAAAGGTCAAACTACTCCTGACCCCACCTCAAGACCCAGCAACCTCACCAGCTGTGCCAACCGGCTTCAGAAGCAAATACATACGCACTTGGAAAGGTTCTTTGGGATGACCCCACCTAGACTCAACACTGCTCCTCACGGGAAGCGCCGCGCGGAAGAGAAGCTGGCCAGGGAGGGAAGAGGAGCCAGAGCCCCACAATGAGAAACTGCGCAGAGCAGAGCAGAGCAGCAGAGCTGTGGCCAGAAGAGCTAATGGAACATCCCAGGGGAGGGGGAGTTAGTTCCAGCATAGGAGGGGAGGGTACTGGAGCCAGTAACAACTGAGTTTAACCAACGTGGAGAGGCACTTTGCGTCTGATCTGAAGGGAGGGAAGACCACACCAGCAGGAGTGCACACTGGTGCCGGCCAGTGGCCACATACACAACACACTTGCTACGTCCTCACAAACAGGTACCATTCAAACCCCAGCGGAAGGCCACAAACAAACCAGCAGCCCTGAAACGTCAGTGTAAGTCACACACTCACCAGTCTCTTCAGGGGGTGCAACAAGCACCAAGTCATGAAGAAGGGTCCCCAGAGAAGGGAGAGCTGGGTGAAATCCTGAGCCCACTGCTAATGTCACAGGACACGCACGGCCTGGTAAACACCCCGAGCCGGTTCAGACCTGGGCGGTGGCAGCTGGCTGGGGCTCCGGCTGTGTAAACACAAACACTGGCAAAGGCCGTGTGTGATGATGCGGTGGCTTCCTAACCACGTTCCCAGCTCTCCACAGAGCTCCCTGTAAATGAGGCAACTACCCAGAGTTGGCAACGCACAACAAAGGTCATGGTGTGGCGTGGCGCTGGCTGCTGTGGATGGCAGTGTGCTGGATGAGTCGTCGGCTGAGCTGCCAGCGGTGCTCAGCCCCTCCCCCCCCCCAGCTTGCTGCTCAGCAAGGAAGAGACTCAAACATGAAATGGAAGCCTGGCGCTGGTGGCTCACACATGTCATCCTGGCTACTCAGGAGGCTGAGACCTGAGGATCATGGTTCAAAGCCAGCTGGGGCAGGAAAGTCCGTGGGACTCTGATCTCCAATGAACCACCAGAAAACCGGAAGGGGTGCTGTGGCTGAAGAGCACAGGGACAGTGTCCAGGCCCGGTGTTCAAGACCCACAACCAAGGGAAAAAAAAAGTGAAATGGAAGACAGGCCCTGCTGCTCCTTCAGCTGCCTCGCGGTACCTGGGGACGACCTCGTCACGCAAACTAACCTTGCTAACGAGCACAAGAATTTAATACATTAAGAAACCTCCCAAACCATCACCAGCAACAACCGTGGTCTGGAGTCCCAGCCCCCACGCTGGCCAGGCAGGCGCTCCGCCACTGGAGCGAGCGCCATCTATCCTCCTCAGTTTAGGTTTAGCCTCACGTTTCTGCCCACAACTGGCCTGAGATCTTAATCCTCTTCTCTGTGCCTCAGTGTAGCAGGGGCTACAGGCGCACAGCGGCCACCGAAAGGAGGAAGATCTCGCTAACTTTTCTCCCTACTGGTTTCAAACCACAGTCCTCCTCCTCTGCCTCCCCAGCCGCTGGGCTGAAGGAGGGCAGCCACTGCAGCGTGAAGGGAGGAGATGCCCAATGCGGTCAGGAGCTCTGGGATGACCTTTATGAAACACAGAAAAGGGCTGTGGCTTCTTCTGCATCATCTGCCTCCTGAGGGAAATGAGCAAGCCATTCGCAGAGCCTGCCCGAGCCACACAAAGCAGTGACTACAAGGGAGCACTAGGCTTGCAGCCCCGGAGGTGTCAGGCCTCTTGACTTCCTCACAGTGCGACCTGGGAAGCCGTGTGGCAAACCAGCGTGCACATGAGTGCACACGAGTATCCGCAGAGTCTAACCACCCCGAGCCCCGCCCAGAGACGGTGTAACCAGCCAGGGCAGGTCTGCCTCCCCACATCTGATGTCAGTGCAGTGATGCCGAGCACTGTTGGGTGCCAGACTGTCCCTGGTCCTCATGCTAAGAGCGATCGCCAAGTTCCATGAGAGAGGAGTTTGAGTGGAAATACATAGAGTGTAAGACAAAAACATTCTCACCTATAAAACTTAGTTCTTTAAACAACTGTATCGTGCTTTGGAGAAGAAAGCAAGAGCAGGCATGGCTGTCGGCTGGGGTCCGCTCCCCAAAGACAGGCAGGCCGTGGCTTCACTGGTAAGAGAACAGCTCCTGGGCAGGAGAGAGCTAGAAAAGGTTTGGGTGGGAGCTGCACACACTACTGGCAGTGGTTCTTTAACCAGAATGTTCTCTAGCAGCCAGTGACCATGTGTCGTCCTAAGGCACAGTTGGTACGGACAGGATTGTCACTTCAGTAGGCAACTGAAGCTGGTATTCTTTAATCCTGGTTCTTTTCACAGGAAACCGCTGGCGGTTGCCAGGTGATTAGAATCCGTGACATTCAATGAACGGTACAGCCTCACCACCAACGGGCTGAGGCAGGAGAGGGCTGAGAGTTCAAGGCCAGCCAGGGTACAAAGCCCCGTTCACCAGACAAAGAATTATGCAACGCTACGCATATAGCTCAGCAGCAGGGCAGGGGCCTGGTAAACAAATGGGCCCTCAGTTGTATCCCCAGCAAAGAGGGGGAGGTGAGAGAACATTCTAGAACCAGCAAAGCTTCCTCTGTAGCTCACAAGGACAGTAATTCACTCTCAAATCTGGTATCTGTCTTCCCCTAACCAACTTAAATGTATTCCAAATATATTTCGTGCTAAGTAAGTCGGGGGACAAGAAGAATGGAAGCCTTGAGCTCTCAAACGGAAGGAGCTGGATGTGATGGCTCACCCCTGAAATCCTAAACTGAGGAGGCCGAGATCGAAGGACCACGGTTCACAGCCAGCCTGGGAGACAAACCCACGCAACTCTCCTCTCCACTTAATGAGCAAAAGGCCGGAAGTGGAGGTAGGGCTCAAGGAAGAGTGCCAGGCAATACTGAAAACCGCTAAGTGAGAATTCAAGGCCCAGTGTTCAAACCCCAGTACTGACGCGCACGCGTGCACATACACGTACACGCACACGCACGCACGCACACACACAAAAACACGAGGAGAAAGCAGAAAAATAACTTTCAGCCATGTGACTGCAAGGCAGGGTACGGTAGGGCACGCCGTGACCCAGGTCTCAGGAGGTAAAGGCAGGACTGTGAGGTTGAGGCCAGCATGGGCTGCACATTTAGACCTCGGGTGGGGACGGGGACGAGGGACAGAGGGAGCAGAGATGACCTCTCCCGTGGGGACCAACACCTCCAGCCGGCAAAGCCAACAGAACAGCAGCTCTCACACTCAGGAGGCTAAGTTAAAAGCCAGCATGGGCAGTAAAGTCCGTGAGACTCTTCTCTCCAATTAACCACAGAAAAAGCTGGAAGCTCCTCTGTGGCTCAAGTGGTAGAGCGCTAGCCTTGAACAAAAGCAGCTCAGGGACAGTGCCCAGGCCCTGAGTTCAAGCCCCACTTGGCCAAATTCCTTTACACGAGTGCTCACTAGGTGAAATAAAGCAGCAGCCAGTTCAGAATTGCACTTCCTTCTCACACCTACCTGCGGAAGACAGGATCACACACAAGCCTGAGTTCACAATTCAAATGTGTCACCACTAGAGGAATATTAAAAGCAAAAACAGTCACAACTCACCAGGCTCTTGGCTACGCAAACATAAACATGGCAATTAGAACACAAGAGGCCTACACCTCACCACCAGCCCCGTGAGCCGCCCCCGAGCCCTGAGCACGGCAGGGAAAAGCTGCGGGACAAAACACTCTCTTCTCTTGACCAACTGCTAAAATTCTTCAGGGATTTGTTTTAAAAAAACAGGATCCAGTGGCTCAGGCCTACAGACCCGAGCTACTCGGGAGGCTGAGATCTGAGGACTGTGGTTCGAAGTCAGTATGGGCAGGAGACTCTGAGACTCTTATTTCAAAAAAAAACAAAAACAAAAAAACCACTCAGAAAAAACTGGAAATGGTGCTGTGTTGCTCAAGTAAGTGGTAGAAGGCTAGCTCCGAGCACAAAGCGGCTCAGGGACACTGCCCAGGCCCTGAGTTCAAGCACCAGGAATGGCAAAAAAAACAAAATGTCAAAAATGAAAGCACATTTAAAAGATCAGATCTTGGTGGTGAGAGCAGGTAAAGTGCTTTTATTATACACTCGGCATTCCGAAGTCTCGTGTAGCTAAGGTGAGTCTGAGGAGTCTCAGGAGGTGTGCCCTGCAGGAGCCCTGCGGCCCTCAGGCACTGACCGGGCACTGTCCTCCCCGAGGGAGCAGGCCCAGCGCCGGATCTGGTTCATGACCCCGGCATGTGGGCTGAGGCCTCTTTCCTGGACACTAAAGGCCAGTCAGCAGCCTGACTTGCAACTCAAGCCTTTTCTCCCCGTTCTGATTTCAATGACACTTGGGATTAAAGTAATAAAATGACCCTTATCACTGGATTTCAAAGATCCTATTTAGTAAGGTTCTGACCTGGCTGGTTCTAGAAGTCCTCGGAAGGCATTGCTCACCACATGGCGTGAGGCATCCAACACTGGAGGCCAGACCCTGGGAAACCACACCAACCCCACCGCGGGCACCGCGCATCCCTACCCGGGAGGAGCCACGGGAAAGCCACCAGGCAGGGTGGACACCGAAGAAAAAGGCCACAGCCCCTAAACGCACTGTGTGCGTCCTTTGAAAGGTTCCTAACGGCAGCAGAAGCTGCTGGAAGCATCGGGGACCTAGGGTGTGCAGAGTATGGGCAAGGCCCCCGCAGATCTGGGAGGGGGGACGGGGGGAGGGGGATGGGATGGGTACCTGAGAGCCAGAAGGGCAAGGCTGTGGGAACACAGCCTGGTCACGGGAAAGACAAGGACTCCAGCCAGCCGAATGGCCCTGGAGCCTGAGGATGCAACCCCAGGCTCTCTCGCCTCGAACTTCTCCCTCTAAAGCACGGCGGGGGGGGGGGGGGGGGGGGGGGGGGGGAGGATGGGACAGACGGGAGACACCTGGCAACATCTGAGACACTTCCGGCTGACCTTGCTGCGTGTGGGCTGTGGGGGGCTGGTCATGCCAGCCCCTACACCGCCCAGATGGCCTTCAAGGGGGCACAAGCACTCAGTGCCAGGTGTGGGACACTGTCATCACTCACGAGACTCGGAATCCAGCGTGAGCCAAGGCCTTGGCGCCCGGCCACGTGGCCCCTACCTCAGCCCTACATGCGACCGAGCTGCTGCTTGCTGAGCGGAAAGCCAGTCCCCAGGGCATTCCGCAGTGCACCCTCTGCGGCTGGCAGTTCAAATTCCACACGTGGTGAGGGAAACCTCGGATCCGGTCATCATCGTCCTCTGCTCCAGAAGCAGCTACTTTTTTTTCAGAGCCAAGGCCACTCCAAAGGCCACTGCCAGGACAGCCACAGCGGCAGCCCCTCCAAACAGCAGCGTGGCCCTGCCCTCGGGGCCCGGGGCTGCCCGGGCCTCCCCACCGGGACTCTGCTCCTCACCCAGCGGGGCGGGGGGCCTCTCTCCCTCCACGTCAGCAGCCTCCTCTGGTGCTGCCTCCGCCTCTTCTTCACAGAGCTCCACAAACAGAGACGGGACGGGGCTGGCCGTCTCCCTGGCAGCCGCTTCTGTGTGGGGTTCCCTGGCCTCCAGCGAAGGGGCAGTGGTATGTGGACGCGGGGTGGCGGGGAAGGCAGCCTGGGGGTCCCGGGAGGGCACGGCCGCCCCTGCCCCCTCCGCCCCCTTGGGGACCTCTTCCTTTTCCACATGGACAATGTCTGAGTTAGATGAGTTGTTCTCGCTCTTCTCGCCAGCGCCATTACTATCCAAGCTTTTGACCTCTTCGGGATCCATGGCGATCTGCTGCCAGGACTCAGGGCCCAAGGACACAGGCAAGCTTTCTGTGTGCCAGCTCTGGCTGGCCGACAGCGAGGCCGGGAGGCTCTCACACTGCCAAGAAGTGGTCACGGTTGGAGACTCCGGGGGACTGACCTGGCCGGAGTTGTCACTGGGTAGGATATAAATGTCATTGCTGTCTTCTGCGATGAGGCCGGGGTCTTCCTCCTCCTCCGGCTCAAGGCTAAAAACGGTACCCTACAGAAACAAGAGAAGAGTCAACATAAAGCCTATTCTGGGCCTTGAACTCAGTGCCTAGGCGCTGTCCTTAAGTTCTTGTTCAAGGCTAGCACTTGAACCATAGCTCTGCTTCTGGCTTTTTTTTGGTGTTTAATTGGAGATAAGAGTCTCACAGTTTCCCTTCCTGGGCTGACTTCGGACCATGATCTTCAGATCTCAGCCTCCTGAATGGCTAGGATTACAGGTGTGAGCCACCAGTTTCCAGTAGTTAGTATTTTAAAAAGTTATTAAAAGCTGGGTGCCAGTGGCCTACATCTGTAATCCTAGCTACTAAGGAGGCTGATATCTGAGGATCCCAGTTAGAAGCCAGCCTGGGCAGGAAAAAGTCCCTAACACTCTTATCTCCAAAAAACTGATAGTGGTGCTGTGTCTCCAACTGGTAAGGAGCATTAGGCTTGAGTGAAAAAGCTCAAGGACAGCGCCGAGTCCCTGAGTTCAAGCCCCACGGTCAACAAGAAAAATAAAAGCTAAACTGAAAGAATATATTCTTCCCTGAAGTTCTAGGGTTAAGTACGTTTATTTAGACCTAAACAGTTTCTGAACAGAATCAGAATCCATTTATTTGAAGAACACAGAGGAAGAATTTTTGAGGCATGCAACTGACAAATGGAAATGTGGATTTTATTAAATGGCAAAGGCTAGTCACTGAAGTCTGATATATAAAAAATAATTAGAGGGCTGAAGGCACTGACTCAGAATGCCAGCTGGACAAACAAGACAAGCATGTGCCAAGACCTGAGTTCAAACCTCAATACCAGAAAAAAAAAAAAATTCTAATCACAGCTGTGCTTCAGAAATAATGCTGAGACGCTGTAGGGCTAGTGGTGTAACAGTAGAAGGACTTGCCTGGCAAATGTGAGGGTCTGAGCTGGGGTCTGAGCGTGGGGGAGGGGAGAGGGGCCGGCCTGTCTAATATCCACAGCAGAGTATAGACACACACACATACACAGTCACACACACACATCCCTTTACACACACACACACACAGTCACACACACCCCTTCACACACACAGTCACACACACACCCCTTTACACACAGTCACACACACCCCCCTTTACAGTCACACACACACCCCTTTACACACACACAGTCACACACACACCCCTTTACACACACACCCTTTACACACACACACCTTTACACACACACCACACAGACCCCTTTACACACACACCACACACACCCCTTTACACACACCCCTTTACACACACACCACACACCCCTTTACACACACACACACACACACCTTTAGTCCTAGCACTGGAAAAGCTGAGGCAGGAAGATTACGTGAAGCCAGGGTGTGGGGCTAGGCTAGACAGCACAGTAAGACCCCGTCCCAAATAAGACAAAGTGACAATTTACTCTAACACCATAGAGAGATCCCAGAAATGCAAGACTGTGGCCTCCTCCTTGGGCAAAAATTACAACCACCGACAGTAGAGGTTTTAACCTCCGTGTTTGTGAGTCTCTTCATCATGGGTGCTGAGCTTGACACCAGAGATAGAAGGGAAAATAAATCTGTGTGTGTGTAAACTGGTCCTGAGGCTTGAACTCAGGGCCTGGGTGCTGTCCCTGAGCCTTTTCACTCAAAGCAAAACCACCCTGAGCCACAGTATCACTTCTGATTTTTTGGCAGTTCACTGGAGATCAAGTTCTCATGGAGTTTCCTGCCGGGGCTTGGCTTTGAACAGTGATCCTCAGAACTCAGCCTCCTGCGTCGCTAGGATGACAGGATGAGCTGGCGACACACCGTGAGATTTAAGTGCTACTACCAGGGCTTCAACTCAGGGCCTTGGCCTTTTCCCACCAGCCTGAGCCACAACTCCACTCATGGCATTTTCCTGTGACCTGGAGCCAAGAGCCTCCAGAGTTGGCGCTGGCTTCAAGTTGAGACACTCTGACCTCAGACTCCAGAGTTGGCGCTGGCTTCAAGTTGAGACACTCTGACCTCAGACTCCAGAGTTGGTGCTGGCTTCAAGTTGAGACACTCTGACACTCTGACCTCAGACTCTCACAAGCTACCAGCACCCAGCTCAATTATGCTACCTTAACACTATGATTGTTTGTGTTATTATTTCTGCAGCTGTCTTGGTTAATCTAACAGGAGAACAAACCATTCTAAAATAATGCTGAGAACGGTAGTGTGCACTGCACTCTGAGCAAGGCAGGAGGATCATGTGAGCCAGGGGTGAGAGGTCAGCTGGGCAGAGCAGTCAAACGCTCACCTGTAAATAAGTTTATCAAGCATCCAAATAAAACAGTAAGAAGACAAAGCAAAGCCCTTCTTTAGGAAAGGCATCTTAATTTTTTCTCCTCTTCCATCTCTTCTAAGTAGAATTAACAACATGAAAATGGCAGTGTTGCCAAAAGCAATCTATAGACTCGATGTAATAAGAAATCCCACTATCTCTCACAGAATTAAGAGAAATCAATTCAAAAACTCATATGGAAGCAAAAAACCCAGCCAAGCAAAAGTAATTCTAAGCAACTGGCGCACAGCTAGTGGTAGACCTGAAGTTACATTACAGCCAGCAAGGGCAGCAGCCCACCACACAAACCTCAGGACCAGCAGAACAGCACTGAAGAGCTGCCCAACAACAGCCAACACGCAAGAAAAAACAGCCTTGACACCCTGGTGCTGGGAAACTGTAACCAGCTGCAGGAAAATGAGACTGGACCTTCACCTCTCATCCTGTGCAAAGACCAACCCAAAGCTGGTGTCAGTGGCTCCCACCTGTAATCCTACTCACAAGGCTAAGATCTGGATCCTGGTTCAAAACTAGCCCAGGCAAACAAAGTCAAGACTTTTATATCCAGTTAACCAGGAAAAAGCCCAAACTGGAGGGAGGGCTCAAAAGGAGAACACCAACCATGAGCAAAACGCTGAGCAAGAGTACCTGGGTTCTTAGTTCAATACCAGCATCAAAACAAAAAAAGCCAGGCCCCTGCAGTTCTCCTGTGATCCTAGCTACTCAGGAGGCTGAGATCTGAGGGTCACCCAGGTGGGCTTAAACCAATTAACCACCAAAAAGCTGATCATGGAGTCTTGAGCAAAACAGCTGAGGGACAGCCCCAGGAGCGGCACACGTGCAGGCACCCCTAGAAGACTCCAAGAAGACGTGAGAGGGTCAGCTGGCTCTACGGCTGAATACTCGCTCAGCGTGCACGAGGCCTGTACCCCATCTCCAACGTTCTCTCTAGAACAAGGAGTGACAGTATTCTTTCCTTAAGACACCTAAGTGGTTGTTTTTTATTCTTTATATTTTAGTTAGCTACATATACTTTTGTCAGGACACACTGTTTCTTTCTTTTTTTTGGGTCGGTCTTGGGGCCTGAACTCTGGGCCTGGGCGCTGTCCCTCAGCTCTTCAGCTCAAGGCTGGCGCTCTACCACTTGAGCCACAGCGCCACTTCTGGCTTTTTTCTTATGTGGTGCTGAGGAGTCGAACCCAGGGCCTCAGGCATACAAGGCAAGCGCTCTACCACCGAGCCACCTTCCCAGCCCCAACACACACACACAGTTTCTTAATAAGAACTACTGAAAGGAACCAATCTTAACATCCAACACGTATGAGCCGGCGCACTGCTTCGAGGGGTCATACCCAGCCGCCATGTTGGATGATGTGCTCAGCGGCACAGTCCTCCAGGTACGCCACGCCGAGCTCCAGCAGGGCATGCAGGGGCTCCTCACCGCGCCGGGTCAGCTCCAGAAGCATATGTCGAAGCAGGACCAGAGGCACCGCGATCTTCAAGGCAGACAGAAGAGCGTGTGAAAACCTGTCGAGCCTCAGGTTTTTACTACGCACTTTACAGTGTTTTACTGAACACTTTATAGTGTTCAGTGCTTACATTATTATAGCATTCCGTTCTCATCACAGTAACACACAACTCCTACTAGGAAGTTCTAAATACTGAGTGTAGGTTTCATACAATAGGGCGGTGTCGGTGTGTACACAGAAACTCACAGAAGCATTGAGACAACTCAAGGACTAGTTTAATACATTCTGGCCAGCTAGAAAAAACACACAGCCATTAAAAAGAATTGGAAGTGGCACTGTGGCTCAAGTGGGAGAGCACTCACCTTGAGCTGAAGAGTGCAGGGACAGCACCCAGGCCCAGAGTTCAAGCCCCATGACCGACAAAAAGAATTCAGAGCTATGAGCCAGTAGCTCACATATGCTACTGAGGTAGCTGAGATCTAAGGACCAATTTCAAGTTCAGCCCAGGCACACAAAAATCAAGGGACTCTTATCTCCAAATAACCAGAAAAAAAGCCAGAAGTGGAGCTGCGGCTCAAGTGTTAGAGTGCCAACCATGAGTGAAAAAGCTGATCCAGAGAGTGAGGTCCTGAGGTTAGCTCCAAAGCAAGCACAGAAAACAAAACAGTAAGAACTTTCTGCCATGAATGTGGTGCACATGTATAACCCCAGTACTTGAGAGAAAGGGTTCAAATCCAGCCCAGATAAATCAACTGTGAACCTACTTCAAAGAAAACAAGGTAGGGCTGGGAAGGTGGCTCAGGGGTAGAGTTGCCTCACATGCCTGAGGCCCTGGGTTCAATTCCACAGCACCACATAAGCAAAAAGAAAAAAGCCGGAAGTGGCACTCTGGCTCAAGTGGAAGAGCGCTAGCCTTGAGCTGAAGAGCTGAGGAACAGCACCCAGGCCCAGAGTTCAAGCCCCATGACCACCACCACCAACAACAAAAGAAAACCAGGTGAGCGTGGGTGAGTATGGCTGGAATTCACTACGGAGGGCCAGGAGTGACAGCCAGGTGAGGCTGACGAGGAGATACCACGGTGGGCTCTGCCTTGGGCCCCTCTCCAGGTGGAGGTTCACTTTCACATACAGTTTACCTTAAAAAAATAAATAAAAGCAGCAGCCTGGCACCAGTGGCTCACACCTGTAATCTCGGCTACTCAGGAGGCTGAGATCTGAGGATCACAGTTCAAAGCCAGTCCGGGTGGGAAAGTCTGTGAGACTCATCTCCAATAAATTACTCAGGGGGCTGGGAAGGTGGCTCAGTGGTAGAGCACTTGCCTTTGCATGCATGAGGCCCTGGGTTCCATTCCTCAGCACCACATAAGCAGAAAAAGCCGGAAATGGCACTGTGGCTCAAGTGGTAGAGCGCTAGCCTTGAGCTGAAGAGCTGTGGGACAGCGCCCAGGCCCAGAGTTCAGGCCCTACGACCGGACATCCCCCCCCCCAAAAAAAAAAATTGCTTTAGAAGAAAACTAAAGAGGGGCTGTGAATGTGGCTTAGTGGTAGAGTGCTTGCCTAACATGCATGAAGCCCTGGGTTCAATTCCTCAGTACCACATACTCAGAAAAAGCTAGAAGTGGTGTTGTAGCCCAGTGGTAGAGGCAAGTTTTGAGCAAAATAAGCTCAGGGATGGTGCCCAGGCCCTGAGTTCAAACCCCAGGACTCGCCAAACAAAAAAGAAAAGAAAAAGAAAAAAAAACTAAAGAGGGGAGAAACTAAAGAACAGAAAAAAGGGAGGAAGAGAAGGAGGAAGGGAAGGAAGAAAGGAGGGAAGGAGGAAAGGGAGAAAGGAGGGAAGGGAGAAAGGAGGAAAGGGAGAAAGGAGGGAAGGGAGAAAGGAGAAAGGAGGGAAGGGAGAAAGGAGAAAGGAGGGAAGGGAGAAAGGGAGAAAGGAGGGAAGGGAGAAAGGAGAAAGGAGGGAAGGGAGAAAGGAGAAAGGAGGGAAGAAAGGGAGAAAGGAGGGAAGGGAGAAAGGGAGAAAGGAGGGAAGGGAGAAAGGGAGAAAGGAGGGAAGGGAGAAAGGAGAAAGGAGGGAAGAAAGGGAGAAAGGAGGGAAGAAAGGGAGAAAGGAGGGAAGGAGGGAAGGGAGAGAGGAAGAAAGGAGAAAGGAGGGAAGGAAGAAAGGGAGAAAGGAGGGAAGGGAGAAAGGGAGAAAGGAGGGAAGGGAGAAAGGAGAAAGGAGGGAAGGGAGAAAGGAGAAAGGAGGGAAGGGAGAAAGGAAGAAAGGAGGGAAGGGAGAAAGGAAGAAAGGAGAAAGGAGGGAAGGAAGAAAGGAGGGAAGGGAGAAAGGAGGGAAGGGAGAAAGGAGGGAAGGGAGAAAGGAGGGAAGGGAGAAAGGAGGGAAGGGAGAAAGGAGGGAAGGGAGAAAGGAGAAAGGGAAGGGAGAGAGGAAGAAAGGAGAAAGGAGGGAAGGGAGAAAGGGAGAAAGGAGGGAAGGGAGAAAGGTATTTTAGCCAGTGGTCTGAATGCATTCTCCACTGTCAAACACACTAAGGTTTCACGTGGACAGAAATGCACAAAAGAATGAAAGTAATTTCAGTTCCTTGATGCTGTGCTACCAAGGAAATAACTGAGGAAATGACACCGGGTGTCTTTCCACAGAAGCCAATCAAAACCACGGGGAGTTGATGGCTCAGACCAATGTTCTCTGGTTCTCAATTTCCTTTGGCTTTTACTTCAGTAAAAGCTGCCCTGAGGAAATCAATATTACAATCTTAAAGGAAGAATGTAACAAACACATTTTCTTCGACTGAGGAAATCAATATTACAATCTTAAAGGAAGAATGTAACAAACACATTTTCTTCGACGTTTTGACATTCTAAAAGAATTCTAGCTCAAGATATATCGAAAATCTCTTTAACTCTAATAGGGTATATGGCTACAAAGACAAGCTCAATTGTTTTCATAGTAAGAAACTTGTCCTATTATTAAAACAAAATTTAAATTACTGTTTCTCTAGTTCTAATATTCTGCCTTGGATAGAGACAACGAAGGGATAGTTCTTAAAATGCCTCAAGTTTATTCTTTATAACTTCAAAAGGTCTGTGTATGATATACCACCAGCACGCTAATTTCCCAGTGACCAACTATATGACATTTTGAAGTTACTCTGTTTAAGCTTCACTTGAAAGTTGTACATATCTTACTTTGTGAATTGCTACGTGTAATTTCCTTTTTTTATTGTCGCCTGTCCTGGGGCTTAAAACTCAGGGCCTGCGTACCATCCTTAAGCTTCTTTTGCTCAAGGCTAGCACTCTACCACCTAAGCCACAAAACCACTTCCAACATTTTCTGAGTAGACTGATGGTGATAAGCGTCTCATGGCAACCTGGTGCCAGTGGCTCAGACCTGTCATCCTAGCTACTCAGGAGGCTGAGATCTGAGGATCACGGCTCAAAGCCAGCCAGGGCAGGAAAGTCCATGAAACTCATCTCCAATAAACCACCAGAAAATCAGAAGTGGAGCTGAGGATTAAGTGGTAGAATGCTGGCCTTGAGCTGAAGAGCTGAGGAACAGCGCCCAGGCCCAGAGTTCAAACCCCACGACCAAACAACAACAAAAAATAGACAGATAAATTTAGAATGTGATAATAGTCATATGCAAATGCTATACTAGGTTATATGAGCAACTTGAGAATCTGCAAATATTTACATCCAAGAGAGGACCTAGAACCAATTCCCCGTAGATGCATCAGAGTCTATGACTGTAAAAAGAGATGGTATGAATCTTTGAATAGAGGTGGTCATTTGCAAAAATAATGATACTGAATTTTATTATCTCAAGGCCATACTTCTTCCTGGAGGTGTATCTCCTTATAGATACTATCTTTTCAAGGTAACAAGCAAACAACAGTCTAAGACAGTGAATAAACCTATGCTAGAATGGAAAAATACTGCCTAGAATCAGATGTTAGCCACAGAGTTGGTTCCAATAGCTACTACTCAAGAGGTTCCAGGCAAGTTATCTAGTTCTCTTCTCATTAATCAGGGAGAGGTGACATGAAATGCACAATACTGCAAACTACAAAACACATGAGGCACTATTCATCTAAGAGACCAGAAACACTCATCTCCCAAACGAAGTCCTTAGTATTTTCCTCTAAGATACGCTCATACTAACAAGGAACGTCTGGGGACCAATGTTGTGTCCAAAACACAGAAGCGAAGAACTATTTGTCATAATGATGGGAGATTCAGGGCACATAGAAAGGAAGGTGTAGCGTACTATGGGTCACAAAGCAGAGGCAGCATTTTATGTATATATATATTAGCTCTAAGAGTTTTGTGCTGCAGGATGCTAATAATACTCCTACACTTTATCATTAGGACTAAAATCTTGAAAATTAAAAGCAATCTGGTTAGTACCTTATTCCATCCGCTGGTATGACCCGCAGCCTCCAGTGCAAATTCTCGAAACGTCGGGTATGTCACCGGCCTGTGGAGGGTTTTTTAGAAGTCTGAGTCACGATGAAGGGAAGTCTAAACCCCTAAATGAATAAACGTGCAAATGCTACACTCTGTTGCTGAATTCAATAGTTTCAATATATTTGACATAACTGTTGAATGTAAGATAGGCTCTTAATATCTGGGATGAATTCCTTTACTCTGAGAGGACTGTGAAGTATTTAACTCAGAGGTCACTGGCAGACTTTACAACTGGAGGACACATGGATTTTAAGCACAGCTTGCAGTGAGGAGACAACAATTTTTCCTGCAATACATGAAAACCCAGCACCAGTGCTCACACATGTAATCCTAGCTACACAGGAGGCTGAGACCTGGAGGACTGAGGCTCAAAGTCAGAAAAGTCCACAAGACTCCACCTACAAATAGTCAGCAACAAGCTGGGATGGAGATATGACTCAAAAGGCAGAAAACCAGCCATAAACAAAGCAGGATGAGTCAGAGTAGATAGAAGGCACTGAGCCCCAAGTATTGACACAATGAAGAAAAATAAAAAGATGTGCTCAATGGGCTGGGAAGGTGGCTCAATGGTAGAGTGCTTGCCTAGCATTCATGAGCCCTAGGTTCAATTCCTTAGTACCACATACAAAGAAAAAGCCAGAAGTAGTGCTGTGGCTCAAGTGGTAGAGAGCTAGTCTTGAGCAAAAGCAGCTCAGGGATGGTGCTCAGGCCCTGAGTTCAAGCCCCAGGACTGGAGGGGGAAAAAAAATCATAAACAGTTTGCATAGAAGTCGGAAATACAATGCTTTTCAGTTATTAGTCCCAACAGCTTTTGCAAGGTTTTGGATTTTTTTGGCAAAGCAGCACATTTCTTCCTTCAAATCTTACTTGTTCCCTCAATGTAAAACATGTAGAAGTAGGTGTGCTTGCTTAAGGGTGGAGAGACCCCCTGAGGGCTGCCCAGTCCACCCGGGTCCTCCAGCCCTACGGATGACTTTCTGAAAACCACTGCTGTCTCACTCCCTCAACAGCCACACACCTCTTCCCCATTTAAGAAAATTCCAATCAATTGTCTAAATGGAATCAGAAATTTTTATATTTGCGCGTTTCATAACTAAAACTGTCTGCTTTGAACAAATGGTAAAGCATACACACTGCCAGGATGAAAAGTTATTTCCTTACCTCAACAGTGACTCAGCATGGGGCCTGCAGCTGTATTAGTGAGGAACAGACTCTATTTTATGAAGTTGCCAACATCCATTAATACAAATATTTCTCTAGTTTTTATCAATTTCTTAACTTTCAGGAAAGAGTTTGGGAAAACTGATTTTTTAAAGATTTGTTAAGTGAATTGAGTCTACTTTAAAATACTTTTGTGAGCCAGGCACCAGTGGCTCATACCTGTAATCCTAGCTACTCAGGAAGCTGAGACCTGAGGATCACAGTTCAAAGCCAGCCTGGGAAGGAAAATCTCTGAGACTCTTACCCCCAATTAAACACTCAAAAACAGGAAATGGAGATATGCCTAAAGTGGTAGAGCACCAGTCTTGAGCAAAAGAGCTCAGGGACAGCATCCAGGCCCTAAGTCCCATGACCAACAAAAAATAAAATGTATGTTTTGTGTATGTGTTTTGGTCCTGGTTCTCGGCACTGTCTTTTTTGTTCAAGGCTAGCACTCTACCAATTGAGCCACAGCTCTACTTCTGGCTTTTTGGGTAGCTAATTGGAAATGAAGAGACTCATGGACTTTTTTGCCCAAGCTGGCTTTGAACCGTGATCCTAAGATCTCAGCCTCCTGAGCAGCTAGGATTAGAGGCTGAAATACTTCTAGCTTCTTGATTTTACCTTTAATGTGGTAAGAATGATAGCTCCGCGGGTACTGACTCCAAGAATGTGGAAGAAGTTCATGTGCAGACTGTAGCCCCTAAGTTCTCCAACATTTGGGACACAGAAGCCTAAGACAAGGAAAATGCCAGGTGCACGGGACAGCGCACAAGGCCTTGGCTCAGACTATGTTGGTCCCTAGAGGAAGGAGGAGGGCAAGGGCGCATGTTCAAACACAAGCCAGCCCCTCTGAGACCCGAGTGCGTATCAGGAGACGCAAACCCAACCACGGCTGGAGCCCTGAAGTTTAGCAAGGAGGCTAACGCACAGACGAGACACTTTGGGAAGGCCCCGCACAGCACGGGCTCACCGGCTAAGCAGCGCCTGCAGCGCCGTCTGCAGGGGCTCTCTCAGCCCCTGCCACACTTGTTCTCCAAGGTGCGCCAGGCAGTCTTCTATGGAGCTCTCTGGGTTAGCAGGGCTGAACACCGGAGAAGTATGACGGTCAAAGCCAGTGCTGGTGAAAGCTGAAGACAAAGAGGACATGAGGAAAACCTAATTTAACACGCAGTATCAAAAGCTGTGCACAAGTTGAGCTGGTAGCTGCACACGCCTGTATTCCTGGCCCCCATGTAGATAGGTGCATGCACACACACACAAAATTACCATGTTTTCACTCCTAGGTGGATTTACCATGTTTTCACTCCTAGGTGGAAGCTGGACTTAAAAAGACATAGTTGTGGACATGCAGGTATGTGTATCCATATATCCACATTCATGATTACATACGTGTAAGTATATGTATAGGAACATAAAGCGTGAATCTAAATAAGGGACTACTTAAAGGAAATAAGGAAGGCTGAAGTGAAAAATAGGATGAAAAATTTTATTAAACACACTTGAAAGAGAATGAATATAGTCAAAATAAACTGGGGCTGGGAAGGTGGCTCAGTGGTAGAGCGCTTGCCTTGCATGCATGAGGCCCTGGGTTCGATTCCTCAGCACCACACAAGCAGAAAAGGCCAGAAGTGGCGCTGTGGCTCAAGTGGTAGAGCGCTAGTCTTGAGCTGAAGAACTGAGGGACAGCGCCCAGGCACAGAGTTCAAGACCCACGATTGTCAAAAAAAATTACTTGCAACTATGAAAATTGACAAAGAAATCTGCTGAAATTGTGTTAGGAAGGAGGCAAAGAGGAAGGCAATAAAAAATAAAAATAGGCTCCTATCTCTCCTCAATTCAAATTAACAGCTTATCACCCACTCCCTACTCCTGGTTTTAGAATCCTGTCCATTTCCTCACTCCTGAGAGTTACCAATCACCTTCATAAAATATTCACTGCATTAGACCAGGCATGGTGGTACATGCCTGCAGTTCCAGCTACTCAAGAGGCAGAGAGAAAGGATAGCAGACTGGTAGCCGTCCAGGCAGTTAGCACGAAAAACAAAAATAACCACAAAACAAACAAGCAAACGAACCCTGGGCAATAAAGGGAATACCCTTACATAGTGAACACACTATGTAAGCCTTTTGTCAATTCTTTTTCTTTTCTTCGTTTTCTTTCTTTTCTTTCTTTGCCCTTTCTGGGGCTTGAACTCAGGTTCTGGGCGCTGTCCCTGAGCTTTTCTTTTTTTTTTTGGTCTGGTCATGGGGCCTGAACTCTGGGCCTGGGCGCTGTCCCTCAGTTCTTCAGCTCCAAGCTAGCGCTCTACCACTTAAGCCACAGTGCCACTTCCGGCTTTTTTTCTTTTTTGCTCATGTGGTGCTGAGGAATGGAACCCAGGGCCTCAGGCATGCAAGGCAAGCGCTCTACCACTGAGCCACCTTTCCAGCCCTGTTCCTGAGCTTTTCTGCTCAAGGCTGGTGTGCTACACTTTGAGCCACCCCTCCACTCTGGTTTTCTGGCAGTTTACTGGAGATAAGAATCTCACGTACTTTCCTGTGTGGGCTGACTTTGAACAGCCATCATCAGATCTCAGCCTCCTGAGTAGTTAGGACTACAGGAGTGAGCGCCATCAGTGCCTGGCCCAACGAACAAAATTTCACAGTTAGTAGACTTTCCCCCAAAACTTGTGATGTCATTTTAAGTACAAAATATGTGATATGACATATATATATTTAACTTTCTACACATATATACAGGCAAAAATAAGAGCAAGGTTCTTAAACTTTCTTCCCTTAGGGCTCCTACTAAAGTTATAAAGGTACCAAATACAAATCAATCATCATGAACGGAGAGGACCGCCACAGGATCATTTAATCCATTACTCAGCACCAAAAGAGGCTGCATCTTAACCTCCTGCTTACAGCTGGGAAAGTGTACAGTAAAGAAAGTTTGAACAGCCTTCCTTCCAGTTTCACCCTAGTAATCTCCTCTCAGAGAAGTTGTGCAATGAGGATATAGAGAGCATCCTTCTATGAAAATAAAACAAAACTAACAGCAGACCAGGTTAACTAGGTGTGGAATACACATACCTTCAGAAATTTCTTTGTCTAGGGCTTTTAGCTCTTCTTCAATTTCAGATTTAATTTTTAATAAAACTTCAGGATCCAGAAATTGTGAAGCTATATCTAGTTGAACCCCTGAAACAAAACAAAACAAAGTTACTATTAAGCTAATGGTTCATACTTATAATCCTAGTTTTGTGTTTTGTTTTGTTTTTTTTTGTCAGTCGTGGGGCTTGAACTCTGGGCCTGGGCGCTGTCCCTCAGCTCTTCAGCACAAGGTAAGCGCTCTACCTCTTGAGCCACAGAGCCACTTCCGGTTTTCCAGTGGTTTATTGGAGATAAGAGTTTCACAGACTTTCCTTCCTGGGATGGCTTGGACCTATGATCCTCAGATCTCAGCCTCCTGAGCAGATAGGATTACAGGCGTGAGCCACTGGCACCCAGCTAATTCTAGCTTTTGACAAGACTGAGATCCAAGAATGGTGGTTCAAAGCCAACACAGGTAGAAAAGCCCGGTGAGCCTCTCATTTCCAATGAACCAATAAAAAGCCAGGAAGTGGAAATGTGAGCTCAAGTGGTAGAGCACTCACTTTGAGCACAAAAGCTCAGGAACAACCCCAAGGTCCTGCGTTCAAGTCCCAGTACTTTAAAAAAATTAAATTAAATTTTAAGTAAATAAAGAGGGAGAGAGAAGTCAATGCAATACTATAGTATTAGCCGGTTGTGTAGGTATGAGCACTGATAGTTCCAGCTTTGTGTTAACTAAGACAAGATGTTTTGAGCCCAGAAGTTCAAGGCAGTCTGGACAACATATGAAGACTGCATCTCAAAAAAATTAAAAACTATTAGGTTACAAAGTATAAAATCAAAACTCATTATCAAGGCTAGGAGATACTTTTTGAAATGATTTTTTAAAAAGGAGCAACAGGGCTACAGGGGGTGGCTACAGGTGGTGGTGTGCTTCCATAGTGTAAGCAAGGCTGTGGGTGGCATCCCAGAGGAGGAGGACGGGGGGGCGGGGTATGAAAACATAGCAGGAACTCTAAGTATGAACGTGTGCAGGTGTTCTGTGAATGTGCGCCAGCGCCAGCTGGCAGCTCAGGGGTGGGGTTTGCTCCACAGCAATCGAGGGGACCCAGTCCCAGAGCCTTCCCCAACTACAACAGCAGCACAGTGGTGGGAGGTCCCCAACACATTGCCTTCTAGACTCATCTGTTTTTCCTTTTTGTGGTGCTAGGACTTTATGTATGTCCAGGTACGTGACCTACCTGAGTTGTATGTACCAACATCAATCACTACCCTCTGAACTCAAATTTATCTGTCCGTTGTGGGGCTTGAACTCAGGGCCTTGGCACTGTCCCTGAGCTTCTTTGTGCTCAAAGCTAGCATCTACCACTCAAGCCACAGCACCACTTGGTTTTTAAGTGGTTAACTGGAGATAAGAGTCTCATGGGGACTCCTCTGTCCAGGCTGGCTTTGAACCACAATCCTCAGCCTCCTGAGTAGCTAGAATTAGAATTTATTTTTATTTTTTTGCCAGTCCTGGTGCTTGAACTCAGGACCTGGGCACTGTGTCCTTGAGCTTCTCTGAGCTCAAGGCCACAGTGCCACTTCCAGTTTTCTGGTGGTTAATTGTAGGTAAGAGTCATGCCAAGGTGCCGGTGGCTCACACCTGTAATCCTAGCTACTCAGGATGCTGAGAGCTGAGGATCACGGTTCAAAGCCAGCCCAGGCAAGGAAAGTCCGTGAGACTCTTATCTCCGATAAACCACCAGAAAACCGGAAGTGGCACTGTGGCTCAAGTGGTAGAGCACTCACCTTGAGCTGAAGAGCTGAGGGACAGCGCCTAGGCCCAGAGTTCAAGCCCCATGACCGACCAAAAAAAAAAACAAAAAACAAAAACTCAGGGACAGCACCCAAGCCCTAAATTCAAGTCCCATGCCTGACCTGCATAACCAAAACAGATACATCCACAGACACCATCATTACCACCAATACACCACCTTCCCACTACAAAAACGACAGTATCTTAGCCTCACTCATCTGATGAACAGCTATCCTCATGAGACTACCATGATGCTGATTGAACAAGACAAGTTGTCATACTTGATAACAAACCATGTGGAAAGCAGAAAAAGACCACTGTTAGGGCACAAAGGCTATTTATCTAGCTAACCAATGACAGAGACAGATTTGCTGATCTTCATTAGCACTCATGCAGACTTTATAAAGCACAGAGCTAGACAGCACAGCTAATGCAGCACAAATTCTGCACTATATACCCCAGGACAACTATTTCAAAGATAAACAGACTTTAGCATACTAAAACCTCCCCACCTGTTTCAAATGAAGAGTGAAATCAGTCAGCAACCAGCCTATTCCAGCCTTGAAATTCATCTGAGATTTCCAAGTGAATCAGTTTAACAAATTTTGACTAGTTGAATGGGCTAGAGTTCTCAAAGCAAAATCTTTCTAAATCTATGGGCTGCAAACTAAAACACATTAAAATTAACTAGAATAAATGCTTAAGAATAAATAGAAAAAAGGAATGAAAAGAACAGTCACAAATTTCTAATCCCAGAAAAGAAAAAGGGGAAACCACAAGCCCAATGAACATGAGGAGAATAATCAAGTGACACAATGAATTCTAGCCCCACAAACATCCATTTCCCTAAAGGACACAATCTAAAAACACATACACAAAACAGACTGATTAGGCCTGCATTACTAAGAAACTGAATTGCTTATTCTTAACATCCCAAACATCTGAGCCTCAGTATCTGAGTCAGTATGTTCTACCAAACATTCAGGGAGGAAAAGCAAAGGCCTGGACACACAACTCAGTGTTAGATTACTCCTCAGCACGTAGGAGGCCCTGGACTCAACCTTAGCACATTAGGCCAAGAGCACCGAGGCACGCATGGCTCACCCCTCCCCCGCTGGTAAGCCTAGCCCATCAGGAAGATGAGATGAGAGAGGCCTGAGGTCCAAAGTCAGAGGGAATAAAGAGTCCTGGGGATTCCATCTCCAAGTAACCAGCAAGATGCCAGACTAGGGGTATGGTTCAACTGGAAGACTCCACTATGAGTAAGCAACCTGAGTGAAAGTGAGACCCCAAGTTCAAGCTACAGTACCACCATGCCATGCATGGGTGGCTCACGCCTGTAAGCCTAGCTACTCAAGAGGCGGAGATCTGAGTATCTAGGTTCAAAGCCAACCCTGGCCAGAAAGTCCCTGAGACTCTTATCTCTGATAAACTACTCAGAAAAGGCCAGAAGTGGTGCAATGGCTCAAATGGCAGGGTGTTAGCCTTGAGCACAAGGAAGCTCATGGATAGCGCCTAGGCCCTCAGTTCAAGCCCCAAGATCAGCCAAAAAATAAATAAAATTAAAAAATAGGGGGGCTGGGAAGGTGGCTCAGTGGTAGAGCGCTTGCCTTGCATGCTCGAGGCCCTGGGTTCGATTCCTCAGCACCACATAAGCAAAAAGAAAAAAGCCGGAAGTGGCGCTGTGGCTCAAATGGTAGAGCGCTAGCCTGGAGCTGAAGACCTGAGGGACAGCGCCCAGGCCCAGAGTTCAGGACCCACGACCGGACCCAAAAAAAAAAAAAAAGAAAAAAAAAAATAGGGCTGGGAAGGTGGCTCAGTGGTAGAGTGTTCCATCTGTCATGCATGAGGCCCAGGGTTCGATTCCTCTGGACCACATAAGCAGAAAAAGCCGGAAGTGGCCCTGTGGCTCAAGTGGTAGAGCGCTAGCCTTGAGCTAAAGAGCTGTGGGACATTGCCCTGGCCCAGAGTTCAGGCTCCCGGACAGACCAAAAAAATAAAAATAAAAAACAAGTAAATAAATAAGAAGTCATACCTATTCTAAAATCTCTTTCAGAAAGTAGAAGGCTAGGCAGTAACTTGGCCCATGAGTCCAGCACTAGCCAAATATCAAACTCGGTCCAAGAGATTATAAGACACTACAGACCAACATTTCTTATTAACTGATGCAAAAATCCTCAGCTGAGTACTGGAAAAGCTAATCCCACAATATATGAAAAAGAATCATCCCAAAAATTAGCCCCAGCATGCAAAGCTGGTTCAACATACAAAAATTATGGGCTGTTCATCAACGGGCAAAATATGAAAATGTCAAAAGTAACCTATAGATTCAACACATTATCCCAAATCACAATGTTATTCTTCACAGAAATAGACAAAAAAAATTCACAGGAGGCAAAAGTAACTAGGTAAAGAGCATCATGCTGGAGATACCACAGTAGCAGAATTCAAATTACATAGCAGAGGGGCTGGGAAGGTGGCTCAGCGGTACAGTGCATGCCTTGCAAGCATGAGGCCCTGGGTTCGATTCCTCAGCACCACATAAACAGAAAAAGCCGGAAGTGGCGCTGTGGCTCCAGTGGTAGAGCGCTAGCCTTGAGCTGAAGAGCTGAGGGACAGCGCCCAGACCCAGAGTTCAGGCTCCATGACTGGCAAAAAAAAAAAAAAAAAATTACATACCAGAGTCCAAGTAACAAAAACAGCTTGGTAGGGGGGTTGAGGGGGGAGGGTTGGGGGGGGGGGAGGATGGGATTGGAAGGGGAAACAAAGGAGGCTACAATGCTTGATAAGAAATGTGCTCATTATCTTTCCCATGTAATTCTAACCCCTCTGTACAGTATTTTCACAATTAAAAATAAATTTTAAAAAAACCAGCTTGGCATGAAGAGACAGATATACGGAATGAATCCCAGGTATAAAACCACACTGCAGTTGGACAACAGCTGGACCCTAGCTACTCAGGAGACAGAGATCTAAGGACTGAGGTTCACAGCCAGTACAGGAAGCGAATCCCAGAGACTCTGATCTCCAAACAACTAGCAAAAGAGCCAGGAGTAGAGGTGTAGCTCAAGTGGTAGAGTCATTCGTGGACAGTCATTCATGAAAGAGTGCAGGAGGTACTGAGTTCAAGCCCCAGGACAAACCAAAATTAAAAAACAACCATCCAGGTGCTGGTGGCTCCCACCTGTTATCTAGTTACTCAGGAGGCTGAGATCTGAGGATGGCAGTTATAAGCTGCCTGGGGAAGGAAAGTCCATGAGACTATCTTTAGTTAGTAACCAAGAACCCAGAAGTAGAGCTATGGCTCAAGTGGGAGAGGGCAAACCTTGAGCTTTTAAAAAACTCAGGGACAATGCCCAGGCCCTGAGTTCAAGCTGAGAACTGACATAAGCGTGTGCACATACATACACACACACACACACACAAAATTATGGTATCTCAACCAGGTCACATAAGTATGAAGTCTAAGTATGGCTTTTATATTTTTCATGTAAACAGCACTTTTACCTATATTAATTGCAATCACTTCAAATATGAAGCTCCCATAAACATTAGAAGTAGTTGCTTCTGGAAGTGACTAGAAAAGTGAAAGGGATAGAGAGGGGACTGTTCTCTATAAACCTACAATTATTACTCGACTTTGGTCCTATACATTTACAGTGCTTAGATACAAATACTCCTTCATGTCAGGTCCTTACAATTAGCTGACAAGTCAAAGGGCCTACCTTGGGGTGAGGAGCCGGGATGCTCCTGAGGAAGGAGCCCCAAGTAGCTGAGCACAACATACTTCGTCTCGTAGTGAAACCCCAGAGGCACCGTAGCAGAGGACGCCATTGAATCGGTCGGTAGAGCTCCCAAGAGGTCTTCACAGATGTTTAAAGCCTAAGAACATAAAAGGGTATTTTTCACTCTCAAGGTTATTAGATGGCAGTACATTTTCCCTCCATTGATTCCAATAATTCAACTAATTACCAAAAAAATGCTTCAGGCTTCTCTTTGTAGTCATTTTTATTTATTTATTTATTTTGGGTCCGGTCGTGAGGCCTGAACTCTGGGCCTGGGTGCTGTCCCTCAGCTCTTCAGCTCAAGGCTAGTGCTCTACCACTTGAGCCATAGCGCCACTTCCGGCTTTTTTCTTTTTGCTTATGTGGTGCTGAGGAATCCAACCCAGGGCCTCAGGCATGCAAGGCAAGCGCTCTAACCACTAAGCCACTTTCCCAGCCCAGTCATTTTTCAAAATGCAACTTAATTTACATATAAGCAGCAATTTACCTTACTCAGGTTTTATAAACTAAAAGTAAATTTCTCTTTCTTTTTCCTTCTCTACTTTCATCTTGGTGGACAATATGCAGCACCCTGTAGCCACCTCAGTGTATATTCTCCTCTTTCCTTTATTCTCATTCAAGAAAATCAGGAGGGGCTGGGAAGGTGGCTCAATGGTGGAGTGCTTGCCTTGCATGCATGAGGCCCCGAGTTCAATTCCTCAGCACCACATAAGCAGAAAAAGCTGGAAGTGGCGCTGTGGCTCAAGTGGTAGAGTGCTAGCCTTGAGCTGAAGAGCTGAGAGACAGTGCCCAGGCCCAGAGTTCAGGCCCCATGACCCAGCAAAAAAAAAAAAAGAAAATCTGGAGACTCTCAGATCAAAGCCAGCTAGGACTGAGAAGTCTGAGAGACCCATCTCCAACCAACCAGAAAAGGCTAAAGACATGACTCAGTGGTAGAACAACAGCCACAAGCAATCTAGCCAGCAAGAGTGCAATGCACTCAAGGCCCAGTGCTAGTCTTGAGCAAAAGAAGCTCAGGGACAGCGCCCAGACCCCGAGTTCAAGCCCCAGGACTGGAAAAAAAAAACAAAAGAGGAAAGATGTAGAGACTGAGGTAGAGTAGGCCTTAGCTACAGAACGTGGGGTGGAGGGGGTCCCACCAGTCCTTTCCTCTGCCACTCCTAAAATCTTCCCAGCAATTTTCCCTACTAAAATATCATAGCATCTGAAACTTGCTGCACTCAAGACTATCTGTCTTCTGCATGAAAAAGGAAAGCTACATACAGTTATTCAAATCAATAATCATTTCGGGACTCTTAACCTTGCTCTCTACGAGCTTAGTGTCAACATAGTAAAACAGATCTAGCTCTAGATTGAAGGATTAACTTATAAATTGTAAGAAAGGTATAAAACGCTCTAGGAACATATTGCTTAAAGAGAAGGTAGGGGCAGGACCTCAAACAGGAGGAAGGAGGTGGAGAAGAGATGAATCAATGTTTCCTTCTTCAAATCAGGGCCACACCAGTCCCAAAGAAGGACCCCCGTTCTGGCTATAAACCTTCTTAGGTAGGGAGAAGCAGTTTTGTAAGTGGATCTTGACATCAGTGAGTTAAATGACAGAGACAGTACAGGATGCAGATGCAAGCGTACCTTTTCTTTTGTTCTGTACCTAAAGATGGCCTTGAACTTGAATGCTTCCTGCATACCCCAAGTGCTGGGATTACAGGTATGTGCCATCACACTAGCCTCTCCTTTTTTTTTGCCAGTCATGGGGCTTGAATTCTGGGCCTGGGCACTGTCCCTCAGCTCTTCAGCTCAAGGTTAGCACTCTATCACTTGAGCCACAGTGCCACTTTCAGTTTTCTGGTGGTTTGTTGGAGATAAGAGTCTCATGAACTTTCCTGCCCAGGCTGGCTTTGAACTGCAATCCTCAGATCTGTGTTTCCTGAGTAGCGAGGATTACAGGCGTGAGCCACTGGTGCCCAGCCTCTATTCTCTTTTAGTAACAAGGCCCCCTAAATTCTTATCCAGGCCCAGGACCACACAGCTACATACTACATGCTCCAATTTTTTTTTTCAGCTTAATGTACTAAATGGCTAGTCTGAAACAATGAAATAGAAGTCATATTGTAGTGCGTCAGGCTACCGGCTATTCTTAAAAAGTTCACCTGTTGGGCTGGGAAGGTAGCTCAGTAGTAGTGCTTGCCTTGCATGATAAGGCCCTGGGTTCAATTCCTCATTACCACATAAGCAGAAAAGGCTGGAGGTGGTGCTCAAGTGGTAGAGCACTAGTCTTGAGCTGAAGAGCTGAGGGACAGAGCCCAGGCACAAAGTTCAGGCCCCACGACCAGCAAAAAAAAAAAAAAATTCACCTTTTGGTCTGGGTTTGCAGTAGAATACAAACCAATACGAACAATACATACAAACAATACATGCTCAGCATGGGCAAGTCCCCGGGTTCAATCTTCAGAAAAATTTTTAAAAATTAAAAAAGAATTGGAGGGGCTGGGAGGGCGCTCAGTAGTATAGTGCTTGCCTAACATGCCCGAGACCCTGGGATCAGTCCCTTGGTACTAAATAAACAAGAAATAAAGTATAAAAAAATGCAAAATCAACAAAAAAATGGATGCTGGGTGGCTCCTGTCTATAATCCTAGCTACTCAGAAGGCTGAGGGCTGGAGGGTCACCGCTCAAAGCCAGCCCAGGCCAAAAAAGGAAAAACAGTAGTAGATAGAATATCAGGTCCACATAACAACCGAACAACTGAGAGGTGTGGCCCTCTTACTAAGCACAAGCTCTGGATCCCAGTTATCTTAACTTCAGAATAACACGTCTCCAGTAGGCTAGGATAAAAGCGTCTAAGCAGTACTGTGGTTTGAACTCAAGTTCTGGTGCTTGCTAGTCATCCCCTAACCTTTTTGTCTTATTTTTCAAGTAGTAGCTCCAAGTTTTTACCTGGTTGAGCCTCAGGTGTTGAAATCCAATACTACCAAAATAGAAAACAAACAAACACACAAGCAAAAAACAATAGACTAAAAAAAAAACAGAGGGGCTGGAAAAGTGGCTCAAGTGGTGGAGCGCTAGCCTTGAGCTGAAGAGCTGAGGGACAGCACCCAGGCCCAGAGTTCAGGCCCCATGACCGCCCCCCCCCCCCAAAAAAAAATTTTTTTTAAAAACCAGACAGGAACTTTCTGTAGAAGCATATAGTAAAATGAAAGTCAAGGAATCTGATATGGACTGAAGACTGGTTTAAGAGGATTACTAACTCAGCAAGTGTAAACAACAGCTGTATGGGAAGAAACGCTACCTTCCTTTTTGTCCCAAAAGACCTACAATATTTTAACAATATCTGCACGCTGGGCTCTATGAAACCCTAATGCACCTTGTGTTCATGAATTTCTTTTTTCTGGAGAGAAAATGACTTTGTTTCCTTCATTAGCTACTCTTGCTGGACCGTAATCCAACATCAGTAAGAAAACAACACAACAACAACCACAAAGCCCTAAGAGCCTCCTGGAAGGGTGGCGCGCACTAACAGAGGCAGACCCCTGTCCTGAGGCGTGGGAGCGGGGGCAGCGGGGCGGCTCTGGGTTCTTGGCCGCCCAGGCTACAAGTGTGGCTCAGGCGGCCGGGGGCCAGCCAGGTGCGGGAGCGCAGCAGGGCCTGCCCGGGGGCCAGCCAGGTGCGGGAGCGCAGCAGGGCCTGCCCGGGCCGGGGCCGCGCGGCGCGCAGGGCTGGCGGCCTGACCCGGGCGCACCGCGGCCCCTCACCGTCCCGCGGCCCCTCACCGTCCCGGCCCCCTCACCGTCCCGGCCCCCGCGGCCCCTCACCCGGCCCCCGCGGCCCCTCACCGCCCCGCGGCCCCTCACCGCCCCGCGGCCCCTCACCGCCCCGCGGCCCCTCACCGTCCCGCGGCCCCTCACCGTCCCGCGGCCCCTCACCGCCCCGCGGCCCCTCACCGCCCCGCGGCCCTCACCGCCCCGGCCCCTCACCGTCCCGCGGCCCCTCACCCGGCCCCCGCGGCCCCTCACCGTCCCGCGGCCCTCACCGCCCCGGCCCCTCACCCGGCCCCCGCGGCCCCTCACCGTCCCGCGCCCCTCACCGCCCCGCGCCCCCTCACCGCCCCGCGGCCCCTCACCGCCCCGCGGCCCCTCACCGCCCCGGCCCCCGCGGCCCCTCACCCGGCCCCGGGCCCCGGAGAGACCGACCTGGCGCTAGCGCGGCCGCGCTCCCCTCCACAGGCTCCGCGGCGGCCGCGTCTGCCTCAGCCCGCGGCTCTAATCTACCGCCGCCGCCATCTTGGAGCGTGAGGTCACCCCGCCGCGCTTCCGTCACCGCCAGCGTCAGGGGCGGGGCCGGAAGGGGCAGGCGAGTGGGCGGGTCTGAAGCCGGAAGGGGCAGGCCTGTGTGTAGGAGCGGCGGAAGTACAAGCCACAGAGGTGGTTTCGGCGCCGAGCGGCCGACCTGAGGGCCGGAAGTGCCCTGTCCAAGCCACTTCCGGTCGCGGGGACACCCGCGCTCCGCGCGGTCCGGGCTCGCGTGTCGGCCGTCGGCCGGGGATGCGGTCCGTGGGCCGGAGTTCCGCGGCCCTGGGCCGGCGTCCGGGCGGGACCCGGGCGGAGGTGAGGCTCGGGGGGCGGTGCGCCCCGCCCAGGGCGCGAGGCCGAGCGGGAGCACCCGTAACCCGATGACGATGGTGATGACGATGAAGATGACCATGATGATGAAGATGACCATGATGATGAAGATGACCATGATGATGAAGATGATGAAGAGGTGACGATGGATGATGAAGATGATGATGGTGGTGATGATGACGATGAAGATGATGATGAAGATGGTAACGATGTTGATGATGAAGATGGTGATGATGATGATGAAAATGGTGATGATGACGATGATGATGAAGAGGGTGATGATGACAATGAAGATGGTGATGATGAAGATGGTGATGATGATGACCATGATGATGATGAAGATGGTGATGGTGATGATGACGATGATGATGAAGATGCAAGGCCGGCCTGACTGTTTGGATAATTGGGCACGGCCCTCCTCCTCCACCCCTGCACTGGAAGAAGGCATTTGGCTAAGTGTGCACTTAGCCAGTCAGCGGCCTACACCACGACGGACACAGGATGGGGGTGAAGAGCCCCCAGGATCACATGGGTTTTTACGTCTTAGGAAGTAGTTCTAGGGCTGGGAAGGTGGCTCAGAGGTAGAGCACTTGCCTTGCATGCCTGAGGCCCTGGGTTCGATTCCTCAGCACCACATAAGCAAAAAGAAAAAAGCTGGAAGTGGCACTGTGGCTCAAGTGGTAGAGCACTAGCCTTGAGCTGAAGAGCTGAGGGACAGCGCCCAGGCCCAGAGTTCAGGCCCCACGACCGGACCCAAAAAAAAAAAAAAAAAAAAAAAAGGAAGTAGTTGTAGAAGCCGGGTCCTCCCCGGTGCGCGCTGGGGAATGGCACCCGGCCCCTCTCCGCCCTCCCCTCCCGGGGAACGCCGCGTGACCATGATGAAAGCCCTCCTCCTATTCATTAAAAGGTGTCAGGTTCAAGCCCTGCAGTGTTTGCATGTATTGCCTGCCTCCCCTGCCAGCTTGGGCCTCACACAGTGAACACACAAAGAGATGAATTGTGGGTCGTTTTAATTATTCCATTATTTTTCTAATGTTTTAAAGCAATAATGGCCGCCAGCTTCCCAGCACAGTTGATTTAGACCGTGCCGCATCCATTTCAGCCATTCATTTCATAAACAATTTAGCTTCCGGCCTTACACTCCTGTTGCACGACCTCAAGCGCAGTCATTGGCAGAGCATGGTCAAGATAAAACAGGATTGCGGTCCAAATGAGACTGCCACCAGGTCCTGGCCTGTGGTGTTAGCAGGCCCAGTCCTGGAAGCAGATGAGCTGGAACGCTGATCAAGTTGTTTCTGTTGTCCTGGGGATTTTAGCTCTTGTGCTGGTGCCTCCACTTGGGCCTTGCGCTGCTCTGACCTCTACCACTTGAGCCACACCAGCTTCCGTTGTCCTGTTACTATAATGCCCTGTGGGAAAACTCTCTCCTGAGCCAACATTACCAATCTTTGTAGTCATATATACCAAGCTTAATCCTGCTCAAGGAAAACACCAATCAGCCATCGTTCAAGCCATCTCCCCCCCCCCCCCCCCCCCCCCCCCCCCCCGCCCACCCCCAACAACCACCTGTGAGAGGGTCTTGGGCCCCTCCCTCTGTAACTGAGACCAGCCTTCCATCAAGACACCATTCTGTGGCTGACTCAAAGAGGTGGGAAGGGACAATACAAAACAGCCAGTCCCTAGTCACTTGACTTACAAGTCCTGCTTGCTGAGTGGCCTTTCTCTACAACTGTGCTAAGTGGTTTCCTGGTTTCATTCTTGTACGTCCAAGAACACTAGCAGAGAGCACTGGACACTACAGCTGAACAATTTGGCTGGGCAAAACTCAGCTGTGCTATCTTTGAACCACAGTCCTCAAATCTTAACCGCCAGGAAGAAAAGTCTAAGATCTATTATCTCCAGTAAGCCAGCACAAAAAGGTGGGCGGGAGGCACGGCTCGGGTGGTAGAGTGCCAGAGATAAGCAAACAAGCCCTAGTAAATTCAAAAATCCCGAGTTCAAGCCTCATGCTACCAGCAAAGAGCTAAAAGTAAAAGGGATCTGATCATCTATTGATAATATAAAAGGGATCTGATCATCTATTGATAATACAAAAGGGATCTGATCATCTATTGATAATATAATAGGGATCTGATCACCTATTGATAATAGCACAGGACACTGCTCCGCGGTGGAACATTTGCTTAGAAAGTTGGAGAAGTGGAAGTGGTGCTGTGGCTTAAGCAGTAGAGCGCTAGCCTTGGGCTGAAGAGCACAGGGACAGTGCCCAGGCCCAGAGTTCAAGCCCCATGACCGACTAAAAAAAAAAAAAGTTGGAGAAGCGAGGGGGAGAGGAGACTTCTCAACACAGACAGCAGTGTGAACCAGGCAAACGCGTGCCAGCAAGTTCCAAGCACCAGTCGCAGATCCCACGCGAAGCACGAGGCCGAGGCCCGGCGGGGCAGCGCGGGCTGGGGCGCTGCGCACGGGGCCGACCCAGGCGGGGAGCGCGGGCTGGGGCGGGCAGCGCGGGCTGGGGCGCTCCGCATGGGGCCGACCCAGGCGGGGAGCGCGGGCTGGGGCGCTGCGCACGGGGCCGACCCAGGCGGGGAGCGCGGGCTGGGGCGGGCAGCGCGGGCTGGGGCGGGGAGCGCGGGCTGGGGCGGGGAGCGCGGGCTGGGGCGCTGCGCACGGGGCCGACCCAGGCGGGGAGCGCGGGCTGGGGCGCTGCGCACGGGGCCGACCCAGGCGGGCAGCGCGGGCTGGGGCGCTGCGCACGGGGCCGACCCAGGCGGGCAGCGATGGCAGCTCCGGCCGAGGCCACACTCGAGGCCGCGGCGCTGGGGGAAGGCGCCCGACGCCTCGGCGCCGGCCCGCCCCGGGCCCGCTTCCTGGGAGCGGAAGTTCCTCTCTCTCTAACCCTGGCTTGTGGACGAACCCCCTGACCGGTGCAGAGCGCGGCGCGCGCACCGACCCCGAGACGAGCCCAGAAGCCGGCCCGGGCGCCCGCGGGCGCGGCGCATGCGCCCTGCAGGAAGGGAGGAGGCGGGCTAAGGCACGGCGAGGGCGGGACTTCCGGGGCCCTTTCATTGGCTGGGGAGACTCGGGCTTCCCGGTCACCTGCCAGGAGCCGGAAGTCGGAGGTATAATAAAGGAAGGGGAGCCGGAAGCTGCGCCGGGTTTGCGTCTCCCGCCCGCCCGGCCTTCGGTCTTGAATCCGGTCGTCCGCCCGCCCGTCCTCGCCTCGCTTCCGCCATGGCCCTCAGCGATGCTGACGTGCAGAAGCAGGTGAGCGCCGGGGCTGGCGCCGCCGTGGGGCCGGGCCGAGCGCGGGCCTGGGGCACCCCGCATCCCGCACCCCGCGGGCCCCGCACCCCGCACCCCCCGGCCTGGGGCAGCCCGCACCCCGCGGGCCCCGCACCCCGCATCCCCCGGCCTGGGGCAGCCCGCATCCCGCACCCCGCGGGCCCCGCACCCCGCACCCCCCGGCCTGGGGCAGCCCGCATCCCGCGGGCCCCGCACCCCGCACCCCCCGGCCTGGGGCAGCCCGCATCCCGCATCCCGCGGGCCCCGCACCCCGCACCCCCCGGCCTGGGGCAGCCCGCATCCCGCATCCCGCGGGCCCCGCACCCCGCACCCCCCGGCCTGGGGCAGCCCGCATCCCGCACCCCGCGGGCCCCGCACCCCGCACCCCCCGGCCTGGGGCAGCCCGCATCCCGCACCCCGCGGGCCCCGCACCCCGCACCCCCCGGCCTGGGGCAGCCCGCATCCCGCACCCCCCGGCCTGGGCAGCCCGCATCCCGCACCCCGCACCCCCCGGCCTGGGCAGCCCGCATCCCGCACCCCGCGGGCCCCGCACCCCGCACCCCCCGGCCTGGGGCAGCCCGCATCCCGCACTCCCCGGCCTGGGCAGCCCGCATCCCGCACCCCGCGGGCCCCGCACCCCGCAACCCCCGGCCTGGGGCGGCCCCGCACCCCGCGGCCTGGGGCGGCCCGCACCCCGCACGTCCGCGTGAGCCCGTCCACAGCCCCGACTGCGGGGAGCCCCGGGGCCAGCGGCGCTGGGCGGGCAGCACGGAGCCGAGCGCAGTGCCGACCCCCAGCCTCGGGGGACCGCCGGCCCCGGCTCGCAGCCTCCCGGGCCCAGGCTGGCCTCGGACCGCAGGCCTCGGCTCGCAGTCTCCTGAGGAGCCGGGGTGACAGGCTCTTTTAAGGCACGGGACTGGGAGGGGACGCGGTGGCGGATAGACAGATAGCTAGACAAAAAGTGTCTTCGGTTGGCTTTGCCACTGCACCTCCGGCAGCCAGGGCCTTGCATTTAGTAACTCGCCCGCCTGTGCTTCTTCCATAAAAAGAAAGGCTGCAGGTTTTAGTATCTGCATAGTTTAGGGAACTAAGTCCTCTTTTTTTTTTTTTTTTTTTAAACCAAGTACTGGGAAAATTCTGACTAACGGACACTCACTGGTTTATGAGTCGAAGATGAGTAGGATAATGTCCTTTTTTTCCTTCTGTGTTTCCATCTATACGTCTTCATGCTATTCTCAACTGAATATGTACTGAGCAGTAAGGTCTTTCTTTTTTCTCTTCTTGGGCTGAGCTAAAGTCTGCCCAGGAAGGTCTGTAAGACTCCTCTCCAATTGACCACCACAAAGCAAGGAGTAGTGGGAAAACACCAGCTTTGAACAAAAAAAGTTCAAGAACAGACCCTGATTTTAAGCCCCAGGATCAACGTACATAACACACACACACACACAGGTTAAGAAGTAGTACAGCGGCTCACAACAATAATCCTAGCTGCTCAGTAGGCTGAGTTCTGAGGGTCTCGGTTCAAAGCCAGCCCAGGCAGGAAAGTCTGTGAGATTCTTCAATTAACTGTCAGAAAAAATGGAATTGAGGGCTGGTAAGGTGGCTCCGTGGTAGAGCGCTTGCCTTGCATGCCTGAGGCCCTGGGTTCGATTCCTCAGCACCACATAAGCAGAAAAAGCCAGAAGTGGTGCTGTGGCTCAAGTGGTAGAGCACTAGCCTTGAGCTGAAGAGCTGAGGGACAGAGCCCAGGCCCAGAGTTCAGGCCTCACAACAGGGGTGAGAGAGGGAAGTAGTACTACATTTTTTTTTTTCTATTTTGGTCCCCAGCTACATTTACCAGGCAAGTGCTTTGCCACTGAACTACTTCCCAGCCCTACAATAGGTTTTGGTGGTACTCAGATTGGCCTCCAAGCCTAGACCTTGCTGGGTGGTTCTTTAGTGTTTGAAGCATGCCTTCAGTCTAGCATTTTGCTAGTTAATTGGAAGTAGAATCTGATGGACTTTTCTGCTAGGGCTGGCTTTGAGGCTGGACCACATGACTTTTGCTGCCTCAGTAGTGAGTATTACAAGTGAGAGCCTTAATATTTTCAGCCTTAAGAGTGTTAAGCACATACTACCTCCTTAATACTTCGATTCCTTGGGATTTTTTCCCTTGCATTAAATATGTGAGTACTGTTTTTATGGTGCTGGCCTGCAAACCCAGGGTTTCACACGTGACAGGCAAGCTCTCTACAATCATTTGGCTGTTGGGGATGGTCATTTACTGTACTAAACTTTCAGCTGGGCGTGGTGGTGGTATACACCTGTCATTGCTGCTGTCTAGGAGGATTGCAGTTAGAAGGACGCTGACTAGAGCAGAAATTACACCCCTGCTCAAAAACAAACTAAAAACAAGTGACCAGAGGCATGGCTGTAATGGCAGAGCACCTGGGTAATTATGAGCCCCTGAATTCAATCCCCACAAAATAAATAAATAAAAGAAATAAGACCCAAAGGGCACATAGCTCACTAGGCAAGCTTAAGCCGCCGGATTTAATCCCCAGTATTGCAACCCCCTAAAATTTGAAAGAATCTGACTTCAAAACAATTACTCTGTTAGCCAAAAGAAGTAAGGTATGTTTTGAAGGTCTGGTTTTTCTGCTTTGGGGGCAGAGTTCCTGTACTTAAGGGGTTGATCTCTTGGAACTCTTGTTGACTGTAAATAGGCCTCTCTGACCTGACCTGCCTTAATGAGAGAGTGCCTTCTGCCCCAGGCCAGGCTGATCCAGTTAAATCTGGTAGCTGAGGTTCCAGCACAGGCCATGGGGAAGGATAATACAGGTTTGAGTCAGCGTTCACAGGTCTTGTGGTCTTGTAGCATTTAGAAACACCAGTTCTGATTACTGTATTTAGAATAGCTCTTTTTACCCCCTTCTCCTTGTGCTAGAAAAGGAATTCTGGACCTCTCAAACAAGCTCCGTACCACTGAGCTACACTCCCTCCCCTACTTAAACCACTTCAAAAATCGCACACAGGCCAGGCACTGGTGGCCCAGGCCTGTAATCCTAGTACTCAAGAGGCTGAGATCTGAGAAAGATCATTCAAAGCCAGTCCCGAGCAGGAAATTCTGTGAGTTTCTTCATTTCAATTAGCCACCAAAAAGCCAAAAGTGGAGCTGTGGCTCCAAGTGGTAGAGTGCTAAGCCCTGAGAGAAAAAGCTTAGGGATAGCACCTACAAGCCCCCACAACTGACAATTAAAAGTTTAAAAAGTAGTGAATCAGGAAAGTTAGACATCATAGTTCCAAATAAGAATTCAAATATTGCTCTTTTTCCTAACAGATTAAGCACATGATGGCTTTTATTGAACAAGAAGCCAATGAGAAAGCAGAAGAAATCGATGCAAAGGTGAGATCCGTTTTCTGGTTTTAAGTTACGAACTTTCATACCATCGAGCTTTGTAGAGCATTAACAACAACTACATTTATTTCCCATAGGAGAGGGCTAGAGGCTTGCCTAGCATACATGAAGCCCTGGATTCGAATCCTCAGTACTACATAAACAGAAAAAGCCAGAAGTGGCGCTGTGGCTCAAGTGGTAGAGTGCTAGCCTTGAGCACAGAGAGGATCAAGGACAGGAGCTAGGTCCTGAGTTCATGCCCAAGGACTGGCAATAATAACAGAAATAAGCTCTAAGGCATTTATAAATTATAAAAGACTGTTAACAGTTGTTAAATTCATGGCAAATACAACTCCATCTTACAAGATAGTATTCTCAGACTGAGTTTTTAGTAACAGACTTCACAGGTAGTAGCTCAAATTTTGTGGGTTTTTTTTTTTTTTTTTTTTCATTAGTCCACTAGTAAGAAAAAAGTGCAGTGCATGCCTGTAATCTGGGCACTCAGGAGGGCTGTGGCAGAACGTTAGCCGAGGCTAGCAAGACTGTCTCAAAAATGAAAGAATGGATGATCCAGGGAGCATCACAATGAGTTAAGAACAGCGGTTCTGTCATACTTTAAATGGTATGGAGACTAAACTTGGGCGCGCACACACACACACACACACACACACACACACACACACACACACACACACACACACACACACACACACACACACACTGAATTGGAGAGCTTACATTCTGACCAATGACTGGGCAGGTGACGCAGGCCCGTCACAACAAACCCTGGGAAAAGCACAGTGGCTGGTGTAGTGGTGCAGCCACGTAGAGCAACACAGGTCGGATGAGGACTATAACCCAGAGGGACCCTCGCCCAAACGCAAGCAGTGCCAGAAGGGCGTAGGCGGTGGAGTGCCTGCCCGGTGAGCACAAAGCTCTACGCTCAAACCCAATAAACGAAGGGCTGCTACAATGGTCCTTGGTCACAACCCGAGTTTCCCGATTCATGGCTGAGAGTAACAGTCGCTAGTCTTTTTCATCTGAATAAACGAGAGATCATCTTTGAAAACCTGGCATCACAATACATTTTCTGGTTTAGAAACGGGATGAGTGCGCGTAGGCAAGGATCTCAGTCAGCAGGTGCTTAAAATGAAAAGCACTGGCATCTCTCGTAGAGGACTAATGCTAATTCATTTTGTGCTGTAGGCCGAAGAAGAATTCAACATTGAGAAAGGGCGTCTCGTGCAGACCCAGAGACTGAAGATTATGGAGTACTATGAGAAGAAAGAAAAGCAGATCGAGCAGCAAAAGAAAATGTAACCTTCATTAAGCTAACGAGGGTTTCAAAAGCCAAATGAAGTGTAGGACCTGGGTGTAACCCAGCAGCAAAGCACTTGCTAGCAGGCACACAGTCCCATCCCCGGCATCCACTGCCCCCGAAAGAAAAGGTTAATGGATAAGAGACAGACAGCTTTGGAGTGCAGGTCTTAACTGGGCCACCGACTGCTTAACCTGTCCTTAGGCAAGTTGTTTAGCTTTCTTTCCCCGTTGTCCTTGTGACCATATTGTGGAAAGACTAAATGTCTGTGGAAACCCAGACCCAATCTTGACCACTCCCAAGTCTCTCCGTTTGAAAATAACTTGGGCCTGGGAAGGTGGCTCAGCGGTAGAGTGCTCACCACGCACGCATGAAGCCCTGGGTTCAACTCCTCAGCACCACAGACACAGAGAAAGCCGGAAGTGATGCTGTGGCTCAAGTGGCAGAGCGCTAGCCTTGAACAAAAGAAGCTCAGGGACAGCGCCCCGGCCCTGAGTTCAAGCCCCAGAACTAACCAAAAAAAAATATGTTGGGAGGAACCACCAAGGTTAACTCAGTGGTGCTCTCTTGACCAATAGACGGGTATTTAGGAGCTCTTCATGGCACATGCATAGGAAGCTGTTGTCTCTCTACAGCTTTTGTATTGTATGCCACCCTGACAATGCTTCCATACCTTTTGCAGTCAGATGTCCAATTTGATGAATCAAGCAAGGCTGAAGGTCCTCCGAGCTAGAGACGACCTCATCACTGTGAGTTACCAAGAAGGGCTTCTACTTTGGTGCAGTGTGCACTCACCTGCCCTCACAGGCAATCCTTGGTTAAGACTCAAGGGTTGGGTTTTTACATGGGGTCTCACCAATGACTTCTGCCCCCGCCTTCCTAGTGCCAGCGTTAGAGGTATGCGCACAGGGCTGGACGGATCATACTCGAGAGGGGAAACTTTTAAGCTGTGTGCCTGGGGAAAGTATTTGCAGTAGAAGAGCTCACGGAGCAGCCAGCTAACTATTACTGACTCCACATTTCCTCTTTTGTCTGTCGATTAAGGCACTTGGTGTGCAGGACTAAATAAGAGGGTTGAATGGGCTGGGAACGGGGATGCACATATGTCATTGCAGCAGTTTGGAGAGAGGCAGGAGGATTGCAAGTCCAAGCTGGCCAAGGCTCTGTGTTAAGACACTGACTCACACCAAACAAGCAGGATTGAACAAGGGAACACAGTTAAATTAACTGGTGGAGCCCGTTCCCTGACCAACTTCCTCCAGTGCTAACCCTTCCCCATCCTTTCCACGATAGGTCAGGTACTTTTTTGTGTGTATGATACTAGGATTTGAACTTAGGGATTTGAGCTTCCTAGGCCAGAGCTCTACCACTTACGTAGCACCACTGCTTCTAGCCTTTTGCTAGTTAATTGGAGTTAAGTACCTTTCCCAGGCTGACTCAGAATCATGATTCTCAGACCTTAGCCTCGTGAATAGCTAGGATTCTAAATATGAGCCATCAGGGGCTGGGAAGGTGGCTCCGTGGTAGAGCGCTTGCCTTGCATGCATGAGGCCCTGGGTTTGATTGCTCAGCACCACATAAGCAGGAAAAGCCGGAAGTGGCGCTGTGGCTCAAGTGTAGAGCGCTAGCCTTGAGCTGAAGAGCTGAGGGACAGCGCCCAGGCCCAGAATTCAGGCCCCAGGATGGGCAAAATAAATAAGGGGCTGGGAAGATGGCTCAGTGGTAGAGTGCTTGCCTTGCATGCATGAGGCCCTGGGTTCAGTTCCTCAGCACCACACAAGCAGAAAAAGCCAGAAGTAGGGCTGAGGCTCAAGTGGTAGAGCACTAGTAGAAAGCTGAAGAGCTGAGGGACAGCGCCTAGGCCCAGAGTTCAGGCCCCACAACTGACCAAGAAAAAAAAAATTGAATGAATAATAAATAAGAGCCATCAGTGCTCACTGTATTTTTTTTTTGGGTCCAGTCATGGGCCTGAACTCTGGGCCTGGGCGCTGTCCCTCAGCTCTTCAGCTCAAGGCTAGCGCTCTACCACTTGAGCCACAGCGCCACTTCGGGCTTTTTTCTTTTTGCTTATGTGGTGCTGAGGAATCGAACCCAGGGCCTCATGCATGCAAAGCAAGTGCTCTACCACTGAGCCACCTTCCCAGCCCCTCACTGTATTTTCATCTATGTGTATTTTATTTCTTCTGCTCTTTCTTTGAGAGGGCTTGCCCTTCGTCTGGGCACTGTCCATGAGCTTTTTCGCTCAGAGCTAGTACTCTACCACATTGAGCCACAGCACCATTTCTGGTTTTCTGGTGGTGAACTGGAGATGAGTCTCACAGACTTTCCTGCCTGGGTTGGCTTTGAATGTTGATCCTCACAGCTCGGCTTCCTAAGTAGCCTAAGCATGAGCCACTGGTGCTGGGCTCTATTTAGGTATTTTTCTGTAGGGCTTGAACTCAGGGCCTGGGTGCAGTCCGCCCCTTACCTTTCTGCTCTAGGCTAGAGCACTCGTACTGGAGCCATACCTCCACTTCTGACTTTTTGCTGGGTAACTATAGAGAGTCTCCTACAGATTTGTCTGCTTGGACTGGCTTCAGACTTTCATCTTCAGATCTCAGCCGCCTCAGATGTAAGCGGCATGGCTTAGAGAAGAATTCTTTCAGACTTTTATGCCCAGGTTAGTTATCAACCAAGATCCCGTGAATTTCAGCCTCCTGAGTAGAGCTAGACTCAGAAGCAAGCCTGGGTAGCAGCCTGCATTTTAAGACTGTATTGTTTTTCCTGTGTGTCACTTACATGGTTTTCTGCACTGGTGGACACCTGAGCTAGTCTTCCACTAGACTGAACTTTCCAGAAGAAGGATGATGCTTCCTTATTATATCATTGTACGGGTACCGCATCTGCTTTGTTAGGTGTCCTGGGATGTGTTGAATGAAAACCTGCCGACGGGATTTGAGGTGGATGGTGGTCATGAGCAGTGTTTTAGGTGATGCTCTTCTTTTCCACTTCTTTAGGATCTGCTGAATGAGGCAAAACAGAGACTCAGCAAGGTGGTGAAGGATACAAACAGATACCAAGTGCTGCTGGATGGGCTGGTCTTACAGGTGCGCCCCAGTGCCAGCTCGCTCCAGCCCCCAGCCGCGGGTTTCCATGTGCTGGTCAGGACTGTGAGGTCTGGTTGGCTCACTCTTCCAGGCTTACTACTCTTACACGACCTTACAACCTACGGGCCAAATCTGCTTCCAATTTCCCCAAGCTGAATTCTGAATGGTTCCCCCGGCAGTCATTTACGCCTGGACGCCAGCCTCTGTCCTACTTACGTCCATCCTCAGCCTTGCCCGGGCGCTGGGCCTGGTCGTGTGCTGTATTACTTCTGGATCTTCTCTCCGTCTGTTCGTCCTGTCCTGTCTTTGCAAAGTCGAGCAGCAGTGCTTTCCCCTGATAGGCGGGAGGACAGCATTGTGCTGCGGGTTTATTGAGTGAGTGGTGTGCGTTTTCCGCTCATGAGTCCGCTCGATTCCCCCAGGGCCTGTACCAGCTGTTGGAGCCCCGGATGTTTGTGCGCTGCAGGAAGCAAGACTTCCCTCTGGTCAAGGTACGCACTTGACATTCTGGAAATACCAGTGAAACTACTTGATACAATCAGTCATTTTTTAAAAACTATTACATACTGTTTATGCACCTAACAGAATAAAAACAGAAAGGCAACAACTCAGCCTTTGTGGGAATCCGAGGCGTCTCACGCACGGTGCTAACTTCAGTGAAGCCTGTCATGTCTCTGGTTGAGACAGGGGCTGACCAGTCATAGCCTGAGTGCTGGGATGATAGGTGTGTGCGCAGTCTTGGCTGGGAAGAACATAAGACCCTGTAGGAAAAATAGTCAGACTGGGGATGTGGGCCTGGCAGGCACAGGAGCCTGCGTTCCAACCCTGCGTGTCCAAGGGTGCCTCGGACTCCCCCCCCCCCCCCCCCCAAAGGGAGAGTGACCTCCCCACTCCCTCTGCCTCCGGGTGGCAGTTTTGCCAGTGGAGAGCTGTTCTTGTTTGTGTGCTTTGTTGGCTTGCTTGCCGTACCTGCTTCCAAATCTGTTAAAAAGATTCCACTGCTTTTCCCAGGCTGCAGTGCAGAAAGCAATTCCGATGTATAAGATTGCCACCAAAAAAGACGCTGATGTCCAGATTGATCAGGAGGCCTACCTGCCTGAGGACATGTAAGGACTTCCTGCTGTCGCACCTCTTCTGTCTCAGGGGATGGCTGGCCTTCTGGCCTCTTTTCTTTTTGTCAGTTGTGGGACTTGAACTCTGGGTATAGGCCCTGTCCCTCAGCTCTTCAGCTCAAGGTGAGTGCTCTACCACATGAGCCCCAGCGCCACTTCCAGTTTTCTGGTGGTTCATTGGAGATAAGAGTCTCATGAACTTTCCTGTCTGGGCTGGCTTTGAACTGCGATCCTCAGATCTCAGCCTCCTGAGTAGCTAGGATGACAGATGTGAGACACTGGTGCAAGCCATCAGCCCCCCGGTGCCTTTTTCGTGTAGGTGTGCATGCACTCCAGTACTGGGGCTTGAACTCGGGGCCCAGACACTGTCCCTTGGCTCTTTTTTCTGCTCAAGGTTAGCGTTTTACCACTTGACCACAGCTCTATCTAACGGCTCTTTGCTGGTTAATTGGGAGATAAGAGTCTCACAGACTTTTCTGACTCAACTGGCTTTGAACTACAGTCCTCAGATCTCAGCATCCTGAATTGCCAGGGTTAGGCCTCTTTTGTGTGTGTGTGTGTGTGTGCCAGTACTGGGACTTCAGCACGGTCCCTGAGCTTTTTTGCTCAAGTCTGACACTCTGCCACTTGAGCTACAGCTCTACTTCTGGCTTTTTGCTGCTTACTTGGAGATAAGTCACACAGACTCACCTGCCTGGGCTGGCTTCAAGCCAGGATTCTCAGATCTTAGCTCTCTAAGTAGCTAGATTACAGGGTTGAGCCACCAGCATCTAGCTGGTTTTTGTTGGTTTTAATGTATGGTTTTGTCTGTGGCATAGTTCAAACCCAGGGCCTCATGCATGCAAGGCAAACACTCTACCACTGAGGTACTTTCTCAGCCCCATGGGGTTCCTTTTAGGGAACCCCACGCATCTCCCCAATCCTTGCGATGTGGAAGGAAGCCACCAGAAATAGGTTAGGGGCTGTGACAGGTCTGATGCCCACAAGCAGTCGTTTGGTGTCAGTGTGACACTGTAACTACCTTTGAATTGACTGGTGTGTGCACACAGCCCAAAGCAGCCTTCCTTGGAGGGAGTAAAAGGTGAATTGCCGATCTAAAAGCAGCTATTCTTGCATTCTCTGCAGAGCTGGTGGAGTTGAGATCTACAGTGGGGACCGCAAGATAAAGGTGTCCAACACCCTGGAAAGCCGGCTGGACCTCATAGCCCAGCAGGTGAGCGGGCCTCCGCCAGCGCCCTCTGCAGGCGGCGTGCGGTTCTCGTTCCCCCTCCCCCCCAGCGACCATGCCTATTTATGAAAATTGTTTTTCGCAGATGATGCCAGAAGTGCGGGGAGCCTTGTTTGGTGCCAATGCCAACAGGAAGTTTTTGGACTAAGCCTCTGGGAGGTGCAAGCCGCTCACAGCTCCACTTCTCCTCAGTAGCTTCCAGTCCCCTTCTGTAGAACAGCGGCAGGAGGCTGACCGGGCGGGGCCTCCACTCCCAGCTCCTCTCCCGTATCCTAGCTCTCCGTGGCTTCGCAGCAGGGAGGTGGAATCCGAGGGTGCCCCGTGGACGTCCCTTGAGTCCCCTGCTGTCCTGCTGTTCCTGTGTCTCCTGTAGGCATGACCCGCATGTCCCACTCCACCCCCTGCTCTGGTGTAACATGCATGCAGAATGCACATCACCCAGCAGTTCTAGAAGCTTCACTTTTCCTCATCTGTAAGTGTGACTTAAAACCTACGCCACCCAAATTCTTTATTTATTAAAACAAAAACTTTATGTGTATTTATTTGTTTTTTGCTTTTGCCAGTCCTGGGGCTTTGAACTCAGGGCCAGGGCACTGTCCTGAGCTGCTTTTTGCTCAAGGCTACCACTCTACCACTTGGGCCACGGCGCCATTTCCAGCTTTTTCTCTGTGTGTTACTGAGGAGTTGAACCCAGGGCTTCATGCATGCTCTACCACTAAGCCACATTCCCAGCCCCACTTGTAGTTTCTTAAGAGTTTGTGGTTTTGAGTAAAGTTCTGCTGTCTCAGCCTCCTCAGGAGAGATTGGCAGGCTGCTCCCTTGAACCAGGAGTTGGGGTCCAACCTGGGATTACAGACCCTAGCTTTAAAAGAACAACTTTCAAACACCTAATTTGATGATTCCTAGCTGCTGGCCCGTGAAGCCACTATTTACCTTACTTGTCCCCCGGCCATCCATCGCCCAAGTTAACTTCGGGACTGTGAACCTGCGCTCGCCACACCTCCCATCCTTTGAAGACGGAATGGAACCCGGGGGCCTCACACAGGGAGCATCCCTCTACCACCGAGCCCCACCCTCGTTCCTGGCTGAGTTAGACACTTATGCTAGACTAACTCTCACAAGCCTCCCTCCATTCCTGGTCAAATGACAGCTGAGAGCCACGCAAAGCCTTACAGGTGCTGTGTGGCACAGCTGGGGAGAAAAACATTCTCTCGTCAGACCCACGTCTCCTGGGAGGTGGGAACAGATGTAGCAGCAGCCCGTGGAACAAGATTTTCTTAGGACTGACAGACCCTGTCTGTGTGACGTTATTTCCTCTGAAATAACGTGGGGGAAGGAACTGCCTGTGTGGAGAACTGTCAGCTCCTGGAGGTGTTGCAGACAGGAGCCAGAAGCAAGACTCCAAGCCCAGCGTGAAAGCGCCGCCGCGCCCCTCAATTACACAGGGAGGCCTTACCCATTCAGGGATGCCACGGGAAGGGCCTGGGCCCACACTGCAGGAGAGCCGGTCTGACTTGGCTGTTGATCTGGGTGGAGGAGGCTCCTAGCTCAGCCACGCTCTGGCCCTGGTCCCGTTTGCTCCACATCAATGCTAACACTCACAGTAAGGTTTTTAATTCAACATAAAACAACAATTAACCCTCACACCAACTCAGGGATACTGAACCTGGGTGTGAATTGGGAATGTTAACTGAAAAAAAAAAAAAAATAGCCCTTCTGTCTTTACAGCCAAAAACAAGGATTATTCTTGTTAGAAACAAGTGGTTAGGGGATTCTGGGCATCTCTAGCAGCCTCCCGCTAAAGGAAATTCAGATTTCATGAAGAAGGGGCTGTAGGCTCCGCTGCTGCGTCTGTAACTGAGGTAGTACTACAGGGCAGGACCGGCACTAGGTCTACTCAAGGTACTTTAAGACATGCTCTCCAATCCCGACAAAGTAGACCCCCTGGGCGATGCCGAAGAGAGGCGCTATGACCAGGGCCCTGCAGCCCGCTCCCTTCATGAAGGCCCAGGGTCCCTCCTGAGTCCAGAGTTTCCTGTGGAGAAGGAGAGCCTTGTATGAGCTGTGGATTCTTTGTCCTGACAGGTGGGCTCGGGGCTTGCTGTGTAGGCTGGAGACACAGGTGCGTTAGCATGCAGGCTGAGGCAACAGGAGGGGGTGGTAGGAGGGAGCCAGGCCTCTCCGGTTCTACGTGTAGTCTGGCCGCACTACAGAGGCTCGAGTGGCTCCACCCTTGGGGTGGAAACATGGTGGAGAGACGAAAGGGAAAAGTGGGTTTCAACGCGATCTCAGGTTCCATCTTACCTGGCACAGTCCATGACCCCGTTGTAGGTCTCCTCACCCACCCCTTTCTTGAGGGTCTGGATTCGAGTTTTCAGAACTAGATTGGAAAGTTGAGACAAGTAATGAACATCTCGCGCTCGACACAGTGGTCCGATCCCTTTAGAGGATACAGTGCGTGATCTCACCCACCTTCCTCCACGGCCATATCACCCTGGGGCACCTGGGCTGCAAAGGGTCCCCGTGGGAGCGGGGCCAGCTGTGGCCCCATGAGGATTCACCTCCCACCTCGGCCTCAAGTTCTAAAAGGTCAGCCGTCATGGGAAGCCAAAGCAATTGGTGAGGGGGACCCCTACTTTCCAGGAAGAAGCAATTGGGGGGGCATACCGTCCAGGGGGGTGACCGCGGCAGCCGCCACGGACCCTGCCACACAGCCCGACAGGAAGGAGTGAGCGAACGACGCCTTTCCTGTGTGCTCATGGACCCCGAGGTGGTTGAGGTTGGCGAACAGGGGGAAGTACAGGATGGAAAAGGGGATGTCCCTACGGGCGAAGGAGAAGAGCTGCGTGACTACGCCTGCTTCCTCCACCCCAGGTCACAGCCCCCTGTGGTGGTGGAGGTACAGGTGCCTCCTGGGCCCTGACCCCCCCCCCCCCCCCCCCGCAGGCTGGGAGGAAGGGGTGGGCAATCCCGCCGGGCCCCTCCTATGCAAGCCCAGCCGGCCTCAGGGCTGCAGTGTCCCACGTCAGGAAGAGGGCGGCTCACCTGAGGAGAGTGGCACCCAGGCCCTTGTAGAGACCAGACAGGCCCTCTGTGCGAAGCAGCTCCTGGGCAATGAGCCTGGCGGACGGGCGTCTGGAGGTGGACGGCATGCCGGCGCTGTGGGCAGAGTCCAGCGGGTGGGCTGCTGGGAGGGAAAGCAAAGGCCAGCTTCCATCTCCACCACGCCCCGCCAGGTTGCTGCCCCCTCCCCGAAGGGTGTTAGGTGCCCACTGCTAGCGCCGGAATCACGCCGGCACAGTGAAGATGGTCCCCGTGTCAGAGCTTTGGGTCCCAGCAACGCTTTCCAGGCCCAATCCATGTCTCGCTGTGTCACAGCACAACCCAGTCCCTAAGGACCTCAGGACTAGTTTTGATCGTTTGCCCATTTCTAAACCATCTCTGAGATAGTTTCAACCTGTAAGCTCTTCAGGACAAAGAAATGAACCTCTCTGGTCTTCCGGGGGCCCTTAGAGTGGCATCCACTCTAAGATTAGGCTGAACATCTCCTTCATGCCCTTCTTCATTTTATAAAGCTTGACTTTTATTTTATTTTATTTCTGCCGGTCATGGGGCCTGAACTCTGAGCCTGGGCGCTGTCCCACAGCTCTTCAGCTCAAGGATAGTGCTCTACCACTTGAGCCACAGCACCACTTCCAGCTTTTTCTGCTTATGTGGTGCTGAGGAGTCGAACCCAGGGCCTCATGTATGCCAGGCAAGCACTCTACCACTGAGCCACTTTCCCAGCCCCTGTCAACCCATTTTAGATGCGTATGCAGAGCCTATTATCTGGGCACGGTAGCAAAGGAGGGCCTTGAATCCCAGGTCAGCTTAAGCTATATTGGTGAGACTGTCTCCAACACACACATTTTGGTGAGGGTAGGGGTGGGAACACCGGGGCTTGAACTCGGGGTATTGTGCTGGCTAGGCAGTTAATCTACCACTTGAGCCCCAGGCCCCTAGAGGAATGCTAGGAATTGTCAGCCAGGTTCAAAGGCTAGCTTGGTAAAGCATCTGTCTCTGTCTTTGCAGACACACTGGGGGCGATTCTAGAGCCTGACCTCTTATTCTTCCTGGGGTTCCCCTTGCTTCAGGCTGATCTAATCCGGTCTGGAGCCTGACTGAATTCTTGCACAGCTGGACTGCCCAGTCCTAAACAGAGGCTATACTGGGCATATTGGTTGGGGGGGGGGCGGCAGGGAGGAGGGGATTGAGGGGCGGCTGGCTCCTTCCACTGGGAAGGAGGCCTACCCTTGCTTTTCTGCATCTTCAGGACTCGGGATTTAGGAAAGGGCACGAAAAACTGGAGCGGTTTTCTTCCTTCTTATGCCTTTCTGTGTGTTAAAAGCTAGCTGCCGTGACATACGAATACAGCCCTATTCCGACTCCCACCCTGGAGCAGGGGACAGACCCAGGCCCCTCATGCTCCTCCACAGAGCCACTTGCCCAGTTCCTATCCTTAAAATCTTTAGGGATCCCAGTCCAAGTATCAAGGAGGTGCGACGGAAGTATTGGGGTGCCCGGTTTCTGCATGAGAGTACTGGAAGGGATGAGCTGTTGGATAAAGGCTTCCGTTGGCTTGGACAGGAGCTAGACAGAGCACAGGAGGGCGGTGGACGCGACCTGTTCTGACGCCAGCCTCCCCAGGCTGAAGATAAGACGGGGCACACCTTACCCAGGCGCCCAGCATCCTGCAGCTGGATCTTCAGCATTTCCATGGGGCAGGTAACCACCACCTGGCACATTCCAGCCCCACAGCCGGCCAGCATCTCCATCTTCAGGTTCCGCTGTGTCCTGTGGCACCAGGGATCAGTCCTTTCTTTAGTCCCAGGCTAGATAGACCTGTCCCTGTACCCTGACCTGTCACCACGGGGTCTTACCCACCCAGCCTGGGTAAAGAACCCAATCCTCAGGCTCAGTCTCCTGAGACTAAATTGAAAGATGCTGTCAGACTCCTGACCTCCTAAATACTGTCCCTAGGGCAGTGGGAAGACAGAGAACCCAAGGAGGCTTGGACTCTGACTGTGTGAAGAGTCACGGCTACTCGATGCTATGTGTGTATATTCAGATATTCTGTACTGTTTCTGTGCTGGTACTGGGGACTGAACTTGGGCCTTGCACTCGTGCTTAGCTTTCTTGCTCAGGGCCACTCTAACCAGGCTTACAGTTCTTTTTTTTTATTTAATTTCGGCAATTCTGGGGCTTGAACACAGGGCCCAGACGCTATTTCCGAGCTTTGTTTGCTCAACGCTAGCGCTCTATCACTTTGAGCCACAGAGCCACGGCTGGTTTTCTGGTGGTCAATTGAAGATCAGCCTCACAGACTTTCCTGGGTGGGTTGGCTTCGAACTGCAATCCTTAGATCTCAGCCTCCTGAGTAGCTAGAATTATAGGTGTGAGCCACCACCACCCAAGTTCCTGATTTTTATGTCTCAGATTTGTCTGCTCTGGCTGGCTTTGAACTTTGATCCTCAGATCTCAGCCTCCTGTGTAGCCTGGACCTGATGCTCGTGAATATAGCATCTACCTGTCTTTCCCACATCCTGCAACATTCTGTCACTTCTGTTCTGTCAGAACACATGCTGGCAATCAGCCGTGTGTATGTGTGTGTGTATGTGTGTGCGCGCGTGTGTGGTGTGTGTGTGTACACTTCTGACAGGTAAACTGAGTCACATTTGCAATCCTCTCCCCCCAAAATGACACAGAGTGAAGGATTTTTTTTTTTTTTTGCCCGTTGTGGGGCCTGAATTCTGGGCCTGGACACTGTCCCTCAGCTTTTCAGCTCAAGGTTTGAGCCACAGTGCCACTTAATGCTTATGTGGTGCTGAGGAATCGAATCCAGGGCCTCATGCATGCCAGGCAAGCGTTCTACCACTGAGCCACCTTCCCAGCCCCACAGTGAAGGATTTTTGACCCTCGTCCCCACCAAGCTGTACCTGTCTTCCATGAGCAGCTGCCGGAAGAAGTCATTAGCTGCTAGCTTGATGGCCTTCTCTGGAGTGACCAAGGTAAGGTTCACTGCAGCACCTGCGGTGAGGCATGAAAATGTGAGTCCTTTCGGCACAGGCCGGGCAGGCTCTGGAGTGAAGGACACACAGCACTTAGTTTAGGCACAGTACAAGGCCACCCCAGGGAGTCCAGCAGAGCTCCTTAGGCTATTTTTCTTGGGGGGAGGCTGATCCTGAGGCTTGAACTCGGGTCCCAGGCACTGTCCCTGAGCTTTATTATGCTCACCGTTAGCACTCTACCACTTGAGCCACAGTGCCACTACCAGCTTTTTCTGTGTATGTGGTACTGAGGAATCAAAGGCAGGATTTCATGCATGCTAGGCGAGCGCTCTACCACTGAGCCACCTTCCCAGCCTATTTTCTTTCTTTCTTTCTTTTTGTTGGTCATGGGGCTTGAACTCTAGGCCTGGGCGCTGTCCCTCAGCTCTTCAGCTCAAGGCGAGCGCTCTACCACTTGAGCCACAGTGCCACTTCCGGTTTTCTAGTGGCTTATTTGGACATAAAGAGTCTCATGGACTTTCCTGCCCGGGCTGGCTTTGACTGTGATCCTCAGATCTCAGCCTCCTGAGTAGCTAGGATGACAGGCGTGAGCCACCGGCGCCCAGTCCATTTTCTTTTTTTTAACGCTCATTCTCTGTGGAACCATGTGCAGGAACCAAGCACTCTTGTCCTGGTGGTACATGCAGCTCCCCACCGTGAGTCCCAGAGACAGGGCCTGCTGGTTTCATGTTCCCTGCACCCTGGGCGGCTGGGTAGTGTGCGCAGGTTTCCAATATGTTTCTCAGGTGGTGGAACAGCTCTTAGCACGAAGCACAAGCCGAGACCCGATGGCGGCCGGGGACGCCGCAGGGGGCCAGCGATCTCCTGGGGTCATGTTGGGGAATTGCTCACAGCCCTGTCCACCCTTTGTCTAGTTAGCTGGAGAGACACTGGGATGAGACAGGGCTCCCTGGCTTTCCATGTGTCACAAGTGCGCACTGATGTGAAGGGGCTGGAAAGGCCAGGCGATGCAGGGGAACCGTGTGGTCCTGCAGCCCTCCGGCAATATGCTACACGCCCACATCCTGCAGCCCACCCACGCCCGCCGTCCGCACCGGCCCAGGCCCGCAGCCCACCTCGGTACATGCCCAGGAAACCCTCCATGCGGGCCGTCTTCACCAGGCAGTCTACCCTGGAAAGAGACCAGACAGGCAAGTTCGGGATCACCGGGGCGTTGCCCGCCAGCCTCTCCCGTGCTCTCGATGCAGACCACATCCCCAGCCCCGCAATACCTACATTCCTCTGTACACATCCTTGCCGTGCTGGTTCTGTAGTCGGGTCTTGGCCAAGTCAATGGGGAACACGCAGGTCACTCCCACGAGCCCTGCTACACCTCCATTGATGAGTTTGGCGGTGATACTAGGCCGTGGGAAGGAGAGAGGCAGTGAGTGGGAGAGGGGGGTTGGACACAGCTGGGAATGGGTAGAAGGGCAGAAGAAGCAGCTGCTGGCCCCGTGGCCTGCTGGGAGCTGCTGTGACACGCCCTTCCAGTGCTGTCCGTCACCGGGATCTGGGAGCCCACAATGCCTCCCTCCCACCTTGTGACCTGACTCCACAGGGGATTCTGGGAAGGAGACCCCTGAAGGGCCCCCGCGGGCTTCAGCTCTGCCCCAGGGCCTTTCCTCCGGTCACCCTTGCAACCATGCGTAGAGAAGTTTTCAAACGAACCAACAAGCTCAGGCAGAAGCTGGAGCTGTGCTGTCTCCTTGAGCAAGTTACCTTCCTTTTCCCCAGTGTAAAACCTGCCTATGGTGTTGGTGAGGGTCCTAAGAACTAAGGCCTGGGGCCAGTAAGAGCCATTGTTAGAAGAGCACATAACTGGCAGGCGGCTCACACCTGCCACCCCAGCTACTCAGAAGGCTGAGATCTCAGGATCAGGGTCTGAAGCCAGCCCAGGCAGGAAAGTCTCTGAGACGTCTTCGTTTTTGTCACTTGTGGGGCTTGGACAGAGGGCACTATCCCCGAGCTCTTCAGCTCAAGTCCAGCACCCTACTACTTTGAACCACAGCACCACTCCTGGTTTTCCGGTAGTTAACTGAAGAAGAGAGTCTCACAAGAGACTTTTCAGCCCAGGCTGGCCTCAAACCCTGGCCCTGGGATCTCAGTCTCCTAAGTAGCTAGGATTACAGGCTTGAGTACCAGCACTCAGCCCATAAGACTTTTATCTCCAATTAACCACCAGAAAGCCAGAACTGGAGCTATGGCTCAAGTTTTTCTCTAGCCTTGCCAAAAAAAAAAAAAAAAGAAATAAAAAAGCTCTCAGAGATAGTACCCGGTCTCCCATAAAGTATTTGAGAAGTCAGGTACCAATCAGTGGCTCACGCCTGTAATCCTAGCTACTTAGGAGGTGAGATCTGAAGGTTGCAGTTCAAAGCCAGCCTAGGCAACAAAGTCCATGAGCCTCGGTATCTCCAATAAACTACTCAGAAAAGGCCAGAAGAAGGGGCACTGTGGCTCAAGTGGTAGAGCGCTTTCCTTGAGCACAAAGAGGATCAGGGACAGTGCCCAGGTCCCGAGTTCAAGCTCCAAGATTGGTTAAAAAAAAAAGCTAGAGAAATAAAGACACAGAAAATAAAAGCTTTGCTGGGCACCAGTGGCTCACGCGTCATCCTAGCTGCTCAGGAGGCTGAGATCTAAGGATCGAGGTTCAAAGCCAGCCCAGGCAAGAAACTCCATGAGACTCTTATCTCCAATGAACCACCAGAAAACCGGAAGTGGCGCTGGGGCTCATGTGGTAGAGCGCTAGTCTTGAGCTGAAGAGCTGGGCAACAGCACCCAGGCCCAGAGTTCAAACCCCATATCCGACCAACAAAAGGAAAAGCCTTCTCAGACCCCGTGGGGGGTAGTAAAAATGATCTTATCTTACAGGCAAAAGGCAAATGAGTGAAATATCTGGGTGGTAGATTTCCTCACAAATGAATCTAATTAGGTGACGTCTTAACTTTTGCTAAGAACACAAATGCTGCCAACTCCACAGACTAGTCAGCTAAGTTGGGGGAGGGCGGGGCTCTCCTCCCAGCATCCATCTTCTCCCCACCCAGGCCTGGCGTTTCCCTGGGCTAGCGTACCTCAGATCCTGGCTGGACATTCTGGAGGGGCGGAGTCACCGGGCCCTCGGGCACCGGCTGCTGGCTGGGTCCAGAGGAGCAAGTCGTGCGTTTCCTTTGCTTCAGCTTGCTCTGGGACGTCCCCTTCCTAGACAGACCTTTGGGAGCTGGGAGGTGGGGGTGTCATATAAGAAAAAGGGCTTACACCTGTCATCCTAGCTACTCAGGAGGTCCGGGCAGGAAAGTCTATGAAACTTATCTCCAGTTGACCAGCAAAAAAACAGAAATGGAAGCTCAAAAGGCACAGCACCAGGAGGCCCTGAGTTCAAGTCCCACCACACAATAATAAAAGGAGAGGTGTAAATGCAAAGGCAGCCAGAAAAGTGATCTACCTAGGGCTTGCTGGAGCCTCTCTGGGCAGGGTTGAAGTCTCTGGTCAATTGGCCAACAATGGCTCCTGCCTGTAACCCTACTTACCTGGGGGACAAGATGGGAGAGGATTATACTTTGAGGCAAGCCCAAGACCTGATCTCAATAGCTGGTTGCAGTCCTGTTGGCTGAGGACCAAGGCTTGAAGCCAGCCAGATAAATCCAAATATCTCTAACCAGAAAAAAAAAAAAAATCCATCGGGCACCTGGTGGCTCACGCCTGTCATCCTAGCTACTCAGGAGGCTGAGATCTGAGGATCACAGTTCAAAGCCAGCCCAGGGCAGGTAAGTCCGTGAGACTCTTATCTCGAATAAACCACTCAGAAAACAAGAAGTAGGGGGCTGGGGGTTTAGCCCAACAGAAGGGTGCCCGCCTGGTGCGTGCAAGGCCCTGGGTTTGGTCCTCAGCCCTGGAAAACAAAAACAAAAACAAAAAACTGGAAGTGGCGCTGTGGCTCAAGTGGTAGAGCGCTCACCTTGAGCTGAAAAACACAGGGACAGCGCTCAGGTCCAGAGTTCAATCCCCACAACCAACAAAAATAAAAATAAAAAATCCGGAAGTGGAGATGTAGCTCAAGTGGTAGTACAATCTGGGCTGAAAAATCTTAAGTGCACGCACGCGTGCGCATTCACACACACACACACAAATGTAATAGTGGTAACCTACAATTCTGGCCACTCAAGCTGAGCTTGGAGGGATGGAAATCTCTCAAGACCAACCTCAGAAATTGACATCATCTACCACATAATCAGCAAGCAGTAGACCGGGGGCATGGATCACCTGCTAGAGCACCAGTCTAGCCAGTGTGAGGCACTCAGCTGACCAGTAGGTTGGGCCAGATACCTGACTACCAGGGGCAGCATGGGGCCCTGCCACCCCTCACCAGAGCCTGAATGCAGGGTCATCTCTGAGAAGTTCTGTGTGAAAGGCCCTCCGGTAACCTGACAGGGTGGGAGGGCCATGCAAGAGGCAGAATGAAGGTTAGCCGAAGGTTCTTGGTATGGAGACAGGGAGAAGGGCCGCTCAGCTGCCTCGGTTTTAGGCGTGTGCTCCACGCCTACCCTCAGCGTTCGGGAACAAGGCAGGTGCGTCAGGGTTGTGTTTTGGAGCCCGGCACAGATGGCTTTCTCAGGAGGCGATCTGTGTCGGGCAGCAGGTCAGGGTCACTGATTGGAAGAGAGACTGGCATTCCACTCTGCCTACCTTCCCACTCCAACGACGCCCAAAGGCCGCTCACTTCCACAGAGCTAGTCAACCTAGTGCAGAGAACTAGTGGGGCCTAGGAGTTTTTTGGGGTCTCCAGCTTGAACTTTTTTTTTTTTTTTGCCAGTCATGGACCTGAACTCTGGGCACTGTCCCTCAGCTCTTTAGCTCAAGGCTAGCGCTCTACCACTTGAGCCACAGCGCCACTTCCAGCTTTTTCTGCTTATGTGGTGCTGAGGAATCGAACCCAGGGCCTCATGCGTGCAAGGCAAGCGCTCTGCCACTGAGCCGCCTTCCCAGACCTCTATCTTTTGTGTGTAGGGTACTGAGTGGTAGAATGTGGGCTTAGGATCTTAAGTAATTCACTCTACGTAGTAATTAGCAATACAAGGGCGGGCCTGGCTCCTGCGCTGCAGGCAGAAGAGCCAAGTCCCCTGCCTCCCCCCATCATGCCAGAGCCACCCCCCCCCCCCCCCGAGGCCCTCCAGGGCAGAGCTGCCAGGCCGGCACTGCCCACCACTCCCCGCCCCGCATCCTTCCCTGCTGCACGGGTGTTCTCTCCCCAACCTTGGGTAAGTTACAAATTGTTCTCGGGCCTCTGAGTGGCATCTAGGCTGGCGTCATGGCCCCCAATACACCTTGCTCTAGCCTGCCCTCTGGGATCCTGCCCAGTACAAGTCCCAGCATGCCTCCCGGGTTCCTGCCGCTTATAACCTGACTCCCCACCCAACGGGGGCTGTGGAGGAGGCCAACTACGTGTGGTCCAGGTAGCCCCTTGCCTGCTTGACCCAAGACTTGTGTGCTTGCTCCATGCCCTGAGCTCACACTGAGGGGCTGGGTCGGGTGTCTGATCCAGGCCCTCACAGCACAAGTGACTTCTTGACTCGTTACCCGGAAGTACCCTGCCCTCTGGCCTGGATTCTACCCAGGATGCCCTTGGCAGGCAGGGGACTCCCTCCCGCCCCCTCGATTGTGGGAGGCCGGAGGCCTTTCTCCAAAGGAGGACAGTCTTCCAACCAACTGGAACCTTGACCTAGAAGAGGCAATGCTTACCTGTCTCCGGGAGGGAGCTCTCCAGCTCGCCGCTGTGCTGTGGGGAGGGTTGTTTTGTCCCTGGGTCCTGTCCACAGTCCCGCCCTCCTGGTTCCTGGGTGGCCTCCTCCTCCCTTCCGCGTCCCAGCCTCACCTCCACTCCCCCACTCCCTCCGTCCGATTTGAATCAAACCCCAGAGAGGCCGCACGGCCTCGTGAGATCCCCCCAACCTGGCAGGCAGCCACCCCACTTCGCTGAAGTAGGGCTCCACACAAAAGTTCTGTTTAGCCGGGCAGTGATTTGGCCAAGACTCAGAGGGGTGGACAAACCAGGGAGAATCGATACAATGGAAACATTTCTGCAGCAGGGCCAGAAGCTAACCTGCCTCCTGTCCTCTCTGTGCAGGGGTGGGAACGGAACCGGGGCCTCAGGCCTGGCACGTCCGCTCGCTTTCCCAGCGGCCATTCCACTCATGCAGTCTTCCCTTGCGGTGGGAGCACCCCCTCTGACCCCAGAGCATCCCTTGTGAGAAGCCCTGCCCAAACGGTGCGGGCTGGAGAAACCAGCTCCTGGGCTTTACTGGTAGGGATGTAAAATGTGACGGTAGCTCAGAGTATGGCAGCTCCTTACACTATTGAACAACTGGCGTAAGATCTAGCAACTGCAACCTGGGTGTATGAACTGGCCTAAGATCTAGCAACTGCAACTCTGGGTGTATGAACTGGCCTAAGATCTAACAACTACAACCCTGGGTGTATGAACTGGCGTAAGATCTAGCAACTGCAACCTGGGTGTATGAACTGGCGTGAGATCTAGCAACTGCAACCTGGGTGTATGAACTGGCATAAGATCTAGCAATTGCAACTCTGGGTGTATGAACTGGCGTAAGATCTAGCAACTGCAACCTGGGTGTAGACCCAGAAGATCTGCATAAGTATTTACCCACTCATTTCTATAGGCCAGTTGTCTTTAAGGTCCAAGACTAGAAACTCAAACGCGGTGGCTGACATTCTCTCACTGGCTGGCACCAACAGAGCCCCTCTCTCCAACCTGTCAACCCTGGAAGATACTGACACTAAGGTACCCTAAGGGAACACTGGATGAGCCGAATATGGCAGCACACAGTCCTGTTCAGAAAGGAAACTGACACTGGCCATGGGTAGGTGGGTCTTGAAATCATGCCAAGGGAAACGGGCCAGGAAAGGGCAAATACTGTACCATTCCAGTCTTTGAATAGTCAAGTTCAAAGACAGCAGTGAGACAGTTACCAGGGGCTATGGAGGGGGAGGTGGATTAGCAGACACTGGGTACCAGGTTTCAGTTGGAGATGAAATGTCAGAAGATTAAGACTTTACCATTATTATAAGAGGACGAAAGCAAGCCAATGAGCAAGTGAGGCAAGCAAGCAGCAGTGCGTGACGTGTAAATGGATGGCACCCTGAGGAGTGAGGTATGCAACGTAAAACAGGATTTTAAAAGCAGGCAAGGTATTATATGTATGTATGTCTACTATGAGAAACACTCTGGACATTAAGATGTAAATCATTTTAGTATTGCAAGTTGAAATATGAAACAAAAACCACCATGGCAGCAGGTGGAGTTGTTAAGATTGGAATCTGGAAAGGTGTCATGAAGATTCATCACGCAGAGGGCGACAAGGAATGCACAGCACTGGAGACAGAAGGACGAAGTCAATGGAAGACACTATGGACCCTGATGTATTAGGTCAGTACCATCAGATGAGGTTATTAAGTTATCTAAGAGTTGGTGATGGGGCTGGGAAGGTGGCTCAGCGGTAAGAGTGCTTGCCTGGCATGCATGAGGCCCTGGGTTCCATTCCTCAGCACCAGATAAGCAGAAAAGCTGGAAGTGGCGCTGTGGCTCAAGGGGTACAGTGTTTGCCTTGAGCTGAAGAGTTGAGGAATAGTGCCCAGGCCCAGAGTTCAGGCCCCACGACCGAAAAAAAAAAAAAAAAAAAGAGTTGGGTGGGCTGGTGGCTCATACATGTAACCCTAACTACAAAGGGTGCCGACATCTGATTGGGATTCAATACCAGCCCAGGCAGCCAAGTCTATCTGTAAAACTCTTAATCCCCAATCAACTACAAAAAAAAAAAACCAAAATGGCAAAATACTAGTCTTGGGTGCAAAGCTAAGGGACAATGCCCAGGCCCTGACTTTAAGCCTCAGTACTGGTATATGCACGGAGTTCTGAGAGCCCCTTATATAAGCAACGTGCAGGTCTGTGGTTTGCGGGCCCTGAAATCAGTCCCCAGGGGTCCCAAGGTCTGTTGTACTTACTGGAGCCCTGGCTTGCCGGTTACTCCCTCTTCATCTTCGCTCTTGGAGTGCTCCGGGTCAGACTTCACTCGGTCTTGCCTTTGCTTTCTTACTCAAGACTCAATTCCTTCCCACAGCAAAAACCTGAGAAAATGTCTCTACTGCCCTTAAAGTTCTGCACAGCTTTTGCTAGAATAAGATAATTCATCCTTGTTCTATGCCATCAGGAATGAGGCTCCGGTCCAGGATTCAGTCTCCAGGCCACCTGCATTGATATGCACATCACGGCTATGCAAGGGGGGGGGGGGGTTCTGGCTTACAATAGCCCGATCTGGGCATTTCCCAGCTGCCTTCTTGGCTGGTTCTGCACAGTTCATTCTTCACTAAGGCTTTTGTTAAAAATCACCCAAGGAAATTAGAGGAGTGAATCTTGATAGCATAAGGAGAATAAAACAAATGCACGAATATCCTTTAAAGTCCCAAGGAAGAACCTGGAAGACAGGTCTGCAGGGCAGGGGAAGAGTTCGGCGGGCAGCTGTGACACGGGAACCCGGAGCTCCATGTCTCTGGGTGAGCTGGCAGGGAATCCAGCCACCCAGAAGGAAATGGCCCAGAGCCCTTCCTGCCAACACCATCTCTTGCATAACAAATCCATGTCCTCGGCCACTCACCCACTCTGGGATGGAGGAAGCAGCACTTGGGTTACTTTCTCGACTCTGGAGATGACCAACTGCCAGAAGGGGGAACTTCACAACGCCAAGAATGTCTTTTTTGTTTTAGAGGCAAGGAGTTCATTTTTTGTAACAAGCACCTTTGAATGTCTCCAAATGTCAAACCAGAAAGTTGATAAGAATTCTGGGCAGGGCTGGGAAGGTGGCTCAGTGGTAGAGCGCTTGCCTGGCATACATGAGGCCCTGGGTTCGATTCCTCAGCACCACATAAGCAGAAAAAGCCAGAAGTGGTGCTGTGGCTCAAGTGGCACTAGCCTTGAGCTGAAGAGCTGAGGGACAGCGCCCAGGCCTAGAGTTCAGGCCCCACAACCCACAAAAAAAAAAAAAAAAAGAATTCTGGGCAAATCCACAGTAGCAAAATAGGTCTTGTTCCCCCCTCCTCCCCACCCTTTTCTGTGTTGCATGTTATGGAAGCGCAATGGTGACGCGACCATCTTTGTGTAAGGCATGTACCTGGACGGCTAGACGAGGCCCAGCTCTACCGCACCTTGTCAAGGCATGTGTGCACGCGCACGCGGGCAAGTCAGTACTGCGACTTGATCTCTGAGCTTTCTGCTTTCACCATCCACCACACGAGACAAACCATCATTTCCCACTTTTTGCTGAATAATTGTGACAAGATCTTGGTTCTCACAGCCAACTGTAAACGATGTGGCTATGGGCTGGGAAGGTGGCTCAGAGGTAGAGCGCTTGCCTCGCATGCATGAGGCCCTGGGTTCGATTCCACAGCACCACATAAGCAGAAAAAAGCCAGAAGTGGCGCTGTGGCTCAAGTGGTAGAGCCTCGCCCTGAGCTGAAGAGCTGAGGGACAGCGCCCAGGCCAAGTTCAAGCCCCACAACCGACCAAAAAAAAAAAAAAAAAGAATGTGGCTACATCATCTATTTATCCCTGACAACAAAGCAATAAAGCACTGGGATTTATCTTTTGGTCAGTTGTGGGGCTTCAATTATGGGTATGGACACTCTCCCTGAGTTTTTTTTGCTGAAGGCTAGCACTCTACCACTTTGAGCCACAGTTCCAGTTCCAGTTTTCTGGTGATCAATTGGGAATAAGTCAGGCTGGCTTTGACCATGATCCTCAGATCTCAGCGCCATGAGTAGCAAGTGTGTCATGTCGTTCAGGCTGGAACTGAACTTGCTATATAGCCTGTATGGCATTCACCCCACCTCTACCTCTCTAGGGTTGTGAATACAGGCATCCACCACCACAACTGGTCAGCCCTTGAGAGGATTCTGACCAACCAGAACACAGAGAGGTGGTGACACTGAAGTTCAGGAGACGGCTCAGGGGTCCTGGTGGAATTGGAGTTTGCCCTAATGGTCACAGTCACGCACGGACACACAAGTCAGATCCTTGCTATTTTAAGAATGTACTTTATACAAAATAACCAGTTCATATGGAAATAAATCTACAGACCTCTGAGGATCAAAACGCTTTTTAAAAAGTTCTTTTAAAAAATTATCCAACACACAATATTGAACTAACTATTGAGGTAAGTGTCGCTCTCAGTGAAACAGGGAATCAGCAGACCACGACAAAATATACACAAATAAAAAAATAAATAGCATTCCCCTTTCCAGTACTGGCCAGAAAATTCACCAGGGCATTCACTTCTACAGCAGGAGTGTACACGGACCCTGTGTGTGCGCTGCAGGTGGAGCAGGGAAAAGGTAGGTGAGCAAGGCACCTGATGCGGGGCGACCTGTTCCCTCCCACCCCTCCACCCCACCCACCCCGCCCCCAGGGCAAACAGCTGGTTTTCAGGCATGTCTACTACTAAAGAGTTAAGTCAGAACGAACAACAAGAGGTGCCGAACCCAAGCCAGGGAAGACGTGTGCTTAGCTAGCGGAGAGGGCTGCAGACAAAGCTTGTGTCCTGTTTCTCTGAGAGCTGGGACATAAGCAAAGAAGACTCTAACTGCATCTTCCCAGTGGAAAGGCAAAGCTCCGATGCTAAAGCTTTGAGGGAGATCTGAAGCCACTGGACAAAAACATCTACCCTGGTTATCTTCTCACCTAGCGCAGCTCGGCCACATTCCTGGTGACCAGTGACATGGGACTAGAAATGACAATTGCCTGCTGGCACAAATGCCACTGTCCTCACTACAAGTTTTGTCCAAAATGCTATCTGCTGAGAGACTACATTCCAGAAACCTCCAGCAGTAAGCGGTGGCAACTCGTCCACAGCGGGTCTCCATGAGGACCGGAACAAGCGGATAAAGGGGCAGACATAGGTAAATGCCAGCGGTGACTAAGGTCATCATACCCTGCTCTTGGAACTCTGGATTAAGACTCTGGGTGGAGTTTCACATTCGTTTTTAAGAGATGTGTGCCACTCATGGATAAGAAAGATGGGGGAGGAGAAGTGAGGGGAGAGAGAGAGCCCGGCCAAGCGGGATGACTTCAAGGCTTCTCCGTGCTGACCATGGGGACGCCAGCACCAGGGTGCTGTATTTGTGGCAGCATTTAGCTTACCCTTAGGTAACTATAAAGGTCAGGAGAGAATTCCACAGGAAGGCTAGAGTGAACTGACCATGACTAAGATGGGCAGCACAGAGCAGAAAGTCCACCAACAGTTTCATAAAAGCCAGCAGGAATCTGCCTTCTGAGGGGACAGCCTGACGCATGCCACGCGACACTACAAGGTGGCTAAACAGACTCGGCGGCACTACCACAAAACCAAACCAGCCCGACGCAGGAGATGGAGCAGCTTTAACGATCAGACCGGCTAGGGGGCAGGGACGGGAGAGGATGTGCGCAGCCCTGAATTTAAAATCCTAGTAGCTGGGGGGAGGGAGTGGGAGCGGCAGGGGAGAGAGAAACAGAAACTAATAATCAAAGAATCTTGCATATCCTTCTCCATATTCATCTGTCACAACAAATCGTGGCCAAAACTTCCTGCTACTTTTTAAATGAACCGACTGACAAGGGGCAGAAACCTGGAAGGCTCGACTTGTTTCTGGATATTTGTTTCTCCGTGGCTTTGTTTGAGGAACCAGTTTCTAAGTTATTCATCCTGAGTGGTAAACAGCAATGACAGTGCTTCCAAGGATCCCCAGGGACCACAGCAGGTGGCCTGGTGTAGGGTACATGTCCTTTGGAAGATGCTTTGCCCACTATTCTCACATCTGCTTAGTGCACTTGGAAAGAGAAAAGCCGGAGGAGGAGAAAGGTAAAATGAGGGGTCCTGTCTGGGGGGTGACTGAATGTGGGACTCTCAGAGGCTCCCGGCAACTGTCAGCTGATCCTACTCTCCAAAGACCACTACAAGCGGGAGACATGCCCAGACAGGGATGACGGCCACCAAGTGCGCAAACAGGATGCATCCGAGGCCACTGTGCTGTTCCTGCTCATAGTGTTGCAGATACCTACTACTCGCAGCATGTTCTCAGTTGCCTGTAAACTGGGGGAGGGGAGGGGGGTCCGGGGACACAGGAGGAAGTAACTTGTTCATCACAGCATCTCTGAGCAGAGCACGGGGAAAGAGCACTCCGGGAGCGAGGGGGAAGCGGCAACTAATGTGGTGTGTATACAGTGTACCTACAGCTTTAGCGCTATGGACAAAGCCCCGTCTGTGGCAGGACGACTGGGCTCAGGCTCAGGATTACACAGATGCTTTCTGCGCCCTGCACAAACTGGAGTAGCTGCTCTGTCCATCCCAGCACAGGCCAGCCTGAGGGCAAACTGATCCGTCCACCTACCTGAGAACTCAGCCTCACAACTCAACTGACTCACAGGTGTAACAAATGTAACATGAAGTCTGTTACAGAAAACCGCTCATATGCTACATACCTCAGAGGCCATCTGTGTTCCTCCCTCTCCATCTCACCACATTACATTAGCAAGCGTTCACTTCCTGGGATGAATTTTCAAGAAGTGTGGATGCTGCGTCTATTCACTTCTAGAGCCTGGATGCTACCAGTCTAGCTCCTTTCCTTCTGATCGCATATTTAGCGGATTGTAAACAACAGTTCTCAAGTTAAAAAACAAACAAAGAAAGATAAGGCCTCACCATGTACCTAACCCAGGCTGGCCTTGAACTCACGATCCTCCTGCGTCAGCCTCCCACTTGCTGGGATTACAGACACGAACCACCACACCTAGCTTATCAGTTCCCCATTTATTGAGGAAACTGGAACTGGAGGGAAGGGTTCTACCAATCCTGCGCACAGCTAAGTGTGTAAGAAACTAAAGATGCACGTTTTATGAAGACTTCTACTAACCCCAAAAGCATGCTTCCAAAAAAATGCTATTCCTTACTAAACTGGAATTTCAGGCTATTTCCTGTCTCTCCTTGTGGGATATTTAAAAGTTTAAAGATGGGCCCAAACTTGGGTGGCATCTTAGCTAAAATAAAACACAGAATGCTAAACAGGGAGGATCCAGTGTAATTAACTTGTAAATCCATAATAAACAATTTAATACTGTAAAATTGTTTCCTATCAGATATGACAAAATGCTTCCTAATAATTTATATTTGACAGCTAATTTAAATCACCATAGCTGATTATACTATGATTCACTTAACTGAATAAAAACTATATACTGAAATATTCTTCAGTTCAAACTGTATATCTATAGGATACACTTTTTTTATTCAAACCTGTGCAATTTCTTTACTGAGACTAACACATACAAACCTGAGTAGTCGTGTTCACCAAATGTGGTTTGTGCTAGAAAGCTCTGTGTGACCCCTTCTACAGCACCCCCAAGAGGCCTCTAGTAAGTGACACACTGCCGTCAGTCCAATTCCTGACACCAGTTCACAGTATCTGAAAAATCAGGATGGAATACCACTTTCACAAGTCCAGGACTTAGGTCATCTGGGCGCCAGCACCTGCCTTTGGGGCTGAAGGTCCCAATGCCTCTGATGAGGAGTGAACTCTGATGAGGAGTACACCGGACTCAAGGGAGAGCTTTCTCTGTCCAAGGCTGGACAGGCCGGTCACTAAGGAAACAGAGGCTGTGATGTGTAACAAGATGAAACTTCCCCTCCCCTCTCCCCAAGTTCCCCAAAGCATTTCGTGTGTGACGTGACTGTAAACAGACAGAGAGACCACGGCAGTGCTGTGTGCCCGCCGCGATCGGGACTCCTGTCTCCTTCACACGCCCACCCATCCTTCCCACTTTATGTACAATACATTCACCACCAACAAAAAGTATTTTAAAAGGCAACATGAAAATTCTGTAAACTGGACCCAGCTCCAAAAACATTAATACTACAAGTAGTCCCTTCCCAAAATATATTCCTGAGTTGAGCTGTTCATAAAGTTTAAAAGCACCACTCCAAGAGCCCCGCTCAAGTTTAAATCGCGTTTCCCTGACCGAGTCTCAGGACTTGGAGAAGTCAGCAGGAACTCGGGCTGAGGTGGCAACCCGGGACCGCTGCAAGCCAGTCATCTAGAGGGCCTGTCGAAGGCTCCAGCTGCTGATAGCAGGGCGGCGGGCAGAGATGGGCGAGGGTCACTCCCCAGATCCTCCATGCTCAGTCTTCATGCGCAGCTTTGTTTCATCGGGGGCTATGTTCTCCTTGGACTAGCTCTGAGAGAAACAAACAGAATGAAAATATTTTAAAACACACAAACAAAGGATTTCACATTGCTAAAAAACAATGTCACTCCCAGAGGTGTCCTGCAAGTGCTGGGCCCTGATTCAGACCCCGCCCACTGCTCAGTCACTGCAGACTTCTTGCGTGCTGGGAAATACAGTCGCTGCTGACAGCTTCTTTATGGTATCAAGGATGAGAGTGAATGGGAGAGTGAACAGTGTGTGGGACCCTCCCCCCCCCAGCACATGGCAGAGAAGTAGCAGAATTCAAAGACAGCTATTGTCAGCGGGGTGCTGGTGGCTCACACTTGTCATCCTAGCTACTCAGGAGGCTGAGATCTGAGGATCACGGTTCAAAGCCAGCACAGGCAGGGAAGTCCTTGAGGCTCTTAGCTCCAATAAACCACCAGAAAACCAGAAGTGGCGCTGTGGCTCAAGTGGTAGAGTCCTGGCCTTGAGCTGAAGAGCACAGGGACAGCGCCCAGGCCCAGTGAAGCCTCAAGACTGAATCCCCCCCAATAAAATACAAATAGAAAATAAGTAATAGCTATTGTCATTTTAGTCTCTCCCACAAAGAGTAGGCTAAGACAGGTAAGGGACTATGGCAAAAGAAATGAGCAAAAAAAGGGGTTTGCATAAATTCTTATAATTAGGTGGTTGCCAAAAAGACTAGTGGGGGGGGGGGGGGAGCATGTAATATCAGAAGGCCCTTCAAGACTCTGCTTGGGCTTGGGCTAGGAGCACAGGGCTGACTATCCTGTTCTACCCTGTTGCCTAAATACAGGGAAAACTCTTTAGAAAAAGTTCCTGTATTAACAGGATACCTTAAAATTAATATTGTTTCCCAGTACTCGTGGCTCACGCCTGTAATCCTAGCTTAGGAGGCTAAGATCTGAGGATTGTGGTTCAAAGCCAACCCCAGGCAGGAAAGTCCGTGAGACTCTTATCTCCAATGAACCACCAGAAAACTGGAAGTGTAGCTGTGGCTCAAAGTGGTAGAACATTAATCCTGAGTGAAAGGGGACAGCACCCAGGCCCTGAGTTTACCCCCCAAGACCCCAACCAACAGAGTGTTGCTTAGTAGTATACTACTTGCCTAGAATTCAAAGGCCTTAGGTTTGATCTCAGCACAGCAAAAGACCAAACAAACCAAACCCCTACTACTCCTATACAACTTGTTCTCAGAATAGCAATGAGATCATGCACAAGTACATCAGTCTTGCGCTAGAGGTAAAACCTAAGGCATGTTAGGCAAGTAATCTACCACAGCCTAAGATGTTTTGGACCCAAACGTTTTGAATACCAACACTCAAGTTTTTCACTGTGAAACATTCCAAGCTTATTCAGACTGGTGTGACCAACCAGCATTCCAAAGTCAGAAAACCTCAGGGCCAAGCACTGTGAGGAAGGAATAGGTAGTCTGTATTTATGTCCCAGACCTGGAGGAGTAATGAACACCAATTCTTACTTGACCCAGCGGAAGCGATGGGGGCTTATGCGATGACAACTGTTCTGGTGGTGCTGCTGGTGCTGGGGTCTTTGAGAATGAGGACTGTGACGGGACCGGAGGCATGTATATACTACAGCCATAAAGAGGGAACAGTGAAGAATTAGTGAAGATTAGTAGTTCCCAAAGAAAACATTTTCATCATGCTGCTGCTGCTGCCTGAACTATCTGGGTGATTCAACTTGGAATCATCAATCCTGGGACCAAATGATAGTGTGAGCCTTCTAGAGACAGAGCTAGAATCTGGGTGGTGGCAGTGGCTCATGCCTGTAATCCTAGCTACTCAGGAGGCTGAGATCTCCAATGAACCACCAGGAAACCGGAAGTGGTGCTCTGGCTCAAGTGGTAGAGCGCTATTTGAACCAAAGACCACAGGGACAATGCCCAGGACCAGAGTACAAGACCCACAACAGGACCCCTCCCCCCCCCACACACACAAAAAGCAAAATAAAGATAGAATGATTCTTCTGAAAAGAGACTAAATACAAGTCAACTCTGAGCCTTGAACAGATTTTAGGTCAGAAACAAATAGGAAAAGGTTAGTTCTGAAAGACTTTTAAGGATAAGAGAAAGGCAGGAAGGGTTTTGTATTGGGGGTTCTTTCCCTTGGGTGGCACAGTATTGAGACTACGCTGCAGGGCGTTCCTCACTTTTAGGAGAGGAGTGCTGAGGTACTTGGCTGTGGGAAGGATCTGAATGCTGAAACTTAATTTCCAATGGTTTAGGCACATGGGTACAGAACTTGTGGTTTGTCAGCCTCGAAATCCTTTAGGACATGGGTGCCTGAGGCGATCTGCTGCTTTGTGTGGCCTTTCAATTATGTTGTAATATCTGAATGGGCCCTGGCCGAGGAAAAGCAACAAAAGGCAAGGAGATACAGATGCGTCAAGCCAATATGAAAAGTATGAAATGGGACACGACAGCACACACCTCAAGTCCTACCCCTTGGACAAAGTAGAGGCTACAGGGAGCAAGTTCCTGCCAGTCCAAGCTACAGAGTGAAATAATACTGTCTCAAAACAGAACACGAAGTGACAATGCCAACTCATTTTCACAAAGGGGGAAAAACGGTCACAAGAGCAAAATGAGACGCCACGAACGGTTCACATGTGTTTCTCAGTCCCGAACCACTAGAGCTTTAAATCTTCCTTTTTTTCTTTTCAAACTTAACATGTGTTATGTCTTGAGAGATAAGAAAACAAGCGATTGAACTATGAACTACTACGTCTCTTACCCGGATGGTCTGCACACTTCTTGGAAAGACCCCCTCATCCCGCTTCCGGCGCCCATCTGCTCCATCATCACAGCCTGGAAGTGGCCCCGGCCCTCTTCCTGACAGTGATAGAGAGGGCCCTCCTGAGAGAGGCCGTTGGGCTGGGCAGCCGCTGCATGGCGAGGTGGATGCGCGGCTGCAGGGGAGGAGTACACCCTGGATTGGAAATGACTGGCTGACCGCGGAGGCGTGTACGGAGGCCCAGTTTGTAGCATCATACCATGAGGTGGGAAGACAGGGGCACCAAAACCCATCCCCGAACTCAGAGGTGGGGTAGTTCCATAGAGATAGTCACTGGATGAGAGCGCACTCTGTCGCTTGGTAGCTGCATTGTGGTTGTCTAGATCTAAAAACTCTTTGGGACTTTCAGGCCTCTCCACAGACTCATCTAGCTTTTCTTCCTCAGGACCAGAATTTGGCCCATCGGCTGGGACAACTTTAGCAGCCACAGCATCTATCTGAGTTGGAGAAGATAAGGCAGTATTCAGCGTCTCACAGCCCTGCAGATCGGCCATAGCACTCTGCCGCGGGGGCAGAGGGTGACTTGCTGAGGGTCCGTTTGGGCTTCCCTGGGGATGGAGTGGTCTCTGCCAGTCAGAAAAGCCCTGTGGACATGGGTAGTAAGGAGTTCGCTGGTAGTGATGATAGGAAGGCTGAGGTGGTGGCTGGTAAGAATACCTCATTCCCTGGTGGGGGCGGAACCTGGGAAAGACGCCAGGATGGGGGCTGGCGGACTGAAAGGCTCTGGGGGGGAAAGGCTGAGGATGTGACACCGAAGGTTTCCCCCCCATCACGGGGCCCAAACCCTGCAGGCCTGGGCCGACGTGATAATGAGGAGCTGGATTCGCGTATTCTAGGCCAGGCATGTACAAGGGGGAAAACTGGCTCACAGAGCCTGGCATTAAACCGGAGTCTGCACAGGACGGTGTTACTGTGCTCTGCCCTGTGCACGGCAAGGTCTCCTGTGCTGTTTTGCCTCTGGGGCACAGGGGCTTTTCTGAACCAGTGCCACTGAGGCCCCTTCCGTCTGAGCCGCAAGGGGAAGCCTCACCAGTGGCCCCGTTTTCAGGTAGAGCCCCTCTGTCTGACACCACAGAGAGGTCTCTCACACAGCCCTGGGCAGCTGGGCTACAGTAGCTGTTATCCACAGGCCAGGCGTTCTTGCCCTTTGCTGTTTTGCAGGTGTTGTCAGCTTCTGAGGAGTCGCCTTTGAGCTGTGGGCCCTCCGATTCTCTCTCTTGCGCCGGGCTCTGCTTGGTGCAGTCAGCTTGCAGGGGAGGTGTAGCCTGAGGTAGCTGTTTGAGGTAGACCCTCTCTGAAGCACTAATGCCGACTGATTTCTCTTCAAGCCCGGGCAAGGACTCTGCAAAGAATGACAAAAAAAAAAAGAGTGAAATAATAGGGGCTGAGGATCCCGAGGAGCCCAAATGTCAGGGCTTGCATGCTCTCTTTTGTGGAACTAGAGGTGGAACCTAGCACCTCTAACGCTATCCCCTAAGGCCTCCCCCCTGTGCAGCTGGTCAGGTTAGAAAGAGACTGAGAGACGATCAGAGCTCATGGGCTCTAGGTGGATGCACATGAAACACAGCAGGAGACTGCGGCTGTCATCAGCATTGCTGCCCCTATAAGAAAGCTTGAAGCACTGAAGTACTCCATCCCTTCAGAACAGAGGCTCCCTAGCAGGGGGCGGGGCTCCCGCTTTCAGCAAGTGTTCTCAGTACTTGGAAAATGCAGACCGAATCACTACCCGTGAATGAACACACTTATTATGGGCCTTTTATTGAGGGGCTTTGGGATGGAATCCAGAACCTTATGAGACTAAGCATACACTTTAGTACTGAGCAACACTCTTGTTTGGAAGTCTCAAAATACATAATATATATAATAAAACTGGGCACAAGTGGCTCACTCCTATAATCCTATCTACTCAAGAGGCTAAGATCTGAGGATCATGGTTCAAAGCCAGCCCAGGCAGGAAAGTCTATGAGACTCTTACTTCCAATTAACTGCCAGAAAACCAGAAGTAGAGCTGTAGCTCACACTGGTTGAGCACTAGCCATAAGCAAGAGGGTTCAGGGATAGCACTCAGGCCCCAGTTCAAACCCCCAACTCACACATACAACATACAACACACACACACACACACACACACACACAAAACCAGCTGCAACAAAAACTCAAAGGCATCTTTTTTTTTTTTTTTTTTGGTTGGTCATGGGTCCTGAACTCTGGGCCTGGGCGCTGCTCCTCAGCTTTTCAGCTCACGGGTAACACTCTACCACTTGAGCCACAGCGCCACCTCCGGCTTTTTCTGCTTATGTGGTGCTGAGGAATGGAACCCAGGGCCTCATGCATGCAAGGCAACCACTCTACCCCTGGGTCACCTTCCCAGACCCTCAAAGGCATCTTTATCAGGTTATAGATCTTTTTTTTTTTTGGTCGGTAGTGGGGCTTGAACTCTGGGCCTGGGCGCTGTCCCTGAGCTCTTCAGCTCAAGGAGAAGCTCCACCGCTTGAGCCACAGCACTACTTCCAGTTTTCTAGTGGTTAGTTGGAGATAAGAGTCACACAAACTTTTCTGGCTGGGCTGGCTTTGAACCGTGATCCTCAGATCTCAGCCTCCTGAGTAGCTAGGATTACAGGCATGAGCCACCGGAGCCCGGCCAGGTTATAGATCTTTTGTTTACCTGTTTTCCAAGTTCAGAAAACATAGGTGTGTACCACCAAACTCCCAACTATACAACAATTTAATACACTGAATAATTACAGTTTACACCTCCAGGGCTTCACTACGTCAATTCATTAATATGAATGAAATATCTACATTATATACAATATACTATAATACCAAATACTATATGCAAATATACACATTATAATATGGATGACACCTCTCTAACCTACCTATATACACACGTACACGCACTTATGTTTCTAGGAGGACAGGGCTTGTCCAAGTGTGATCAAAATCTGAGTCTGGTAACAGACTGAGGACAAGATTTAAGATTCATAATGAAGCCAGGCACCAGTGGCTCACGCCTGTAATCCAAGCTACTCAAGATCTGAGGATCACAGTTCAAAACCAGACCAGGCAGGGAGAATCTGTGAGACTCTTGTCTCAATTAATCACTACAAAAACCAGAAGTAGATCTGTGGCTCAAAGTGGTAGAACAATTAGTCTTGAGCAAAAAGAGCCCAGGAACAGTGCCCAGGCCCAGAGTTCAAGCCCCAAGACCACCAACACAACAAAAACAAAAAAACCTTTAACATCTTTTATAAAAGTGTCCTTTATACAACTACCTAAATTTAAAAAAAAAAGTAAAAGTGTCTCCATTCTCCAGTCATATACTGAAGAAAATCCACACTTCTCCTCTGGTTCTGCTAAGAAACTGCTCCGAGCTTTCCTCACATTTGCTAACTCTTCACGCTTATGTGCAGGTGTGTGGGAGTGGGGCAGAAGACCTGCGAGGAACAGTCAGAAATAGGTGGGCTGGGGGCAGTCTGAGCTCAAGCAGTGAGGTGGAGCCGTCTCCACCTGACCCACCATCCACCTGCAAACGGCAGCGAGGGAACACTGTGGTCAAGAATAATTGGACCTAGTCTGTTTGGCTACTCTCTACCCAAAGGGCAAATCGTTCTGTGCCTTGGATTTCCCATCTGTAAAAAAAACAGGGATATTGATGATAATCAATATGATAATCACAAAAAGAATGTCACACACTCTAAGTGCCCTGTGGTACAGCAGTATAGGAGTTTACACTAAGTACTTCAACTGGCCCAATGGGCGTACTTTGGGCGAGTGCAGGAGAACCACACTCTGTGTGAACAGTGAAGGATCAGGAAAGAGAAGCAAGGTAGATTACCTCCATCCTTCTCAGACTCCTGTGTTTCACTGACATCCTGTGTCCTCTCGGGGTTGACCAAGGCGGGCGTGGGGACTGACACCCTCACTGCTGCTGACGGAGCCGCCTGTGGGAACGGGCTGGGTAGCGGGGACGGGGGGTTCGGATGGGGGTGGTAAGGCACACCTGGGGCACAGACGCGAGAGGAGAGCTGCTGCATGGCGAGCATCTCGGGGCTGTCCATCATGGAGTCCCCGCCTGGCACCCCTCGGAGGGCTTGGGAAGGCCCTCCGAACAGAGGGCTGGGCGTGGAGGCCGCAGGTGGCTGTGACCGGCGTCCTGCAGACTCACAGTGGGGTCGCATGTACCCTGAGGAAGGAACTCCATGAGGTAGGAAGTTTGATTGTTTAGTCCACTGGTTTGGGGCAACAGACGGTCTCATCCCCCGGACATCCATCATGTGGCCAAGGGTGTGTGGCTGGTGAGGGGGCCCGAGCCCCACGTGGGGCCTCTCATCTGGCCCCAGAGGTCCTGGGTTTGTAGCACCGTGGTTTCCATTCCAGACAGCTGAGCGCACTCGATTCAGGTATTTGTAGGATCGAAACATGTGGCTTGGAGGAAATTCGGAGCTTTCGGGGAAGTCTGGGTGTCGTGCTGGAGGAGCTCCACCGTGCCTGGGGGGAACGAATCCTGCTTGGAATGGGCCTGGGCTATACACGCTTCCATCCTGACCGGGGCAACTCATCTGCCCGAGCGGCAAGGCGTGGGGCTGGGGCCCTGCGTGGGAAAGGTGTGTCAGCCCACCACACACGTGCGTCTCCTCAGGAGCTCTAAGCCGAGGGCCCCGGTGGCTGCTGTTTCCTCCAACTGGAGGCTGGGAACAAAAGACAAGAAAACACAGGTAACAATCACAGAACACGGTGGACACGCTTCACCCACTGGGACACTCTTCAGGACAGAAGACAATGAGTTAAACTCAATGTAGGAGGAGGCCTCACTTCTGACCCTTCCCAGCTCTGCTGTCTACGAAGTTGATTACCTGCATGGCAAAGGGGGGCTGCTGCTGCAAGGGGCCTCCTGGGGGGACTTCTAGGACTCTAGAGGAGCCATACAAGTTGGTGGGATCTGATCCTTGAAGAGGGCCAAGTAACCCTGGTACTGCTGGCCTCTACGAGGCAAATAAAACAAGAAAAATAAAAGATACAGCTATCAGGAGAGGCTAGGGTGTCTTGAAGACTATTAAAAATGTGCTCCTGGGGCTGGGCAGGTGGCTCAGTGGTAGAGCGCTTGCCTTGCATGCATGAGGCCCTGGGTTCGATTCCTCAGCACCACATAAGCAAAAAGAAAAAAGCCGAAAGTGGCGCTGTGGCTCAAGTGGTAGAGCGCTAGCCTTGAGCTGAAGAGCTGAGGGACAGCGCCCAAGCCCAGAGTTCAGGCCCCACGACCGGGCCCAAAAATAAACAAAAACAAAAACATAAAAATGTGCTCCTGCTGGGCCCTGGTAGTCACACCTGTAATCCTAGCTACACAGGGAGGCTGAGATCTGATGACTGTAGTTCAAAGCCAGCCTGGGCAGGAAAGGCCATGAGATTCTTTTTTTGGGGGGGTACAGTTGTGGGGCCTGAACTCTGGGCCTGGGTGCTGTCCCTCAGCTCTTCAACTCAAGGCTAGCACTCTATACCACTTGAGCCACAGAGCCACTTCCAGCTTTTTTTTTCTGCTTATGTGGTGCTGAGGAATCGAACCCAGGGCCTCATGCATACAAGGCAAGGGCTCTACCACTGAATCACCTTCCCAGCCCCAGGCCATGAGATTCTTAACTCCAATTAACCAGCAAAAGGTCAGAAGTGGAGTTGTGGCTCAAGTGTCAGAGCACAAGCTTTGAGTGAAAAAGCGCAGGGACAGTACCCAGGCCCTGGGTTCAAACCCCAGGACCAGCACAAAAACAAACAAAAACCAGTCTTTTACCAGGTGCTGGTGGGTCATGCCTGTAATCCTAGCTACTCAGGAGGCTGAGATCTGAGGATCGTGGTTCAAAGCCAGACCAGGCAGGAAAGTTCGTGAGACTCTTTTTTTTTTCCTTTGGGGGGGGGGGGGGGGGGGGGGAGGAGGGGGTCCGGTCGTGGGGCCTAAACTCTGGGCCTGGGCTCTGTCCCTCAGCTCTTCAGCTCAAGGTTAGCGCTCTACCACTTCAGCCACAGCGCCACTTCCAGCTTTTTTCTTTTTGCTTATATGGTGTTGAGGAATTGAACCCAGGGCCTCATGCATGCAAGGCAAGCGCTCTACCACTGAGCCACCTTCCCAGCCCCTTGTGAGACTCTTATCTCCAATAAACCACTGGAAAACCAGAAGTGGGGTTGTGGCTTAAGCGGTAGAGTGCACCTGAGCTGAACAGCTCAGGGACAGCACCCAACCCAGAGTTCAAGCCCCACAACCAACCAAAAAAACAAAACAAAACCAAAAAAAAAAAACCAAAAACAGTCTTTCTCCATCTTTTTACAAATTTGCTCTCCACAATACCTTTGTGGGCATCCTGTCTGCTCCAAATGTACCTGATTATGAAATTTTGTAAAGTCTCAGATACTCTGGGTAGCTTAGGTACTGCAGTATACATGGGCTTTTGACATTAAAAGAGGAACATTTCTTTATCTTTCCTTTTTGAGAGAAGTTTCTTGATGTTGTCTAGAGTGGTCTCAAACTCCTGAACTCCCAAGTAGCTGAGTTATACACATGTCACCAATGTGCCTATATCTAAAGGCACCTGAGCAAAAGACACGTGCCTTTTATTAACCCCAAATGGCTAATAAAAAGAGGTTAAGGATGACTGGCAGAAAGGAAAGCACTCACACACCTATCTTGAAAAGGAACAGCTTTTTCTTACCGTCTGGTTGAAAAGGGGCTCCTGGCTGGGCAGTCCACCGCAATGCAAGGGGCGGGGAAAGCCCTGGCCGTTGGAAGTCCCCACCTCTCGAGGAGGCTGTGCAGAACGGCTGCTCTGACTGTCCCCAGAGGAGACGCTGCGGCGAGCCGGTGGCAGTGACTTTCCTCCATTCTCCACGGGCGGCTGCTTCCTGCCAGGCCCCTCAGAGTCCCTTGAGCGTGTCCAAACGTGGCCACCACTACTCCGCCCAGCACGACTTCGTCTTTTCTCTCGTTTCTCATCCTCTCGGATCCAAAATTCCTCATCGGTGTCTCCGTCTTCACTAGGAAAATGTTTCATCATTGCTCGATGGAAACACCTCTCTAAATTATCAGACATCTTGGTATACTCTATAAGGAAGACACAAGGGTTGACTTCCAGGTAGTTTTGATAGGACACACACAAAAAACATTAAGTGCTTCTAAAAATAAGCAGTAGAAATGCCATCTGGCTACATTTCTAATTTAGTTCAACTTGGAAGCATATTAAATTATAGAGCTATGGACATAAGATGAAGACATGCTTCTGTCCATATTCTTCTGCCCAAGGTTAAATGGCTACTCCAGGACTATCACCTCAAATGAGTGAAAGTCTGATTCTGTTAAGCTAAGCTAAAACAAATTACTAAGATTTGCTGAACCTGATTAAATTTTTTTGGTTTGGTTTGGTTTTTTGTGCCATCCTGGGGCTTGAACTCTGGGCCTGGGTATAGTCCATGAGCTTCTTTTTGCTCAAGCTTAGTGCTCTAACACTTGAGCCGCAGCTCTACTTCCAGCTTTTTGTGTTTAATTGGAGATTAGAGTCACATACTTTCCTGCTGGGGCTGGCTTCAAACCATGATCCTCAGATCTCAGCCTCCATCTGGGTAGCTAATACCTGGCTCTCCTGAATTATTCCTTTTTACTTTTTGAGACAAGGTCTTGTTATGTAGTCAAAGTTAGCCTTTCAAGAATGCAAGCCGGGTGCTGGTGGCTCACGCCTGTAATCCTAGCTACTCAGGAGGCTGAGATCTGAGGATCACGGTTCAAAGCCAGCCTGGGCAAGAAAGACCGTGAGACTCCTATCTCCAATAAACCACCAGAAAACCGGAAGTGGCGCTGTAGCTCAAGTGGTAGAGCACTCGCCTTGAGCTGAAGAGCTGAGGGACAGTGCCCAGGCCCAGAGTTCAAGCCCCACGACCGACAAAAAAAAAAAAAAAAGAATGCCCAGCATGGGGCTGGGAAGGTGGCTCAGTGGTAGAGTGCTTGCCTTGCATGCATAAGGCCCTGGGTTCCATTCCTCAGCACCACATACACAGAAAAAGCCGGAAGTGGCACTATGCCTCAAGTGGTAGAGCACTAGCCTGGAGCTGAAGAGCTGAGGACAGCGCCCAGCCCCAGAGGAAAACAAAAATGCCCAGTTTTCCAGCTTTGGCCGGGTGCTGGTGGCTCATGCCCATTATCCTAGCTACTCAGGAGGCTGAGATCTGAGGATTGTGTTTCAAAGCCAGTCCAGGCAGGAAAAGTCAGTGAGACTCTTATCTCCAACTAACTACCATAAAACCAGAAGTGGCGCTGTGGCTCAAGTGGTAGAGTGCTCGCCTTGAGCTGAAGAGCTGAGGGAAGGCGCCCAGCCCGAGGTCAAGCCCCATGACCAACCAAAAAAGAAAAAAAAAGAATGCCTAGCTTTGACCATATTATTTCTAGCAGTAATTTGGGGGGGGGGGGGGTGTATAAATTAATTTATTTCTCAACTGGGGATATGAGTCTCACAAACTTTCCTGCCTGGGCTGGTTTCAAACTGCCACAACTGTGATCCTCTGATCTCAGCCTCCTGAGTAGGTAGGATTAGAAGCATGGGCCACTGGTCCCCAGCTGAAGGTATATTAATCTGATAGTAACAGTATTCAGCATGTCTTCATTCCTCACTTACCACTATTTTCCCCATTATATTTTCGACAATTCTTGAACATTGTCTTCATATCACTTATAAATTCTTCCTTGGTACAATATATACCTCCATTCAATTTCTTCTCCATACTTGAAATATCCATGGGGATCTAACATAGAAGACATAATAGAACATCACTCAGCACTTCTGGAGCAAAGGTTTCATGCCGTTACAAAATGCTTAAGAGAATGGTATCATTTGTAAGAATGACAAACGAGAGTGGTGGAGCATCTGCAAGCAGCGCTGTGGCTCCAAGTGGTTAGAGCACTAGCCTTGAGCAAAAGAGCTCAGGGATGGTGCCCAGGTCCTGACTTCAAGCTCCACAATGACCACCCCCAGTAACAAAAAAACGAAAAACTGATGGGAGTGGCAGGGCACCAACCTAGCAAGCAAGCAGCCACATGAACGTGACACCCAGTTCAAACCCCAGTACCACCAGGAGGGAAGAGAAAATCATAACAAAATGAACTCGAGGAGCATAGGTGTGTGTGGCTCGAGTGGTAGAGGGCCTGCCTACCAAGTCTAATCCCCAGTACCATCACCAGGAGTGACTCTCACTTGTGATCCTAGCTACTCAGCAGGCTTTCATCTAAGTGATCAACGCTCAGAGCCAGCACAGACAGACAAACCCTAGAGACTCCTATCTCTAGTTACCCAGAAATGGAGGGCATGGCTCAAGTGGTGGAGCTCCAGGTTTGAGCAAAGACATTTAAGTGAGAGAGCAAGTTCAAACCCCAAAAGAAAAGGAGGGAGGGAAAGAGGAAAGGAGGCACGGAGGGAGGGAGGGGAAAAGGAAGGGGCGGGGGGGGGGGGGGGCATTAAAGAGAATGCAAGCTCGATGGGGGAGAGGGGGAGGGAGGGGTAGGGAGGGAGAAGGGGAAGGGAAAGAGGAGGGGGAGGGGGAGAAGAAGGGGGAGAGGGAGAACGATAGATAAGCAAACGAAAATTCCAGCAAAATAGATACTAAATGAAGATTTCAAACATACCTTAATAATCTGGTAATAGTTAGGGGCATACGATTCATCTACAGGTTCCAGGAAGGGCCAGGAATCCTTGTGAGCCTTAACCACATCTAGAACTGAAAGAAACAAGAGAAAAGCAATCCACGCACACTCACACAGGAGGTTCTCAGAATCAGAGCCCGGGTATGGAGGGTGGGTCCTCACCTTTGTACATGGCAGTGAAGTCGTCATCTAACTCAAAGCTGTGAATTGTAAGACAACACATTAGCACTAATTCACCATCATCTCTTAGCAATAGAGAGGTCATCAGATTTCCCCATCTCTAAACTAATTCAAGAGACTCATCAGCACATTCCTTTCTCATTTCCGTGGGGACAGGAGGTTAGCAGGCTTTGAATGACCAATTCTCCTGCCTCAGTCTCCCTAGTGCTGGAATTCCACACACGTGCCATCCTGCTTGGTTGGAAGTAAAAACAGAAACAGTTAAGCTGTTTGCTGAGCATGGTGGGGAATGCCTGTGATACCAGCCTTCAGGAGGCTGCGGCAGAAGGATCTCAAGTTCCAAGCCAGAAGGTTATGGAAAGATACTGGGAGGAGAGGCTAATCCCCAAAAATAAAAAATCTCCACTCTTCTAAACTAAAAAGACGTTCTCTGTACTTTCAAAATAATCAGATTCTTAGAAGTAATCCGATTCTAGTTTCTTCAGCGTAACAGAGCTTTGTAGAGGAGGGTCTCTGTGCTTGTGACAGAGCAGGGCAGGGGATCTGTGTGCCCATGGGCGATGCGGGGGGCCCGTGGGTTTAACACCCACTCCTGTTCTTTGCGGTCTCTCCATGCTCCCACAGACAGGTCTGTGACAAGGCTTGCTGCCATTACTACTCACAGGTCCTTAGGCTTCTTCTCCTCCCTCATGGGAGAGCTGGGGTCCAGATGGGACAGTTCGGGGGGAAGCTCCTTGCCTTGAGCCAGTAGCCATGCCCGTTCTTCCCTGAGCTTTCTCCTCTTGGCACGATCTAGAGGGAACACGGACGTGACGGTGAGCACTGTGCTTGCAACCCCGCTCCTCCAGCCATCTCCCCTTGGAGAGGCCTGCGGAACCTCTGCTGGCTCCGCAGAAGCTCAGCATAATCCTTTGCACATGTCACTCTGAACGCGTCACTCCTTACACAAACTTGCCTTCCTTTCCTTCAGAAAGCTTATCAGCATCAGTGATACCTGACATTAATCATTCTCCATCTTCTTACCACCCGAATGGGAGCACCACAAAGTGAATGATTTATTGTGTCATTACTGAATTCTGAACGGTGCTGGCACAGAATGGTTGCTCAGACAAACCTGTCACTGTAAAGAAAACTCTTGCATGGTTCCCTTTATCAATCAACTGAGGCCTGACTTACTCCCTACTTGGCCAAATAAGTTGCAAAAGGGAAGGGCAGGGCAGACATACCAATCTCGCCTGCCTGTGGTTGTCTCGGGGCGACAGGCACAGGGCTGCGTGGCAGACCTTTGTGGGCTGGGAGCTGTGCCACTGGCCTGGGACTTGTACTGGGTGAGGGGTGAGCAGGCATTCCCCCTGTGTTGAGACCCATACCTGTACCAGCACTTTTTCTGCACATGGTGACTGTTGATGTCAAGTAAGAGGATGCAAGGGGCTACAGTGTTATACTGAAGAGTCTTCTACACCACATTCTAACCCCAGAACTCTTGGCACCCACAGAAGCTAGCTAGTTCTACCAATCCCAAGGTTGTCATAAACAACTCTGTTGATTATAAGTAGAACCCTGGTTCGACTGGCACTATTAAAGAAGCCAATTCGTGTGAAGAGGAAATGCCTCCCCCAACAATTCTAGCTGTTCCTGTGTACACTGCATTTCAGGAGCCTTAGACATGGAGTTTATGATGCTCGAACAGATCAGGGCTGCTTCTCTGCTCAGTTCCAATCCTGGTACTTAGGAACAGAGACTTATGTAATGTCCAAAGGCAATAACTACATTTCTGGAAGAAGGAGGGAGCTCAAGCCTGTAATCCTAGCTACTTGGAAGGTGGGGTTCAGGAGGACTGCGTTTGAAGCCAACTAAGGTGAAAGTCCTCATGTCAACAAACAAGCTCAACGTAGTTGTGTGCACCAGTCATCCCAGCCACACAGCAGGTACAGCTAGGAGGACTGTGGCTGGAGGCTAAAATAATTAAAGCAGCCGGGTGCCAGTGGCTCACACCTATAATCCTAGCGACCCAGGAGGCTGAGATCTGAGAATTGTGGTTTGAAGCCAGCCCAGGTAGGAAAGTCTGTGAGATTCTTCTCCCTCCATCCCCCGCCCCCCCAGTCATGGGGCTTGAACTCTGGGCCTGGGCGCTGTCCCTCAGCAGTTCAGCTCAAGGCTAGCGCTATACCACTTGAGCCACAGCGCCACTTCTGGCTTTTTCTGCGTATGTGGTGCTAAGGAATGGAACCCAGGGCCTCATGCATGCAAGGCAAGTGCTCTACCACTGAGCCACCTTCTTGGGCCTCCGTGAGATTCTTATCTCTAATTAAACAGCCACTAGCCTGAAATCACAGTGGCTCAAAAATGGTAGGCCACCAGCCTTGAGCAAAAAGGCACAGTGCTCAGCCCCTGAGCTCAAGCCCCAGGATTAACGCACATGCAAACACACCTGCCTGGAAAGTGTGAGGCCCTGAGGTCAACCCCTCGTCCTGCCCGCCCGCCTGCCCCAAAAAGTATGGAACAAATTATGATCGGTACTTCAGAATTTTCGGCTTTTTCATGTATGTGTATGACTGCAGGAGTCTGATCAGCAAAAGCTCAGGTGAACCATGAACTCCTGGCTTCATCCCCACCTGGATGTGGGCGGCCTCACCTCACGCGTGTACATCTCATGACGGGGCAGGAAGTCTCACATACCTTCCACTGCCTTGACTTTTTCCTCTAATTCCCGCTTCCTCTCCTCCTTTAACATCTGTTCCTGCTCCTTCTTCTGCACGGCGAGAAGAATCTGACGCTCTTCTTCCTCCTCCTTGCGCTTCTGTTTCTCTATCCTGGCAAGTACAGGAGTCCCCTGTGAGGAGCCAAGGCGGTGTAGAGTCAATGGACCAAACGCGAAGCAGAGTGAAGATGCAAGTTATTGACTTCAACATCCTGCCCTGACTAGTTAATGTAAACAGGGGAGGACCTCAAAGGGCAAAGAATGGCAACGCCATTTAGACAAATTGTATTTAACAAGGAAACCACTTTTTTTTTTCTTTGTTGGTCACGGGGCTTGAACTCTGGGCCTGGGCGCTGTCCCTGAGCTCTTCAGCTCAAGGCAAGCACTCTACTACATGAAACAGCACCGCTTCCAGTTTTCTAGTGGTTGGTTAATTGGAGATAGAGTCTCACGGACTTTCCGGCCTGAGCTGGCTTTGAAACATGATCCTCAGATCTCAGCCTCCTGAGTAGCTAGGATGACAGGCGTGAGCCACCGGTGCCCAGCCTGGTTTGTTTGTTTTGGAGGTAAGGGGGTTGTTTTTTGTGGTTAAAGAAAGTTTAGAAGTAGATTTCTCAAAGTCACTTTACCACTTTAACCCTCATGTTAAAAGAGCTTGCAAAGTAAAACTCTAGAATAAACAGAGAGGAATAAAAATTAAAAACTATCACTGACTGTATATCTAACATTGCACTCGTAAGCAGGCTGCACAGAACAAAGTCCTAAAACCACCATCTCCCTACAACCCAGGCAGGCAGACGATGATTAGGAACTGGTGTGCTTCTACACTTGGCAAAGGACAGTTACCTGGGAGACGCCATCGCCCTCCTAAATAAACGCCAGTGAGCCTCTTCCTAGCATCCCACCAGCAATCCTGTATCCCAGCCTGAATACGTATCATACACCAAATCACAGAGACCAAAGCAAGACAGCTGTACAGTGATTCCCAGACAATGTGTGTAAGACATCAAATGAAAGTGACAAAGAGGAAAACAGCTTTGTCAATGGAGTTACTTCATTCTAACAAAACAAATGACCCCTTGCCTAATGCAGGAAGGTCCAGGGTTTGACCCCAGAACCACACATAAACAAGAACACCAGTTTCACATTGGACACAAAAGTAAGAGAAAAAAAAAACTGGGCATCTTAAATGACCACAATTTATTTAAATAACTTACAATGTATGTGTACATTTGTCGCCACAAATATTCTGAAATATCTGTGAAATATTCTTCCGTTCTTCCTTTACCATTACAGGGTATACTAAACAGAACGAGCATTTGTTTGGGGTCGTTTCTGGTTCTGGGGGCCCAACCTGGGTCAAGGGTCTCCGGAGTGCTATACAACCACTCTACCCAGCTATCCCCCAAGATTAGCTTCTTTCCTGAGGAAATGCAAATCAATCACTTATGAACAGAAAAAATACCACTGAAGACCTAACCTGCAAACAAACACAAGAACTGCCCTGAAGCGTTCCACACACACCTAGCCACGCTCAGGTGCCGAGGGTGGGAAGGAGGACAGCCACTCAACAAAACAAAGAGACACTGCAAACACGTAAAGAACTCTTAACAGACCCCCACTTGAAAACAAATACGCAACTCACAGAAGATAATAAACCACACACGGTACAGAAATGTTCACTGAGATCTGTTTGTAATAAATGCACCCAAAAAGGGTCTGAAGCAAATGGGTAGCTGTAAATGGCAATGATTCCTCAATTATATATCATGAAGTTTTTTTGATATTCTAAGTTTTCTTTTTTCTTTGTCAGTCCTGGGGCTTGAACTCAGGGCCTGGGCACTGTCCCTCAGCTCTTCAGCTGAAGGCTAGCACTCTATCACAGTGCCACAGCACCACTTCTGATTTTCTGGTGGTTAATTGGAGATAAGAGTCTCTCGGACGTTCCTGCCTGGGCTGGCTTTGAACCACAATCCTCAGATCTCAGCCTCCTGAGTAGCTAGGATGACAGGTGTGAGCCACCGGCGCCTAGCTCCCATGACTCTTATTTCCAATTAACCAAAAACCAGAAGTGGTGCTATAGCTCAAAGTGGAAGAGCTTTTTGAAAAGCTGAAGGACAGTGCCCAGGCCCAGACTGACAAAAGGAGGGGGAGAATGGCAAGGAAGGACTCTAGATGCATTTGGTGATAGGGTGGTTGCCTAAAAGGCTCTAGGTTCAATTCTCAGTATAGTCACCAAAACATATGTAACAACAAGGTGCTATGTGATGTTTTAGTATACGTAGATATATTCTGTCGTCAGGTTAAACGTAACTATTTTCTTAGACATTTATCATTCATGGCCAATAACAAAAGCAAAAAAATTCTTTTTGACCGTATATGATATACAAACCCTAGCTGCAGTCACTATACCATACAATAGCAAACCAGAATTCTTTTTACTTCTATTTAATGAATGTTCTTCGATTAAGAGGCAGCCCGGCTAGGTTATCATTTAAAAAGGGTATGTGTGAAGTAATATGTAATGGTACCATGTAAAAAGCCAGTTGCAAATGGAACAGGGATTGGTGTTTAAATGCTCTATAAGAAAAAGTCCTTCTAGAATCAAGAGGGTGTGTTAATGAGAGGCTAATTAGAAACATCATTGTGGAACCCTCTAAACGCCTGTGAACTAAAACCTCTCTCAGGTTAATGCAGTGCTGGCTCCTCACTGCAAGATACCCGGCTGGTCCACTGGGCTCCTCCCCGCTTCCCACCTCCCTCCACCCCCACTCAGCACCCCTAATCCTCAGGCTCAGAGAGACCATGCCCCTTCACTGATCTTCCCCGTAGGGGTCACATTAAAAGGTCTTCTGAGGCACTGTAGTCCCTGGGTGGTCATGTGCTTAAAAGGCCTGAAAATTTATCTGCTCTGGAAGCTCATGTTATCATTAAGATTTCTCCAAAACATCTGATTCTTAAACAGGTATTCAAGTATTGTTTGTGTTCCTACGTACTGTGGTTCCTGTATTTCAAGCTAAATAGCAGAATTTTAAAAATAAACCCTACCAAAATAGAAGAAATGTCGCTGTCTGATGCTCAACGTCTGCTTGCAGCAGAATCTTCCAGGGTACTTAGATTATGGGCAAATCTGAACAAACAGCTGCCCCCATAGCAGTGTTCAAGGAGGTGTTGACTATCGAGGGAAAAGGGGGAAAGGGAGAACCTAGCAAAAGAAACACGCCTGAGAACTCCGGCTGGTCCCGCTGGCCCTTCACAAGCCAGTGGCCCTGATGGGAAGAGGAAAGGAGGGAGGTGGAGAGCAGGCACTGCAGGATTGCCAACACAAAGGCAGTCTCCTGGGAGCAAGAAGCGGGCTGGGAAGAAATGGCCTGCTCAGCCTCTTCACCTCACATCCCCCTGCTCGGCTCTCCTAGAGCTGCACCGGCCACCTAAATCCTTTCCCAGTCACCTCTCCACTTGGTCAATCTCAGTGAATGAAAAGATCAGAAATTTCTCTCCCCACAGTGTGGCGCTAGATCAAAGTCACTTCACACCTCAAAGGTTATGTCATGAAAGGAAAACACGGAACCATACGACTCATTAGTCGTGGATGGTGCTTGGAAACTTTCTTAGTAATACCCATTTCTTACCCATTTTCTTCAGCTAACAATGTCCTTCAGACTCCCATCTGATACGCTTTCTACTCATAGGACTGATTATAAACACAAAAAATTTCCTGTGTTTCAAGAGAACTGTCTTTGTTTATCTAAGCCCTTATGTCTTAGGAGAAATGTGAGCAACAGACTTTCTGACAAGACCTTGTCACTTGGGCAATTCATCTCAGCAGAGAGACAGCATATCCATCCCATTCCAATTCACAGCCATTTCAGGCCCATACTGTACCAAATAGGGACCAACTGTGAACTCTCCTTTCCACTATTGTTTGAAATAAGACTGGTTGGTTCTATGTAGGCGATCCTGGCTTCCAACTCAGGATTGTCTTGCCTCTGGCTCTGACAAACATCTACCACAACACCAGCTTTCTTTACTTCTCATTTGCTTTCACTGCTCAATTTCCCAAAAGGTTGGTAAATGGTGACCACTCAAGACATTCCTTTATTCACTGGCCTACCTCTTTATTTATTATTCACTAGCTTCTTCCATTCCTACCATTCTCTAAGGAAACAATTTCTCCCCAAAGGTTATCTCCTCCATTCTAGATATTTCAAACAGCAAAAATTCTACTTCCTCTTGCTGTAACTACTATTTAGTACCACCGTTTTTTTCTTATAAAAGCATTTACTTAGGCTGGGCACCAGTGGCTCATGGCTATAATCCTACTCAGGAGGCTGAGACCTGAAGATTGTGGTTCAAAGCCAGCCCAGGCAGGAAAGTCCATGAAACTCTTATCTCCAATAGACCACCAGAAAACCAGAAGTGGTGCTGTGGCTTAGGTGGTAGAGTGCTTGCCTTGAGCTCAAGGGCTCAAGGACAATGCACAGGCCCAGAGTTCCACCCCCACGAGCCACCCTCCCTCCCACCCCCCAAAAAGCATTTACTGTATATGGAGTAAGCAGAGAGCATTCTTCCAAAAGCAAATGGCAACTTGCTTCTGTGCCTACTGAAGATATAAACAGGAGACTCTGGAGAGCCCTAATCTGCACTCTAACTACCACGTACCGTACCTGCCCAGCTGCATGCACCACACACGGCTCTCTACCATGCCGTGTGCTTCCTTGCCACGGAGAGACTGCGCTCAGCTCTACCACTCTCCCCGCCAACTACCAGAATCTAAGCCACCCCCAAGCCCAGGCCAAGCACTGCCCAAATCCTTCCTTCTTTGCTTTGCGTCCATAAACTTTTTACCTCTATTTTTACAACTTAGCCACTGGATGTACCTATCACTCAAGGAGATGAGACTATGATGTAACCATTTATTTCCATATTCTCTTTACAGAAATGGGCCTTACATGCAAAAATCCTTAATAAAGTTTTTGAGACTTAAATGAAGAAAAATAAAGAAGTGAAAACAAAAGCTACGTGAAAGGGAGCTGCCCTTTCTCTGTCTCTCTGCTTGCACACACACTCACCTCTGGTCTGATGGAGTCCATGGACAGGTGGTCTGACATCCACCTAGGTTGCAACTCTGCCTTTGTGCGCTGTGGACGCTTTCCCTATAGTTAGAAGTGAGGGAAAGAAAGGGATAGACAGATTAGGGAGCTCTCAGCCACTGCCGCTGCCACCGGTAGAAAAAGAACCGCGGAGGCACAGAGGAAATCGCCAATGGTGACGATCTGTAAGACGATCAGGACAACAAGCATTTAGCTATGCCAGGTTCTAAGCCAATAAATTACTACTGTCACTCTCGGTGGTACTGAGGTTTGAGCTCAGGATCTTCAGCTTGGTAAGCAGGTTCTTTACCACTTGAGCCATGCCTCTTGCATTTTTTGTGCTGGCTATTTTTGAGATAAGGTCTTCCTTTTTGTGAGGGGACAGGCTTGGACCATAATCCTGCTCTCCTTATGCTCCGGCCAGTAGTTAGGATGAGGGTGCACATTAACATTACAAGCTCAGTATATTAAACAAAACAGCCAAGAATCTCCCATGACAACCTTTACCAAAGAAAAAAAAATTAATCTTAAGAACATTTTTCCGCTGAGCACTGATGGCTCATGCCTGATCCTAGCTACTCTGGAGGCTGAGATGTGAGGACTGCAGATAGAAACAGGCTAGACAGAAAAGTCCCTATCAAAACCTCGAAGTGGCGCTGTGGCTCAAAGCAGTAGAGCACTAGCCTTGAGTAAAAGAGCTTGGGGACAGTGCCTAGGTCTTGGATTCAAGGCCCACGACTAAAAAAAAAACAAAACAACAGTACATGTCTAGACTCCAAGTTCAAGGCCAGCTTTGGGTACCTTACCCAAATTCACACAAATGGTAAAGCTCTGTCTTACCACAGTAACAGCAGTTAAGAAGCTGGACACTAGTGGCTTATGCCTACAATCCTAGCTTCTCAGGAGGCTAAGATCTGAGGACTGTAGTTTGAAGTCAGTCCTGACAGCAAAGTCCGTGAGACTCTCATCTCCAAAATAAACTACCAAAAAGCCAGAAGCAGAGCTATGGCTCAAGTGGCAGGACGCTCATCTTGACCAAAAAACAAAACAAAACAAAACAAAAAAAGTCAGGGACAGACAGTGCCCAGGCCCTGAGTTCAAGCTCCAGGACCAGCATCACAAAAAAAAAAAAAAAAAAGGCAGCTGGAAGCAGAAAGCCTTTTTAAAGGTCAGTCAGTGGCAGTAGGAAGAAGTGAGGGAGGGCAGCTGCCCAAGCAGAGTCCAGAATGAGTAAAAGTGGGAAGAAGACGCAGCAAGGAGACATCAGAAAGCTCATCTGCGAAGAACGCTGAGAAAACTGAGCAGCCCGAAAGCGACCACTCTGGGAAATCTCAAAGGAGGAGCTTCGGAGATGATCTACACCTAGGCGTGCACTCTAGCTGACACTGTATTAGCAGGTGCATGCAGCCTGTGGAGTTCTGGTGGATGAGCCACCTTGTAGCCTGCTAGACAAGAGCCTTCGGTCAGATAGTCCAACAACTTCCATGAATGCAACAAATACAGGACACATTCTGGAATCCTGATCTTCCTCTCAAGAATTCTCAAGACTTCTTCAAGTTATAATGATGTAAGTCATCAAACAACAGAGTAACAGTAAGGAATAGTTCATATGGTTTAGGCACACTGCAAAGGGAAAGGGTCAGCAGTTTGGACACCTTTTCTGAGGGGAGGGGTGTCCTGTGTAAATTCAATCACAAGATCCAAAGTATTGTGACCTTCTTCCTTTTCCGCAAAAGCTACCCCAGCAGTTTATAAGGTTCAAGACATTAAGAGAAGATCTCTTAAACTTTAAACACAGACTTAGCACATCGATTTACCATGCTAATAGCACAAAAAGCCAACAGCAGTTTCACTCCAACACTGTGACATCACAGAAGAGTGACTAAGGAAGACCATCCTGTTCTCGGCACAGAGGAGTGTCCTGACATACATACTGTCACCTTTTGTGTACACAGTCTAAACCAATTTATTTAAGGTCTAATGTTTAAGAGCTGTCCCAAACACAACTTTTAGACTAAATACTACTTTCTGTATCACTTTTTTTTTTTTTTGGTCAGTCCGGGGGCTTGAATTCTGGGCCTGGGCGCTGTCCCTGCACTCTTCAGCTCAAGGTGAGCGCTCTACCACTTGAGCCACACCGCCACTTCCAGTTTTCTAGTGGTTTACTGGAGATAAGAGTCTCACGGACTTTCCTGCCCGGGCTGGTTTTGAACTGTGATCCTCAGTTCTCAGCCTCCTGAGTAGCCTGTAATCACAGGCCTGAGTCACCAGCTCCCGGCCACTAACATTTTTATATGCTCAAAGGCCTCACCTCCTTAATTCTCTCCAGTTTACTAACATACCTCCAGAGATGTATCAAATCTTCTGTCTTTATTTTATTAAGAAATGTGGGTTTACCTTCCAATTGAGATTCTTCATCAGTTACCCATCATCATCATCATCATCAAACAATGCACGAGACTCCATGCCTCCTAAGTGCTATGTACACTAACGTAAGTTCTTTTGTTTAATACCCACCAGACTTCCTATGAAGACAGCACACTGCAGGTGGCAAACAGACATGAATCTCAGAAATATGACCTATCTTCTCCAAGGGATCAACAGAATAGGGTGGAACCATGATTCAGGTGTATCTGAAGAAAAGCTCCCAGTTCTTCACACACTACTACCTGAATAAACCCTTTACCAGGAACCCAGTCTCTGTGCCTGCCTCCCCTTTCTACTGCTTAAAATGTTAGTTTAATGTTGTCTAATGTGCGCATCATATTCTTTTCTGCTGATGTTTCAATTGCTACGTCTGACAAGACATTTTTCATCGTTGCAACACAGAGCCAAGTGACAGTGGCTCACACCTAGAATCTGAGCTGCTCAAGAGGCTGAGATCTGAGGATCATGGTTCCAAGCCAGTCCAGGCCAGAAAGTCCCTTGAGACTCTCATCTTTATTTCACCACCAAAAAGCCAGAAGTAGAACTGTGGCTCAAGTAGTAGAGTATTAGCCTTGAACAAAAAAAACATCAGGGACAGCACTTGGACCCTGAGTTCAAGCATCAGGACCATCATATATACATATGAGCGCACGCACACACGTGCAGACACACACGCGCACACGCGTGCGCGCACACACACACACACACACACACACACACGGGGGGGCGTGGCTCAGTTGGTAGAGCACCAGCCAATGAGTGAAAGCATCATTTGAATTAGGTCTTAGATAAAAGAAAAATGGGGGGGGGGGGGGGACACCCACAGTCAAAACAAAGAATTTTGAAATTATGTACTCTTCAAATAGTGATTACTCGCTAATCATAGGCTGTAAGACCCTATGGAGGTAAGGTTTCTGCAATTTGTTCACATAAACACCTATTAAACTTGCATCTGCTTTTCCAGTTTCCTCTTTTTAGACAAAAGTAACACCTCTTCATTTGAAAACCAATTATCTTTTACCATTTTATCTTAATTTCACAGACAAGACTTTTAGAAGCATCTATTCATTATTTTACCTCTTCCTTTTTTCTTTTTTCTTTCTTTGGTGCCAGTCCTGGGGCTTGAACTCAGAGCCTGGGCACGGTCCATGAGAGCATCTTTTGCTTTCTTTACCACTTGAGCCACAGTGGCACTTCCGGCTTTTCCTAAGTAGTTTACTGAAAATAAGTGTGTCATGGGCTGGCTTCAAACCTCGCTCCTCAGATCTCAACCTTCTGAGTAGCTAGGATTTATAGGCCTAAGACACCAGTGCCAGGCTTCCTCCCTCTAAAACAAAGGTTTTTTTTTTTTTTGGCCAATCCTGGGGCTTGAACTCAGGGCCTGGCTGGGCACTGACTGTTACGGAGCTTCATTTGCTCAAGGCTAGCTCTACTACTTGAGCCATAATGCCACTGCTAGCTTTTTCAGTATGTCGTACTGAGGAATTGAACTCAGGGCTTCATGCATGCTAGGCAAGCACTGTACCACTGAGCCACCTTCCCAGCCCCAAGGCTCCCCTTTTTTGAGGCTTGAATTCAGGGCCTGGGAGCTGTCTCTGGGCTTCTTTGTGCTCAAGACAAGCACTGTGTAAGCCACAGTGCCACTTACGGTTTTTGAGTGGTTAATTGAAGATAAGAGTCTCATGGGGACTTTCCTGCTCCAGGCTGGCTTCAAATCATGATCCTCAGATCTCAGCCTCCTCAGTAGCTACGATTATAGGCCTGAGCCATTGGCGCCCAGTTCCCCAGCCCTTTTTTTTTAATTCTTTTAATTATGTTCAACAGTTGTATAAGGGAGTTTCAATGTAACATGTGCATGTATGTATATAATACATCTTAAACAGTCACCCCCTTCTATCATCCCCCCCAAAACTATCCGGCCCCTGCCCGTCAAGTTTCTTGGTTCCATTTTCATGCATACACACTGAGTATTCACCCACATTTCTCTTTCCACTCATCTTGCTGTGAAAAGGCATTCAGCGTCCTGGTGAGGGACAGGAACGCAGGCCTTCGTGAAGGCCAGAGCATCACCCCAGCCTCCTCCGGTTCCGGGCGTGTGTCCACAGGCCTGTCCCTAGGAAGACATACCTTCTGGGCGATCATGTTGCAGATCTCAGGCAGAAAGTCCTCACTGAGGAGCTTGTAGAGCTGCCGTTCTCGGAGGGAGGACCGCTCTCGGAAACTCTCGGTGACCTGTCTCCACTCCTCTTCCGTCTGGCACAGAAGCCACCATGAGCCTTGACCAGGTCTGTGGGACCCTAAAAATCAAGGGTGGTTCACTGTCATGATTTCCTGCTTACTACCCTGCGGGGTCATGACTAAAAGGAGACAGCAGAGAACAGAGAAAGAGAGGGAGAGGGAGAGGGAGAAGGGCAGGGGAGTAGCCATCCTGGGATATGCATTCAGAGGCTGGGCTCTGTCCCTGAGCTTTTTCTTTTTCCCTCAAAGCTAGTGCTCTACTACTTGAGATACAGCTCCACTTCCAGCTTTTTGGTGGTTAATTGGATATAAGAGGCTCACGGGCTTTCCTGACCATACTAACTTTCAACTAAGATCCTCAGATCTCAGCTTCCTGAGCAGCTAGAATTACAGGTGTAAGACACTGACACACATACCCCAGATGTTTTCTTCTTTTATTTTGAGGTGAGATCTTGAGGCTGCTCTTGAGCTGCTGACATCCTTAGCCTCCCAAGTGCTAGGATTATGTGTGCGTGCACGTGCGTGTGCGTGTGCGTGTGTGTGTGTACACATATCACCAGGCCCAGGTGATAATGTATACTTACTTACCTTCCTGTTACTGTGTACAACTAAAACAATGTGTAGAGAAAACACAAACCTAAATACTGTGGCTTTAATGAGCTTAATTCCAAGAAATGCTTAAATGTGTTTACTTTTCTTTAAAAAAGTGTGAGTTTGAGCTTTTGCAGAAGTTTATGCTTTCACATCATTTATATTGTGATATTGTAAGCAATTTCCCACCCAAAATTTATGCTAGTTGGATAACAGAGTTAAAATCTAAGTAGGAAAGCAGTATGTCATAAAACACTGACGTTACAGAGAGAAGCTTCTTGTTCACCACATGTGAGGTTCCTGGACACTTGTGAGTAGCCTAGTACTGGCATTAAACTGCGTGGACTGGGGGAGATGGGTACACGACGAAAAATGGTGAACAAAACTGGGAGTGGGGGAGAAGGAGGGAGGGGGAGAAGGAAGGAGGGAGGGAGGGAAGATCTCTGCATGATTAAAAAAGAATCACTATCATAACAGACATGAATCAGGGGGAGTCTTAACACCCACAAGGGTCATTACCGTTTCTTGTCTGTGTCTCAGAGACTAAGGAGTTTTCTTCTTGCTTTTCACTGAAACATAAGAAAATGATGTGGCATATTAAAAAATGTTTTAAAAAGGCAAGTGCAAAATTGCTTGATACTTTCCCCAGAATGTGGACTCCATATATGAAGGAAAAAGAATACCTGTGAGGGGGCAGCTGCTCAGCGGCAGTGCAGGGACACAGGTGCCCGCAGCCTCAATACGCAGGGAAACATTAACTCACTAAGTGTTGTTAACAGCTGTATCCAGAGAGCCCTGGGCGCTCCATGTTCCCCTCCCCAGTTCAGGGCTACCCTTACCTTATCTACCACTACAAACGTGGGCTGGGAAGCTGGACTGCATGGGACCTCCCTCAGGAAAACTAACTTTCCTGAAATGGGGGTTGTTAATAGTTCCTAACTCACCAGGCACATCGGATTAAATTACAAAATACACAACATCGTATCACAATGGCTAACCAACATCCCGAAGACAAGAAGGAACTCTGGGTTCTTTGTTTTTTTGTAAGCATTCATAACAGGATAGTTTGCTGTAAGTCTGAAATGGAACTATTTGTGGCTATTAAAACCTGTATGTGGCTAGTAAATTTACATATTATAACTTAAATAAAATCTAAAATTGGAATTAAATTTCTCTTAAATTTTTTTTCTTTTTTTTTTGTTGAGAGACTGGGATGTGAACTCAGTACCTGAGGTTTTGCTCATTGGCTGGTGTTCTACCAATTGAGCCATACCTCCAACCCAAAACTTTAAAATATTTAAACACTGCTCCAGCTGCAAAGTTATTAAGATAAGAAATGCACCAGGAGAGCCAAGTAATGGTGGCTCATACCTGTAAATCCTAGCTACTCAGGAGGCTGAGATCTGAGAATCACGGTTCAAAGCCAGCCTAGACAGTAAAGTCCATGAGATACTTATCTCCAATTAACCACCAAAAAATTGGAGTTGTGACTCAAGTGGTAGAATGCTAGCCTTCAGCACAGAAGTTTGGGGACAACATTCAGGCCCAGAGTTAACGCCACAGGACCAGCAAAAACAAAAAATAAAAAGGTGCCAGTAGAGGGCAGCATTAAGCTATGTGTGCTATGGGACTTTAATGGTTGGTAATGGAGAAAGAGTAATTAAAACAGCTTCTGAATAGAGGCCAGACGCTGTATGTGCAGACAAGTGACTAGGATATTTGTCAGAAACACAACTCCACTTTAGCCACATTTTTCACCATTTAAGAATACTGAGGCTGGGAAGGTGGCTCAGTGGAAAAGTGCTTGTCTGGCATGCATGGAAGCCCTGGGTTCGATTCCTCAGCACCTCATAAACAGGAAAAAGTCAGAAGTGGCACTGAGGAGTGCTAGCCTTGAGCAAAAGAAGCTCAGGGACAGTGCCCAGGCTCTGAGTTCAAGCCACAGGACTGGCACAAAGAAGAAAAGAAAGAAAAAAGAACACTAATGGAAGTTAACAAATCAAATTCTGATTGACTGATCTACTAAATCTAAGTGCATTTAGAATGAGTTAGAATTTCTAAATTTAGTGCAAAGAAGCTGTGTACTTTGTTACTAGAAATTTTTTTTTTTTTTTGTCGGTCATGGGGCTTGAACTCTGGGCCTGGGCGCTGTCCCTCAGCTCTTCAGCTCAAGGCGAGCGCTCTACCACTTGAGCTACAGCGCCACTTCCGGTTTTCTGGTGGTTTATTGGAGATAGGAGTCTCACGGTCTCTCCTGCCTGAGCTGGCTTTGAACCGCGATTCTCAGATCTCAGCCTCCTGAGTAGCTAGGATTACAGGCATGAGCCACCAGCGCCCAGCTTGTTACTAGAAATTTTAAGAACAAGACCTCACAGATTTGTAGTGATAGATCAGATCCTTTACTAAATGCAATTAAATTAAGAAAATATAAGCCAATCGCTGGTGACTCACACCTGTAATCCTAGCTACTAAGGGGAGGCTGAGATCTGAAGATCACCATTTAAAGCCAGCCCATACAGGAAAGTCTGTAAGACTCATCTCCAATTAACTACCAGAAAACCAGAAGTGGTGCTGTGGCTCAAAGTGGTAGAGCGCTCGCCTTGAGCTGAAGAGCTGAGGGACAGCGCCCAGGCCCAGAGTTCAAGTCCCACAGCTGACAATAAATAAATAAATAAATAAATAAATAAATAAATAAGGTTGGTTCCAGCCTGAAAAGACAGTGTCCACAGGCTTTCTTTCTTACCTCACTATTATCTCCTCTTGTAGTTTCTTCCGTTTTGGGGGCCTTCCTCTTCTTTTTCCTGTTTTTCCAGGAACACTTGAGACATTTTTTTGTTTTTCATTTTCCCTAAGAAATAGCACTATTAAATAGAAATGTTCTAGCACAGAACTGATGAATTGTGTAAGATTTTGTTAGTAACTGTAATTTCTGGCCACACTTAAAAAAAACAATCATTTAGAAGAGGAAAAGGACAGATTATTATCCATTATTAAAATGTAGAACCCACAGAAAAATAACGTTTTGCAATATTAGTAGGGAAATAAATAATAAATAAATGCTAAATAATAAAAAATGCTAGGTGCCAGTGGTTCATGCCTGTTGTCCTAGCTACTCAGGAGGCTGAGCTCTGAGGATTGCATTTTGGAGCTACTACGGGCAGGAAAGTCTGTTAGACTTTTATCTCCAATTAACCACCAAAAAGATGGATGTAGGACTTTGATTCAAGTGGTAGAGCACTAGCCTTAAGCAAAAAAGCTCGGGGAGAGCTCTCAGGCCCCGGATTCAAGCCTCAGGACTGGCACAAAGTAAAAATGAATGGGGAAAGACAGGGGAGAATGGTAGGGATGACAACTATACCCATAGTCTGATTTACGGAATTGAAGCTGTCTGCGTAACTATTAAAAATAAATTTTAAAAACTAAGTGAGCTCTCCAGCCCTAGAGCTCAAGCCCCAGGACTGACAAAAAAAAGAGAGAGAGAGATCTTTCATGCGATTGTTTCTAACGTATGTATAAGATTGTGTCTTTGTTGCTTTGTATGTCCCTCCCCCATGGTAGAACCCCTGCTTTCACTATATATGATGTTGGTATATGTGGAGGGGAAGGGAAAAAGCAAATTGTAAAAACAGGGATACAGGAGGACCCACTGCAACAAGGAGATGTACAAGTCGTTATGTAGAAAACGAACTTTACAACTTTGGTGGGGGAGATGGGGGGTGGGAGGGTACGAAGGAAGGGACTGGAAGGGGAAACAAAGGAGGAGGCTACAATGCTTGATAAGAAATGTGCTCATTATCTTACCCATGTAATTGTAACCCGTCTGTACAGTATTTTCACAATAAAAATATATTAAAAAAAAAAAACAAAACTAAGTGAGCTCTAAAAGCTAACACCTCCTAACAAGAAGTACTGCTTCTAGCAGTAAGGAACTCCCCACAATAAATAAATAAATGACTAAGTCAAGGGCAGCCTGTCTTCCTCAGGAAGTGTTCAGCCAGCTAGCTACAGTTCTGCCTCACTCTAACAGACTATCAAAGACGAAGCGTGTTACAGGCAAGCGTTCACGCTGCTGAGAAGAAAGTCCTGCTATGTAAGTCAAGTCTGTGGTATGGTATTGCTACTCCCCAGCAATCTCACCAACAACTTCATACATTCTCCTTTTACCACAGCCTTCTGGCAGAGACTTTGGAGCAATTCCTTTTTTTTTTTTTTTTTTTTGGGGGGGGGGGGCAATCCTGGGGCTTGAGCTCAGGGCCCAGGCACTGTCCCTGAGCTTCTTTTGCCCAAGACTAGCACTCTATCACTTGGGCCACAGCACTACTTCCCTCGTGGAGTTTTATAAAAGTTCCTGCCTGGGCTGGCTTCAAACTGCAATCCTCAGATCTCAGCCACCCGAGTAGCTAGGATCGCAGGTGTGAGCTACTGGTGCTCTGCTCCTTTTTATTTGTGTATGAAATTACTCTCCCTTCAAGAATGCTGATACAGTCAATTTGTTTGTTTGTATGAGCTTTCTTCTTTCATGTATGTGTGGTATCAGGGTTTGAGCCTAGGGCGTAAGGTTTGCAAAGTGGTGCTCTATGGCTTAAGCCACAACCCAGCACTGATGCGTTTAACTTTAAAGACATTTTTACAGTAGCTATTACAGCCTTGACACTGAAGACTTTACCTGCTCAAGGAGAGTTCTCCATTAGACCTCCCTTGTACCGGATCCTCTTTATACATTCGTGTTCCGTAGAAATACCAGTAGAGGGCCCCTGAATTGTCTTCCCCTAGAGGTTCTACACGGAGACTGTCTGCATCCAAACCCTTGGCAGAAAAGGAAGGAGGGTTGGGGAAAACAATGAACTAAATAAATGGAAGAAAACTTCAATACACGAATCTATCACCTGTTTCAAAATGCCAAGTACAGGATATCATTTTTCCATCTGGGCAGATAAAACACAGAATGGGATGGGGGTACCTTCTTCGAAGAACAAGATATAGAAATGCTTGAAATGTTCCCTACCCCAACCATGGCTCCCACCCCTCCAAAAATGGAGAAACCAAAAGGAATTCCAATGAATGGTCTGGCTACCTGGCTTAGATGTACACACTACACAAAAGGTAGTGGGTAGGATAAGATGCTCTAAGGCTTTGTCCCGTGTGATCCACTATGGCAGCTCAGTCAGAACCCACAGCAACATTCTGCTCCAGCTGAGACTCCCAATTTACCCCAGGGCCTGACCTAGGCTGGAGTCCTGAACGAAGAGTACTTCTAAATGACAGGACCAAGAAAGGACTAGAAGTCATCACCAGCTCTAATCCTGTATGAGCCGGACACTTGCCAGCCGGGCATCCGTGGCTCATGTCTGTCATCCCAACTACTCAGGAGGCTGAGGTCTGAGGATCACGACTCAAAGCCTGCCCAGGCAGGAAAGGCCATGAGCCTCTTTATCGCCAATTAACCACCAAAAAGCCAGAAGTGGAACTGTGGCTCAAGTAGTAAAGCATTAACCTTGAGCAAAACAAAAAGGACTCAGGGACACTGTCCAGGCCCTAGTTCAAATTCCTACCACCACCACCACCCCCCCCCCAAAAAAAAGATCCAAGAGCTCTTATGTCTAACTAACCACTGAAAGAGATAGAAGTAGCACTGTGGCTCAAGTGGTAGAGCACTAGCCTTGAGCAAAAAAGCTTAGGGACAGTGTCTAGGCTCTGATTTCAAAGTTCCATTCTCAACTACTGGGTTTTTACTGCTCTAGAGAAAGGGCTTTCAGGGAAGCACCTTGAGTAGATCGAAGACATCATCTGCATCTAGCCGGTAATCACAGAGGCGGTGCAGAATCTCCACGCGGGTACGAAGAGGCAGGTCTTGGAAACTGGCTTCTCTCAGGGGGTTGGGTTTCCCCTCCTCAAGCTCCCAGCGGTAGTTGATAATGTCTTCCAGGTAGCTGTGGAATGTCTGAGGCCTACCCATAAGGCCCAGACAAAAATACATGAATGTATACAGAACTGTGGCTTGAGAGCTGACAAACTTATCAACGGCAACAAGGAGGATCTGATGGTCTTGGCTGCTTTATGTATCAGACCAACTACATGAAGTTCCAAAGAAGATAAACGTGTCCTAAGAGCTCCCCACGGAGAACTCTTAAAACACAGGCAGCAGCACACGCCCGTCAACAGCAAACTATGAGGGGGAGACGACTGTCTAACCTTTTGCTCATCCTATTTATTTATGCATGCATGCGTGCATGCGTGCATGCCAGGCCTGGGGATTGAACTCAGGGCCTGGGCACGGTCCCTGAACTTCTGCTCAAGGCTAGTGCTCTACCACTTGAGCCGCAATGCCATTTCCGGCCTTTTCTGTGTATGTGGTACTCAGGAATCGAAATGCATGCTAGGCAAGCACTCTACAACTAATCCACATTCCCAGCCTCCAAATACTCTTAAAGATCCATTTTCTCTTTACTTTCCTATTCAAAATATTAGGAAAGACCACTGGCTATAAGTTAGTATTGCGTGAGTAAAGAGACGAAGACCTACTTGAAGTTACCTGTTTCTTATAGCAGAGAAAGCAAGACAGAGCAGTAGAAAGAGAATGAAAACAAGGATGAGTCAACTGCTTTCTAACACCCAAGGTTGGCCACTTGTTAGAAGCCAGCAAAGAGCTCTTCAGCCAGCTTCAGACAGAAGACACTTCCCTTCTATTGGCCAGCCCACAGGCAGAGGCAGAGGGCTGGGGTACTGGCCGCTTTTAAGGGTCAGCTGGCTGGAACTGGCAGAATTCATGACTAGGCAAAGCAACTGATTTAACAGCTGCAATGTGTTTGGGACATCATAGAAAACAGGCAGCTACTGACCTCTTAGAAGCACATGTCAGGGACATGAAAAGGTATCCATTCTCCTTACTAAGGCAAAGAACCATACACAATGCAGACTAAGTGAAAAGTAGAATCGCCTCCTTCCACACGCTTCAAGCATTTGTGAGGTTTAACTAATGCATGCACATGATGGATGAGGCCATATTTAGCAGGAATTCTTGTAAATCAGCAAGTGAAGAGGTTGTATAAGATAATCTGAGGCCTGGGGTAGAGCGCAGCAGTCCATCCCCAGTACTGGAGCCGCAGCCACTGACTGACAGTGTCTATCCTTTATTTGTGTGGGTAGATGTGAATCCTGAGGCTCGAACTCAGGACCTGGGGGTGCTGTCCTTGAGCTTTTTTGCTCAAAGCTAGGGCTCTACCACTTGATCCACAGTTCCACTTCTGGGACTTTTACTTGTTAATTGGAGATATAGAGTTTCATAGGTTCCTACCTAGGCTGGCTTGATCTGCAGATCTCAGACTCCTGAGTTACAGGTACCCAGCTTGAAAGTGTTTCTTCTTTAAGATCACAGAACCTAGGCCAAAATAGCTAACAGATCTTTTGTTTTGTTTTGGACAGGACTTTACAATGTAGCTAAGCCTGTGGATGAAATCTGAGGATCATGGTTCAAAGCCAGCCCAACAGACAACCTGAGATTCTTATCTAAAAAAAAACAAAACAAAACCAGCAAAAAAATCCTAGAGGGAGGTATGGCTCAAGGCGTACAGCACCAGCTGTGAGCTAATCTTAGGACCAACTCAAAAAATACTGAAATTGGAATTCTGCAATAATAAATGGGATGATTTGACAAGAATACCTAGAGAAGTTCTATAAACACCTAACAAGACATCACACAGGTGCTGCCCCGAGCTACATCACACGGCTGAGATGACCTGGCAAGACCACGGTTTGAGGCCAGCCAAGCAACCAACACAGAACTGGGCATTCCATGCCTGTCATCCCAATTCTGAGGAAGGCTAAGATCTGGAACAGTAGGGCTCCAAATCAAGACAGCCAAAGGAAAAAAATCCTGGGACTGCTTATCTCAGCAGAAAATGCTAGCCCTAAATGCAGCGAGAAGACAACTTATAAGAAGCTAAATCTGGAAAAATCGCTAAAAGAAAGCATGTGAAAATGATCCTTTTGTAGTATCACTGATTTCACACACAGAAAAAAAATGTGAAATATATAGGAAAAAATATATTACATAGACTTGGACTAAATGTAACTTTTTTTGGAGGGAGGGAGGCCACTGGGCACTGTCCCTGGGGTCTTTCACTCAAGGCTAGCACTCAAAGCCAGCTCTCTATCACTTGGAGCCACAAAGCCTCTTTTGGTTTTCTGGTAGTTAACTGGAGAGATGAGTCTTAGGACTTTCCTGCCAGAGCTGGCTTTGAACCACAACCCTCAGATCTCAGCCTCCTGAGTAGCTTGGATTACAGGTGTGAGCCATCAGTGCCTGGCTAAATAAAAACTTTTGTTCTTTAAAAACATAAATGGAGGGGGCTGGGAAGGTGGCTCAGTGGTAGAGTGCTCGCCTTGCATGCATGAGGCCTTGGGTTCGACTCCTCAGCACCACATAAGCAGAAAAAGCTGGAAGTGGCGCTGTGGCTCAAGTGGTAGAGCACTAGCCTTGAGCTGAAGAGCTGAGGGACAGTGCCCAGGCCCAGAGTTCAGGCACCATGACTGGCAATAAATAAATAAATGGAAAATACACACTAGGAGCAAATATTTACACTTTGACTTTGTATGTCTAACAAAGGACTTACATCCAGACTGCATAAAAAATCTTAACAGTTCCATCTACAAACTAGTAAATATCCCTAACTGAACATAAGTAATCAAAAGATGTGAGTAAACATTTCAGCAAAAAGAGATGTACAAATGAACAAGAATGATGTCCAACATTCCTGGTCATCGGGAAAATACAAATTAAAATGACAGTGAGCTACTACCTTAAAAACAAGAGAATCGGTGAAATTAAAAGAGCAAATGTTGGCAAAGATATAGAGCACGCAACTAGACTTCTCCTATTTCACTAGTAGAAATATAAAATGTCACAACCACTTTGGAAAAAGAGTTTGGCAGTTTCTTGCCGTTAAACATACCATTACCATAAGATTCAGGAATTCTCAAAATAAATGAAAACACATTTACAGCAACATTTGCATGCAAATACTCACAGTAGCTTTATCGTAACAACCTCAAAAGCAACACACATCCCCCTATCAACACATGGGAAGGATAAACAGCTTGCAATTTATTTTTCACTAGATACAATTTAAGCCTTCACTTGGCCAAAATGAACAAATTGATACAAACAGCAATCCCAAAGAATTCTGCAGACATTGCACTGAATGAAAAAAGCTGGACTTGACAGTGTGTTGTCCCATTAGCACAAATTCTACAACACTACCACAAGGTATCTTAGTAAAACTGAGGCCGCTGACAGCCAGACCAGTTTACATGGGAGAGCAACTACAAAGACAACTTTCTGGGAAGATAGAAATGTTCTATGTTTCTGAGCAGAATGATGACTACATGGCACATTCATTTGTTCAAATCCATTGGCCTGCCAGGTGCCAGTGGCTCACATCTGTCATCCTAGCTACTCAAGAGGCTGAGATATGAGGCTCCTAGTTCAAAGCCAGCCCTGGCAGAAAAAGTCTATGAGACTCCTATCTCCAATTAACCACCAGAAAGCCAGACGTGGAGCTGTGGTTCAAATGATAGGCAGCTTTGAGCAAAAAAACCTAAAGGACAGTGCCTAGGCCTTAGTTCAGGCCCCCAAACCAGTGCACAGACCCAGTCATGCACATACACAGAAATGGCCTGTATGCTGAAGATATGTGATTTTACTGCATGATGTCACAAGTTCAAATAAACACATTTAGCAGGAGCACTGTGATTTCCAAAGAGATAATGTTTAAAGGACACACTTTCAGTACTAGATTTTGTTTTTGAAAGCAAAGCAAAGCAAAACAAAACAAAGAAAATGGGGTTGGGAATGTGGTTCAGTGGTACAGTGCTTGCCTAGCATGCATAAAGCCCTGGGTTCAATTCCTCAGTACCACACACACAGTAAAAGCTGGACGTGGTGTCATGGCTCAGTGATAAGAGTGCTAGCCTTGAGCAAAAGAAGCTCAGGGACAGTGAGTTCAAGCCCCAGGACTGCCAAAACAAAAACAACAAAAACACCCCTGTGTATACTAGAGAAGAAAATGGAAAAAGAAACCCCAGCAAGAGTGAACGGGAGAACCCAGGTGCTTATCATCAACCTTGGGGAACAGCAGAACTTGGGCGTGCTCCAGAGCCGTTGGCTCCTGCGACTCTGAAAGCATGTAACCTCAGACCCCTGCTCTACAAGTGCAAGTGCTGGGCCCACACAGTGCAGATAACCCCAATCACCCATCAATGTGAACACCGACACTCTCCCTGCCCAGGAGACACAACAGCGCTCCTGAATTGTGTGAGGCAGCCTGTCAACTGCTTTGTACATTTTGTCCATTTACATGTATCCTCAGTTTTCCCTCTTTTGTACTTATAAAAATACATCTCTGATAATGCTTTTGCAACTTGTGCTGATTGCTCGACCTTTTCACCTGTCGTGTGTAACGGCCGGGGCGGGTCTGCTCCCGGTTCTGAGGGGCACAGGCCTCAGGACATGGGCCTGGCACGGCCGTGCACCCCAGCACAACCAAGGAGCTCCAGAGAGTCCACAAGGGCCCAGAGAACCATGAGACCCTCCTCAGAATCCAGCGTCTCTACTTTGGGGCGTGTTTATTTGTGCAGCAAGAGGAAATAAACGGACCCAGGGCCTCATGCATGCTAGGCAGGGGCTCTACAAAAGGGAAAGCTAACAAATGTCAGGGCTCTTTTCTAAAAATAAGGGAAAGGTGAGGTGCAGTGGCACATACTTGTAGTCCAGCTATCCAGAAGGGTGAGAACTTCAAGGAGGACCCCTTGAACCCAGAAGTTCTAGACTAGCCTGTACAACACAGCCCACCCCAGGCTCCAAAGACAACCACCACCAAGAGAACAGATCTTAGTACAAAACAGTTTTGTCAACGTTGATCAAATTTACTTGCTAGAGCCTTCACAGGCACTAGAGAGCTATTTATTTGGCAGTTATAACGGCATCAGAGAGCCCAGAGGCTCCAAGTAAATTATGCTACTGCTACCAGGTTATGTGGACAACAGAAGACACAAGTGCAAGAAATATAGAAAACTCTATCGTTTTGTTAGGCAGTATTTCACCAATATTTCACACAAAAATCAGAAATAGGCACAAACAAGAGACAAAAATTCTACACTTGAGTGGCAGCTGGTGTAGCTACGAGTAACTGATACAGCTTTGTGAAAAGCAAACTCAACCATCACAGTAAAGAATGAGCAGGGGCTGGGAAGGTGGCTCAGTGGTAGAGCACTTGCCTTGCATGCCTGAGGCCCTGGGTTCGATTCCTCAGCACCACATAAGAAAAAAGAAAAAAGCCGGAAGTGGGGGCTGGGAAGGTGGCTCAGTGGCAGAGCATTTGCCTTGCATGCTGGGTTCCATTCCTCAGCACCACATAAGCAAAAAGAAAAAAAAAAGCCGGAAGTGGCGCTGTGGCTCAAGTGGTAGAGCGCTAGCCTTGAGCTAAAGAGCTGAGGGACAGCGCCCAGGCCCAGAGTTCAGGCCCCACGACCGGACCCCATTAAAAAAAAAAAAAGCGCAGACACAGAGCCTGGGGGCTCATTTGCATACTATGCATTAGGGTATACTGTCTTATACAGACTAGGGGTAGATTCTACGGCTGGCTAGTCAGTTCCCTGTGCAGTAAATATGTACTGAGAGCACAGTTGTTAGTTACTCACGTGATATCCCTTCGCTGATAGCAGCCCTGAAGCAAGCAGGCAATCAGATCACTGATAAACTCCACGTCATCTCTGTGAAGAGCTGCCTCTAACTCCTGAGAGAGAAGAGGAAAGAGAGAGATCAAATACTCGGACTTCTTAAAATCCACACTACCACCACAAACACAGAGCCCAGGCAACAGAAAATGGCTGGTCAATGAAGCCAAGGGCTTGCCGCCATTTTCCCTCTTCCCCAGTTACTGCTGCTAGAGGAGCGATGAGAGCCTGCAGGCTTTCCTAGAGTTTCTCTTACTGCCCCTATCACCCCCCCATTCCTTTTGTCTACACTCTGGAAGACAGACCCACAGTTCTTGGGGAGGGCTGGGAAGACAGTAATGGGGGACAGGGACTGAACTCAGGGTCTTGCACCTGCTAGAACTGTATTCTAACACTTGAGCCCCAGTGTGTGTGTGTGTGTGTGTGTGTGTGTGTGTTTGTGTGTGTGCGCGCGCATGTGTGTGTGCGTGTGTGTGTGTATGTCGATCCTAGGGCTTGAACTCAGGGACTGGGAGCTGTCCTGAGCTTATTCTGCTCCAGGCTAGCGCTCTGTCACTTGAGCTCAGCACCACCTCCAGCTTTTTCTGAGTAATTTACTGGAGTTGAGTCTTAGGGATTTTTCCCCCCGGGCTGGCTCGGCAGCACAATCCTCAGCTCTCAGCCCTTTTTGCGGCTAGGGTTACAAGTGTGAGCCACGGGCACCCGGCTCAGCCTGCTTTTTTGTTGGCTATTTTGGAGATGGAGCTTAGAAATGTCTCCGCCTCGGCTGACTACTTACTAACCGCAATCCTCCAGGTCTCAGCCTAGCCCATAGCTGTGATACAGGTGTGAACCACTGAATCCCAGGTGCAAAGCCATGCTAGCTGTATAATCAACTAGTTTGCATATCGTATAGTTTTCTAATTTAGTGGCAAAACAAAACACAGGAGCATTAAATGCTTTATAATCAATTACAAATACTCTTTGTTATATAACCGTTTTAACAAATAAACCAACTGCAACACTGTATTTTGAACTTAAGAGAACTGGGAGGAAGAAATTTGGCAACTTTTACTTTAATGATGCTACTCCTACATGTCTAGAGGAGGTTGCTAGAATAAGACGGCTCTTACATCATCTGGAGAGCAATGCCTTGGTGCGATGCATTTGTTTTGCTTACGTTTCCAAGCACTCATGTGTACAGTCTAGGGCCTGTAAATCCCTTTTCTGGGCCAACTGTACATCACACAAAGACTTTTTTTTTTTTGGTCGGTCGTGGGGCCTGAACTCTGGGCCTGGGTGCTGTCCCTCAGCTCTTCAGTTCAAGGTGAACATTCTACCTCTTGAGCCACAGTGCCACTTCCAGTTTTCTGAGTGGTTTACTGGAGCTAAGGGTGTCATGGACTATTCTCATGCCTGGGCTGGCTTTGAACCACAATTCTCAGATCTCAGCCTGCTGAGTAGCTAGGATTAAAGGCGTGAGCCACCAGCACCAGGCACAAAGATTTTTCTCTATGGTCTTCCCAGGTGAATTTCACTTTGCCAATCCTCCAATTTCGATGCCTGAACTACAGTAGCTATGTACCGTGCAACACACCTGCCTACGAGTCCCTCCTCTCCCAGAGTACATCAAAAGCGCAACCTGCTTGCTCTTAAGTGTGGCTTCTAATTCTGAAGAATGGTAGAGATGGGACCCAGGCCTTTGCACATGCCAAGTACTATTCCACTGATCTAAAGTCCCAGCCCAAAAATGCTCATTTTTCATTAGAGGTGCTTAGACTGAACTATTTAACGTCTCCTACAGTTTATATTATTACCAAATATATTAGTGGCTCTGCCAAGTAATCTAACTACCTAGGAGGCCGAGATCTGAGGACTGAACTTCAAAGCCAGCCCCAGACAGGAGTCCATAAGACTCTAATTAACCACCAAAAAGCCAGGACTGGAGCTATGGCTCAAGTGGCAGAGCACTAGACTAGCCGTGAGCAAAAAGTCTCAGTGACAATGCCCAGGCTCTGAGTTCAAATCCCAGGCAAATGTGCACTCGTGCAAGTGTGTCTACATACACACACACAGAGGACATACCAAATTAAGTTGTTTTAACAGCCACACTTGAGAACATAAGGCAAGAACCAGGAGGGCACTGCTCAAGAGAGACTGCCAGAAGTCTAACATAGGATATGCGTGATCTCTTAGAGACCAGACTTGGAAAACATTTAATGTACATTTTATTTTTAAAAAATAATCATGATCTGGAGTAGAATGTAAGATGTGCATTAACTTTTTTGGCTGAGGACAGCTCCTGGGCCTGGCACCTGTAGAGAAGGCTTCAACCACTGAGCTCGCCCCCAGGTTCCCTAAATCAAGATGAAGGGGGAACAAAATCATAAATGATCTTCAGTCAACTATTAAGTGAGACAAGAGGCTTCTCAGGCTTCTCCCTGGGAGAAAAGTTTGCTTTCTTATAGGATAAGTACAATAGAAGGATACAGCGTCTGGACTGTTGGATTAGGAGAAATGAACAGGCCCATGCTGTCTTTCAAACAATATTCCAGCCCCTTTCCTTGCCTCCCATTTCCCCCCCTCACCATAGGTCCTAGAATATGGTAAATAACTCAGTACAGTCTGTAGACAAACAGGTTCAAATACAAGACTGCCTTTTAAAACGTAATTCTACAATACTATGTTTAATATAACAGCAGGCCACCTGGAAATATACTAGGGTGGGGGAGAGGCATGCAGGCATGGACGCACAAATGCAGACCTGAGCTAAGAAGATGGTTAAATCATTAGGCGTGACATTGTCCAAAAGAGATGTTCTCATTACCTGACTTATGTAAATGTAACCGGTCACCCTTGTAACAACAATTTTTTTAAGTTATCATTAGACCCAAACCAGGCCTAGGTGGCTCACACCTGTAATCCTAGCTATTCAGGAGGTTGAGATCTGAGGATCAGGGTTCAAACCCGCCCAGGCAGGAAAGACCATGAGATTTTTATCTCCAGTTTAACCACTAGAAAAACAGGAAGTGGCACTGTGGCTCAAGTGGTAGAGCGCTCACCTTGAGCTGAGGGACAGTGCCCAGGCCCAGAGTTCAAGTCCTATGACCAACAAAAAAAAAGAAGCTTTTGCAAAGGTGGAGAAGTATTTTCCTGCCAAAGGTCACATGGCCTTTTATAACATCATCATGGGCCACACAAGGTTATCAGTACAATCAGAGCAGATACATTCCTGTCTGTCTGTCCCCTCATTCACCAACTGACTTCCTAGGCCTTCAGTGGGCCACAGGCCAGACTTTCCCCATCCCTGTTTAAAGAGTAGTTTGAGTTGTGCAAGACGAAAAGTTTTGGAGATATGTTTGTTTCACAATCACAAAAATACATTACTGAATATAACAATGAAAATAATACTACGGAAACACACTGATGGCTAATGGTAATTAATTACTGTACAATGAAAACTTGTTAACAGGAAAAAAAAGTCATTTTCATGATTTTTCTTTTTTCTTTTGGTTTTTGCTCTACCACTTTAAGCAACAGCTCCACTTTCTGGTTTTTGGGTGGTTCACTGAAGAATCTCAAAGGGGGGGGCTGGGAAGGTGGCTCAGTGGTAGAGCGCTTGCCTTGCATGCCTGAGGCCCTGGGTTCGATTCCTCAGCACCACATAAGCAAAAAGAAAAAAAGCCGGAGGTGGCGCTGTGGCTCAAGTGGTAGAGCGCTAGCCTTGAGCTGAAGAGCTGAGGGACAGCGCCCAGGCCCAGAGTTCAGGCCCCACTACCGGACCCAAAAAAAAAAATCTCATAGGGGGCTGTGAATGTGGCTTAGTGGTAGAGTGCTCGCCTAGCATGCACGAAGTCCTGTGTTTGATTCCTCAGTATCACATACACAGAAAGAGCCAGCAGCGGAGGTGTGGCTCAAGTGGTATAGCACAAGTCTTGAGCAAAAGAAGCTCAGGGACAGCACCCAGGCCCTGAGTTCAAGCCCCGGGATTTTTCTGCCCGGGCTGGCTTTGAACTGTGATCCTCAAACCTCAGCTTCCTGAGTAGCTAGTGTTACAGGTGTGAGCCACCAGCACCCGACTAATGGGTTAACTTTTAATTGTAGCAACGATATAAATGTTTTAAAATTGTTACCACAATTAAAAAATACTTTTCACAGCAAGATGTTGTGTGTTCCTCACAAGAAGTATGTGGTCTCCAAGGGGTGGTATGGACAAAGAAGGGAGGTAAATACCACCCGTGATACACAAAACAAATGCTGCACTAAGTAATATTACATTTATCTCATCTTCCTCTATGGAAAGAGAGCAAAGACTGAGGAGATACCAGTATCCCGTTCAAATTACATAAATTTCACAAATTTTGGAATAAGGAATTCAATTCTCTTCATACATAACCCACTGCTTTGAGTACGGATAAAACTGTCTCCAAAGAGAGTCCAGAGATCCAGGTTATTCAAAGCTTTACTACTTAAGGTTTCAACCCAGAGCTTAAGTCTTAGACTAAGGCACAAGGGACCCTCCTCCTAAAGACATCCACCCCAAGCTTTTTTTTTTCCTCTTCTCACTTTCTCTCCTTGGGCCTTTTGTATTCTCCTTTCACTGTGCGCATTGAACTGTGAGCACAGAAATCTGAACTTTGCCAAGATGCTCGGGGACAGCAGAGGACGGGGAAAGAAAACAGCAGAAAGGGGTGAAAGGAGACTCCATTCCTACCACCGCTCTGTGGCTTCAGAGGAGCTGCGGAGAGTAACAGGATTTGCTTCTCTTGCAGCTGGCGCCACAGCTCATTAGGGAAAAGCCTGCTTAACGTGTGCACACGTACACACACACACACACACACACACACACACACACACACACACACACACACACGAAAACAAATCTCTCCGGACTGAGCAAGGGACACCCAGACTACCTCTTGGGGAAGGGGAAGAAGACAGTGGTTAGAAAACATGCTTGCTAAGGATGAACAACTGCTCACTTTAAAAAGTCCTGCCCGCCTTACAGCCGGATTCCAGACCAAGGACAGTCTAATGACATACGGAACATGAAATTTCCTTAATATAGCCAGTCACTCGACTGTAGCTTTTCTTAAATAACACTCTAGACATTTTCCCTTTGTAACACGTACCTATTCCCTGTGTAAGTTTTCTTTAACCTTTTACCAATTTGTTTCTTTTCTTCAACTTCCAAGAATCAATATACAGATTTATACTGCCGCCATTTGGTCACAATAATTCCTTTGAGTTTATTTAGAGGAGGGGGGGGAGTGGCTAAGGAATAAAGTCATGTTGGTTGTATTTGCTTTTGGAGTTGCAAATCTTCCTGATTTGCACAGGACTGAGTACAATGTACATCTAGATGAAAGCCCCCTGTGGGACCAGAACCCCTCATGCACAAAGGCGGGGCAGCGGGCCCCTGAGGGACTCTCGCAGCTGCTGGCTACAGAGACTGCCTGGAGTGCCGGCTCAGGACATGGAGGAGAGGCACACCAGCCTCCAGAAGGCACCCAGACTGGCAGCTGATGCTTTCTAACTTGGTACACGTTAATTTAACCCCAAAGGCATGTGGCATGCCAATTTAGCAGGAACGTATAAATCAGCCGGAGCAACTGCACTGCCGAGGGGCCTGAAATCAGCTACGTAACACGTTCAGTGGGCAAACCTTTATCTGCACAGCCCCCAAAGGCGAGCAGGTCTGTTCTGCTGCTTTGTATGCAGTGACCAGACTCGGCTATGTCACCGGCTACAATGCTGTGGAAACCAAACAGCTCCTTCCCTCAGTGTGGACTATAACTCAAAGTCATCAACTGGAAAAATGTTAATTACACAATAAATGTGTGAAACTAGAATGATTTTTCTGCAAATGTTTCAATTAGGAATAGTGGCTCCAAAGGCTGTTTAAAAAAAGTATTCAAAATTGCCTAATCTTACACACACACACAAAAATATCATGATACAAACAATGCCCAATGACTGAAAAAGCAGGGAGTGTGATGCCTACCAGGCTGGGGTGGGAGGCACTAAGCTGGACAAGCATGGCTACACAGAAAAGAAATCTGGAAAGGCCGATCCCAGCCAGGACACACATGCTCTATGCGGGTCCAGCTGGACGCCCGCCTTCGCCAGCCGCCAAAGGTCTCCCATCGGGGCTCCACACCTAAGACAGGAGGTAAAAACAGCACAGCTTCCTGGAGTCATTTGCCTTTTTGTTTTATTGTTGGTGCTTGTTGCTCAGAAACACATTTTCATTTTTTTCCTGCAGTTCTAGGAGGTAGCACCCATAGTAGGTAGATGCTCTAAGATTATTTATCTATTTAGCTAGTCCTGGGGCTTGAACTCAGGGCCTGGGCGCTGTCCCTGAGCTTCTTTTGCTCAAGGCTAGCGCTCTACCACTTGAGCCACAGCGCCACTTCTGGCTTTTTCTGTGTATGTGGTACTGAGGAGTTGAACTCAGGGCTTCATGCATGCTAGGCAAGCTTTCTACCACTGAGCCACATTCCCAGAGCCATCCTCTCAAATTCTTGACTTTTAAAACAAAGGTTGGAGCTGGGTGTCAGGGGCTCATGCCACTCAGGAGGCTGAGATCTAGGGTTGTGGTTCAAAGCCAGCCTGGGCAGAAAAGTTCCTATGATTTATCTCCCACTAACCACTCAAACACTGGAAGTGGAGCTGTGGCTCAAAGCGGTAGAGTGCTACCTTGGGGGGGGGGGGGGGGGAACCACCTCAGAGACAGCACCCAAGCCCTGAGTTCAAGCCCCACAAATGACCAAACAAACAAAGCAAAATAAAAAAAGGCTGACCAAACCCCAAAGGTTTATCTATGTTTGGTCTGCATCTGCATCTACGTTTGGTATGCACAGGACACTGTGAGGGACGGCAGGAAGGTGAAGGGAGAGCCCCAGTCGTTGTGAGAAGTGATAGGTTGGTTACTGCTGGAGGGATACAGTGGAACAGGCAATGAGAGATGAAAGGGAAGCATGTCAGAAGCACAGCCAACAGCTTGGCACCTACTTGTAGGTAAAGAAAAAAGGACAAGAAAATTTAGGTTGAGTTTTAATTCCGTCTAAAAACAGAGCTAGGTAAGTGTAAACAAGGAAAAGGCTAGATTGGGGTGGCAGTGATAACAAAGAATTACACTGGAGAAAAAAGTCCTCTCAGTGTGTACAGTGAGATGTAATCGTGTAGTGTTGAACAGACAGTTGTTCACACCCGACTGAACCTCAGCTGTTCACGTCCCAGACTCTTGTGTAAGAATGAAAACATACGCAATCAGATGTGCTTCCCTCAACTGTGGAAAGGCACCTACAGTGCCTGGCACGCGCGCGCGCGCACACACACACACATGCACACGTGCACACACACACGCACACACACTGTGTGTATGTGAAGGATAAAAAGAGAACCTACTCTCACATAACACTGATCAAGAATGAAAGGTTGGGATGGGACACTGATCAAGAATGAAAGGTTGGGATGGGATTCGGCTCAATGGAAGAACACTTGCCTGGCAAATGTAAGGCCCTAAGTTCAGTCTTCAGCTCTGGGGAGGGAGGGAGGGAGGGAGGGAGGGAAGGGAAGAAAGGAGGAGGGAGGGAGGGCAAGGAAGGAAGGGAGGGAGGGAGAAAGGGAAGGAAGGAAGGGAGGGAGGGAGGGGAGGAAGGAAGGGAGGGAGGGGAGGGAGGAAGGAAGGGAGGGAGGGAGGGAGGGAAGGGAAGAAAGGAGGAGGGAGGGAGGGCAAGGAAGGAAGGGAGAAAGGGAAGGAAGGAAGGAAGGGAGGGAGGGAGGGAGGGAGGGAGGGAGGGAGGGAGGGAGGGAGGGAGGGAGGGAGGGAGGGAGGGAGGGAGGGAAAAGAAAAGAAAGGCAAGGTAAGGCTGGCAATTCAATGGAAGGACACTACAATGTTGGTTCTGTCAGAATGGCACTGTGGGGGTGAATAAGGAGCCGGCAGTGGACACAGGCTGACAACAGAAAGGCACTTAGTGACACACAAGTCACCTCCAAGAATGAAATATTGAAACAGTGTTTTTCTTCGCATTTGTTATGTGCAGGTCCTGGGGCTTAAATTCAAAAGTCTGGGCACTGTCCCCAACTTTTTTGCTTAAGGCTAGCACTCCACCACTTGAACCACGGCACCACTTCCAGTCGTTTCTGATGGTTAATAGATCTCATGAACTTTTCTTTCCAAACTGGCGTCACACCACGATCCTCAGATCTCAGCCTCCTGAGTAGCTAAGGATTATAGCAAGAGCCACCAGCACCCAGACAAACCATGTTTTAAACTAATAAAATCCTATGCTTAGCTAGGTGCCAGTGGCTCACACACCTGTCATCCTACCTACCCAGGAGGCTGAGATCCTCGGACCTCAGTCTGAAGTCAGCCAGAGGCAGGAAAGTCTCCAATAAACTACTCAGCAAAAGCCCGAAGCATCGCTGTGGCTCAAGTGGTAGAGCACCAGCCTTGAGCACAAAGAGGCTCAGGGACCACACCCAGGTCCTGAGTTCAAGCCCCAAGACCAGCCCAAAAATAAATAAATATAAATACTTTTTTAAAAATCCTGTGCTGGGCTGGGATGTAGCTCAGTGGCAAAGCGCTTGCCTAGCAAGTGCAACGTCCTGGGTTCGATCCCCAGTACCAAAAAAGACAAAAAAATACAGTTAAAAAAAAAATAAAAAAAAAATCCTGTGCTTAAATTCTGGTACTGACCAGTGCCTTCACAGAACAATTGGTCACAGATGTTCACCAAGCAAACAAACTGGACATTAGTAGCAACCATTCTGAAAAGATGTGTGTGACTGGAGGTTCTCAGGAATGCCTGAACTCCAAGAGATATGGAACAGTAATGTGAACTAGGAATCACCAGGATATGATTCTAAGAAAACGGTGCTACGGTTTGAATCTGCAGTGTGTTCAAGGCCTAGCCCCCGCACTGCAGTAGTGGAAGACAGCGGAGGGAGGCTGGTGAGGGAGGTAGATGGGCAGGACTCCAGTCCTTTCTTCTCTCTCTCTCACCCTCTGCTGGGTAGGTAGGTAGTCCTGCCATGATGGACTGTTACACCACAGGCCCAAAGCAACAGGGCCACATGACTATAAACGGAACTCAAAAGCAAAAACAAATCCTCTTTTGTAAGTTTGCTTATCTCAGGTCAGAGACAGAATGCTAACTAATAACACAGATAGTATTGAAAATGTTAATATTACCGTCAGGTGTTGGTGGCTCAAACTTGGAATCCTAGCTACTCAGTATGCTGAGATCTGAGGGGGGCGGTTCAAAGCCAAGCCAGACCAAGCACGAGACTCATATCTCAAACTCAAAGAAAAACAAACAAACTTGAAGTGGAGCTGTGGCTTTCATGGTAGAGCACTAACCTCAAGTGAAAAAGCTTAGGGACAGTATATTCAAACCCCACAACCAGCACCCAAAGAAAAAAAACCTGAAACCAGGCAATGGTGGCTCACACCTGTAATCCTAGCTTCTCAGGAGGCTAAGATCTGAGGACCTCAGCTTGAAGCCAGCCTGTGCAGAAAAGTCTGTGAGAGTCTCATTTCCAATTAGCCAGCAAAAAGCCTAAGGTAGAGGAATAGCTCAAGTAGTACAGTGCCATTCTTGAGCAAAAGCAGGCAAGCAAGGCCCTGAGTTCAAGCCCCAGTACTGGCACACAAAAAAGAAAAAAAGAATTATTAGAATCCAGATATGATGCATGCTATCTACACTGCCAAAAAGGTCCCAAGATAAAAACAAAACAACTTGGCAGTGTTTATCCAACCTTATCCTGGGGGAGAGATGCTTTGTTGGGGGGGAGAACTATTTCATCAGCCCTGGGAGAAATTATTCCCTCAAAACCAGTATCTTTTTAACACAATACATCTGACAAAGGCCTAATATTGAAAATATACAAGGAATAAACCCCATCCAAAGCTAATAAACCAATCACGAAGCTAAGGAGAGACCTTCTCTGAAGAGGTAAGAATGGTAAACAAACACAGGAGGAAATGCTCATCAGACCTGGCCATAAAGGAAATGCAAATCAAAACAACTCTGAGATTCCATCTCACCCATGGTGGACTGGTCAGCATTGTGATTTCGAACAACAAATGCTGGGGAGATGTGGGGAAAAGGGAACCCTACTGCACTGTCTAACTACTAGAAAGTAGTCTAACTATTCTGGACTGCAGTCTGGAGGTCAGACCCTCCCTACCACTCAGCCATAACCACTGGCCACCTACCCGACCCTCACCAGCCAGGATACCATACAGATACCTGCACGTTCAGGTTCACTCCTGCATGACTCACAATATCCAAGCTACAGAAACCACCCAGATGCCCTACAAATAGCGGAATGGATCAAAATAAGAGGTACCTATACACAATGGAAATTTACACAGGCATAAGAATATCGCAGGAAATGCATGGCTCTAGAACAAATCACGTTAACTGAGGTAAGCCAAGTTCAGAGAAACAAATGGTGCATGTCTTCTCCCACATGAGGAAGCTAGACCTAAAATACACGGGGACATGATAAACTATACAGGACTCTAGTAGATGAATACACAGGCACATCAATGTGCATCTGATCACATAACACTTATCAAAATGAACTCCAGGAAATGGAAACAAGAGATTTTGTTTTTGTTTTCTTTTTGTCTTGTTACTTCATCTGCCTTTGGGAGAGTAAAGCAGGGCACAGAAATAGAGGGACAGAGGGTGAGTAAATGCAACAGTAGTACTCACTAGACACTGTTGAAAATGAACTATATAACCTGTGGGTAGTTATGGGAAGGCAAAGCTGAGAAAATGCAGGAAGGGGTGACACTGTCCAAAAAGAAATGTACTCTTTACCTGGCTTATGTGACTATAACCCCTCTGCATATTACCTCTTTTTTCTTTTTTTTTTTTAAATTGGTTGTAGGGTTTGAACTCTGGGCGCTGGTGGCTCACCCCTGTAAATCCTAGCTACTCAGGAGGCTGAGATCTGAGGATCACAGTTCAAAGCCAGCCCAGGTAAGGAAATCCGTGACTCTTATCTCCAATAAACCACTCAGAAAACCGGAAGTGGCTCTGTGGCTCCAGTGGTAGAGTGCTCGCCTTGAGTTGAAGAGGTGAGGGACCGCGCCCAGGCCGAGTTCAAGCCCCACGACCGACAAAACAAAAACAAACAAAAAATATTAAAAACAAAACACTAGTATGCTTGATTCTGGTTAGTAAGCAGGTCTTGTGTTAGAAATACAGCTTGTGCTGAATTGGCAGGTGTGAACATGAAAGCCACCAAAGGCAGCCTATGTATTTTAAATAAATAGTCTGTCCCACAAAAAAGGAAAAAGTGGCATTTTTGTTTGAGTGGTGCTGGTGGTGGTTCTGGAGTGTTGAATTCAGGGTATTACGCTCGAGCTCTACCACTTGACCTCCAGCCCTTTTTGCTTTGGTCAATTTTGGGTCTGGTAGAGGCTCAGGCGTCCTGGACTGTCTCACAGTAGAATCTTCTCACCTCTGCCTTCCTGTAGCAGAGATTACAGGTGCTCATGTCGGTGATGGCAGCTCACTACCGTATCTGGCACAAGAACTTTAACTTACAGAGCTCAGGGACTAATTTAGTCATCTGAAGGCAATCGTGATAGAGCAAGACACATTTAGCAGACATTCAACTAGGTGGATAATATAATCAGAGTGACCACTTTCAAAACAACTGGTGAACAGATGATTTCGCTGGGGAAAGAAAGACTAGAGAAGGCAAAGTGCACAGGACACAGACAGGAGGTTTGTTCACTGTTGTTTTTCAGTCGGTCATGGGCCTTGGCACTGTCCCTGAGCTCCTCAGCTCAAGGCGAGCGCTCTACCGCTTGAGCCACAGCGCCACATTAAACAGGTTTTGCACAACCAAGGGCAGGTGCTAGTCAGCCAACATTTGCTGAGCACTCAGTGGTGATGCAAACATTCTTACTGACTAAAGCTGAGTGCTCCCATGGACAAAGGCCTTAACCAGACAAAGACGTTCCCCGCTTGGTGGTACTGGGGGGTTGAACGTAGGGCCTCGTGCTGGTGAGGAAAGTTCTCTTCTACTTGAGTCATGCCCCAAACCCCTTTTCTGCCTTGGTTTACTTTCAAGATAGGGTTTAGACCAGCATGAGCCACAATCCTCTTACTTGGGCTTCATATTGCCAGCAATGACAGGTATCTGCTGCCAGGCTGAAGAAATGGTTGAGATGGGGTCTTACTTGCTTTTTAATGCAAGATCCCCTCATCTCCCTACGTAACAGACTTGCGCCAGTACTTAGCTGTGAATTTCAGGGGGGAAAAAACCATGATGTGCTGAAATTAGAATAGAAATCAGAAAGAAAAGAAAAAGGGCTGGGAATGTGGCTCAGTGGTAGAGTGCTTGCCTAGTATCCAGGAAGCCCTGGGTTCGATTCCTTAGCACCACAAACACAGGAAAAGTGGGAAGTGGTGCTGTGGCTCAAGTGGTAGAGTGCTAGCCTTGAGGAAAAGAAGCTCAGGGACAGTGCCCAGGCCCTGAGTTCAAGCCCCAGGACTGGCAGAAAGGAAGGAAGGAAGGAAGGAAGGAAGGAAGGAAGGAAGGAAGGAAGGAAGGAAGGAAGGAAGGAAGGAAGGAAGGAAGGAAGGAAGGAAGGAAGGGGAAGGGGAAAAGGCAAAGGCAAAGGCAAGGCTTTGCCAGTGCCACAGCAGCCTTTGTTCTGGACTTATCAATGAACTGCCTTCCTGGGCCTTCAGCCGTTACACTGAGCCAATCGCCTCCTTTCTTCTGTCTCTCCTCTACCTTCTTGTAACTGGGTGACACTAGATGCGACCGAAACTTAAACCACCTTGGAAAGCAGAATCAAATTTTGTCTGATTTCCCAGTTTCACACTTCAGAGGACAGGACGTGCATGCATGCACGTGCACACGTGCAAATGTGTGTGTGTGCGCGCGCGCGCACACACACACACACACACACACACACACACACACACACACCTCTTGCTCTTGTTTGGCTTTTTCCCTCAAGGCTGGCTCTCTACCACGTCCTCAAATGGCAGATTTGTAATTCTACACCCTGTTCTATTTTCCTATTACTAGTTGGCCCCTAGAACTTTCCTGAAGTTGCTCAAGTAAAGTTTGGTCAGGAAATACAACGAATGGGTTCTAGACTCCTGACTGTGCTTTTCAAGTGCACAGTAAATCGGATGATGAGTCTCATCTGGAAACTACTGAAGTAAGGAATCACTAGAGCTGTCTCCTTCTATTTATTTCTTTAATCACTAAGGAGGCTTACCATCCGGTCTTAATAGTTTAACTAGCGCCAATAAGTACATTACTCGAATCCAGCTCTCCTGAGATCTAACTCTTGCTCCAATTTTTTTTTTTTTTGGGGGGGGGGGGGGGCCCGGTCGTGGGGCCTGAACTCTGGGCCTGGGTGCTGTCCCTCAGCTCTTCAGCTCAAGGCGAGCTCTCTACCACTTAAGCTACAGCACCATTTCCGGCTTTTTTTTCCTGCTTATGTGGTGCTGAGGAATCGAACCCAGGGCCTCAGGCATGCAAGGCAAGCGCTCTACCACTGAGCCACCTTCCCAGCCCCTCTTGTTCCAATTTTTAACTGGTTTTCTCATAAGTTTATTTCCCACCATCACTGATATCAGACATGCTCATCTGAAATGAGCAAAAGTACTATTTCAGTACAGAAGGCAAGAGGAGGAAGAAGATAGCACAGGGCACACAGCTGATCTACAGAGACAGGAAACACAGGGTAAACAAACAACAGGTATCACATCACAAGCATTCCTCTCCCTCGCACCAAGGGCACCTTACCCCATGTGGTAGAGGCTCAGTCAGAAGCACTGTTATCGCCCTTACCTATCTCCCCACTCGCTCCATGTATTTCAGTGTGTCTCCCTCCCTCCCTTCCCTCCCCGTCTCTCCCTCCCTCCCTTCCCACTCGCTCCGTGTACTTCAGTGTCTCCCTCCCTCCCCACTCGCTCCGTGTAGTTCAGTGTCTCCCTCCCTCCCTCCCCACTCGCTCGTGTACTTCTGTGTGTCTCCCTCCCTCCTTCCCTCACCCTGTCTCCCACCATTTCTCCCCATTATAGTTAGATGTGTTGGGACCCTAGTCCCTACATCCCTGTCCCTACATCCCTGTTTCGATGGTGTCTGAAGGCACTGGAGGCGGGTGAGGTTGGGAGTTTGCGCAGAGACCTGGGCACACAGGCGGGGAGCTTGGAGTCCTCCACAGCCTGCCGCCAAAGGCCTCCAAACGCCGTAAACTCACCAGAACGTGAGGTATTCCATTTACTAAAGCTTCGGAAAATAAACGTACATACTACTTCACCCCACCTGTAAAACTGGGTGAGGAATGACCGGCTGGCCAGAGGGCAGATCAGGCTGGAGAAACCAACTAGCCTGTGATGGGACAGACAGACACCCGTGCTTCTGTTGTGATTTTCCTCTGCTGTTCTGGGCAGTCTGCCAACATCTTGATCATTTTGTATGTGATAAATATCCAATGGCCCTTGCTTTATGATTGCCCCCACTTGCAATAAGATTCCAACTTGTTGTAGCTTACAAGGTCCTCATGATCTAGTATCCACAAATTTCTGGTTCCAGTTCCTGCTATTTCCCTTGACTTACACCTGGACTCCCTTCTCAGTCCATTAACTTGCTACACCTAAAATTATCCTGGCCTTCAAAACCTGTGCCCCTCACCCTAACCCCCTCCAGCATTTTGGAGATATTTGCATTACCACTCTCTTCCCTCAAAACTTGGAATGCCTTGTCGTTCAGATGCGTGAAGGCAAAGCTCGCTGGGTTCACTGCTGTGCATAATGCACTCAATGCAAATGTAAACGTACACCAAGGAGAGATTCTCACTAAAACAACATGAATCTGAGAGCTACGTCAGCCAGGCAAGTATTTGAACTATTAAAGTTTAAATTTTTCTTCCTTTTCTCATTTTTGCTACGTAAACTCCCTCTTTATTTCTTCACAAGGAAAGCTACATACACGTGTACCAGATTAAAAGGGAAGCCCTAGAGTGTCAGGAGACAAGCATCAGACAACGTACTATGCACTGGAGAGCGTAAGGACAGACCTAGACTCAAGACAAATTTCAGTTCCATCATTTATATCATGTATGTCCTAAAGACAGTCATCATTTATCTAAGGCAGTTCCCGTCTTTTCCTAAGAGTTCTGTGTCAGCCAAGCACCAGCTCACTCCTGTAATCCCAGCTATTCAGGAGGCTGAGAGCTAAGGATCGTGATTCAAAGCCACCCCAGGGAAGCAAAGCCTCTGAGACTCCTATCTCCAGTTAACCATCAAAAAAGCAAGTGGTAAAGTGCTAAAAAAAAAAAAAAAAAAAGGTTCAGGGTCAGTACCTAGGCCCTGAGTTCAAGCCAAGACTGGCACAAAAAAAGGAAGGCAGGAAGGCAGGAAGGAAGGAAGGGAAGGAGGGAGGGAGGGAGGAGGGAGTGGGGGGTTGGAAGGGAGGGAGGGAGGGAGGGAGGAAAAGAAGAGAAAAGGAAAGAAAAGAGAAAAGAAAAAGGGCTGGGAAGGTGGCTCCGTGGTAGAATGCTTGCCTTGCATGCATGAGGCCATGGGTTCAATTCCTCAGCACACATACACAGAAAAAGCCAGAAGTGGCGCTGTGGCTCAAGGGGTAGAGCGCTAGCCTTGAGCTGACGAACTGAGGGACAGCGCCCAGACCCAGAGTTCAGACCCCACAACCAACGAAATGGAAAGGTGAAAGGGGAAAGGGGAAAGAAGGAAAGGAAAGGGAAAGGGAAAGAGAGAGGGAAAGGGAAAGGGAAAAGGAAAGGAAAGTTCTGTGTCATAGAGCTGGGCACCAATTAACTTATCAAAAACAAAAACAAGGGCTGGGAAGGTGGCTCAGTGGTAGAGCGCTTGCCTTGTATGCATGAGGCCCTGGGTTCGATTCCTCAGCACCACATAAACAAAAAGAAAAAAGCCAGAAGTGGCGCTGTGGCTCAAGTGGTAGAGCGCTAGCCTTGAGCTAAAGAGCTGAGGGACAGCGCCCAGGCCCAGAGTTCAGGCCCCAGGACCGGACCAAAAAAACAAAAACAAAAACAAAAACAAAAACAAAACCAACAGAATGGAACTGTGGGTTAAAAGTTGTAGAGCATTAGCCTTGAGCACAAAGGCTCAGAGACAGTATCCAGGCCTAGTTCAAGCCCCAGAACTAGTGTGTGCATGCACACACACATGCACAGTTCTGTGTCATAAAAATAGGGAAGACATAGCCAGACACCGGTGGCTCATGCCTGTAATCCTAGCTACTCAGGAGGCTGAGATCTGAGGATCACGGTTCAAAGCCAGCCCAGGCAGGAAAAGTCCATGAAACTCATCTCCAATAAACCACTCAGAAAACCAGAAGTGGTGCTGTGGCTCAAGTGGTAGAGCACTGGCCTTGAGCTGAAGAGCTGAGGGGCAGCGCCCAGGCCCAGAGTTCAGGCCCCCCGCAATGGACCAAAAACAAAAAACAAACAAACAAAAAAAGGGCAGGGGGAGATTTGCCAGACACTGGTGGCTCACGCTTGTCATCCTAGCTACTCAGGAGGCTGAGATCTGAGGATCACAGTTCAAAGCCAGCCCAGGCAAGAAAGGCTTTTCTACCCATGAGACTCTAACTGACAATGAACCACCAGAAAACCAGAAGTGGTGCTGTGGCTCAAGTGGTAGAGCACTTGCCTTGAGCTGAAGAGCTCAGAGACAGTGCCTAGGCCCAGAGTTCAAGACCCACAACCCACAAAAAAAAAAGAGAGGGGAGACTTTAAATTTTCAGGTAATTGGGCTGGGAAGGTGGCTCAGTGGTAGAGCGCTTGCCTTGCATGCATGAGGCCCTGGGTTCAATTCGTCAGCACCACATAAACAGAAAAAAAAAGTCGGAAGTGGTGCTGTGGCTCAAGTGGTGAAGTGCTACCCTTGAGCTGAGGGACAGCGCCCAGGCCCAGAGTTCAGGCCCGCAACTGGAACCAAAAAAAAAAAAAGGCAAGCACTCCTGCTAGAAACCTGTAATAACCTACCCCTGGAGAACAGAAAGGAATACAAAGAAAGAATAAAACTCCATTTCCAGATCACAATGACTAAAGACAAGAAAGAACCTTGTGGGGAAAAATAAGCCACACTATCTCGAGAGTGTGTGTGTTCTAGTACAGAGTGATTACAGACCCAGTAAGCTGCAGTTTTAAAATGAAGGTTGAAACTGCAGTGGTAGATGAAAGGGGGCCTCTCCAACATTTGCTCCGGGTCCGGCGACTCTCAGCAGTTGGCTGGAGTCTAAGCTGCGTTATCCTGCCGGGCTGCAACAAAGGGACGGCCCCTCCCGACCCTGGGTGAGACAATGTGATAAATGACTGCTCTGTCAAGGGACCCTGAGATGGAGATGTCTGGGAGCAGAAGGGGAATGTATCTAATTTAGGAGGCCTGGGGGGCAGGGGAAATGGAGGAAGGCAGAGTGACAGACAGGTGCACCACCTCCTTGTCACACAAACACCTGACCAGAACACTTTAGGAGTAAACCCTGCAAAACCCCACAGCACACAAAACTGGAGCTTAATGCTACCATGTCACAAGAGACCTAGTTTGGTCCCTCCCAAGTCACTTGGACTTTAAGGAAAACGTTTCCACCTTCCCAGACCTCTATTCTCTACCTCCAAGTCCAAACTTAAGAAAATACTGCTTGTCTGGGCTGGGAAGGTGGCTCAGTGGTAGAGTGCTTGCCCTGTATGCATGAGGCCCTGGGTTCGATTCCTCAGTACCACATAAGCAGAAAAAGCCAAAAGTGGCGCTGTGGCTTTGAGCTGAAGAGCTGAGGGACAGTGCCCAGGCCCAGAGTTCAAGGCCCACGACTGACCAAAATAATAACAATAGTAATAATAAAAATAATAATAATGCTCATTTGAGTTCTGGGGATGGAATTAAATACAAAGTCCCTTCCTTCCTTCAATGCCCCGAGCACACTAAAGACTGCTGAGTCAGAACTGAGTCAAAGTACGGGAGCTGAAAGCTCATGCTCAAATTAAGGAAATATCCATTGCCATCGAGAGAGAGAGAAAGAGAGGGAGACAGACAGACAGACAGATGTTAAATCACATGGGAGGCCCATCATTTCAATTCCTCTTCCCATGCTGTCATTGTTTACACAACTCTTCCTAACAGAGGACTAACCCTGGCTGGCTCCACAGGACCTCTCTGCTGGGGAGCTTTACTGATGATGACACTCAGTCAACACAGACTATGAATTCATAAGTCAGCACATAAGGCATTTCCAATTGAAAAAAAAATGTTATCAGAATTGACTGTGGTATAAATGCCAGCCTTGAAAACAGCTATCCAAAGGATAGTGAATCATTCATCAAGCAGTCAGCGTGTGATAAAAGAATAGTAAAGCAAGTTTCCTAAAACTGCACGTTCAGGAACAAGCAAGCAGCATGAAGGAGTCCTTCATTAAGTCGGGCACGAGTGGCTCACGCCCACAATCTAGCTACTCAGGAGGCTGAGATCTTGAGGATTGCGGCTCAAAGCCAGCCCTGGCAAAAAAGCTCTGTGAAAGTCATTTCCACTAAAAGTGGGGCTGTGGCTTAAGAGATAGAGCACTCGCCTTGAGCAAGAGCAGCTCAGGGACAGCGCTCAGGCCCTGTGTTCAGGCTGTACAACCAACAAAAATAAAGCATTATGTATTAAAGTTACTGTTACACAATAATAATATGTTGTATTATTGTGCAGAAAACTTTAAAAGCCACATTGACCTTTACCTGCAATTAAGTATAACACGACAAAAAAAATTAAAAAAAAAAAAAAACTAACTAGCTGGGTGCTGGTGGCTCACGCCTGTAATCCTAGCTACTCAGGAGGCTGAGATCTGAGGATCGCAGTTCAAAGCCAGCCCGGGCAGGAGAGACCGTGAGACTCCTATCTCCAATAAACCACCAGAAAACCGGAAGTGGCACTGTAGCTCAAGTGGTAGAGCGCTCGCCTTGAGCTGAAGAGCTGAGGGACAGCGCCCAGGCCCAGAGTTCAAGCCCCACGACCGACCAAAAAAAAAACTAAATAAATAAATAAACTTATGCTCCGGCCTGATCTAAGTTATTACTGTAGGTTCTGAACATCAGATTTAATAACTACTCACCAGCAAGGTATTTATACTCTAACGGCATGTGACCACCAGGAGAAAAAAGAAATCACTATTTTGCTGGATTGAGATGGATTAAGTTGTTAGTTTCTTGAGGGTGAAAAAGAGCTAATGAATCTATTATAGGGAGAGCATATCTGTGGCCTTTCTAGAATTTTAATGGATTAAAAGAAAAATGACCACTCAGGCCAGCCCAGGCAGGAAAGTTAGATATTTGTCTCCAATTAAGCACCAAAAAAAAAAACCCCAGAAGCAGAGCTATGGCTCAAGTGGTACAGCACTAGCCTTGAGTGAAAAAGCTCAGGGACAGCGCCCAGGCCGAGTTCAAGCCCCAGGACTGGCACCAAAGAAAACAGTGAGTTCCAGTTCGGGAGCTGGCATTCCTAATCACAGAATCTCAGAACTTCAAGAGATTTTATTGTTCAACTAATCAAATTCATCCGACGCATAGGAGACTGCAAGAGACTAGCGAGCAGAAACGTAAGATCTGGTCTACAGTTTCGTCTTTTAAGTTTTCAACTGGTTATCTGATGTTGAAGGGAAAAAAAACGAGGAAAGTTTATATAAAAAAATGAGTCCTTCCCATCCCTTGAAGAATCAGTAAGCTCTAATTCTGATTCATGGTTGTTCATGACCAGATCCCACAGAGGCTAATGAGTGACTGGTCTTTTAAAATGAAAATGTATACTCCATTTCACCAACTAACACATCGGGCCTACTCCCAAACTAGATCACCTATCCAGCTCTGAGGGTGAGTTTTCACATCCACAACTTCAATAATGGGAACTCATCCTGAACTGTGCTCAGTATGTTCTTTTCAAGTTAAACAGGTATTCATACCCCTTTCTTCCCATATGGGCCCGCTCCTCCTCAAGCCCCCTCCCCAAACAGATAACTTTCTCTCACCTGTAACACTAAGGAGTAACACAATAGTCTTAAGATGGGACACTCAGCTGAGCGCCAGTGGCTCACACCTGAAATACTAACAACTAAGGAGGCCGAGATCTGAGGATCCAGACAAAAAGTCCATCAGACTCTTATCCTCAGTTAACAAGCAAGAAGATGGAAGTGGAGGTGTGGCTCAAGTTGTAGAGTGCCAGCCTTGCCAAGCAAGAGTGTGAGGCCCTGACTGGAAGCTCCAATACCAACACACGGTATCATGCAGGCGTGGGGGGTTTAATCCCGGGTATTAAAATCTGAAGCAGCAGCCTTGCCCAGAGAGCAGGCCACGTAACAGGGAAGGCTAATCAATCACAGCTTGAGGGAGCCGGCCAGAGACAACCAAATGTGATCAACTACCAGGGCTGCGAGTAAGCTGACTGCTGGAGGGTTGTGAAGAAGAGGGGCTGGGGTGCACATGCCAGATGAGGAAGGGAGGGAAGCCATGCAGGAGGAGCAGGGAGCTCAGGCAGGGTCACTTCTGGAGAGACCCCCCTGCATGGTTTCTTGGGAAGGCTCTGCTGAAGACCGTGAGCTGGGCGCTGGGGGCCTGGCAGCCGTCTGAGGATCACAGATCAAAGTCTGGGGGAGGAGGGCCTCCAGAGCTCCTGGAGCTGGAGCCTGTCTGCATGTGTGGGGGGTGTGAGCGTGGTAGGCAGGACAGATGTCTCCTTCATCTAGAAAGGAGGCAAGAGCTTTATAAAGCCCGGGACGTGAGTGAGACACAGAGTGGCGAAGCACCTAAAATCAGAGCCTTATCTCCAATTAACCAGAAAACAGCTAGGATGGAACTGTGGCTCAGTGGCAGAGTGCTCGCCTAGCATGCACGAAACCCTGGGTTCAATTTCTCAGTACCACATACACAGAAAAAGCCAAAGGGGAGCTGTGGCTCAAGTGGTGTAGAGTGCTAAAAGAAGCTGGGGGGAGGGGGGTGGGGGCAGGGCTGGGAAGGTGGCTCAGTGGAAGAGTAGCTTGCCTTGCATGCCTGAGGCCCTGGGTTTGATTCCTCAGCACCACATAAGCAAAAAGAAAAAAGCCGGAAGTGATGCTGTGGCTCAAGTGGAAGAGCACTAGCCTTGAGCTGAAGAGCTGAGGGACAGCACCCAGGCCCAGAGTTCAGGCCCCATGACTGGACCCAAACAAACAAACAAACAAAGAGGCTCTGGGACAGTGCCCAGGCCCTGAGTTCAAGCCTCGGGACTGGCAGAATTCAGGTAAGTTGTTCCTTTAGCCAGGCATTATGACATTCCTCGGTAGTCCCAGCTATTCAAGAGCCAAAGCAGAAGGGTCACTACAACCTAGGAATTCAAGTTGCCAGTCTAGACTGCATGGAAAGACTCCACGTTCTGTAGGCACCAGTACAAGTGAGTACTAAATGAGTTAACTGACCATCATACTAGAATTCCTTATGCCCCAAATAAGAGACAATGTAGCCGGGCACCAGTGGCTCACACCTGTAATCCTAGCTACTCAGGAGGCTGAGATCTGAGGATGACAGTTCAAAGCCAGCCTGGGCAGGAAAGTCTGTGAGACTCTCATCTCCAATAAACCACTAGAAAACCGGGAGTGGCACTGTGGCTCAAGCTGTAGAGCGCTCGCCTTGAGCTGAGGAGTGAAGGGACAGCGCCCAAGCCCAGAGTTCAAGCCCCACAACCGACCAAAAACAAAAAACAAAAAAACTGTCAATAGGCACATTTCAGAAACTAAATATCAGGAGCTGGGAATGTAGCTCAGTAGGAGAATGTATACTTAATATGCAGAAGGCCACCGGGTGCTGGTGGCTCACACCTGTAATCCTAGCTACTCAGGAGGCTGAGATCTGAGGATCACGGTTCAAAGCCAGCCCAGGCAGGAGAGACCGTGAAACTCCTATCTCCAATAAACCACCAGAAAACCGGAAGTGGCGGTGTAGCTCAAGTGGTAGAGTGCTCGCCTTGAGCTGAAGAGCTGAGGGACAGCACCCAGGCCCAGAGTTCAAGCTCCACAGACAAAAAAAAAAAAAAAAAAAAAAATGCAGAAGGCCCTGGGTTCCATTCCCAGCACTACAAAGGGGGGGGGGGGGGGGGGGAGAAGAAGGGAGGGGATGTTACAAACTTAATCACATTGTTAAGATCCAATGGTGAGGCCCAGTACTTGTATTTTACGCCTCCGCATTTCTAGTTATAATAGGTAAGAACACCAGTACTAGCCAACACTGGTGGTTCACATCTATAATCCAGTTGACTTGGAGGCTGAGATCTGAGGACGGAGCCAGTCCCCAGCAGGCAGGCAAATACAGGTGACCGTCGCTAAATTAACCCGAAAAAGAGTGGGTATGGTTCGAGTGGCTGAGCACCAAACCAAAGCAATGAATCCATCAACAACCAAAAACTCCTAGCTACTTAGAGATGAGAGAATCTAGGTTCAAATCTAGATCAGAGTCGTCTAAGACTGGATCTCCAAAGAGGGAGCAAAAGCTGGCGGTAGCTGGCAGTGGTAGAGTACCAGCCCATTGGAGCAAGACCACCACCAGGCCAGTCTGGACCACGGCACTGCCATGCACACACACAGACTCAACCTAACTATAAACCTCCACTGATGTCTTGCTTTTGTTTTCTCAACGTCGTTTTGTTCCTGCATCAGCCTTCACAACCTGCCACAACCTTGACAAGTTTCTAATGAACTTCTTTTTCAAGAGAAGGCTGTTTTAAATTTTGACGTGTACTTTAGCAGTGGTCTGGAATTTACAAGATAAATGGAGAGCCTAACGTCAGCCTTCGGATTTCCCTATCTTGTCTTACAGCTAACATTTCAAGTATGTGATCGACGGTAATAATGACTTGCAGGGAAACCTACGCTCGCATCCGACGCACATTGCATCACATCCTTGCGCTCAGGGGAGCTCCAGATGGACCCTTACACTAGATTGGACAGCAGGGACTGATGGACTTGTTCCAAAGCACTAAGCCACCATCTGCAGCCTTCTGTTAATTCCCTCCATCTCATCTGTCCCATTCCGAAATCTTTTTATATACCCATTGCACCAGTAACCAAGATTTGTCCTGCACCTAGCTCCTTCCCGTAAGGCAGAAATAAATATAATATTAAATTATTCTCAACTAAACATTATTTCACATTATTCTTTAAATCCTAAAACATTACTCTGTATTTAACAGCAAAAGTACCATGCAAGGCACTTTAGAGTACAGTACTCGGTCACTAATGACACAGAACTTGTCATGAAATGGTGAGAAAATTATCATTTTAGGCCATCTTTGTTCTGCGGCTAGGCTTGGCTCTCTCCTGGTTCTATTCCCAATTCAAGCCACGATCTGTTGTGTGAGCTGTACATTAAACCCAAATTATTTCTAACATCTTTTCCGACTCTTACTGTCTGCCGGACTCCAGAACGTGTTGGGGTTGCCTGTACACAATAAAGAGCATTCAACGTCAAGTGAGAGTCCAGCAATGGTGTCACTGGGGGCAGAGATGGGGTGTAGGGCTACTCAATCCATCAGGACAACCTCAAGTTTTCAAAGACTGCCTAGGCTACACCATGAGATACTGTTTCAGATAAAATCAATCAATCAATATATACAACCTGCAGTTCCTGGTGGTTTTTGTTGTTTTTCTGTGTATGCATGTGCACACCAGCACATCCAAGCACACATGTGCATTATCAGTACTGGGGCTCCAACTCAGGGCCTTTCACTCAGTTCTTTTGCTCGCAACTGGCGTTCTACCACTTGAGACAAACCTCCACTTTCGGCTTTTTGCCTATTATTTGGAAATAGAACTCTCACAGATTTGTCTGCCTGGGCTGACTTGGAACCATAATCCTCAGATCTCAGCCTGCTGAGTAGTTAGGATTCTAGGCAGGCATGAGTCACCAGGGCCCAGCTGTTGCTTCTTGCTTTGAGACAAGGTCTCATTACATGGACTAGAATTCACTATGTAGTAGCCTAGGTGAAGCTCACACTCACAACCCTCCTGCCTCAACTTCCCTAGTAACTGCTGGGTCACAGACATATACCTACACCCACAGTGATCACAGCTCTGCTTTTAGGAAATTATTTCTTTCACTTGTTCATTCATTCATTCAGTCAGTAAATATTTTCTGAGTCAATGTACAGAGAAGATGACAGACAGATCCTGTGGATATAAGTGTGAAGGAGATAAGATCCCTGCCGATAGGACCCATATTATTAGAGAATCATTTTCTTCAAGAGAAAACAGACGAACTGAAGAGAAAAAGCAGGAAGAAATGAGTTGGCAAAACAGGGAGAAGGTGAGATGTGAATGCTATTTTAAGCCTGGTGACCATAAATAAGAGATATCAGTAATGATGGAAGCTTACGGGTGGGAAATACTGTTCTCTTCATTTACTTATATTTGTTTATGGTGAAGGGAGTGGGGATTGAATTCAAAGGCCTCGTGCTTGCCAGGCAGGTACGCTACCTTCCACATCTCAGTCCTTTTTCATTTGTGCTAGTTTTATCTGGTTCTTGCTTGCTGCCTGGTTTTGTACCTGGGCCCCAATAGTACTGCACTAACTGGGAGATGATGCGTACCACCAACACGCAGCTTCTTCAGGTGAAGTAAGAAAGCTGGGTTGGATTCCTCAGCACCACACACACAGAAAAGGCTGGACGTGGCACTGTGGCTCAAGTGGTAGAGAGCTAGCCCTGAGCAAAAGCAGCTCAGGGACAGTGCTTAGGCCCTGAGTTCAAGCCCCAGGACTGGCGATGATGCTGATGACGATGATGATGATGATAATGCAATTAGATTGTATAAATTGCTGGGAGCAGTTCTGGAGATTCACATTCTAACCAAACTCCAGACAGGAGTATTGTAGAACAGGGTTTCTCAAGCTCATCACCACTGCCATCTGAGTCAGAGTTCTGTGTTTTGGAGGGCTGCCTTTATGGACTGTAAGATATCTGGCACTACCCCTGGCCTCTGCCGTCAGCACACACAGACTTCTCCAGAGTGAGAAAAATACTCCTGCCTCTAGACGGTGCTGTCAGAAGAGACCTGGCTTCTCTGTATCTTGATAGCCCATCTATATGAAACAAAGGCTGGCTGATTTTATGGTAAGGTCATCTTACACCCAGACAACTTCCATTCTCAAAGCCCAGCCCAGATTTTGCTCAGCACATTATCTGTGCCTTTTACAGCTTAGGGCCTTTCCCTTTCATCAATTACTAGCACCTGAAGGACTGTATGCAGTTTTACGTTTGTATTATTTGTGGACTTATACTTCCTATGATGCTTCCCTTTAAACCATATGAAACATCCCCCACATACACACAGCAGCCTGGGCAGCCAGCTAGGAAAGGGCACACAGCTCTGTACTTGTTTGTATGTCCAGTCCTTGGGCTTGAATTCAGGGCCTGTTGTCCTTCAGCTTTTTTGTTTTTGTTTTTGTTTTTGGTTGGCCATGGGACTTGAACTCTGGGCCTGGGCACTGCCCCTCAGCTCTTCAGCTCAAGGCTAGCGCTCTACCACTTGAGCCACAGTGTGTGCCACTTGTGGCTTTTTCCGTGTATGTGGTACTGAGGGATCGAACCTGGAGCTTCATTCATGCTAAGCAGGTCACATTCCCAGCCCTGTCCTTGAGCTTTTTGTGCTCAAAGTTAGTGCTGCTCTAACACTTGAGCCACAGCTCCACTCCCGGCTTGTTCTGGTAGTTAACTGGAGATAAGAGTCTCATGGATTTTCCTGCCCCGGCTGGCTTCAGGAAGGGGACCCTACAATTGAACTCTTCAGTCTGCCAAAATGCTAACTACGTAGGAAATGGAACTAATTCAGCTGTTTCTGGTGGTTTTTTGGGAAAAGAAAAAGTTCAACACCTTCCCAAACTTGTTCCCAGAGTGAGTTCTTTCCAAAGAGAAGTTTTAGCCCTCCCCTCCTTTCCTCTGGTGCCACAGTGACTCAAATACCCGTCTGCAAGTCATCTTTGACCCCTCAATGCCCAATGGCTGTTTTCCACTGTCATTCTCCTGTGTCTGGATTATTACTCAGCAATGCCAATCCTGTGACAAGGAGCAGAATCACTTTTTTTTTTTTTGGTCAGTCATGGGGCTTGAACTCTGGTCCTGGGCGCTCTCCCTGCGTTTTTTAGCTCAAGGCGAGCATTCTACTGCTTGAGCCACAGCACCACTTCCGGTTTTCTAGTGGTTTATTGGAGTCTCACGGACTTTCCTGCCTGGCCGTGATCCTCAGATCTCAGCCTCCTGAGTAGCTAGGATTACAGGCGTGAGCCACCAGAGCCCAGCAGAATTGCTCTTTTTTTTTTTTTTTTTTTGTCGGCCGTGGGGCTTGAACTCTGGGCCTAGGCACTGTCCTTCAGCTCTTCAGCTCAAGGCGAGCGCTCTACCACTTGAGCTACAGCGCCACTTCCAGTTTTCTGGTGGTTTATTGGAGATAGGAGTCTCACGGTCTCTCCTGCCCGGGCTGGCTTTGAACCGCGATCCTCAGATCTCAGCCTCCTGAGTAGCTAGGATTACAGGCGTGAGCCACCAGCGCCCGGCTCAGAATTGCTCTTAATACTTACTGACTTCCATCATTGGAGCCACCACACCTACCAGGAGCTTAGGGGTAGAGGAGAATCTGCAGTGATTACTGACATTTTATTATTTGCAGCCAGAAAAATCATACTTGATACACTTCTGAGTTCAATGTGCACAGGGTCGATCATTTAGTTCTACCCAGTGTTTCAATGGCAAATGACGATCTTCTTCTTTCACTCTGTTCCAGCCCGGCAACCAGTGCTAGATTTAACCTATACACAGGGCACACAAGAGTTCTTAGTCTAGAACTTTAAAAGTTTTTCCACTACATGAAGAAACATGACTAACAGCGAGCTGATACGCAAGGCTTACTACAGCAATGCCTCCGTGGTCTCTCTCTCGACCTCTTTTTCTACCGGTCTGTATAAGGAAATAACTCTGATCCTGCCAGCTTTGCTAACTTGCACACCACGAACTCCTGAGTCCCGGGAGCTCTTCACTCATCATCATTGCCTCCCCCTGAGCTACTGGTTGCTTTATAGATATAACATGGGTTTTCTACTATATTGTAACAGACCCTTCTTGATAAATTTCCCAAGGCAACGGTAATAATCCGTACAACTTTAGCATTAATAATGAAAAGAATGGAAAAGAGAAAGATTTAATTCCATTTTTACTTTAAAAAGTTCCATATTGGCTGGGAATGTGGCTCAATGGTTAGAGTGTTTGCCTAGTATGCATGAAGCCTGGGGTTTGATTCCTCAGTACCACATACACAGAAAAAGCTGGAAGTGGTGCTATGGCTCAAGTGGTAGAGAGTTAGCCTTGAGCAAAAAAAAGAAAAAAGCTCAGGGACAGTGCCCAGGCCCTCAGGTCAAGCCCCAGAACTGACCAAAAAAAAAAAAAGTTTCATATTACAGAAATGGAAATACAGGAATAAAGATGGTATCTATCCATCACTAATGTGAAAAATCCAGTCAGGAGGCTGTCAAGTAGATCCTTTTCCCTCCTGATCCCAGCATGACGCAAGCTGGTCTGGGTGCCGTTTGTAACACACAGAGATTGAGAAGGTCAGAAACAATAGATAAAAATCAGTACATGTGTAAGATACTCACTCAAATCAATACCAATCTAGGAGTGGGAAACTTTTCATTATGGCAACCTGAGAAATCTTTCTTTGAACACCTTTCCCTCCGTAAAGGTGTACCAAACGACTCCCATAAGTAGGATTATTTACAAACAATCTTTCGGGAAAAGAGAACACACAATGGAAATGGAAGAAAGGATTTAAAGTAGATCTGTTAATTTAACAGACTTTGTCAAGCAAATCCACTATTCCTAGTGTGCTATTTATTCTGCCTAATAGAACCAACACTCAGGGAAAAGGTAGTCATTAAAAAGGACTGGTCAGAAGGGGGAAAACACAGCAAACAAGCCAGCTTTAAAAGTTTCTCAATTTTAAGTGAGTTACTCTGAGGGACTTTAAAGTTTAACATAAAATATGAAGAAAGGATCATCATGGCCCCATCACTCCCCTATTTTCACTCTTTTGGGGGGCGGGGGGATGTTATGGATGGACGGAGGGGCATGAAAGACCAGGCGCAGTCTGCTATCACGTTAGGTTCAGGTTACCTACTGCCAAGTCACACAATTACTCCAGAAAACCTGCCTAAGGAGTGCGGGCTGCCTGTCAAGGTTACAAGCTGTCCACTGCAGCGTAAGATTTACAAGAAAGTGACATCATGTAAACCTCATAAAGGTCGCATGGTGTCAGGAACTTTAAACGAGAAAATAAATACTATCCTCCATCTAGTTTTGTATACTAATTTCAAGTCAGCATACATAAATACCACACAGCACACAAGAGCATTACCGTAAGGGGTCACTTGCTCTGTGAAGAAAACACTGCTTTTGGCTGTGAAAGTAACTGATTTCACACGAGCCTATTTACACAAATTCTAGGATTTTAGCACCTTAATGCAGACCAGAACTCTACCCCTCCTCCACCAACCCCAGAGCAAGTCCCAGGACATCAGGAGAAGAACACAACAATGGAGTGAAGAGAAAACAAAGGCAGGGGGTTCAGGACTTAACCCCAGCTGAGAGAGAGAGAACAGCATTGTGGCTCAGAGGGCCAATGCTTGCCTGGCAGTTGCAAGACCCTGGATTCAATACTCAGCACCAAGCCTTTGGCCTTCATCTGTAAGGACCAAATGAAATAGCCCAGACAAGACTAGGTGATAGGTGCTTCCAGAAAAGACAAGAGCCACGGGTAAGAGGAAAATACTGCCTTGATGTTCTGTAATATGTTCCCTCAAGAAGCTCAAACTCTTCGCACAAGTACACTAGGCTGCCTCGGTCCCCACCACAATGCCATCCTCTCTAGACACCATCTACCCAGGGTAGATACCACCTTGGTATCTTTGCCTGGAAACCCAACGACATTCAAGAAATCATGAACGATTATTAGAGTTCTGTCATTTTGAAACGGATGGGAAAATGAATGTGTTATGTGTCCGGAACACATATTATCACCACCACCGCGCGCGCGCGCGCGCGCGCGCGCGCGCGCGCGCGCACACACACACACACACACACACACACTCTCTCTCTCTCTCTCTCTCTCTCACTCTCTCTCTCTCTCTCTCTCTCCAACTCAAGTCTTGAACTTTTGACCTGGTTGCAGCTGAGCTGAACCCCCTCCCAGGTCCACCAGGGCACCGGCTCCAGGGCTGACAAGAGTGCTGGCGGGCAATGGCCGCAAGGCCGCAACAGCACAAAGCAGCCAGCCTGCCGCGAAGGCCTTTATAGAAAGAGCCAGGCAGCTTCACATCTCCCTCCCTACTGCTCCTAAACACGCTTCTTTAATGATTCCCCAAGAAAGGAATAAAACCTAACATCTGTTTCCCAGGTTTACTGACCTGTACAACCACTGACAGCATGCAAATCTGGAAGCCTCACAACTTCCTTCAATTTCTCTAAATGCGAACACTGAAGAGTTTGAATGGGGGGAAGGGGGATATCACTGTTTTGTAGTGTAGAGCCAGGGACCAGTCCCCCACCCCCGAGGACATCTCATGTTGGCATCTGGCTTGCTTTTACACGGATGTGAATTCTATCTTGCTTAATTTTGTGGAACACTATCAGGACAGCCTAAAATACAACTGGGCGGCTCAGTACAAGCCACCATCTGCCCTGTGACCAGGTGAGGCTCAGGGCTGGATTCCTGGTGTGCTAAGGGTCCAGAATGAGGACTGGCCAAGCACAAGAAACACGCATGTGCAGCGCAGAGACGTGGGGGGTGGGGGGGCGCGCCACCAGCCAAATGGGTTTCCATCTAGCTGGTGTGACACACACCCTTTCTTTCAGGGCTCCGGTCGCACATGCACCATTCTGCCACATGCCCTGTCCCTGAGCTCACTCTGAAAAGGAACCACAACTGGACTGCAGGTCATCTCTCTGCCATTGAGTCTGGGTTTCAGATGGCTCATCCGTGCAAGAATTTTATGTTAGATGAACTCTAGGTATTTCACAGACCCCAAACTCCGTGATTTTAGGAGTGTTTTTGAGCATGCATAACAAGCATGGTGGAGAACCCTGGTCAGGATCCATACCACCAAGTAACGTTCTACCAAATGAAACCTACAAATCCATCCTCGGCACATCTGAACTAGGGATTTTTTTTCTTTCTGTTCAATGTCCAAATTACTTTTAAAATAGCTTCCGAGGCTTAAAGATTAACCTTTTCCTCAAGTAAACCTAAAATTGTGAGGAATTCTGGAGGACAAATGTCTTAATACTATCTTTTGCCCTTCTTTCACTCCTCCTTGTTCTGTTGTATTTGAGATTCTCGTACATAGAACCAAGAATAAACCCAGGTCTAGTTTGTGGTTTGCCTATCCTCCATGCTGCAACCTCAAGTATGAAACTGGGACCTCTCCAGAGAATGGTGTCACCCACCCTCATATTTTCATTTTTCACTGGGTGCTGTTCATTGCTTTTTTGTTGTTCTGTCTTCATATTAGCCTCTAGCAAACACTAGCCCACATCTGTCGAAAACATGGGCTCAGTGTCTTTCTCAGTAGTTCTTACTGTTAAAAGAGCAATGGTCTAGGCCGAGGAGGTGGCTCAGTGGTAGACTGCCTGCCTAGCATGCATGAAGCCCTGGGTTTGATTTCTCAGTACCACATACACAGAAAAGGCCAAAAATGGCTCTGTGTCTCAAGTAGCAGAGAGCGGCTCAGGGATAGAGCCCAGGCCCTGAGTTCAAGGCCTAGGACTGGCAAAAAAAAAAAAAAAGGAACAGGCTCAGGATCTTTGTGATTCTTTCCTCAGCAATGCTATTTGGGGCCAGATATACCTTTTAGTGAGGAGCAGCACCATAAATTAAACTACAGTGACTAAGGGATGGGCCTCGCTCCGTGTGCAACGCTGGGCTTTATTTCTTACAACCCATTGACAGACTTCATCCAGGACTTACTGATTTGCTTATTATCTGGCTCATTCTACGAAAAAGGCAGTTATTTTTTGTGTTGTGTTTACAAGTTTCACACCAGCACTTACTCGGCCTAAAACACAAAGGATGCTTTATAAATATTTGCTGAAAGAAACATCAACTCTCCCCGCTGTAATCCTAGCTACTCAGGAGTCAGAGGTCTGAGGATCACGGTTCAAAGCCAGCCCAGGCAGGGAAGTCCATGAGACTCTTACTTTTGCCAGTCCTGGGACTCGAACTCAGGGCCTGGACACTGTCCCTGAACTTCTTTGGCACAAGGCTAGCACTCTACCACTTGAGCCACAGAGCCACTTCCAGCTTTTCTGTGTGTGGTACTGAGGAGGTGAACCAGGGCTTCATGCATGCTGGGCGAGCACTCTACCACTAAGCCACATTCCCAGCCTCTCCACGAAACTCTCATCTCCAAGGAACTACCAGAAAACCTGGAAGTGGTGCTGTGGTTCAGGTAGTAAAAAGGTCACCTTGAGCTGAAGAGCTCAGAGACCGTGCCCCAGGCCCTGGTTCAAGCCCCAAGACCAACCACAACAACAACCACCACCAAAGAAATAGGAACTCAGCTGGATGGTGGTGGCTCATGCTTATCATCCTAGTTATTCAGAAATCTAAGATCCGAGGATGGCAGTTCAAAGCTAGCCTCAGGCAGGAGAATCCAGGAGACTTTTTTAATCAATTGTGAAGCTTCTTAACTCAGGGCCTCCCATACAGTCTTGATCTTTTCTGCTCAAGGCTAGAGCTCTACCATTTTGAGCCACAGCACCTCTTCTGGTTTTCTGGTGGTTCATTGGAGGTAAGAGTCTCCCAGACTTTCCTGCCTGGGCTGGTTTCAAACCTTGATCCTCAGATCTCAACCTCCTGAGTATTACAGATGTGAGCCACTAGCACCTTGGAGAAGATAGCTAACCTTGAGCAAAAGAGCTCAGGGATAGGGGGACAAGATAGAGGGGAGGGGTCAGGGAGATGAGGGGAGGGAGGAAGAGAATGAGAGAGAGAGAGAGAGAGAGAGCGGACAAGAGAGAGGAAGAAACATGATCTTGCCCCTGTACTCAGTTTCGGTAGAAGGCTTAAAAAAGATCTTCTGGCCAGGTACTGGTGGCTCATGCCTATAATCCTAGGTACCCATGAGGCTAAGGCCTGAGAATAATAGTTCAAAGCCAGCCAGGACAGGGAAGTCTGTGAGACCCATCTCCAATTAACTACCAAAAACCACGAAGTAGAGCTGTGCTCAAGTGGTAGAGTGCCAGCTGTGGCCAAAGACTAAGGGACAGTGCTCAAGCTCCAGTACCAGCATACACAAAAGAAAAAAGGAAAGAAAGGGAGGAGAGGGGGAGAGAGGAAGGAAGGGAAGGAGGGAGGGAGGGAAGAGAGAGGGAGGGGAAAGAGAAGAGAAAGACAGAGACAAGACAGGACAGGACACCTGGGCTCTGGGAGCTCAGGCCTGCAATCCTAGCTACAAAGCAGGCTGAGATCTGAGGATCATAGTTCAAAGTCAGCCCAGGCAGGAAAGTCTGTGAGGCTCAGGTGGCAGAGCACCAGCCTTGAGCAAGAAAAGCTCAGAGACAGCACCGAGCACCAGTACAAAAACAAAGGCCAGTATGTTTCAATTAAAATAGTTTCAATTAAAATAGTTCAACAGTACAGCACCTGCCTGTCTAGTACACTAGAGACCTTCTTTCTTGATCCCTAGTCCTGCCAGGAAAAAAAAAAAAAAAATACATGTTTCCTCACTCAGTCCACTACATCTAGTCATCATGAAATGAATACCCTAATCAGGGTTAACTTATTATTTCCTGTAGTTGAGGCCTCTTAAACTTTAACCTCCTTCAGAATTGATTAAAATGTTAAACCACAAACACACTGCCAGCAGACTGTGTATAAGTATACGAACTCAAAAATCTACCGCCCATCCTTTGGCACCATGTTTAGGAACTGTTGATTGTATTTTTAAGTTCCTCCTAACCTTTAGTCTTTTTTTTTGGGGGGGGGGGGCAAAAAGGGAGGAGCCAGTCTTAGGGCTTGAACTCAAGAGCCTGGGCACTGTCCTTGAGGTGATTTTGCGCTCTACCACTTGAGCCACAACACCACTTCTGGCTTTTTCTGTGTATGTGGAACTGAGGAGTGGAACCTAGAACTTCATGCACACTAGGCAAGCACTCTACCACTGAGCCACATTCAGTACTTATTTTAATCTGCAAATTCATGGCTTGTGCTCCCAGTAAGGAGTTAATCCAAGGAAATACCAAGTATAACATTCAAGACTCAGCATATTATACCCAGGTGATCGTGCGGGTTCAGTAAGGGACTTTAAACCACATAAAACCACAATCAGAGCCCAACACCAACCAGTGGCTCATCTATAACCCTAGTTACTCAAGAAGCTGCTGGCTGAGAATCAAGGTTACAAGCTAACCAGATACACCAGCAGAAAAGTTCAAGAGACTTTTATCTCCAATTCTCCAGCTCCACTGATAGAGAGCCAGCCATGAACAAAAAAGCCTAGTAAGATTCAAGGCCCAGACTTCAAGCCACAGTACTAACCAAAAAAGAAAGAACTAGAAAGAGACACAGCAAAACTAAAGATTAGGTTCTCAAAGGCAAGAAGCTCATTAAAAGATACAAGAAAGCAATCCATTAATTTTCATTATCCTGCTACCATAAGAACTACATAAATGATTCTACATGAACATTTCCAGTTCCCTAGAGGTACTGAGACACACTTTGTGATAAACCTTGGATCAGACCACTGAAAAATCTCCCTTATCAAGTAAGGCACTAGTTTCTGACAAGACAACTTGGTTAGGGGAACGTGCTAAATCTTTGAAGAAGAGACCAATTAACTTTTCTCTTTGGAGTCAACAAAACTTAGCCAACCTAACCACTAAAATATTAAGCAATTACATAATGCTAGATTAAATAGTATACAAGCTGGGCACAAGCCGGGTGGCTCACGCCTATAATCCTAGCTCCTCAGAAGAAAGATTTGAGGATCACAGTTTGAAGCCAGCCTAAGCAGAAAAGTCCATGCGACTCTTATCACCAATTAACCACCCCAAAATCAGAAGTGGAGCTGTGGCTCAAAGTGGTAGAGCACTAGCTTTGAGCACAAAAGCTTAGGGACAGCACCCAAGCCCCATGTACAATAAATAAACAAACAAACAATTGTGGCTCTGAGCTACTTTTTTCTTTTTCTGGCCTTAGGGCTTGAATTCTGGGCATGGGCGCTTCAGCTCTTTAGCTCAAGCCAGCGCTCTACCACTTGTTCCACAGTTCCGGTTTTCTGGTGGTACACTGAAGGTAAGAGTCTCAGGGACTATCATGCCGGGACTGTCTTTGAATCCAGATCCACAGATCTCAGCCTCCAGAGTAGCTAGGATTACAGACCTGAACCACTGGCACCCTGCTCTGAGCTACTTATTAACTGCCAATCTTCAGACAGGACAGTTATGAGCCTAACTGATATTATCTACTTCTATATAAAGCACACAGTAGGTACTTAATGATGCCAACGATTTAATTCAGTGTCACTAATCCACTGTCTTAACCACCCGCAAACTTCAGTCTCCTATGAAAAAATCCCTACTGTATGACACAAATACATTGTGAACATATTTATGAACTTATAAATATGCAATAGGCTACAACGTTACAAGTTTTTAATCTCATGGGTGATAGTGGGTTATTTCAAATTTTTACGTTTTTTTGCTATAACGTTCAAGCTTTATATAATTTTATGCATTTGTATGTGTGCCCATATTGGGACTTGAACTCAAGGCCCAGGCAATTATCCCTAACCTTCTTTTGCTTGAGGTCAGGACTCTTATTACTTGAGTCGAAGCTCTACTTCTAGCCTCTGCCCCCTCTTTTCTAAAATAGTTTATTGGAGATAAGAGTTGCACGGACTTTCTACCCCAGCTGGCTTTGAATCACTAACCTCAGATCTTGGCCTCCTGAGAAGCTAGGATTACAGGCGTGAGCCACTACCACCTGGCAATTTTATATTATTATTTTTTAAACCACAATTAAACAATGTAAAGGATCATTAACCGTATACTCAGATTTCTGGACTGATGATTACAAACACTTATTTAGGGCACAGAAACATTGAAGTCCTTAGACATATCTCCAAGCCAGGTGCTGGTGGCTCACGCCTGTAATACTAGCTATTTAGGAGGCTGAGATCTGAGGATCACAGTTCAAAGCCAACCTGAGCAGAAAAGTCTCTGAGACTCTTATCTCCAATTAACCACCAGAAAACAGGAAGTGGCACTGTGGCTCAAAGTGGTAGAGCGTTAGCCTTCAGCTCAGGGGCAGCACCCAGGCCCACAGTTCAAAGCACCAGGATCAACCAAAAAAAAAAATCTCCAAATGATAAGAGGCTAAGGAGTTTAATGGTAGAAGCCTCGATAGCATGAGACCATGTGTCCAATCTCCCAGCTCCCAGCACCAGGGGAAAAAAAAGTATGTTGCCTTTCCTCAAGAAATCCTCTATATTCAAGGCTGCTAACGAAGTAAAAATATTTTTAGCATGCCAATATAAAAACATCAGCCCTTCAAATATGAGTGATTGCTTCACATTAGATAAAATAGAAGCCAAGTCCTTGAGCGTTCTATAAATCCAAATGTTCAGCCAGGTGATCAAGAGTTAAAAAGAGAGGAAGAGATCTGTCCCACAGGTGAAAACTGGCTTCCTTTAAAATAAAATAAAATAAAACACGGGCTGGAAAGGTGGCTCAGTGGTAGCGCTTGCCTACCATGCATGAAGCCCTGGGTTCAACTCCTCAGTTCTACATACACAGGAAAAGCCAGAAGTGGCGCTGTGGCTCAAGTGGTAGACTCTTTTCTACTATAACCATGCCAGGCTGGCTTGTTAGCTACTCTGGAGGCTGAGATCTGAGGATCCTGGTTAAAAGCTAATCAGGGCATGAAAGTCTGTAGGACTCTTACCTCCAATTAACCACCAAAAAGCCTGAAGGGGATCCTTGACTCAAGTGGCAGAGTGCTAGCCTTGAGCACAAAAGTTCAGGGACAGCACCCAGGCTCTGAATTCAAACCACAAGAATGACACCAAAAAAATTTTAAAGCCAGGCTGGGGCAGAGCTCAAATGTTAGAGCTCCAGCAGTGAGCAAGGAAATTGAGAGGCTGTGAGTTCAAGCCGCCATTAGAGAAGAAATGATATCCAACTTCTACCTGGTATTATTCACCATTTCTATCTTTGTTATTTTTTTTGGGGGGGGGGGGGGGAATCCGGTCGTGGGGCCTGGGCGCTGTCCCTCAGCTCTTCAGCTCAAGGCTAGCGCTCTACCACTTGAGCCACAGTACCACTTCCGGCTTTTTTCGTTTTGCTTATGTGGTGCTGAGGAATCGAACCCAGGGCCTCAGGCATGCAAAGCAAGTGCTCTACCACTGAGCCACCTTCCCAGCCCACCATTTCTATCTTTTCAAGTTGCTGTACATTACCACTGTAGGGCCTAGGACCTAACCTAGGACTCTTTTCTTTCTTTCTTTGCCAGGTCTGGGGCTTGAACTCAGGGCCTGGGCACTGTCCCTGAGCTTCTTTTTGCACAAGACTTAGCACTCTACATTTGAGCCAAAGCACCACTTGCGGCTTTTTCTGTTTTATGTGGTGCTGAGGAATCGAACACAGGACTTCATGTATTCTAGGCAAGCACTCTACTACTAAGCCACATTCTCAGCCAGATTTTTTTCTTAAACAGTCAGGCCAATAAACTATTTGATATTTTTTAATTACCTAAGAAGAATGAAAATCAATTACACTGAATCAAAACTGATTAGTGTCCTCAGTTCTTCACAGTTGAGTAAAGTTTGGTAGACAACTAATTCAACATTTCTCAACTTTTCAAAAAAAAAAAGCTCTATTTAAAACATATCCAGATCGCCCATCATCCTAGCTCCTCAGGTGGCTGAGAGATCTGAGGATCATGGTTTGAAGCCAGCCTGGTCAGAAAAGTCTGTGAGAAGACTCTTATCTCCAATAAATACCAAAAGTCAGAAAATGGAGCTGTGGCTCAAGGGGTAGAATACAAGCCTTGAGCCAAAAAAAAAAAAGCAGCAGCTCAGGGAGTTCGTGCACACGCGCGCACACGCGCACACACACACACACACGCACACACACAAAGGGGGGCATATCAAAATAAATACACATGATCTCCGATAGAGATACAAGAACCAGAGCGTTTAAGTAAGTAGGTTGCCTAACGTCTCCAAAGAAAAAGAAGTGTGAAGAATACTTACAGGGCGTACATGTTGGAATCTAAATAGGTATCTGAGGTGAGTGTTTTTCAAATTGCATATATTTTAAGTGAAAAGAAAAAAGTTACTCCCAAGGAAGACTAGAATTAGAAGACACTTCGGGTGTCTGCGCGAGTCACTGTGTAAGCTACAATCACTTCTCATTTCTCCTTTAAATAGACTTGGCCTCTTCAAACAATCTGCATTTCTCTTTAGGAAGGGAGCCCGCTAACACTCAGAAGCCACGCACGTGCAGGACCCGGGACGAACCATTCCCAGGCTGCTGGGAGCATGGCTGTCTTCAGGCTGAAATGAGCCGACCTCTCCTTTTCCATCCACAAAACGGGCGCACGGGGACCGGGGACCCGGGGCGTTCCCCCCAAGGCTCTCCTGACCCGCGCATCCTCTCCACGGTCCCTGGGAGCCCGCGGGGGGGGGGGGGGGGGTGCGCGGGGTGCGGGGCCCGGCGGCCTCCACGAGAGACGCAGCCCTGATTCACTGGCCGTCCTCTGGGTGTTTTTTTTTCTGCTGACCCACTAAGGAAATTCAGAACATTCGGGAGTAACTGTCAGAAAACAAACCACCAACCATTCCTCCAACCACCCACCCACCCACATCCACCCACCCACCCACATCCACCCACCCACCCATCCACCCACCCATCCACATCCACCCACCCATCCATCCACATCCACCCATCCACCCACCCACATCCACCCATCCACATCCACCATCCACCCACCCACCCATCCACCCATCCACATCCACCCATCCACCCACCCATCCACATCCACATCCACCCACCCACCCACATCCACCCACCCACCCCTCCCTCCCTCCCTCCCTTCTTCCCTCCCTCCCTCCCTCCCGCGGACTCCAGGCACGCGAGCCTCGGCTGCCCGGATTCTAGGGACGGGGCTCCCACCGAGAAGAGGGAAAGTCGTTAGAAAACCACCCGGTACCACAGCGCCCTCCCCCTCCCCTCCTTCCTCCTCCTCCCTCTCTTCCTCCTCCTCCCCCACCCCCCTCCGCCGGCGGCAGCCCGCAACTTCCCCGCATTGTCCCGCGCGCCGCGGGAGCTCGGGCCGCCGGCGCCTGGGTCCCCGCCTCTCCCGGCCGGCGCTCGCCGCCCCGGCTCCGGGCGCGCGGCTTCCCCCGCGGGGCCGGGCGGGCGGGGGGCGGGCGGGGGAGGGGGGGGGGATCAACACCACCACAACAACACAACAACAACACAACACCACAACATCAACACAACAACAACAACAACACAACAACAACACAAAAGCCGCGCAAGTTTGCAGCCCGGGGCCGGGCCGGCGCGGCGGGAAGAGGCGGCCCCGGGAGCGCCCCCCCCCCCGCCCGGAGTTGGCGGCCGGGCCCCGCCGCCGCCGCCGCCTCGCTGCGGGCGGACGAGCTCCGGCGGCCCCGGGGAGGCTCGCGGCGCCGCCCGCCCGCCCCGCTCCCCCGCGGCCCCACAAAAGCAGGCTCGGCCCGGCCCGCGCGCGGGCGCCGCCGCCGCCGGGCGTCCCGGGGCGCGCAGAGCGCCGGCCGCGCCGCTCACCTCGATCTCGAAGTCCGGCAGGCGGAAGGCGGTGCGGAAGAGCGAGCAGAAGTGCGCGATGGCCGGCACCTCCCACCAGGAGCGGAGCTCGCCCAGCCCCGCCGCGCCGCGCTCCTCCGGGCACATCGCCGCGCCGGCCCGCGCCCGCGCGCGCGCTCGGCGGCCGGGGCGCCGCGGCCCCGGCCCCGGCCCGGCCCCGCGGCGGCGCCTCCGCGCCTCGCGCCGGCTCCCGCCGCGGCGCCCGCGGCTCCGCGCGACCTGCGGCTGAGGCGCGCGGCTCGGCGGGGCCGGGCCGGGGCGGACCGCTTCGCGGCGGGCCGGGGGTGGGGGGGGCGGCGGCGGCGGCGGGGCCGAGTCTCCCAGGCGGCCGCGGCTCGGGCTGTCGGCGGGGTCCGCGCTCGCCCCGTCCCGCGGCGGCGCTGCGGCCGCCCCCGGTCCCGCACAATATAATCCACTCAGCGCCGGGGAAAACAGATGGGGCCGGGGGCGGGGCCGCGGCCGGAGGGGCGGGGCCGCGGCCGCGGAGGGGCGGGGCCGCCACGCGGAGGGGCGGGGCCTGCGCGCCACAACAACAACCCCGCCCACCCCCGGCGCAGCCGGCGCGGCGCGGCGCGCGCGAGCGGGGGCGGAGGGGAAGGGGGCGTGGCGGAGGGCAGGAAGGGGCGGGGCCTGCGCCGGTCCCCCCCCCCTCGCCGGCCGCGGCCCCCAGGGTCGTCCGGGCGCGCCGGCTCTCGCGAGGCCCCGCGGGGTCGGCCCGCTCCTCCCTCGGCCCCCGGCCGCGCACGTGCGGGAGGGAGCGCGCCGAGGCCGGCGCCGGCCCCGGGACGGCGGGGTCCCGCCGGAAAGAGCAAGGAGTCAGACCCGGCCCGGACGCGGGGGGCCGCGGCGCCCACCGGGCCTGACCGCGGCCAGGTGCCCTCCGGCAGGGAAGGCCGGCCCGGCCCGACCCCCGGCCCGCGAGCCGCCGTGCCCCGCGCTGGGAGGGTGCGGTTTGAACTCAGGACTCGCACGCGCACCCCCAGATCCCCACAGGGTCCTCCATGTGCGCCCCAGCCTGCGAAGGCAATCCTACAAGCGCCTCTGTCCCGCCTACCTCGGAGGGCCCCTCAATGGTCACAGCCACACCACCACACGGTGCACACCACGCACAGATCTGCGTCTGCACATGTGCACAGTGGTCACAGCCACACCACCACACGGTGTGCACACCACACACAGATCTGCGTCTGCACATGGCACAGTGGTCACAGCCACACCAACACAAGCGTGTGCACACCACGCACAGATCTGCGCCTGCACATGGCACAGTGGTCACAGCCACACCAACACACGTGTGTGCACACCACGCACAGAACTGTCTGGACATGTGCACAGTGGTCACAGCCACACCACCACACGGTGCACACCACGCACAGATCTGCGTCTGCACATGTGCACAGTGGTCACAGCCGCACCACCACACGGTGCACACCACGCACAGATCTGCGTCTGCACATGTGCACAGTGGTCACAGCCGCACCACCACACGGTGCACACCACGCACAGATCTGCCTGCACATGTGCACAGTGGTCACAGCCACACTACCACATGCGTGTACACACACCACGCACAGATCTGCGTCTGCACATGTGCACAGTGGTCACAGCCACACCACCACATGGTGCACACACACCACGCACAGATCTGCGTCTGCACATGTGCACAGTGGTCACAGCCACACCACCACACGCGTGTACACACACCACACACAGATCTGCGTCTGCACATGTGCACAGTGGTCACAGCCACACCACCACATGCGTGTACACACACCGCGCACAGATCTGCTTCTGCACATGTGCACAGTGGTCACAGCCACACCACCACACGGTGCACACCACGCACAGATCTGCGTCTGCACATGTGCACAGTGGTCACAGCCACACCACCACACGCGTGTGCACACCACGCACAGATCTGCGTCTGCACATGGCACAGTGGTCACAGCCACACCACCACACGGTGTGCACACCATGCATAGATCTGCGTCTGCACATGTACACACCTGATCAAACTCAATCCCGCCACTCACCAGTGACTCCCCTCTGTTCATGAGAATCCCATCCGGCCTCCTAACTGCCATCCTCCCTCCCCAGCCCTTCCAACCCAGGGCTGATCTCCTCCTGCCAAACTGGTGCCTACACCCAGGGGCTTACCCCACCTCCTCCCTTCTGGCTGGGCTGGTCCCCTGCCACCCGCAGAGGGACTGCCCTGCCTGACTCCTGCCCAGCCCTTCCGGTGTCCTCCTTCCAGTGGTACGCAAGCCTTTTACCGTGACTGCCGTTACCCTTTCTTCTCTAGTAGAGTACATTTTTAGGGGAGATCCTCCCTGACATGTGCCAACTGAGTGATTCATTTGTATAATGATATGAGTCATGTCACCTACCATAAGAAATTCAGGCCAGATGCCAGTGGCTCGTGCCTATCATCCTGGTTACTCAGGAGGCTGAGATCTGAGGACTGTGGTTCAAAGCCAGCCTGGGCAGGAACGTCCATGAGACTCTTATATCCAATGAACCCCCAGAAAATCAGAAGTGGAGCTGTGGCTCAAAGTGGTAGAGTGCTCATCTTGAGCGAAAAAGCTCAGGGACAGCGCCCAGGCTATGGAGTTCAAGCTGCATGAGACAAAATAAAAAGTGGTAGAGAGCTAGCCTTGAGCAAAAAGATCTCAGGGACAATGCACAGGCTATGAGTTCAAGACCCACAACCACCACCAACAACAACAAAAAAAAAAAGCAAGAAATTCAAAACTCCTCAAAGCCTAGTATGACTTACCTCCCTCCCTTGCCCTCTCTTCCTCCTCTCCTTCCTCCCTCCCTCTCTTCCTCTCTTCTACTCTCTCCTTCCTTTCCGTTCTCCCCCAGTGCCTTCCTCCTTCTCTTAGCCTCCCTCCTTCCCTGAATTGTTTGAAGGAAGAAAGTATTAGAAACTACAGGATATAATTTATTGACAAAGTTTAGGATAAAAGAAATATATGGGAAGGTGGCTCAGTGGTAGAATGCTTGCTTCGCATGCATGAGGCCCTGGGTTCAATTCCACAGCACCACATAAGCAGAAAAAAGCCAGAAGTGGCACTGTAGCTCAAGTGGTGGAGGTCAGCATTGAACTGAAGAGCTGAGGGACAGTGCTCAGGCCTAGAGTTTGAACTTGAGCCCTATGACCAACAAAAAAAAAAAAAGAAGAAGAAGAAGAAGAAAAAAGAAATATATATATATATATATATATATATGTATATGGAGTTTGAGCTTAATGGTAGAATACTTACCAAGTACGAAGAACAAAAGTAGGAGCCAAAGTCACTGTGACCAGGTATGGTGGACTTTATGCCTTGGGAGAGGCAGGAGGGTTGGTGAACACAGATCCAACTTGTGCTGTCTCAAGATGCTGTCAGAAATTAAAAATTAAAACTATATATATATATGTATGTATATCACTGTGAATAGACAATCTGGCCTCAGAAATCCTCTGACTAACCCTTTCATGCTCCCTTTTAGTATGCTTCTGTTTTCCAGGGATTATCCATCCAGCAGTTGGGAGTAGCCAGGCTCCCCTTAGACACACCTGTCCTCGGAGCCCCTTTAGAACGACATCTTCTCATTCCTGTGAATTGCAGTTTTCGCTACAGTGGCAAAGCCACTGTAGGCCAAGGCTATGGATCTTTGCCCCTAAGATGGGCAATTTGTTATTGCCATGAACTGCAAGGCACAACCCCCCCCCCCCCCCCGCCCCAACCCTGCTGAGAGGCTGCAGCGGGCAGCCAGGCTCCACCAGCGTGGACTGGGCACAGGTCCTGTGGAGTTTCTGTTTTGTTTTTACAGACTAGAGATAGAACTTCAGGTCTCACACAGTGTCTCGGCGTGCTACCAATGGACTACGCTCCCAACCTCACACAGCCATGAAAAGAGAGATGACAAAGGTTGGCAAACTTAGAACTCAACGGGAGAGAGTCCAAAGGGGCTGAGAGACTCCTTTCTACCTCCGACCTTGAATCTCAGGACTGGAGGTCGGGAGTGGAACTCAGTGGTAGAGAACTTGCCTAGCATGTATGATGTACCACAAAAGAATAAAACAAACCCTGCCCTCTTTGTCGGTCCTGGAGCTTGAACTCAGGACCTGGGCACTGTCCCTGAGCTGCTTTTGGCTCAAGGATGGCACTCTACCACTTGAGCCACTTCTGACTTTTTCTGTTTATGTGGTACCAATCGAAACCAGGACTTCCTGCACTCTACCACTCTACCACTGAGCCATATTTCCAGCCTTAAAGTCCTGCTAGAGAGCTGTTGTTGCATTCTCTTCTACAAGCTGTATACGAGAACTCTCTCCCTCTTGCTACCCCTGAGTTGCTTAGTCCATGTTTATGCTTCTCCAAAATTCCTCTCTGAATTCCTGAGTGTCCTGCCACAGCCTAGCTCATTGTGACATCTCGCCTTGTTCTTGACACAGGTCAAACAGCTTTGTAGCAACTCAATTCTCAGCGCCATTCAGAAGCTGGTGAATCTTAATGAGTTCTTCCTTTAATCTCTTCTCAAAAGGCCTAGGATCCTTAATTTCTCTAACTTTCTTTTAAATTATTTTAGCTCCTGGGTTATTTCCTTGGCCTCAGACCATCCCTGCTCGGTTTAAAGGCCACTTTATTTTGGTTGACAAACGGCGCAGGGTTGTACATATTGGGTCTCAAACTCCTCAGCAGTGCCTCAATTTCTCTCCCCCCCCCCCCCTTAGTTTTACTCACTTTGAAATTCACATTCAGGTAGAAATATCAGTTTCAGGCCTCTCAAGTTTCTAATTCGATCGATAAAATGGTAAGATTGTCCACTTAGTATAAAGCCTTAAGTATACACAGCGTTAAAGTTATAAAGAGTGGTTAGAAATAATCTAATCTAGTTGTTCCCTGTAGAGAGCTCAGAGGAGAAAATATCTTCGTGTGTGCTGCAATTTCCTGAGGAAGAAGGGTCTCCAATTGGAAAGAAAAAAAACAGCGGGTTCCCTGTATTCAGAACTTTAAACCTTTAATACAATTTTATTAAGGAAGTTAATTTAGAAACTTGTTATTTATAAAAGTTCCAGGCCAACCTGCAGCATAAACTGAGATTTGCTAGGAAAAGCAAGAGCAATATTGCAGGGCTCAAAGGATCTGGGATTTGCCAAGCACCCGTGGCTCAGGCCTGAAATCCTAGCTACTCAGGAGGCTGAAATCTTGAGAAATGTGGTTCTGGTTCAAAACCAACCCAGGCAGGAAAGTCTGAGAGACTTTTATCTCCAGTTAACCCCAAAAGGCTGGAATGAAGGTGTAGCTCAAGTTGTAGGGCACTAGCCTTAAGTTAAAAACAAAACAAAACTCAGCTCCCAAGCCATGAGACCAGCCCTCCCGCCCCCCCACCCCAAAAAAGATGCACCTAGGAAAAAAAAAAAAAAGAAGACAGTTAGAAATGCATCATATAGCTTCATGGTCCAACTGCCCCGAAGGGCATCTGGTCAACCTCCCACCCAGGAGCTGTTCCGAGCTGTCAGGCTCTGTGTGACCACCTTCCGGTTGTACAGCTGAGGAGTCACTCCTGCAAGAGGCAGACTGTTCTAGATTTGATTGACTCTCACTGTTCAAAGAATCGGCTACAGTGAACTGAAAGCTGCCTCCCCCCTAAGTTTAACTTGGCTATCGTCGGTTAAAGAGTGACACAAAGACGTATTTCTTCCTGTTCCACCCAATACACTGCTGCTCTAGGATGTCTCGGCTCTCTGGTTTTGCTTGCTGTGTTTTCTGTTGACCATATTTTTCAGGGTTGGGGATGGACCCAGAGCGGGAAACATATTAGACAAATGCTCTACCACTGAGCCTGGTCCCGAATTGTTCAATGTTTGTATTCCTAGCACCTAGAGCAGCCCTTGAGCCTGAAAAAAGAAAAAAAAAAAAAAAAAAGCATCGACTTTTAGCCTTTTCTGTGCCGGGTATGGTAGTCACCTGTAGGTGCAGATTTACAAAGTTCAATAAACCAGGGTTCATGCACCACGGCAATTAAAGTCAAGCAAGGACATCGAGCCAATAAATCAAGGATTAGACTTTTAAGTGTAAGCTCGGCGCGCAGGGAAGCCCAGAGGAAGAGAAGCCAAACTAAACGAGGACAGCGGGGTTTGCTTCCTGGGAGCTTGAAGGACACCGTGCCAGCTGGATGGAGAAGGAGGAAACAGAGAGACAATGGTATAAACACAGCCGTGGCATTGTTCAGTGCCTGCTGTGTGGCGTTTCTGCAGAGCATGAGGGGACTCCAGCACCCAGTTCAGAGTTCAGCTAAGCTTTATCCTAAGACACCTGAGGATGACACTATTGACCGACTTTAAGCAAGAGGATAAAGTAGACTGAAAGCCAGGCTTGGGCCTTTTGAGAAAGACAGCCTGGGATCCTGAAGCCATTTCAGGATCCGTGCAAAGGAGGTTCAGGTTGAGGTTGGCAGGGATGGAAGGCAGAGCAGGGTCTGAGGAGAGGCAACCCACACAGCTGCAGACGCTGAAGAAGGGAAGCAGTCAGAGGCAACCCCGACTTCTCATTCGTTAGTCACTGGTGGTGTTTTTCATGTGAGGTTTTGCAATGCTGGGACTGAACCCTAATCCCAAATATGCTAGACGTGTGTTCTAACCATATCCCCAGCCCTACAGGGTGTGTGTGTGTGTGTGTGTGTGTGTGTGTGTGTGTGTGTGTGTGTGTGTGTGTGTGTGTGTGTGTGTGTGTGTGTGTGTGTGTGTGTGTGTGTGTTTAAGCAAGGACTTGGTGTATTTTGCTGTATACCCCAGGTTAGGCTCAACCTTGCCATTTTCCCCGCCTAAGCCTCCCAAGTGCTGAGACAGCCCCTTCAGGTTTGAAGCAAAGAAAGTGAATAAATCAGGCTCCAAGTATGATTCCAGTGTCTTCCAGAAAAAGAAAAAGGCATCCAGGGGGTAAGGAGAAGACATCAGGAGAAGGGAGAATACTTCATTAGGAGGGAGAAGACATTGGGAGAAGGGAGAAGACATCAGAAGGAGGAAGATCAGGAGGAGGGAGAAGACATCAGGAGGAGGGAGAAGACATCGGGAGAAAGGAGAAGACTCAGGAGAAGGGAAAATACTTCAGGAGGAGGAAGAAGACATCAGAAGGGAGAAGACATCGGGAGGAGGGAGCAGACGTCAGGAAAAGGGACAAGACATCAGAAGGGAGATGAGGGCTTTGATAGGTCTTTTGTACACCAGACTCCAGAGAACCTGAAGCACTTTTCTTGTTGCTGTTCTCAGTGCTAGGGATGGATGTCAGGGTTTGTGCATGTCAGTCACTGAGTTACATACCAGGCCCATATTGCTTGTTTGCTTGGGAGTATTTTGGTAGCGATGGGTTTTGAACTGAGCCTCATATATATAAAGGAAGACAGGTTGACCACTTGAGTCAAACCTCCATTTCTGGCTTTTCATTGGTTAACTGGAAATAATCTGAGACAAACCTGATGGATTTGTCTGTCTGGGCTGGTTCTGAATCACAGTTCTCAGGACTCAACCTAGCAAGCCGCTAAGATTACAGACATGAGAGTCACACTTGCTTGGCTACCTTACCATTTTTAAAAAATCTGAAATGAAGCTGGGTGCTGGTGGCTCACGCCTGTCTATCCCAGCTATTCAGGAGACTGAGATCTGAGGATCGCAGTTCAAAGCCAGCCCGGGCAGGAAAGTCTGTGAGACTCCTATCTCCAATAAACTACTAGAAAATCGGAAGTGACTCTGTGGCTCAAGTGGTAGAGCGCTCGCCTTGAGCTGAAGAGCTGAGGGACAGCACCCAGGCCCAGAGTTCAAGCCCCATGACCGACCAAAAAAATAAAGAGCCAAAGAGCTGGAGCTACCGCTCAGTTGTAAACTTACCTAGTAAGGAGGAGGTCCTGGGATCTAGTCCCAGCACCACCTAAAATAAAAGATAAAATAAAAGTAAAAGCACAGAAACCTTCATTTGGGAGAGAAGGCAAGCAGGACGTGGTTATTTGGCCTGTGTGCCTCTGTGTGTCAGATCAGGCCTTCACAGAAGATACACAACCCTGGTCTGGACGTTAGCAGACACGCACACCTCCTGCCCCTCTGCTGTGCCAGATCTGGGCCTTGAGAAGAAAGGGGTCTCCTTCCCTTTCTCATACTTTTCATGGGTCTCCTCTTTTCTTTTTCCTCCAGCTCTATACCATATGTCTTGCTAACGTCAGATCAAAACGAAAAAGGCTAGATTTCCATTTCAACTGAAATTCTTTCCCCCATGGGACTCAAAACCACAGGCTAAAACCCAATATCACAGTCCCGGGAGAACAACCCAACGGTGTGCTGTGTACATGTGGTAGACACCCAGGATGCAACTCTACCAGAATGAGAGCCGAGCTGAAGTAATTACAGAGAATTTGCAGCCAGGCTGGGCACTGGTGGCTCACACCTGGCATCCTGGCTGCTCTGGAGGCTGAGATCTGAGGATCGCCACAGCTCAACACCAGCCCAGGCAGGAAATCCCATGAGAGTTTTTCTCCAATTAACTACCAAAAAGCTAAAAGTGGAGCTGTGGCTTGAGTGGTAGAGCACTAGCCTTAAGCAATAAAGCTCACAGTGCTAAGGCCCTGTGTTCAAGTCCTAGGACTGGCATTAAAAAAATTAAAGATACACTTAGGCAGTTGGGAGAGCTCAGTGGTAAAACACACACTTTGATCCCCAACATCTCAAAATAACTAAGAGACAAAAAGAATGCAGGATAAGCTAGGGCCAGTGTTTGGCACACCTGTAATCCTAGCTACTCAGATCTGAGGGTTGTGGTTCAAAGCCAGCCTGGGCAAGCAATGCTCACAAGATGGGCACATGCAATAATAAAAATAAAATAAATTTTTAAAAGAAGGGGGGACTGGAGCCGGTGGCTCATGCCCATAATTCCAGCTACTCAGGAGGCTGAGATCTGAGGATCGAGGTTCAAAGCCAGCCTGGGCAAGAAAGTCTGTGAGACTGTTCTCTCCAATGAACCACCAGAGAACTGGAAGTGGTGCTGTGGCTCAAGTGGCAGAGTGTTCCCCTTGAGCAAAAGGAGCTTAGGGACAGTGCCCAGGCCCAGAGTTCAGGGCCCAGGACCAGAAAAAAGAGAGAGGGGTAGGGGAAGGAAGGAAGGAAGGAAGGAAGGAAGGAAGGAAGGAAGGAAGGAAGGAAGGAAGGAAGGAAGGAAAGAAGGGCTTCCTTCAGTGAAAAATAAATGGTTAAGACTGCCAAATTTTGAGTAATTTGCCTCAGTTTCTCATTTGTGACTAGGAACTGTACTGATTTTAAGGAACACAGAGATGGCTTTAGAATGGCCACTGGTCATGACCCTTACACAACTTGGAAAATGAGGATGAAGATAAACACATAGTTCAAATTACCCATAAAGGGTTCTCAGTGCTCAGATAAGCGGAGGGTATTGTGTGGGCCCAAGGATTATGAGCCTGGAGGCCAGGATAATGCCTTGTGCCTATAATCCCAGATACTTGGAAGGCAGGGCTAGGTCTTAGACCAGCCCTGGCAACAGGTGATGGAAATCTGTCTAAAAACTAAAGAGAACTAAAAGCATGGTTCAAGTGGTAGAGCACTGCCTAGCAGGCTCTAAATTCAATACCTACTATAGGGAGGAAAAGGGGTAGAGGACTAAATCATCCCATTAAGGGCAAGAAGACGTTGCCACTAGCCCAGTGTGGTTGTGTGTGCCGAAAATGTAAGGCCTGAATGGGGCCTGGTGGTACCTATCTGTCATCCCAGTACTGAGGAGGTGAGGTGGGAAGACTAGGAGTTGTTCAGAAGCCAAGCTAGGCTACAACAGCAAGGACCTGTATCCGAAAGGGAGGGAGAAAAGGACAAAAGGCAGTGTGTGGGATGGGGTACACAGCTTGCCTAGCATGCAAGAGGCACTGGATTCCATCCCACACGCTGAAGGGAAAGAAAAGAGAAGGTAGGGTGTGTTCAGCCTGCAGGGGTCTGTGAGTAGGGTACGGCGTGTGATTCCCATTCACTTCCCAGACGCCTCTCCAGGCAAGCTCCTCGCAGCCAGGGGTTCACCCACCACATCAGGAAACGAAGGTTTTCCAGGTGGCCCAGGCTCCGTCGACCTGAACCAAGAATAGCTCTGAGCTGGACAAACACCTGGTGCGGGCTGACAAGCGGCAGGACTGGAGAGGGGAGAGGGGCCAGGCCCGATGCAGGGCCATGCTCGGAGCGTGGAAAGTCTCTTGGTTCTGAGTGAGTTGGGAGAGAAGGAAGAGCCCTTCGCGTGGCTCTTGGTTTCTTTCAGGTCAGCTGGAGAGGACTTGCCAGGCCCAGCCCAGGGCAGGAGAGGAGTCCCTGTGGGGAAGGCCTTAGGAAACAGGAAATGGCCTAGTGGATGAGCCCAGTAAGGTACACACACACACACACACACACACACACACACACACACACACACACACACACACACACACACACACACACACACACACACACACGAAGCTCTGAAACCTGCCTGCTGCTGTCTGTGGCTCTTGTGTGTGTTTGTTTTCCCTTTGGCTTCCCCTGGCTTTTGGGAGGAGTCTGGCAAATTCCCACCAGTCTCCCACTGTCTTTGGAAGCGAAAAGGAGGCTTGGTGATTTTCCACGCTGGGGCCAGAGGGACATGCGCCGCGCTGGCACCTGGCCGGCCAGGCACCCAGTCAGCTCCAGGTGCCACGACCTCCCCTCAGGTGGGCCAATTAAAGGCTCCTGTGAGCTCCCCCAGAGCCGCCTCTGGGAGGAGGGAGGCCGCTGAAACTCGCTCTCTTAGAGCTGGGGGAGGGCGGATATCACTCTCCATCAGCCACTTCATTCCCCGAGGGTGCTGATGCACACCCCAGCTTCAGTTCATCTGTTTGCTTAAGAACTTGACAGCCATAGCCGGGCACTGGTGGCTCACGCCTGTCATCCCAGCTACTCAGGAGGCTGAGATCTGAGGATCGTGGTTCAAAGCCAGCCCGGGCAGGAAAGTTCACGAGACTCTTATCTCTAATTAACCACCAGAAAAAACGAGAAGTACTTCTATGGATCCAAGGGGTAGAGCGCTAACCTTGAACAAAAAGAGCTCAAGGACAGCACCTAGGCTCAGAGTTCAAGCCCACAACCGACCAAGAAAAAAAAGTGTTCATCATGCTATGCATACTAGTGCATACAAGGGGTCACCTTCTGGTTACAGTCTTAGAGCACTGTGCAAGGGACCGTGATTTATTTGTTTTAAATATCCCTCTGGTGGACAGCTAGTTTTCCATCATTTTGTTATTCTGTGCCAGACCAGGGACTTGAACTCAGGGCCTGGATACTGTCCCTTTTTAGCTCAAGGATGGCACTCTATCACTTGAGCCACAGTTCCACTGCCGGGTTTTTGTTGTTGGTTTGTTTCTTTGCTTGTTGCCAATCCTGGGGCTTAAATTCAGGGCCTGGGTGTTGAGCTTTTGTGTGCAAGGCTAGTGCTCTACCACTTGAGCCACAGCTCCACTTCCAGCTTTTTGGTAGTTAATTGGAGATAAGAGTCTCACAGGGGGGGAGGAGGGGGGGTATGATTGGGTGGGAGGGAGGGGGGAGGCTGGGAAGGGAGGTGAAGGGTAAACAAAGGAGGAGGATGCAATGCTCGGTAAGAAATGTATGCATTATTCTGCCCATGTAATTGTAACCCCTCTGTACAGTATGTTCTCAAATAAAATAAAATAAAATTTAAAAAAAAAAAAAAAAGAGTCTCACAGATTTTTCTGCCTAGGCTGGCTCCAAACTTTGATCCTCAGATCTGAGCCTTCTGAGTAGCGGGGATGATAGGCGTAAGCTACCGGCGCCCAGTTATATTTTGCTTTTGTTGGCCTGAAACTGGTGACCTTCCTATCTGTTTCCCGGGTAGCTGAGATTACAGATATGTACCACCATGCCTGTGTGGCACCGGGGATCCTACCCGGGGCAGGGCAAGTTCCTTACGAGGGGACAAATATGAATGACCATGTTTTGAGTTTCTGTTCCAGGAGAGGCCAGCGCAGGAGCCACCACAGGGCAGAAAGCCCAAGGTGACCATACACATCTGAGAGGCATCAAATGTCCGTCCTTGGGAGCCTTGGACCTGTGCTAGGCCATCCAGGGCGGAGTGAGCTGAGCCCAGCCCTGGGGAGCAGCTGCAGGTGGCCACCATGGAAACTACCCATCAGGGAGCTCTGAACACGCCCCTCTGCGCTCACTGCTGTGGACGCCGCTCCTCTCTATCTTCTTCCATGCCAGCAACCTGACTGTTGGCCGCTCTCTACGCAAATCTAACTCCTTGTCAGAGATAACAACGTCAGCTTCCGCCTAACACCTCAGCTCCAGCAGCCTTCCCTTCTTCCCTGCTCCCAACAGACTCTGCCAGCACAGCTCACCCTAACAGCCTGGTGCTCACCTGGTCTCCGGCAACAGGAAAATCCCCCTAAGGTCAAGCATTGCTGCTTATTTGCCTTTGATTCTCCAGCACCTGGTCTAGTGTAAGCATTTAAATAATGGCTGTTGAAGGGCAAATGCAGTGGTTCACATCTATAATCCCAGCTACGCAGGAGGCAGATTATCAAGATCACAGCCCAGGCAAAAAGCCAGCAAGACCACATCTCAACCAACAACAGAGGGTTATGTCGGCACATGCCTGCATAATCCCTGGGGCTGGGAAGGTGGCTTAGTGGTAGAGTGCATGCCTAGCATGCGTGAAGCCCTGGGATCCATTCCTTAGTACCACATACACAGAAAAAGCCAGAAGTGGTAGAGCGCTTGCCTTGAGCTGAAGAGCTGAGGGGTGGCACCCAGGCCCTGAGTTCAAGCCCCATGACCAACAACAACAAAAAATCTGAAAAAGTCCCCAAAATGTAAGCAAGGCCCAAGTATGCAGCAGTGTCTGAGCTTGCTCACCACCTGCCAGGTACAGTCTGCACAGCGTCACCACAGCTGATATGCAAGCTCAGACCCATGCACAAGGCTTTATGTTTGCATGACTTCTGCCTTCCTGAGCCTCCTACCTAATTTCCTTAGCAGTTTTGTCTATTTCATTCTGAGTCATTCTTAATAAACAAGACAGGTTCATCTACAAGAAGGGTAGTATGGCTCAACCTGCCAACCTCTAGGGGAATAGAATCTTCTGTAATTGCTATGGCTCGGAGAGGAAAAAAGTTGGAGGTGGAGCTGATGTTCAAATGGTAGAGTGCTAGCCTTGAGCAAAAAGGAGATCAGGGACAGCTCCCAGGCCCTGAGTTCAGGTCAGAACAGATAAGAGAGAGAGAGAGAGAGAGGAGGGAAAGAGGGAGAGAGGGAGAGAGGAAAAAAAGAAGGAAGGAGCCGGGCGCTGGTGGCTCACGCCTGTAATCCTAGCTACTCAGGAGGCTGAGATCTGAGGATCGAGGTTCAAAGCCAGCCCGGGCAGGAGAGACTGTGAGACTCCTATCTCCAACAAACCACCAGAAAACCGGAAGTGGCGCTGTAGCTCAAATGGTAGAGTGCTCCCCTTGAGCTGAAGAGCTGAGGGACAGCGCCCAGGCCCAGAGTTCAAGCCCCACGACCACAAAAAAAAAAAAAGAAGGAAGGAAGGAAGGAAGGAAGGGAGGGAGGGAGGGAGGGAGGGAGGGGTAATAAAATCTACATACAAAATTTTGACTACTAATTCAACAGATAAGATTTTTTTAATTGTGGTCACCACAAAAGAGTAGTAAAATAACAAAATAATGTTCAAAGCTGTGCTCAATCATGACCCAGGTAAAAACGCCAGGCTTCAGTGGGCACTGGTGGCTCACACCTGTAATTCTAGCTACTCAGGAGCCTGAGATCTGAGGATCGCGGTTCCAAGCCAGCCCGGACAGAAAAGTCACAGTGAGGCTCTCATTGCCAATTAACCACTCAAAACCGGAAGTGACGCTGTAGCTCAAGTGGTAGAGTGCTCACCTTGAGAACAAAGAGGTTCAGGAACAGCCCCTAGGCCCTGTGTTCAAGCCCCACAACTTCAAAAAAACAAGTAGCTCACCAGATCCTCTTCTGTCATTACCACTGTCTTAGGAAATATGAGAGGCAGAGCAAATATCTTTGGCCTTGCCTAGCATACGCAAGACTCTACTTTCAATTCCCAGCACTGCAAATTAACTAATTCATTTAATTAATTAATAGTTTACAAAGACTGGGGTGCGGCTCAAGTGGCACAACACCTGTACAACACACTCAAGGCATTGTACCAAGGCTACAAAAGAGAGGAGAAAGAGAGAAGATAAGGAAGCAAGGACGGAAGGAAGCCAGGCACTAAGGCTCACCTCTGCAATCCTAGCTACTCAGGAGGCTGAGATCTGAGAATCCTGTTTGGATGCCAGGCAGGGTATGAAATTCCATGAGACTCTTATCTACAATAAAGTACTCAGAATAAGCTGGAAGTGGCACTGTGGCTCAAGTGGTAGAGCGCTAGAGCATTGAGCAAAAGGAGCTCAGGGACAATAGAACCCAGGCCCTGAGTTCAAGTCCCAGGACTGGCAAGGAAGAGGAGGAGGAGGAGGAGGAGGAGGAGGGGAGGAGGAGGAAGAATAGGAAGAAGAAGAAGGAGAAGGAGAAGGAGAAGAGGGAGAAGGAGAAGGAGAAGAGGAAGAGGAGGAGGAGGAGGAGGAGGAGGAGGAGGAGGAGGAGGAGGAGGAGGAGGAGGAGGAGGAGGAGGAGGAAGAAGAAGAAGAAGAAGAAGAAGAAGAAGAAGAAGAAGAAGAAGAAGAAGAAGAAGAAGAAGAAGAAGAAGAAATGAGAAAAAGAAATAATCTACTGCCTTTCATTGCCAGTAACAGTAGGGAATGATGAAATGATAGTATACAGAGCCCAGGACTGTTTACCTTTTTCCAAGAGAGTTGGTGGTAGCAATGGCTACCCATAATCTAAACCAGAAAGTGCACTTTAGGAAATAATTAAGTTTCCTTGGCTCATTAAATCTTGTCGTTCGGGAAGTGGCTGTAACCATGTGTAGTTGTCTCTCTGCTGAGCCTTAAACCCAGATCCTTACTTTGGGGGAAGTCAGTGTGGAGTCTGCGCCAAGCCCTACCTGCCAACTTGACAGAGTCTCTTTGCCGGCTCCAACCATCCAACCAGAGGGTCCAGGTCTTATTGCTCCGAGCACAATGAGTTGAAAACGTCATCGTTTCATGGGAGGCTTTTGATCTGACTGTAAGACAAAATTAGCATTTTTGAAATGATTGAACAATAAGCTGGGCGCTGGTGGCTCACGCCTGTAATCCTAGCTCCTCAGGAGGCTGAGATCTGAGGATCATAGTTCAAAGCCAACCCAGGCAAGAATGAGACTTCTTATCTCCAATTAACTACCTCCCTCCTTCAAAAAAAGGCTGGAAATGGCCGGAAATGGAACTGTGGGTCAAGTGGTAGAGTGCCAGCCTTGAACACAAAAGCTTAAGGACAGGGCTGGGAAGGTGGCTCAGTGGTAGAGCGCTTGCCTTGCATGCATGAGGCCCTGGGTTCGATTCCTCAGCACCACATAAGCAGAAAAAGCTGGAAGTGGGGCTGAGGCTCAAGTGGTAGAACGCTAGTCTACAGCTAAAGAGCTCAGGGACAGCGCCCAGGCCGAGTTCGGGCCCCACGACCGACAAAAAAAAAAAAAAAAAGCTCAAACACAATGTCAGATGCTGAGTTCAGAGAGAGAGAGAGCAATTCCAATTTCAAGGAAAAGTCAAGTGCCAGTGGCTCAGGCCTGTAATCCTAGCTACTCAGGAGGCTGAGATCTGAGGATTGTGGTTCAAAGCCAGCCCGGGGAAGAAGAGTCCCTGTGAGACTCTTTATCTCCAATGAACCACTCAAAAACCAGAAGTGGAGCTGTGGCTCAAGGGGTAGAGTGCTAGCCTTGAGCAAGAGAGCTCAGGGACAGTGCCCAGGCTCTGAGTTCAAGCCCTACAACCGACAAAACCAAAACAACTGAAGAGCTGCAGATGTCACCTGTCACGTGTGACCAGGGAGGCTGGGGATCTCAGAGCACAAGAATGGCTGTGATAACCTCTGCCTGGGTGCAGGCACACTGTGTGGCCAAGACAGCTAAACCAGTTAAATGGATGCACTACGTTCCACCCTGCACGACACCCTAGAAAAATCCTGAACCCCTTTCATTACAGACCTGGCCTGCGGGGACTGGCAAAGGGCCCCCTTCTCCCTTTTCCGCGACTCTTTTCCTTCTTCTCTTACTGTACTCCTGAATTTGCTCTGCTTCGGCGGGAAGGCCATCCCTTCAAGGTTGGGGGTTCAGCTGGAAGAGGTGATGTGCCAAATGAAGGCTTTTATAGAAGTGAGGATGTCTCTGTAAAGCAGGTCGCTGGATTACCAGGACAGGTTAGGGCATTGTCCATTTGGTGGGCAGCCTCAGGAGGCACAGCCAGATACTTCCCGGCCTAGAGGTGGTCCCCTGATTCTTCACCCCCGGGGGGGGGGGGGGAGTGGCGGTCAGCTGTGCGCACCCATGCCTTTGCTCCTGGATACCCGGCCCTCTCTGCTTCACCAGCACTGTTCTGTAAGGGGCTGGTCAGCTGTCTGCTTGCTCTAGACACAGGGTCTTTGCCACACACCTGGCTGAGACTATAGATGTCTGTCTGCTACCCTGCCTGGTGTTTTTCTTTTAGTTGTTTGAGCCTTCAATAAAGACACTTGGATGCCCACACTGGACCACTTCCACTGAAGAACCAGGGAACCAGAGGCGAATTGAAGCCTGACATGCCAGGCTTCCTGCAGGAGTATTCTGGGCTCCTGACTTTGGCTCCTTTGCTGTTCCCACAAAGGCCTTTAAAAAGAGGTGCTACACCAAGATACAGAAACAACCCAGATGCCCCACTACAGATGAATGGATCCAAAGACTGCGGTACCTATATACAATGAAGTATTAGGCAGCCATTAGAAAGGACAAAATAACGGCATTTGCAGGGAAATGGATGGACCTAGAAAAAATCATTTTGAGTGAGGGAAGCCAAGAGCAAAGAGACAAACGGCACATGGTCTCCCTGATATGTGGATGTTAAATCCAAAATGTAAGGAGACACAGCAAAGTATACAGGACTGGAGAAACAAAGGACCTCCACTGACCTGGTTGAATGGTTACTAAATGGCCCATGCTACTGACACCGGAGGAAAACCAGGAGGAGGACTCAGAAATAGAGGGAAACAGGGGGAAACATACAACAGTGGGACCCACTGCACTGGAAATTGATGAAAAAACTAAGCAACTCAATGGCAGCAATGGGAGGGAGGGAATGAGCAGGAAAGAGGGAACAGCTGACACTAAGCAAAAGGAAAGAGATGTTCATATCACCCCGTGTAGAAGAAACAACTGTATTGTCAAGCTTATAGAACTCATAAACTTTGTAGACGACGATAAGGACAATTTGCCCCATGAAGGTTAGAATGTGTTTGTGACTTTAAGTATCACTATCTCACCATACTGTGAAATTTATGTAACCACTTAATCACAATAAAATATTTTTTTTTTTTTTTTCGGTCCTGGGGCTTGAACTCTGGGCCTGGGCGCTGTCCCTCAGCTCTTCAGCTCAAGGTGAGCGCTCTACCACTTGAGCTACAGCGCCACTTCTGGTTTTCTGGTGGTTTATTGGAGATAGGAGTCTCACGGTCTCTCCTACCCAGGCTCTCCTGCCCAACCGTGATCCTCAGATCTCAGCCTCCTGAGTAGCTAGGATTACAGGCGTGAGCCACCAGCGCCCGGCTAAAATATTTTTTAAAAAAGAGGCTGAGATCTGAGGATTGCTGTTCGAAGCCTGCCTTGGCAGGGAAGTCCATGAGGCTGTACCTCCAATTAATCACAGGAAACACCAGAAGTAATGCTGTGGCTCAAATGGTAGAACACTAGCTTTGAGCACAAAGAGACTCAGGGACTGCGCCCAGGACCCAAGTTCAAGCCCCAGGACCAACAATACATAAAAAAATAAAAATTAAATAAAATGAACAAATAAAAAATAGAGATATAGAGCCAGGCACCAATGGCTCACACCTGTTATCCTAGCCTACTCAGGAGGCTGAGGTCTGAGCATTAGGATTCAAAGTCAGCTCAGGCAAGAAAGTCCATGAGACTCGTATTGGCATTTAACTACCGAAAAAGCTGGAAGTGGTACTGTGGCTCAAAAGTGGTAGAGCGCTAGCCTTGAGCACAAACAGTGCCTAGGCTCTGAGTTTAGGCCCCAGGATGGGGGGGGAGGGGAGATGTGCTAGGAAGAATGATACTATCTCTGTGAGTGTGTGTGTGTAACTGTTTAATGGTTCAAATTTAGGATTCAGTGGAGGCAGGCACAAAAGCCTAGCACCTCAGATCACATTTCATTATTGTTTTTAATTTTTTATTTTTTTTTTAATTTTTTTATTTTTTTTTTGGGTCCGGTTGTGGGGTCTGAACTCTGGGCCTGGGTGCTGTCCCTCAGCTCTTCAGCTCAAGGCTAGTGCTCTACCACTTGAGCCATAGCGCCACTTGCGGCTTTTTTCTTATGTGGTGCTGAGGAATCGAACCCAGGGCCTCATGCATGCAAGGCAAGCGCTCTACCACTGAGCCACCTTCCCAGCCCCTGTTTTTAATTTTTTAAAGTTTTATTTTTTATTTTTTGTCAGTTGTGGGGCTTGAACTCTGGGCCTGGGCGCTGTCCCTCAGCTCTTCAGCTCAAGGCAAGTACTCTACCACTTGAGCCACAGCACCACTTCCAGTTTTTTGGTGATTTATTGGAGATGAGTCTCATGGAGGGCTGGGAAGGTGGCTCAGTGGTAGAGCGCTTGCCTTGCATGCCTGAGGCCCTGGGTTTGATTCCTCAGCACCACATAAGCAAAAAGAAAAAAGCCGGAAGTGGCGCTGTGGCTCAAGTGGTAGAGCGCTAGCCTTGAGCTGAAGAGCTGAGGGACAGCGCCCAGGCCCAGAGTTCAAGCCTCACAACTGAAACACACTTATTTTATTTATTTATTTTTGGTGGTCATGGGGCTTGAACTCAGGGCCTGGGTGGTGTCCCTAAGCTTTTCTGCTCAAGGCTAGCACTCTACCACTTTAAGCCACAGCTCCACTTCCAGTTTGTGAGTAGTTAACTGGACTTTCCTGCCCAGGCTGGCTTTGAACCGTGATCCTCAGATGTCAGCCTCCTGAGTAGCTGGGATGACAGGCGTGAGCCACCATGGCCTGGGTTCCAAGTCACACTTCAAAGGCAACACCAACTCTTAGAAGTAAAACTGGCCTCACCTAGCTGGCTTTGCGTGGGAGATGGTTCAAGGCCGTTTTTAGCTTGAGCGGAAAGACAGGAATATGAATGCCGGGTGAGGGTATTCAGTGAGGGGGACCAGGAGGAGGGAAAGGAGCAGCACTTTGGTATCTCTACCCACATATTGTTCTACAGTGGGAGCCAGGTGTGTGGCTGGTCCCTTATACCCCACGCGGGAGCTGAAGACACAAATCTCATAGGATCGAAGCGTTTCCAGTCGCCGGTGCCGGTGCCGGTGCCTGTGCACGCGCACGCGCGCGCACACACACACACACACACACACACACACACACACACACACACACACACAGGAGGGCAGGGAAGGGGACCTGAGGATGAAGGAAATCACCTTGGAGTGGTGGGCTGTGGGATGAAAGTCTGCAGGCTCAGAGCAGATCTGTGCTGCCCGGGAAAGGGCTGCGCTTTGTCACCAACTTGACATCTCATCTGTTCGTAGTTAGTGAGCCTCATTTAGGGTTTTCTACCTCTGGGATCTGTGATAAGACAAGGAAACTCTCTGGGAAAATGGACCTGGCTGGTGATAGCAGTAAAGAGGTAATTAAACCAGCTCGTTTATCTGAGACAGTCTCTGATTTATGGGTTATCGAGGAAGCGGATCTCCGGGTAAGGTTAGGGGCCTGGGAGTGTGGACTTGGACTTTTCTGCCAGCTCCTCTCCCCCATGGGCAAAGTGACCCTAAGACCTCCATCTGGGATGATTCCCTTTATTTCTGGCTACTGGCTGGTCTGCTGGACCCTCTGCTTCCAGCTAGAGTGGGTGCCATTTTGCCAGCTACCCACGCAAGACAAACTGCAGCTTCTACACACAAGGCTTTTCCCAGAGACTGAAAGGAAGGAAATTGTGCCTGCTGGGCCACACACAGGGCACATGCCTGGCAGCATAGGACCTCTCGATCCTCCGTCTGTCTGTCTGTCTGTGTGTCACTCGGTCTGACTGCTCTCCGTCTCTGACACCGTCCAGTATGCGACATCCCTGTGGGTTATAGCTCTCCTAAGGATGGAGTAACCTTTTTTTTTTTTTTTCTGCCAGTCCTGGGGCTTGAACTCGGGGTCTGGGCGCTGTCCCTGAGCTTCTTTTGCTCAAGGCTAGCGCTCTACCACTTGAGCCACAGCACCACTTCCAGCTTTTACCATTTATGTGTACTGAGGAATTGAACCTGGGTTTCACACAGGGTGGGCAAGCACTCTACCACTGAGCCACCTTCCCAGCCCCTGAATTAGATGACTGATGAAATAAACTGCTCCTTGTATAACGTGAGGATAGTTCATGCCCACAAAGTGGTTTTAGGTCATGATGGGGAAATGACCCCCAACTGTAAATAGTACTGACTTCCAGAATACTTATCTATAAAAATTTTTTTTTTCTTTTTTTTGGTCAGTCGTAGGGCTTAAACTCAGGATCTGGGTGCTATCTCTAAGCGTTTTCTCTCAAGGTTAGCGCTCTACCACTTTACGCCACAGCTCCACTTGTGGCTTTTTAGTAGTTATTAACTAGAGATCTGAGTCTCATGGACTTTCCTGCCTGGGCGGCTTTGAACTGCGATCCTCAGGTCTCTGAGTAGCTAGGCTTACAGGCGTGAGCTACCAGCACCCAGCTTCAAATAATCTTCAAGAACTTGCTATGTTGGAGCTGCCATGTCACCTGACTTACACACACTCACGTAACCTCCTTAGACCCTAACTCCTTGTGGCAGCACTGGATTTGAACTCGGGGCCTATGCCCTATCGCTTGAGTCATGCCCCCCGCTCTTTTTGCTGTGGTTATTTCCAGATGGAGCCGCATGTGTTTGCCAGGGCAGGCCTTAGTATGGCCTGGACCTTCGGCTACGCTGTGCTCCACCACTTCCTGCCCTTGGAGTGGACACTTTTTTTTTTTTTTTTGTCGGTCGTGGGGCTTGAACTCTGGGCCTGGGCGCTGTCCCTCAGCTCTTCAGCTCAAGGCGAGCGCTCTACCACTTGAGCTACAGCGCCACTTCCGGTTTTCTGGTGGTTTATTGGAGATAGGAGTCTCACGGTCTCTCCTGCCCGGGCTGGCTTTGAACCGCGATCCTCAGATCTCAGCCTCCTGAGTAGCTAGGATTACAGGCGTGAGCCACCAGCGCCCGGCTTGGAGTGGACACATTTTTAAAGACCAAAAGTTGAGGAGAGCTGAAAGGTGACTGAGCTCCAGGGAAGGAGGAAGCAGCCAGGCTAAAGGCAGTTCTGAAGGACCTGGCTGGATCCGGGTGCAACTCCTCTTCTTCACGAAAGAGTGTGGATAGAACCTGCGGTGCCCTAGTCCCGCCCCAGCCAGTCCCCCACACACACACCCCGCCCCCCGCCCCCCCCGCCCCCCGCCCCCCCCACACTCCCGCCCCCCCACACCCCCGCAGTGAGGGCTGGAACAAGGTAACCTCACCTCAATGATACACGCTTAGCTCACTTCCACAGGTGCTCTGCAAGGCTGCCGTTCTCCTCGTTGTATAGTTCAGGATGCTTCGACTTTGAAGCCTGGGGGAGACACAACCCAGCACTGAGGAGGGAATGCCTTCACCCTGTAGGGCCTCGGGCTTATGGGCTGCTCTGGATAGAATAGGAGCCTGAACCTAGCCAGGAAGTGGGGGTACCCCCTCCCCATGCTCCCAGCTACCCAGGGCACTGAGGCAGTAGCGTAGACTGTCCAGGAGTTTGAGGTCAGCTGGTAACATGCAAGTTAGGGGCCCTGGGCTTGACCCCTATCCAGCACCCACCTCAAACTAAATGAATCAATAAAGCCGGTACCAGTGGCCTGTCATCCTAGCTACTCAGGAGGCTGAGATCTGAGGATTGAGGTCCACAGCTATCCTGGGCAGTGAAGTTTCTGAGATTCCTATATCTGATGAACCACCAGAAAACCAGATATGGAGCTGTGGCTCAAGTGGTAGAGCTCTCGCCTTGAGCAGAAAAGCTCAAGAGCACCAGGCCCTGACTTCAAGCCCCAGGGTGGGCACCAAAAAAAAAAAAGAGAGAGAGAGAGAGAGAACATTTGCTTTAGGGCTGTTTTTTCTCTTATCCCAGTCTCACTGCGATCACTAGAGAGGGACACGGAGACAGAGATCTAGTTTTGGGATTGATTTTTGTTGACGTGTACCGCCGTGCTTGGCTACAAAGCATTCTTGTTTTGAGAATGGACTCAAGCTCACAATGACGCAGGAGCTGTAACAAAGCGGTTTGTGTGCATGTGTTGTTTTTTGTTTTTGGTTGTTTGCTTGTGGGTGCCTTTAGTTGCCTTTTATTTGGGGGTGTAGCAGCCAGACGGAGAGGGTGCTGCAATTGTCACTTGCTAGTGAGATAAACAGGGGTTATTGTCAGCCCTGTCATCTCGCCGGCCTGGCAGATTTTGTGAAGGGCAGGCCTCTCTGGAGTTGGGCTTTAAACAAAGTGAAGGGGAATGTCGTGTCAAGGATATTTTAATTGGCTGTCCGCGCTGAGTGAACTCATTAGATAATTGCCAACCTTCTCCTTCAGTTTGTGCTGCTCAGACCTGGCCATGGAAGACGGCGTTTGGAATGGAGATCCGTTGAGAGGAGGGCCGGTGGGGGCTGCCACCCCGGCCAAGGCGGGCTGACGTGGAGAGGGAGGGTGGGAAACCATGGGCTCCTAGGTTCGGAGCTAGGGAAGGAAGCGATTGCTGGCGGGGCATCAGTGGCTCAGGCCTGTCATCCTAGCTACTCAGGAGGCTGAGATCTGAGGATGGAGGTGGGAAGCCAGCCCAGGCGGGGGAGGGGGGTCCGGTCGTGGGGCCTGAACTCTGGGCCTGGGCGCTGTCCCTCAGCTCTTCAGCTCAAGGCAAGCACTCTGCCACTGAGCCACCTTCCCAGCGCCATGGGAGACTCTTACCTCCAATTAACAACCAGAAAACTGGAAGTGGAGCTGTGGCTCAACTGGGAGAGGGTTATCCCTGAGCAAAAAAGGGGAGGGACAACACCCAGGCCCAGAGTTCAAGCCCCAGTAGTGGTGCGCACGCACGCGCGCGCGCACACACACACATACACACACACACACACAAATGTGGAACCGAGTTCTGCATTTCCTAAGCACCTCACAGGTGAATGCTGGTGCCCACAGCTCTACCTACCCACCCCATGGCTCAGGGCGACTCAGCCAGTGCCCCTGAGAGATGAGATAAAGGCCGGCCCACACCCAAGACTGCAGGCTGTCTCTTCCAGCCAGTCCGGGTGGTTCTCAGTGACCCCTGGGAGGAGATGTGGAGGGGAAGGGCAAGAGGGAAAAGGTGAAGGTGTCACATCCCAGAGGCCTGGTTGGCACTGGGGACACAGAGAACCAACGGGGATGTTACAGAATGCCTGTGTTCCTCCTCCTCCTCCCTCCTCTACCTCCCTCCTTCTGCTCCTCCTCCCCCTCCCCCTCCTCCTCCTCCTGTTCCTCCTCCTTCCCCCCTCCCCATCCGCCCCCACACTTAGCTTGTGATTGACATCCTGGAACTCCTCATGGTCTGAGTGAAGGGGAGTTTTCAGTTTTCCCAGGTCAGCCTGGAGGAGGGCTCTCCAAACTGCTGAGGGGCGTGCGCGATTGGCGCTGGAGAGCCTGGCGAGGTCCTGGCCCCAAGATAAGAGGAAACAATGCAGGCAGCAGATGTTTGCCCCCAAGCTCCGGGGCGGAGGAGGCTCTGCATCCACCACCGTGCCTGCTGGGAGGGCTGGGAAGAAAGCAGAGCGCCAATGAAGGCCTGAACGGGGCTGGGATGGGAAGGCCTGCCCGATGGGAGCCCCCTCGTGGGTTTGTCACCACAGCAGCCTGGTGGCTGGGATGGGGAGCAAGGCCTTCCCCCCTCGCCGCGTCCCCTCCAGCGCTGCACACCCGGCTCCTGATGGCTCCAGCCAGGCTCAGATCCACTCAGGCCTCCCTTAGACCGGACTCAAGATCTCGCCCCAGAGCAGGGCTGCGACTCCACGGTTTCTTCTGCTTCTGGCTGCTCAGCCGGGCACCATCTTAGACTTACTATATTTCAAATGAGAAACACCTTGCCAGCCCAGCAGGTCTAGGAGTGCCCCAATCCACGGACCTCCAAAATCAGTGGACAGGAATCTGGGGGAGGCAGGGTAGATCAAGAGGATACAGAGGATTGAGGGGTGACTCTAGTGGCAGAACCCTGCATAGCCAACAGGAGGGCCTGAAATCAAACCCCAAACCACGTGGGGGGCAGGAGGGGGGTGGGCAGGTAGGGAAGAGGAGTACTTTTTTGGTTGATGGTTGTGGGGCTTGAACTCAGAGCCTGGGTGCTGTCCCACAGCTCTTCAGCTCAAGGCTAGCGCTCTACCACTTGAGCCACAGCGCCGTTGCTGGCTTTTTCTGGGCATGTGGTACTGAGAGATCAATGCCACTCTCCGTTTTTCAAGTGGTTAAGTGGAAAAAAGATTCTCACTGGGACTTTTCTGCCCAGGCTGGCTTCCAACTTCAACCCTCAGATCTTAGCCTCCTGAGAAGCTAGGATTATAGGCATGAGCTACCAGTGCCCAGCATGAGAGAACACTCCCCCGTCCTGGGCTTGAACTCAGGGCCTGGGCGCTGTCCCTGAGCTGCATTTGCTCAAGGCTAGCACTCTACCACTTGAGCCACAGCACCACTTCTGGCTTTTTCTGTGTATGGGGTACTGAGGAATCGAACCCAGGGCTTCATGCATGCTAGGGGAGCACTCTACCACTGAGCCACATTCCCAACCATGAGAGAACACTTTCTAAAAAGCTGCTTATACAATTTCGAGTCATAGCAGTTGGAGCTCAGTGGTAGAGCAAGTGCTTTAGCACAGGGGCCCTGAATTCCGTTCCTAGCACTGAACAAACGCATAACTAAAGGAATGAACGAATACATAACAGTCAAAAATGACAGCACCTTAAGATATCTGAGAACCAAAAACTTCTTTTGTCTTGCCCAAAGAGAAGGAAATGGGGTTATTTTTCAGGAAAATTCCGTTTTCTCAGCCAACACTGACACATGGAAACAGCAAAGCAGCAGCCACGGGTAGCCCCAGGATTTGTAGGTCAGCAGATTTGAGACTCCTGGGGGCAGGAGGCAGTGGCTCCCCAGGGCCATTCTTGGATGGCCTTCTAACTCCAAGACATCACAATCCCCTCTGGAGGGAGAAGGTCTGCTCTGCCCACCGCTGAGAGGCAGGGGATGGGGGACATGACCCGACAGGGGCAGTGGGCAGGCATGGCCCAGGCTGCAGGCAGGCCCCTGCAGGACGGGCTGCCCTTGACTGGGATCCCTGACCCTCGCTGAGCCTCAGTTTACTCATCTGTCTCCTGAAGCCTCTGCAGAGAATTTAATGAGCGACATAATCTATGAAGCCAATAATCCTAGGAGCTGATGAGCTCCTATGTTGGTTCTCTCCGCCTGAACTTCACTCTGGAGGAAAGTGGGGGTGAAGCAAGTCAGGAAAGGCTGGTACTGGCTGGAGGCCTGGTGGCCCACGCCTGTAGTCCCAGCTCCTTGGGAGACTGAGAAGATAGGAGCAGTTCAATTTCAGAGGGAGCAACAAAATTGGGCTGCATCACACACACACACACACACACACACACACACACACACACACACACGTCAGTGTCTAATTTTTTTTCTGGATGTTTCTGGCATATAAAGATGCACGTGGACAGGTAGGAGCTGTGGCTCAGTAGTAGAGCATTGGTTAAACATGCATGATGCTAGGGTCAGATACCCCAGCATCTGAAGAAAGCAAAACCAACAAAAAAAGGAATAAATAAATTAAGATCATGTCTCTCTGCCAGGAGATTACTCTCCTCACCTTCACAATTGAGAAACTGACGTTTACAATGACAAAACAGGTTGTCCGGGGTGCTGGCGCTGCCCAGTAGGCTGAGATCTGAGAGCTGTAAATTGAAGTTGGCTCTAGGCAAACAAATCCTTGAGAATCCAACCCCAATTAACCAGCAAAAAGCGGGAGGTGGAGGTGTGGTTCGAGTGGTAGAGCTCCAGCTCTGAGCAAAAAAAAAAAAAAAAGCTAAGAACATGAGACCCTGAGTTCAAGCCCCAGTCTGAGCACAAAGGGGCGGGGAGAGGAGAGATAAAAAAGAGAATCATGGAATTAGCTAGTCCTATCTCACATCCTTTGGACACCCAGATAGTGTGACTCCCCTCCCCCCCACCGCTGTCCTAAGCGCCCCCCCCCCACCGGGGTGGATAAAACCCAACCCTGAGAGGACCGTGGATTCCATCTTTCTGGGGAAAGACCAGGCCAATTCAGGGGTGAAGGTCAGGGGGCTGGGGTCTTTGGCTTTGATGAAGGGGGGGTGCTGAGCCGGCCTCTTCCCCACTGGTGGGGGCAGGGTGGAGAAGGGGGGGCTGGAGGGGCGCTGGGACTCCCAAGCTTTCAGATCCGGTTCAGTTCCCGTAAACAAGAGCAGCCCTCAGCTCCCTGGAGGACTTGGGGAGCAGAAGTGCGCACCCTGGCCTCCTTCCCCGCGGCCTCCTTCCCGGCAGCGGTCTACTGAGGACCTGCGCCTCTGAGGCCATCTCCCCCGGCCTCCCAGCCCCCAGCCCAGCCCCAGGAAATGGGGCTGCTGAGAGCTGCTCCTCCAGCTTTGCCTCCTGCCGCGTGTGTCCTCTGCCAGAGCATTTCCTGGCCTAATTAAGCTGGGTAATGAGTAGCTACGGGGAGGGGATAAAAGCCCTTGGGGGCTTGGAGCGGGGGACGGTTTATGACAGGGGCGTCTGCAGCTGGTGACATTCTTAGGAAAGTTATTTCTCCTAACCCTGGGAAGTTGCGCACTATTTCCTCAGCAGAGTGAGACCCGGCATTAAGCCTAGGGAATAGGGAGGGGAGGAGGGGGAGGGGAGGAAGGAGAGGGGAGGGGAGGGGCTGGGAGGTTAGGTAGGGCCCTGCTGGTGTCTGTGGAGAAAGATCAGCTCCTACCCTTAGGAGCCTGAAGCCGGGCATCCTGCCTGGCTGGGTGTTGTGTTTCATTTGAACCACAGAACTGGGCCCAGAGGGTAATTTCTTCAGACTGTGTCCCGTGGAGAGTTAGGAAATCTGACCTCCCTCTCTGCCCCTGACTCCCCTCTGCCCTTCTCAAGGTGCTAGAAGGGACTGGGGGGGGGGGGGGCAGGTAGGAGAATCTCTGGCTGGAGACCCAGCACCTGGGGAGGAGAAGAGGAAGGCTAACTCCGCAGCTCTGCCTTCAACAAAGGAGCCCCAAATTGACTACAAAGCCCCCCCAGCTCGGCCCCAAGGTGCAGGCCCCATCAGCCCTGCACCCATACAGCCTCCACGCGTCCCTCCGGAACCTCCTGCCATTGCACCTGTACGTCTAGTGCGTTTGACTGGTTCTGATTTGTAAGGAAAAACTGAACAGAACGGAACCGCACTTGCCAGGCACCAAGTGGCACCAACCTAGGATGATGCCTGTCATCCTAGCTACTCAGGGGGCTGAGATTTGAGGATCATGGGTCACGTCCAAAGCCAGAGCCTACAGGAAACTCTGTGAGACTCTTGTCTCTGATTAACCACCAAAAAGCCAGATTTGGAGCTGTGGCTTCAATGGTAGAGTGCTGGCTAGCAAAAGCTCAGAGTCAGCAGCCAAACACTGAGTTCAAGCTTCAGGACTGGCAGAGACTGCACACCACCCCAAGGAGCCTTCTTGTCCCGTTTCTCTGCTTTACATCTATGTATTTATTTTAGGAGAGAGTGTGTCTGTGTGTGTGTGTGTGTGTGTGTGTGTGTGTGTTAGTGCCTGAGGAGGAGTTTGAACTTGGGGCCTCAGACTTGCTAGGTAAGTGCTACAACACCAAGCTATCTTGCTCCTCCCCTTTGCTTGGAATAGCAGGTGTATGCCACAGAGCCCAGCCACAGATTTGAGATCCAGTTTCTCAAACTCTGATGCCCAGGCTGGCTTTAAACTGTATTTTTTTTTTTTTTTGTCGTCTTTTCTTTCTTGGTACTGGGATTGAGCCTAGGACCTTGCACTTGCTAGGCAAGCACTTTGCCAATGAGCCACATCCCAGCCCTAAACTGTATTCTATCTGCCACCCCTCTCTGCCTCCCATGTACCTAGGATTATAGGCTGCAGACAGCACTCCTGGCTTTAGTTTTGTCTTTGTGAATCAGGGTCTCTTTATAGCCCAAGCTGGCCAGGAACTCACAATCCTCATGACTCAGCCTCCTGAGCGGTGAACCACCGTGCCCAACTTCTATTTATTATTGATGACGGGAGGGCTGTGTGTCTCTCACATTTGAAATCAATATTTTGGTCTTCTGAAAATGTTTCCAGGGCTGGGAAGGTGGTGGCTCAGTGGCAGAGTGCTTGCCTAGCATGCATGAGGCCCTGGGTTCAATTCCTCAGTACCACATAAACAAACAGAAAACTTTTTTTTTTCCTAAATAAGACCTTATTTTGTCCCTGTTTCCTCGACTGAATTCTTGGTCATTGGAGCCATATGAGCAGCAGAAAACTGATTGGGGAGGGGGTCTTCTTCCTTTGTCCTTTGTCCTTTACTCCTTCTTCTCTGCTGCTTTCTTTTGGTGCCAGCTCTGGGGCTTGAACTCAAGACAAGTACGCTGTCAGATCTCAGCCTCCTGAGTAACTAGGATTACAGGCGTGAGCCCCTGGCGCCAGGCAGCTCTGTCTATTAGGAGTAGATACTTCTGGTGGTCTGTGGGGTGGCAGGAGTGGGGGCCGTCAGACGCCTGACCAGAGAGGGCTCACCCGCGTGTACCCCGGCATGGCCGGGGCTGTGGAGATGCCCTCTGCCCTGGGAATTGCTAGTAGAGGGTCATCCGAGTCCCTACCATGGAGGAGGGAGGATCGTATTGAGAAGAGAGAGGAGCCACTCCGGAAGCTTCCACTCTGCCACCTGTGCCACCTTCTGGTCGGGTGGCCCAACTCCGAGACGTCACCCTCACCCCGCAGCAGCTGGGCACTGGAGAGCCAACTGGTGCTGAATGTGTAATCCTGGCCCCGAGAAGAAAGGCAAAGGCGGAGAGATCTGGTGATTTCCCAGGACACGGACAGCTGAAACCCGACACCCCTGTCCCCTGTCCTGGGAGCCCTTTCTCTAGGGAGGCCAAGAGAAGAAAGGGGGAGAGGGAAGAAAAAAGAAAAGAGGGGTGGAAGGGAGGAGGAAGGGAGAAGACTGTGGAGGGAGCCCTGTGCGGGGCCAGAATCTCAGTCCCGCCCAGGTTCTGTGCCCCAGCTTTTAAATATGACCCCCGCCTGGTGTGACTGATGAGAGACCTGGGGAAGAGCTCCAGCCCGTTTCCTCGGGCTGGGGAGCCTCTGGCCCTGCTGCAGGGCTCCCCACCCCCGTGCCTTTTGTAGGGGTGACCAGAGAACACTGGTGAGAACCTGCACACGCACCGGGGCACATGCACCGGGGCACACGCACTGGCACGACGCTCTTCCACACACGGTCAGCACATGGCTAGAGAGAGCACCGTGATCGCAGAGGGGAGACCCGGGACCTGTGCCTGTCGGGACAGTCCTTTCCACGGCTGTTTATGAGGGGCTGATTGCTGAACCCCCAGGCCAAGGGCAGTCCTGGAGGTCACAAAAGAACAGAACTAAGCTTCTGTCCCTCAGGCTGACTCAAGGACGGAGGGCCCTTAAGCCAAAACAACTAGGAAATATTATTAAAAACAAAAACAAGGGGCTGGGAAGGTGGCTCCGAGGTGGAGCGCTGCCTTGCATGCCTGAGGCCCTGGGTTGAATTCCTCAGCACCACATAAGCAGAAAAAAAAAGCCAGAAGTGGCGCTGTGGCTCAAGTGGTAGAGAGCTAGCCTTGAGCTGAAGAGCTGAGGGACAGCGCCCAGGCCCAGAGTTCAGGCCCCACAACCGGACCCAAAAACAAACAAACAAACAAGCCAGGCTTCCGTGTGTGCTCACGCCTGTCATCCTAGCTACTCAAGAGGCTGAGATCTGAGGATCTCTGTTCAAAGACAGCCTGAGCAGGAAACTCTGTGAGACTCTTATCTCCAATAAACCATTCAGAAAACCAGAAGTGGTGCTGTGGCTCAAGTGGTAGAGTGCTCGCCTTGAGCTAAAGAGCTGAGCTGAGGGACAGCACCCAGGCCAAGAGTTCAAGCCCCATGACAGACAAAACAAAAACAAAAACAAACAAACAAAAAATAGCTCCCAGTAAAGAAGTCAATTGAAATTGCAGCTCTCAGCCGGGCGCTGGTGGCTCGCGCCTGTAATCCTAGCTACTCAGGAGGCTGAGATCTGAGGATCACGGTTCAAAGCCAGCCCGGGCAGGAGAGACCGTGAGACTCCTATCTCCAATAAACCACCAGAAAAAACCCGAAGTGGCGCTGTGGCCCAAGTGGTAGAGCGCTCGCCTTGAGCTGAAGAGCTGAGGGACAGCGCCCAGGCCCAGAGTTCAAGCCCCACGGCCGACCGAAAAAAAAAAAAAGAAATTGCAGCTCTCAAGACACTGAGGCAGGAGGCTCTAGAGTCCAAGACCAGCCCAGGCTGCAGAGCAAAGCCTTACCTTCACCCAAAGAAAGAGCCCAAGTGAGTGTGGTGAGCTCCTGTGAGTCATTCATTCCGCACACCTTCATTTGCAGGAGGCTGGTGATGACTTGATCTAGGCGATCTACCATTGAGCCACGCCCAAGCCGGCAAACAGTCAGCCCTGGTGTAATATGTAGGGAGCTGCCCTTCCCACAAAACATTCCAACTTACTCCCCGTGTCAGAAGATGTTTCTTAAACTGCGACTGTGTGCCAGGTAAGAGCTAGAGAGACACGTGCTATTTTGCTGTAGCTTCCTTTTTCTTCTTTTGACAGTCCTGGAACCTGAACTCAGGACCTGAGCGCTGTCCCTGGGCCTCTTTGTGCTCAAGGCTGGTGCTCTACCACTTGAGCCACAGCACCACTTCTGGCTTTTTCTGAGTAGTTTATTGGAGATAAGTCTCGTGGACTTTCCTGTATAGACTGGCTTTCAAATGGTGACCCTTGGACCTCAGCCTCCTGAGTAACTAGGCTTACAAGTGTGAGCCACTGGTGCCCGGCTTGCTGTAGCTTTCTAAGCAGTCTCATTTTCTTCTTACTGGATATAGTCGTATTTTACAATTTATTTGCACACCACCTGTAGTCGAGGAAGTGTAGCAACACTTGAATCTAAAAGCTGTCTCTGAGCTGCCTAGTGGGCAGATCAAAAAGGGAAACTGTGGGCCTAATAAGAAGGGAACGTTTCCTGAGCAGATCCTTTCTCTCTGGACGCAACATCCAGACTTCCTTCTCACCGCTGAGCCTCACACGCTCAGCTCAGCCTTCCTCAGTCTTCTGCTCTGCAAAGCAGCCGGGTGAGTGCTGGCCCCCGGCACACGTGTCCCCGTGGTAGGTAAGGCTTTGCTTCCTGGCCAGCTTCAGCACCACCCAGGTTTGACTCCTGGCTCTGAGGAGCCGGCCCAGACCCAGGCCCCTGTTGAGACCCCTCCTACCTGGCTCTGTGGGGGCCAGATGGACTCAGATGCTGTGACTGTTCTCCGAATCTCTCCACTGGCCTGGCCTGTGAGCTTCAGCTGCCTCCTCCCCTTGTCTTGGTCTCCACCACATCCCAAGGCCTGCCAGCCTAGCGCACTGAAGAGCATCCCCAATGCCCAGGGCAGAACATCCTGAAAGAAAAGTACAGGTAGTTAACAACGCCTTCGTTTCAAACGTAGTGTGCCGAACACCTTGCTGACCAACCCTCTCACTGAATTCTTTCGGGAACCCATGGCACAGAACCCTGCTTGGCAGATGGAGAAACTTGGGGGTAAGAGCCCTGGGGATCGACGCCCATGGTCTGCCCTAGTGATCCACGCCCGTGGTCTGTGGAGGAGGGGCCTCGGCCTCAGGTCTGACTGAAATTGAAGCCGTCAGATACTATGAGATTTTTTTTTTTTTTGGTCAGTCGTGAGGCTTGAACTCTGGGCCTGGGCGCTGTCCCTCAGCTCTTCAGCTCAAGGTGAGCGCTCTACCACTTGAGCTACAGCGCCACTTCCAGTTTTCTGGTGGTTTATTGGAGATAAAGAGTTTCACGGACTTTCCTGCTCGGGCTGGCTTTGAACCGAAATCCTCAGATCTCAGCCTCCTGAGTAGCTAGGATGACAGGCGTGAGCCACTGGTGCCCAGCTTTTTTCTTTTTTTTAATCTCTTTTACTAGCCTGGGCATCTTTGAAGGGAAAAAAACAGGATCTTTTGTGCCTGGCATGCAGGAGGACTTGGGAGGTGTGGGAGAAAGAGAGGGAAAGGAGTAAAGGAAGAAAAGGAGATGTGGGGGAGGATTCCTGCCGAATGCCCGCCGCCAGCTGAAAATCCTGAACATATCCCACTTAGGCTGTGGTTTTGGCCATTGGGAAGGGGGAGGAGGGACAGGAGAAGAAAAAGCTCTTGCCTAGCAAGTACAATGCCCTGGTTCAACCCCCCAACAACAACAACGACAAAAAGATAATCATACAGCTAAGGAAAGAGGGTCACTACGGAAGGGTTTCGCGCTGGTTTTTGCAGTGCTGGGGATCAAATCCAGGAAGAGCATTGTGCAGGCCGGGCAAGCATTCCCCACTGGGCGACCGCAGCGTGGGGACCGAGTTCTGACATTAACTGTGCATGGTCATTGAGTGTCATCTGGAAAGTTAGGAGTTTAGGCTGAGCATGGTAGCTGTCGTCCTAGCCACTTGAAAGACATAGGTCGGAGAAAAGCAGTTCAGGCAAGCCTGGGCAAAAAACATGAGACCCTATCTGAAAAATGATTACAACAAAAAAGGACCGGGGCGTGGTCCTCAGGGCAAGAACCTGAGTTTAAACCCCATTACAGAAACAAGGCCAGGCCCTGGGGGCTCACGCCTGTCAGCCCTAGCCACTCAGGAGGCTGAGATCTGAGGATCGAGACTCAAAGCCAGCCCAGGCAGGAAGGTCCATGAGAATCTTATCTCCAATGAGCCATCAGAAAACTGGAAGTGGTGCTATGGCTCAAATGGTAGAGCACCAGCTTTGAGCTGAAGAGCTGAGGGACAGCACCCAGGCTCAGAGTTCAAGTCCCACAACCGACCAAATAATAATAATAATATAATACAGAAACAAGGAAAAAAAAGGAAGTTAACTTGGCAGACAGTTTATGTTTTTCCAAGGAGGACACCGAGGCTCAGAAAGGTTAAGCAATTTGTCCAAGGTCGCCTCAGCTCAGGGCTAGTCAGCTCAGTACTTCTGTTGCTTTCCACACAAAAGTGGCTCTGGGCCCTGTGGACAAACACAAAAATAAAAGAGTTGGCCAGAAGCTGAGATCTGAGGACTGTGATTCAAAGCCAGCCTGGGCAAGAGTCCATGACATGCCTAGCTCTAATTAACCACCAAAAAGTCAGTTGTGACTCAAGTGGTAAAGTGCTAGCCTTGAGCAAAAATGCCCAGGGGCAGTGACTAGGCCCTGAGTTCAAGCCCTAGGATCAGCACAAAAGAAAAGAATAGAAGCTGCGCACCTGTGGCTCACGCTTGTAATCTTAGCTACTGAAGAGGCTGAGATCTGAGGTTCGAGGTTCAAAGCCAGCCCGGGCAAGAAAAGTCCGTGAGATTTATATCTCCAACTGAAAGGTGAGCTGTGGCTCAAGTGGTAGAGCGCTCACCTTGAGCTGAAGAGCTGAGGGACAGCGCCCAGGCCCAGAGTTCAAGCCCCAGGACCATCAATCAATCCATCAATCAATAAACAAAAAGAGAAAAGAGGCTCTGAGCCCTGCAGACAAATACAAGAGTTGGCAGAAAGCTGGGAAGGTGGCTCAGTAGTAGGGTCCTACAAAGCCCTGGGTTCCATTCCCAACGCCATAGAAAAAAATGAGCTGACAAATAAGAAGTTTATTGGTTTTGGTCAAACCCCAAGTCTAACCTTTGCCTTCTGCATAAAACAAAGTCAGGACTTGGTGCCACCTTCCCAGCGTTCTGCCAACTCTTGAGCTTCTTCAGCTCAAGGCGAGCACTCTACCACTTGGGGCTGGGAGGGTGGCTCAGTGGTAGAGTGCTTGCCTTGCATGCATCAGGCCCTGGGTTTGATTTCTCAGCACCATATTAGCAGAAAAAGCCTGATGTGGTGCGTTGGCTCAAATGGTAGAGAGCTAGCCTTGAGCAAAAGAAGCTCAGGGACAGCACCTGGGCCCTGAGTTCAAGCTCCAGGACTGGAAAAATGAAAATGACTGTGTTCTGAGGAAGAAGCATAGGTCTTGGAGCCCAAGTCTCCACGCACATGGTCTTCCTCAAGAGTAACACAGATGCAGCATCTGGCTTGCTGGGAGGTCAGCCTCTGGGGATCACCCAGGCTGGGGACACATGCAGGCCGCCCAGAGGGAGGGCCAGGGCTCCGCTCCTGTTCCCCACCAAAGGAGCCTTCTGGAACTCGGGCCAACAGCACCAACTCCAATGAGGCCTTTGGCAATGCCTGCCAACTTGAGGCATTGTCAAAAGACAATGTTCATGGTGTGAAAACTCTGTGCGTGTGTGCGTGTGCGCGTGTGTGCACGTGTGTGTGCACGCGTGTGTGTGCGTGTGTGTGTGCATGTGTGTGTGTGTGTGCCTTCTCCTATTCCACACCGCTAAGGTGACCTTCACTCAGAGGTTTCAACTGGGCCTTGGCCTCCTGGCCTCTGGGAGTTAGTCCCGCTGCCTGGGCTCTGCCTCCTCTCAGTCAGGAATGCAGCAGCTTCTCTGCCCAGATTAACCCCTTCCTTTCTTCCTTCCTTCCTTCCTTCCTTCCTTCCTTCCTTCCTTCCTTCCTTCCTTCCTTCCTTCCTCCCTTCCTCCCTCCCTCCCTCCCTTGCTTTCTCCCTGCAGGCACAATGGTTTTGTTTGAAATGGCCCTGGAAGAGAGGGGGGGAGAGGGAGAGAGAGGGAGAGGGAGAGGGAGGGAGGCAAGGCTTGGTAGGAGGCTCTGTGGGGCTGGAAGGGGTGCTGGCGAGGAGGAGAGGAGAGGAGAGGAGAGGAGGGGAGGGGAGGGGAGGGGAGAGCAGGCTGCAGCTGCTGCCACCGCCAGTGTGGCTTCAGGGGAGTGGAGGGAGAAGGGGCGGGGCTTGGGGCCGGGGCCGGGAGGGGTGTCACCGGGGAGGAGGGAGCAGGTGGTGTCTTGTTTATCTGCTCAGCTGTTCTGTGTCCCCGGGTCTGTGAGAGAGACGGAAGCAGCTGGGAGGAGAAAAGGCCACACAACCAGGGGCCCTATTGGTCCTTCACTTTAGCCACAGGTCCCGAGACCAAAGCGGAGCCACCCGAGAGAGCTCTGCCTCCCTGGCCCAGAGGGCTGCTTTCTGCCCACAGGCTGGTTTCTAGAGGAGGTTCTCGCTGGGTAGGCATGCCCCTGGGTTGATACGGGCACAAACACACATGTAAACACTGCTGGCCTTGGGATGTGAATTGGCAGAGCACTCGGTCCTCCGGGCCATGCCAGAGAGCGCCTAGCAGCCACACCGTCCGGGTCCGGGGCGGAGACAGCCTGGCCAGGGCCTTCCCTGCCCTGGGCACGGTGGCCTGCGTCCCTTCACATCCCCCGCGCTCAGATCCCATGTTTGCATGCTAAATTGTTTGGAGGCAAAGCTGAGATACGGCTTAATTTGCCCTGCTGTTTTTTTTTTTGTTGTTGTTGTTGTTGTTTTTGTCAGTCCTGGGCCTTGAACTCAGGGCCTGGGCACTGTCCCTAAACTTTTTTTTTTTCCCCAAGGCTAGCATTCTACCACTTGAGCCACAGTCCCAGCCCCTGCTCTGCTGCTTTCTGACCAGGTTAGTAAACACCCTGGAGAGGCACGTGCTCTTCTTCCCCTCCTGGTGTTCCCTCCAGCCTGTTATTTTCTTCTTGTTTGTTTGTGGAGATGAGAACATTCGTTGGAACTTTGGTGGCCGGTGTCCTCCTCCTCCCCAGAGGCCTGCGGGTTGCCAGGGATCTTGGGTGTCCTTCCAAGTTCTGTCCCTGGGGCGCTGGGCCTACGGGAGGCCCACCAGGAAATGCAGGTGACCTTTGTAGAATCCTGCCTCATTTCTGCAGGCACCATGCTGGAAGAGTCCCGGGTCCTGCCTGCCAGGGTCCCAGCACTGCAGCCGTCTGGCCCTGTCCAGTAAGGTCAGAAAAGGAAGGGAAAGGGAAAGCCAGGAGGATTTCAGGGGAGGTTGAGGGGGGCAAAGAAGCGTGGGGGTGTTGTCTGTCTACCGGAGGTCTTTTCAGGGCGGCTGGCTGGAGCACTACAAGATTGCTGTGGGCAAACGGAGCTCTTAGCCAATCCCCTGCCAGTGAAGTACAGACCAGTTACAAGCCAGGTGGTCTTGGGCCTTAGACTCCCCATTGTGGACCTTTGGGTGTAGAATGCAGGACCGACCGAGGCTGGGATTCCTCTCTCCTTTCCCACTTTGCAGATTCTCTGGCTTTTAGAATGCTAATTTCTTTGTCTCTGGCCCATTTCCTTCTCCCCAGACCAAGCAGCCCAATAAAATGCCCCCTTTATGGTGAGTGCTTTCCTGCCTGCCTGTCCTCCACCCCAGATGCGCTGGCTGGGCGGTGGGGGAGGTGGTGGTGGGCAAGTCTTGTGTAGGCATCTGTAGAGCCTAGGTGCTGTTCCTGAGCTCTTTTTGCTCAAGGCTAGCGCTCTACCACTTTATTTTCCGGGATGGCAGGCACTCGGCCTGCACAGGCTCCCCCACTCCTTCTTTTATTTTGCAGATTAGTTCGTATGTTTTCCCCTGGGCTGGGCCCTGGAGGGACATCCTCCTGCCTGGGCCTCCTGAGCGCCTAGGACCACAGGTGTGCACCCTCATACCAGACCCAGGCGTTGAGATGAGGTCTTGCAAACTTTTGCCTGAGTGGGGCTGGAATCTCATCCAGCAAAACTTGTCTTTTTTTTTTTTTTTTTTTTTTAAGCAGCCCTGGGTTTTAACTCAAGGCCCTCGACTTACTACTACTAGGCAGGAGCTCTACCCCTGTGAGCCACTGTATCTCAGGCCTTCAACAAGACATCTGTACCAGCGGTGATGGGTAAGGTGGGAATGCTGGCAGGTGTCAGCTCAGGGACCTGTCTTGGGGCAAGGGACCACTACTAGACCAGGGTTGCCTATAACCGGGAAACTCTTATCTGCCCCACCCTGCGAGGCCCAGGGAAAAGGCCCAGGGCACGTTTGGTGTTCCATGGTAGCAGAGCCAAGAGCCACCACCACTGTCTTACCACATCCGAAACTTGAAGTGACCCTGGAGAGCTGGAGCTGGTGAGATCGAAGCTCTCCTGACTGGCTTCCACCGCCCCGGACAGAAAGTCTGCAGCCTGTGCAATACTCCCATCCAAGTGACCCCGCAATGGCTGGGCTGTTCCCTCATTCTCAATTCCAGCAGCACACACCCCATCCCCCAGTCTCCACCACACCATCCATCCCCCGCCCCTGTCCTCCTGGTTGTCAGGTGAGTTGCTTGCATCTCATGAGTGGGATCAAGCTGTGTCTGTTCACCTTCCCACCACGCGATGAATACTTCTGGACAGATGGGCCATGATCCTCAGCACTCTGCTACGCCTCAGCCTCACCTTGACCACAGCTCCGTACAGACAGGCACTCGATAAATGGTTGCCCGGAGGGGGGTTGTGCCCTATTAACCATGGGTAAGACGGGCTTTCAGACGTTTTGGGGGGACGCTAAAGTCTACACTTGGTCTGCTGCTTTGTAATAAATCCCTATTTTGCCTCCCCAAATCACAAGTTCCTTCAACCAGGGAACAGAAGACTGGTGTGAGGCCCCCCCTCATTAAGAACTTGTTAGGGACTGAACCCTGTCCCCCTCCCAATTCATATGCCCGAGTCCTGACCGTACCTCAAAATACGATTGTTCTAGCTGGGTGGTGGCAGCTCACGCCTGTAACCCAGCCTCTTCAGGAAGCTGAGATCTGAGGATCGAGGTTCAAAGCCAGCCTAGGCAGGATGGTCTGTGGAATTTTCATCTTCAATTTTTTTTTTTTTTAAGCCAGAAGTACACCTGTGGTTCAAGTGAAAGAGGCTCAGGGTCAGCGCCTAGCCCTGAGTTCAAGCTCCAGGGCTGGTACCCCACCCAAAAAAAAATTAGTTAGTTAAAAAGGAAGGACTCCAATGAGATTATTAAATTACAAGGAGGCCAGAGCATCCTTCATCCAGTGTGACCCCTGTCCTTGTAGGAACAGGAAGTGAAGACGCAGAGCGCCAGGCGGCAGGATGACAGGAACCTAAGGAATCCAGCACGTTCCTGGCCTCAGCCTGGTACTGACAGAGAATGGACAGCCCAGAGGAGAAGGAGATACAGGCTGAAGCCAAGCTCCTCGGTGCTCATCGAGAAGCTGGCCCTAGCCGGGGCCTGCAGACACGGACAGCACCAGTGAGATGTCAGTGTCCCGGGCCTGCCATCTCTCAGCCATGGGGTGGGGAGCAAAAGTGGGGGGACCGGCCCCAATTGGGCAAAGAAATCCAAGACCCTGTCTCAGAAATAATCAGAGCAGCTGGGCATCGCGGTGGCTCATGCCTGTAAGCCTAGCGACTCAGGAGGCTGAGATCTGAGGATCGCAGTTCAAAGCCAGCCGGGGCAGGAAAGTCTTATCTCCCATGAACCACCAGAAAACTGGAAGTGGAGCTGTGGCTCTAGTGGAAGAGAGCTTGCCTGAAGAGCTGAGGGACAGCGCCCAGGCCCAGAGTTCAAGCCCCATGACCAACAACAACAAAAGGACCACTGCAGCAGGTCCCCAGGTCCCCAGGCTTCTCCTTTATCTTGGTCAGGCATTGCTCTGGGAATAGGTACCAGAATTTACTCTGCCAACCTCTTAAGGATGGGTCTGTGGCTCTCTCCAGTCTACTTCTTGATCAATTGCTATCAGCGATGAATCTCCCACAGAGGTCAGTTCTTGCGAGTGACCTCTGATTTGCTGCTGCTGCTACCGTGACTCTTAATAGCGCTTGGGCAAGCTGGCATGGTGGCAGTCGCTTTCAGAAATCCAGGTTGTACGTGTACAGGTGGACTGCCCTGGAGACCAAGGCTTATGTGAGGATCTGTGGCTGTCACCATTGCTGGGCCTGAAGCCCCATCCCCTACAGCAATCCTTAGGTTTTCCTGGCTTCCTGTGTGGTTTTGCACCTCGCACACATAGCGCCCTCTACCACACAGTCCCTCCGGGTGGTGCCACACTTCCCGGCCCACTGTGCTGGCTCCTGTGGGTACTTCTTGAGGTACTTCCCTGCTGAGTCCTTGGTCATTCCTGCTCTTCTCAAAAGCAAATGGGCTTCACAGGGTGTGTGATGTAACCCTGGCCCTCAAGAGGCAGGATTGTGAAGTTTGAGGCCAGCCTGGGCTACAGGAGACCCCATCTCAAAAGAAAAAGAAAGGAAGACAAGAAGGGAGGGAGAGAAGACAAGGATGTAGGGCTGGGGTGGCCACTTCCCATCCAATGGCACTGTCCCAGGTGGCTTGACCTTCTCTGGACCTTCACCAATGAGCACTAGGTCCACTCCCCCCCCCCATACACACACCGGGACCACCAGGAAAGCCTCTGAGAAACTGAGGCAGGGCCTGAAACCCCAGGCCGATCAGAAAAGGAGAAATAAAAGAAACAACAGCAGGAGACAAAGGGCACGCCTCTTTTAAATGCACTGCTTGGATTCACTTGTCTTCCTTTTGTGTATAGGGTGGGGGCCTGGCTTCCAGAGGTAAGTTCATGTAAATTGCGGTCTCCAGGCTCAAAGGGTTTCCTATCACTTTCCTTTGTCATGCCCCCTTTTAGTTCCCTAAGCTCTCTTCCACCTCAGGACTTTTGCATACACTTTTACTCTGCCCTTTGCATATTCTCTCTCCCTCTCCCTCTCTTTCCCTTTCCCTTTGTGCGGTTTGAACTCAGCCTGGTACTGTCACTTGGCTTTTTTTTTTTGGTTCAAAGCTGGTGTTCCAGCTTTTTGCTGGTTAATTGGTTAATTGGAGATCTGGGTCTTACGGACTTTTCTACTGGGGTTGGCTTTGAACCACGATCCTCAGATCTCAGCCTCCTGAGTAGCTGACAGGCAGGAGCCAGTGACAGGCCAGAGGGTTTTGTCGTTTTGGTCCTGAGGATGGAATCCAGGACTGCGCACAAGCGCTCTACCACTGAACTCTAGCCCCATGCTGCTCTGGAAGTTGCCCTGGCCTGAAGTGTTACTCGCCCGTGTCATTAATGAATGAATCACTCTTGCTGTGGGCTGTAAACATCAGGAAAGTAGGACCAAATCCCAAGCAAGTCCCTTCACCTTGCCTGGCATATAGCTGGATCTCAATAAGGATTTAATGACTAAGTAACAGAGCTGAGGGACTCGTGTCGGGCCCTGAGGACAGCAAATGGCTCTTGGTCTCCACCAAGGCCCCGGCCTTGGCATTCTTGAAATGGAAAGGGGAATACAGACAGGAGGACTCGGAGGTTCAGCTTCAGTCCTGAACTCCTGCCTTCCATCTCTGGGGCAGGGCACTCCAGTCCTCTTCCTGTCCCAGAGGACGTCCAGGCCTTCCTGTGGAATTGTCCTTTTGTTACCCTTAGTTCCCAACCCCAGGATCTGGGACTGAAACTCTGCTGTCGGCTCTCAGGGGCTGTGGTGCCCTCTGGCCCACCTAAGGCCGGGCGCAGGTGGCTCATGCATACAGTCCTAGCTATGCAGGAGGCTGAGACCTGAGGATAGAGGTTCAAAGCCAGCCAGCCAGAGCAGGAAAGCCTGTAAAACTCTTTTTTTTTTTTTTTTTTTTTGGGTCCGGTCGTGGGCCTGAACTCTGGGCCTGGGCGCTGTCCCTCAGCTCTTCAGCTCAAGGCTAGCGGTCTACCACTTGAGCCACAGCGCCACTTCCGGCTTTTTTCTTTTTGCTTATGTGGTGCTGAGGAATCGAACCCAGGGCCTCGAGCATGCAAGGCAAGCGCTCTACCACTGAGCCACCTTCCCAGCCCAAGCCTGTAAAACTCTTATCTCCAATGAACCACCAGAGAACGGGAAGTGGGGCTGTGGCTCCAACTGGTAGAGTGCTGGCCTTGTGTGAAAGAGCTCAGGGACAGCACCCAGACCCTGAGTTCAAATCCTATAACTGGTCAAAAAAAGGTTATCTGGGTGAGGATCCACCCAGGTCACCCTCTGTGGCTCTGTGGCCAGGATTGTAACTACGTTTAGCCGGTTAATTTATTTGCTTGTATGAGGTAATCCTCTTGGCCCTGGGCAATCTGTTTGTAGTATTTCAACTTTAAAGATAACTTCAACTTCGGAGCCCTGAATTTACATTTGAACCCCGCTCTACAGAGGACATGTTTGTTGTGGTCATCCCAAATTGGGGTCACCCAGAAGGCTCTAGAGAACCTATGGAACCACCCGGTGTAAATGTGTCCTTGGTAGGCTGGGTAGTGATGGCCCGGCTGTGCTGGCCCTAACTCCTCCACAGATAGACGCAGGACTCCACTGTGTGTGTGTGTGTGTGTGTGTGTGTGTGTGTGTGTGTGTGTGTGTGCGTGTGTTGGTACTCAGGTGCCAGCTGACACAGGAAAATTGGAGGACTAGTTTTTTGGAGGGAAGGAAGTGCTAAAGGTCAGTACCATGGGCTCTACCTCAAGGCTGAGATCTCCAGGTTGGCACATGTACCTCTTTATGGTATGAAGAGGGACAGGAGTGCCAAGCACTGGTGGCTCACGCCTGTAATCCTAGCTACTCAAGAGGATCATGGTTCAAAGACAGCCTGAGCAGGAAATATCTCCAGTTGACTACAAAAAGCTGGAAGGGGAACTAAGACTCTAGTAGGAGAGAGCTAGCCTTGAGCAGAAAAGCTCAGGGACTGTGCTCAGGCCCTGAGTTCAAGCCCTGGGACTGGTCCCCCTTCCCCCCCAAAAAAGCAGCACAGGTGACAAATTGGAGCCAGTTTTAGCTGATTAAAGAGCCAGTGATGGTAGAGAAAGAGCGACTAAAGGGTAAGTAGGTGCCAGTGGCTCGTGCCTGTAATCCTAGCTACCTGGCAGGCAGAGACTGGGTACATCCTGGTTTGAGGCTGGCTGGGCAGAGTTTGCCTTCAGGCTTGCCAAACAAATGTCAAAGGGACGGAGGGAGCGGGGGAGGGGTGGTGGAGAAAGGTTTGGTTGCGTGGCAGGCAGTGATTTTTGTCTTGACCGTGGCAGGCGCAGCTCGGAGGACGTTTCTGAGAAACTGGACTGGAGGGCAAGGAAAGGTTCAGGCCCCCCTGTTCTGTCCCGTCCTCCCTCCTCTCTGCCCTGAGGTCCTTGGGCCGGCCTAGCTCTGGTGCGCCCTCCCACCCCCCAGAGTCCACAGCCAGCCTTTCCAGAGGGCTGAAGACTGCTGGGCTCAGCTTCTGGTTGTAGCTGAGGGGGATGGGGACTCGGCCATTTATCCTGGCCTGACCCAGGAACAAAGACCTCTGGCGATGGAGAGTCTAGGCCTTAACACTTTCGCCAGAGCAAGGGGGCCTCGGATGCAGGAACAACCGCCAACAGTTGGAGCCTGTCACCTCCCCGGCTCCGGCGGTCCAGGCCTAATTCAGGGCTAGCGGTGATGTGCACGGTGCAGGGACTCCCGAGGCTGCACAGCCTCCATTGTGTTCCCGTATGGTCAGCAACAAAGGCCACTTGCCTCTAGCAACAGTCGCTAGGCGGGTCTTGTCTCCTGGACTCCTGCTCAGCTCCCAGAGGGAGGGAGATCTTGTGGGAGACTTAGGGGCAGGAGATGCCGGGGTGGTTGGTCCAGGCATTTTCTTGGATGTCAGCACTGGACAAGTCCTATTAGTTGTGACCCTGCTTCCTTGCCCCCCACCTCAACAAGAGTTTTCTTGGATTCTTAGCAGATGCCTGAATTGAAACTGAAAATCCCACCTGGCTCCTTGGACCCGGGTCTGCCTGGGCTACCCTTGCTTCCCAGAAGTAGCGGGGTTTACAAACGAGCTGGGACGAATCTAGGTGTAGACGGGAAACACTATCTGAAAAAACAAAACGCCAAAAAGGTTGGGGTGACTCAGGTGTCAGAGCATCTGCCTCACAAGCTCTAGACCCCCCAGTCCCAAACCCAGAAGGCAAAGAGAAAAACCGAAACTACAAGCACCGGTCTTGCAATAACTGGGCCGTGTGACTGGCTGGTGACAGTGAATCTCTCCTGGGAGCCTGACTCAGGAAGGCCCACGGGACACCCCAAACCAGCTGAGCCCTTCCCCACCTGCTAGCTCGTTAACAGCCTGTCCACACCAGATGTGAAGCAGGCAGGTCTCCCCACCCAGTTCTGGGGGAGGGGGCCTCCGGTCCCTGCAGTGGGGTGCTGCTGAGCTTCCAGATCCAGGGCGGCTTGGGTTGGGGTGACCTTCCTGGCAGCCAGAAAGCTCTGTGTGCATGAGCCTTGGCGGGCAGGGACGTGTTCAGCAATGCAGGCTGGGTACTTGAAGCCAGTCATGTGTGCGAGTCCCACGTGGGGGCCTGGGTGTGTCATTTGCATACCTCCCCATGTTTAATTTGCTGGTTTCCCACTCACTCTCTCTGCCCATTCTGGGGCTTGGAATCAGGGCCTGGGCACTCACTGTCCCTGAGCTGCTGTGTTTAAGGCTAGCGCTCTACCACTTAAGCCACAGCTCCACCTCTGGCTTTTTGGTGGTGAATTGTAGATAAGAATCTCAAGACTTTCCTGCCCAGGCTAGCTTCAAACTGGGATCCTCAGATCTCAGCCTCCTGAGTAGTTAGGATTATAGACAAGAGCCACAGGTGCCTAAATTCGGTTCTCTCTTGTTTAATGCCGGCACCGGGCTTGCATATAAGTCCTTGTGCGCTTGCTTGTCTTCTTTTCTGCTCCAGGCTGACCCTCTACCATTTGAGCCACACCTCTACTTATACTTTTATTGGAATTAAGAGTCTCATGGACTTTCTGGAGCTGAGTGGCTTTGAACTGTGATCCTTAAATCTCAGCCTCCTGAGTAGCCAGGATTGCAGGTGTGAGCTACCTGCACCTGACTTTGTGTGTGTACCATAGGGCTTATTAGAATAATCCTGCTCCCTCTTTCTCCCTCTGAGGCCGGGCACCCGGGGGCAGGTTCATCCTGGTGAGTCTGAGTGGTCTCCTCACAGGAGACCTGTTCTCAGGGTTAGGGACAGGAGGAGGTACACCAATGCTGCTGCCTTCCCTTGCCAGAATAGTAGTTCCCTCCAGCTCATAATCCTTATGCCAAAATGGCAACTGGACTATCCAGTAGCAACATGCCAGGTAGACTTTGTGGAACTCTGTGTGTGTGTGTGTGTGTGCGCGCGCGCGCCTGCCTGCCTGTCCGTCTGCCTGTCTGTCTGTTGCTGGATGGAACTCAGGTCTCCCCATGCAGATCATGCTGAGTTTCTCTATATCAGTGCCCACCTGTAGTAGTCCTGTCTAGTCCCATCTGTCTCCACAGCCAAACTGAAATGAAAAAGCCAGGATCCTTTTCCAGATAATTTGAGGCAATAGGTCACACTGGCCTGGGTGACTCCCTAAAGGGTGTGGTGCTTTTGCCTGAAAGCTGTGCTTCCCCGTGCCAGTGGGGTTCTGCCCATGTGCAGTGGGGTGTGGCCCTGAGAAGGCTGCTAGGGGTCTACGCGTGCAGATGCCACTGCAGCCCTGTGGGTGGCCTGGCCGGGGGTGGGGGGAGAGGGAGGGAGACTCCTGTCTCCCCCAGCAAACCCAGAAAGCTTCACTAAATTTGCCTTCTCAAACACAAAGGTGCGATGCCCACATGCCTCTTCATATGTATATAAAATAACAGACATACTGAAACAAACTCCCAGATATGGACACAAGAGACTCCCCCACCCTTTCTCTTTGTTTCGTTTTTCAGTTTTCGATGATTCTGTCTTCTTTATGTGTGGTGTACTCAAGAGTGCCTCTTCAGAAGGGCAAGGGGGGAGGGCCCAGAACTGCAGGGGAAAAGATGGAAAGGCACAGCGGGGGAGCTCACAGGACACGATGCAAGCGAACTGTATGTACAACGAACTCCAGGGTGGAGATGGGCGGGAGGGACCGGGAGAGAGTCAGGGAACAGAGGACTCGGTTGGAGAGGAAATGTACTCATTACCAGGCTCATGGGAGTGCAACCCCCTGTATATCAGCTCTAGAACAACAACAAAAACTGCCTGCTCATGATCCAGTCTGTGGCTATGACCTGTCCACAACCTCGGGGATGGCTGGCCCTCTGACTCAGGGCACTGGGCACAGTGGGCATCCAGCCTCTGGAGAGTCCCCAGGTTTCCCGGAGCCTTTCCTCTCCCACAGGGTCGGAGCTGCAGGGGCAGAGCCTGACTTGTGAAGCCTGGGTCTCAGGACAGCTGTGGCTGCATGCTCTGTGGCTCCCTGAGGCCAGCAGCTCCTACCTATGCTCACAGGGCTGAGCTCTGCAGGGGAGGCCATGGCTGGAAGGATGGAAACAGGCGACCCAGTGGCTGGGCAGTGTCGTGGCAGGGGGTTACACAGTCTTCCATCACCTGGTGTTTCTGTGGTTAGCTAGTGGCCTCATCCCAACCCTGGGCTTGAAGGGAGAGAGGGGAGCAGATGTTTTCGCTCTCTGAGGTGCCGAGGGCCCTGCTGCCCTCCTTGGTGGCTATGTGGGTGTCAGGTAGGCATCCCAGCACCCAAGTCTACCCTGTACCTCACAGGGGCATTGGCCATTTTGCCTCACGAGAACCAATGTAGGCCAAGAGAGCTTTCCTCAGGGCTGCTGAAGTGCTCTCAGAGTAGACTCTAGGGCACTGGCCAGCGGTGGTGTGGTTGGCTAGAGCCGGGGGTCAGTACTCTGGAAGGTGGCTATGCATTTGCCCATTCTGCTCTGGCCCAGTGGTACCATCTCCTACCTCTTTCTTCTTTTTTCTTCTCTTCCGACAGATCCATAAAGTTGGCTGTGACCTCAGGTTCTGTCTGCAGAGCCATTTCAGTACCGCGCTTCTTTCCCGGGATCCCTGGGATTCCCTGTTAATCCATCCTGCAAAGAAAAGTAGACAAGGGCCGGGCTCGAGTGGCTCACACGTGTAGTCCTAGCTACTCAGGAGGTAGAGATCTGGGAATCCTGGTTCAAAGCCACTCTGGAATCTGGGCAGGTAAGATTCTTTTTTTTTTTTTTTTTTAATGTCGGTCATGGGGCTTGAACTCTGGGTGCTGTCCCTCAGCTCTTCAGTCAAGGCCAGCACTCTACTACTTGAGCCACAGCAGCACTTCCCGTTTTCTAGTGGTTCATTGAGTCTCACAGACTTTCCTGCCTGAGCTAGCTTTGAACTACAATCCTCAGATCTCAGCCTCCTGAGTAGCTAGGATGACAGGCATGTGCCACCAGCGTCAAACTAAACTGGTTTTCCCACAGAGATTTGGATACCCTAATGAACAAGACCTCTAAGAAGTCGGGAATCAAGAAGGGAAAATCAGAAAGATCCACGTACAACCTCCATTCCTTTCAAGTCTATAATCCATTCTATTACCTGGAATATCCACTATGTGTTTCAGGATAAAATCAGGCCATATCTTCCATGTCCCCTCTCATCCCCCAACCCAAGCTGGCATGCTGAAGAAGCTCCTTCGGCACCCTGTCGCCCTTCCTCCTGGCACACAGCTCCAGAGCCCCAGGGGCAAACGTGGCCTCGTGATTTTGGTTGCTGCTGCTCTTCATGTCCCAGCTGAGGAAGTGGGTCAGAGACAGGGTCTGTGCTGATGGGCAGGGTGCTTGTGGGGAGTCCTGAGTGAGGCCTCTTGCTCGCTCCCTGGGTCCTGGATTCTGTCTCTGTGGGCTCTCTCCCGTGTGTGTGTGTGTGTGTGTGTGTGTGTGTACGCGCGTGTGCACATGCGCACATGGGGTACTGGGGCTTGAACTCAAGGCCTGGGTGCTGTCCCCCTAGCTTTTTCCACTCAAGGCTGGTGCTTTCCCACGTGAGTCACACCTCCAGTTCTGGCTTTCTGCTGGTTAATTGAAGATTCATGTCTTACAGGGACTTTTCTGCCCTGGCTGGCTTCAAGCTGGGAAGAAGGGGGAAATGGAGAGGAGAGGAAGGGGGAGGGGGTGGGAAGCTGGGGGAAATTTTGAATGTGTGCCCCCAAGTGGCTGTGTGTTGGAAGCCTGGTGTCCAGCCAGGCCGTGTTAAGGTCATTTGGAAGGGATTATGGTAAGATCCTGAATTAGTTCTCCACTTCTGCATATGAATAGGCCTTGGGCCATTACCTGAGCCAAGCTAACCTGAGTGCCTTGGCCTGAACCTCCAGGACTGTGAGCAGGTGGATTTATTCAGACATTACCCAGCCTCTTTCCTGCGGTCCAGGAAAATGGATGAATACAAATGAAAACCACAGGCTTTTTAGAGGTAGGGGTTAATGCAGTGCAGGTTCAGCTTTCATAGGAAACCAGAGGAGGCTACTGTTTTGGACGAAAGTGCTACCCTGAACCTCGACACACCAGGCTAAAAAAAAAAAAAAAAATCAAAATCAAAATGGAGTCGCTGGCCCTGAAGTTCACAAACAGACCAAATGGAGCTCCAGTACATCGGGATTAGAGAGGTAACAGCCAAATTTCTCAACTTCGCCAGTTCCATTGCTATGATAATGAAGTTCCCCAGGCCTTAATCCTCACACAAAAAGGTAACCTGAAGCCACCTGACCCCAACCAATCAGTCATTCCTTATTGTTCCATGGAAAGTGACTTCCCAGTGACCCATCCAGTTTGGGATTTTGTGTCTGCTTTCTTCAAGCCTTTAATTTAACATCCTCCTGCAAACACTCTTGTTTTAGGGAGTAAGATTTTACAATTGATGATAAAAGTCAGGTAATATCTTTAAGCTGTGTCGTTCTACTATTGTGCATTAACAATACCCTCTTCCCCCAGGCCTGTTTCATTTTTGTTAATCTTTTTTTTTTTTTTTTAAATTAGGAAATCTCTTCACATCTAGGGGCTGTGGTGGGCACCTATAGTCCCAGTTATTCAGGAGGCTGAGATAAGAGGGTAGATTGAGCCCAAGAATTTTAGATAGCTGGGCAGCTGATCAGTCAAAAAAGAAAAAAAAAAGCCTCTGTCCCAAGTATAGGTTAACACTTAATTTCTCTCCATAAGAAACAAGGAATAAGAAATAGTGGGCACCAGGTACCGGTAGCTCATGCCTGTCATCCTAGCTACTCAGGAGGTTGAGATCTAGGGATCATAGTTCAAAGCCAACCTGGGCAGGAAAGTCCGAGAGACTCTTATCTCCAATGAACCACCAGAAAACTGGAAGTGGTGCTGTGGCTCAGTGGTAGAGCGCTAGCCTTGAGCTGAAGAGCTGAGGGACAGCGCCCAGGCCCAGAGTTCAGGCCCATGACCAGACCCCCCCCCCAAAAAAAAAAAAAAAAAAAAAGAATAGCTTTCTCTTCCTCAAGATTTCTCAGGAAGATTTGCCTTAAAAAATAATGTTACTGGGATTTGATTCAGGACCTTGTGCTTGCTAGACAGGCACTCTACTACCTGAGACACCTCCAGCCCTTTTTGCTTTCATTCTTATGTTTTGTTTTGTCCTAGTGCTGGGGCTTCAACTCAGGGCCTGGGTACAGTCTCTGAGATTTTTTGCTCAAGGCTAGCATTCTACCACCTGAGCCACAGCTTTACTTTTGGCTTTTTGATGGTTAACCAGAGACAGAAATCTCCGAACTTTTCTGCCTAGGCTGGTTTTGAACTGTGACCCTCAGATCTCAGTCTCTTGAGTAGTTAGGATGACAGGTATAAGCCACCAGTACCTGACCAATGTCTTGTTTATTTATGCGGGTCCTAGGGCTTGAACTCAGGGCCTGGGCACTGTCCAGGAGCTTTTTTTTCTTTTTTGCCCAAGGTCATAGCTCCACTTCCGCCTTCTTGGCACATAGTTAATTCGAGGTAAGAGTCTCAACTTTCACAGGCTTTCCTGCCTGGGTTGGCGTTGAGTGGAGATCCTCAGGTCTCAGCCTCCTGAGTAACTATGCTTAGAGGTATGAGCTACCAGCGCCTTCTATTTAATTTTTAAAATTTATCAGACTAGGATTCTGTAACCCAACTTAATCACCCATTCCAGAATTCCAAAATTATCTCTTCTCCGGGGTGGGGACTTGGTTTTTGTGGTGCGGTGAATGAAGCCAGGTCTTCCCACACGGCCAGGCCAACGCTTTGCCACTGAGCCATGAATATTTTCACACACTGTAGTATGTTACCTCAAATAGCAGTTGCCCTAAAAATAGCCTGCCCTCCCTTGTCCCTTCTGCGAGTGGGAAGGGTGTAAACAGCACATTTGGGAGCAGCATGGGGCCCGGGGCTTCCGGGTGGGGGGGTACCACGGTTCCACCGGCTTCGGGCGCACTATGCCCTCTTCCTCCTCCCGCTCGGGGCGGCGGCCCCTTGGCTGGGGAGCTGTCCAGAGGCGGCACCGTGCAGGGCAGCCAGCCCCCTGGAGTCAGGCCTGGCGGGGATGAGGATGGGGGGGCAGCATTTCAGATCCAGGTCTGAAGCCCCTCTCAGCTGCCCTCTGGGCTCGGACGGCTGGGTCAGGGCGCAGAGGAGGTCAGTGCCCCCCCCCCCCCCGCCCCGCTAGTCCCCGCATGTGGCCCGGGTCCGGCTGCTCTTCCCCCTCCCGGTCTGGGGCTCCGGTTTCCGGGCTGCCCCGTCCCGCACGGGGCCTGCGGGGACCCCCCGGCCCCAGAGACCTCCTTCCGGCACGCTGACCCCTCCTCTGACCCCGGGTGAGCCGGCCCCGGAAGCCGCTCCGTCTCCCGCCACCGCCCCCCCGGCCGCCCTGGGCCTCAGTCCCGGACGCCGCCCTTTGTCCCGGGCCGGGGCCCGGCCGCGACCGCCGCGGGGACGCCGGCCGTGTGGACGGCAAATGGCGACGGGGCCGGGGGGGGGGGGGGGGGGGGGGGGGAGGGGAGGGGGCAGGGCCAGGGGGCGGGGCCGCGCCGGGTCACCGGGGCTGGGGGGCGGGGCTGGGGCGAGGGGGCGGGGCCGGGGCCAGGGGGCGGAGCCAGCCCGGGTCACAGGGGCTGGGGGCGGGGCCGTGGCCAGGGGGCGGGGCTGGGTCACCGGGGGCGGGGCTGGGGCCTGAGGGCGGGGCCGCGCCGGGTCACCGGGGCTGAGGGGCGGGGCCGGGGGCGGGGCCAGGCCGGGTCACCCGGGCGGCGGCTGCCCCCTGGCGGCCGCGCGCGGGACGGCGGGCGCCGCGGGTCTCGGGGCCCGGCCCGGTCCCGGCTCCCCGCCCCCCCCCCGGGCCCCGCTCCCCCTCCCGGACCCGTGGCGGAGCCGCCAGGCGCCCGGACACGCCGTAGCCAACACAGTGTCGCGTGACGCCCGTCACGGGACGCCCGCGCGGGGCCTCCGCACCGACGGCGCGCCGGAGAACTCACACCCACCGCCCGCCTCCGTCCGCGCCGCGCTCCTTCCTCACGGCTCCCGGCGGACACACGCCGAGTCACCGCCGGGACTGGAGCCCCGGTGGCAGTGCGTGCTCCCCGCCAGAGCGGGGTGCGGGGGAGCCCGGCGCCTCAGGGCGCTCGGCGCCACCCTCCTGTCAGAGCTCCGGACTACAACTCCCGAGCGGCCTTGCGCGCGGGCGACCGCTGATTGGTCGAGTGGAGGGGGCGGGGCGAAGCGGGGGTGTGTGGGGGGGAGTGACCGCTGCGCGTCTGCGCACGCGCGCGGCCGGCGACCGATGGCTGCGCTCGTGGGGTCGGTGGCGCTGCGCGGGCTCCGTGGGCTCCGCGGGCTCCGCGGGCGGACGGCGCGCTCGGCCGCGGGGTTGCGGGGCCTGGGGGGACCCCGCAGGGGCTACGTCCCGGGCCGCGCCGAGGTGAGGCGCACGTGCTCCGCGGGGCGGGGCGGCGGGGGCCGGGGAGGGTCCGCCGGGTCGCGGCCAGGCGGGGCCCCGGGCTGGGCAGGCCCGCGGCGCTCGCCCTTCCGGGGTCCCCCCACACCCCCACACCGCACTTCGGGGGTGCTGGGACTTGAACCCGGGGCCTCGCAGTTTCCACTTCTTTTCACTTGAGCCTCAACTTCCAGTCTTTTTGGAGATTAGAGTCCCAAAGGATTTATCTGCCTGGAAGACCACTTTCTTCCTTTTAATCTTACCTAAGAATATATGTGTGTGTGTGTGTGTGTGTGTGTGTGTGTGTATACACACACATATACACATATATGTCATCCTGGGGCCTGAATTAGGGGCCTAGGCGGCCCCACACATGCATAAACTCCTTAGCTCAAGGCTGGCGCTCTTAACACCTGACCCCTGGCTCCACTTCTGGCCTTTTTTCTTTTGTGGTTAATTGGAGATGAGAGTCTCTTGGACTTTTCCTGCTCCAGCCATCTTAGAAGTTGATCCTCAGGTCTCCGCCCTCTGAGTAGCTAGGATGACAGGCGTGAGCCACCGGAGCCAGACGGATTCTTACTTTATTTTAAAGTAGATCCCCGGTTCCTCATTTCAATTCTAGTTCTCATACCTCTGAGAAAATAAGGGTATTTTGAGCTGAACTACGATGTCAGCATCACACTTAAAGGTTAGTAAGCACTTAATGCCACTTAAAATGTAGGGCATTTAAAATCTGCCTCAAAGTCCACGTGTCCCTAGCAGTACAAGCTCATGGGATAGTTCCTTATCTTTTGGGATGTGTGTCCCAGGGGGAATAGGTCCCTAACTATTCATTCTTTGGGTCATTCAGCACCCAGCCAGCTTTTGTGGAACACTTGTGAGGGTCAGCACACCGCCTGCCTATGGGCAGGTCATGTCCCCTCATCCCTACAGACCTGTGTGCTAGTCCTTTTGAGAAGGTGACAGGGCAGGGGCTGGGGATGGGGGGTGGGAAGGTGGCTCAAGTGGTCGAGTGCTAGCCTTGAGCAGAGAGGCTCAGGGACAGCGCCCAGGCCCTAAGTTCAAGCCTCAGGACTGGCAAAAAAGAAAAGAAAAAGTCATTTCTGACCACCAGAAAGCCAGAGAACAGCCAGTGAGAAACTCACCAGGCCAGCACCTTTTTTTTTTTTTTTTGCCTGTTGTGGGGCCTGAACTCTGGGCCTGGGCGCTGTTCCTCAGCTCTTCAGCTCAAGGCGAGAGCTCTACCACTTGAGCCACAGCACCACTTCAGCTTTTTCTGCTTATGTGGTGCTGAGGAATCAAACCTAGGGTCTCATGCGTGCAAGGCAAGCGCTCTACCACTGAGCCACCTTCCCAGTCCCCCCTTTTTTTTGAGGTGCTGGGGATGGAACCAGAACCACAAGCATGCTGGGCTGGTGCTCCCCACTGAACTGCCTTGAGGTTGGTTTTTATCTGTCTGAATATATTTCTCACTAGCCATTGCTGTTTTTCTTACCTATTGTTCGTTTTTTGTTAGGTAATCCATTTGGAGATAAAGACACCTCCTCAGAACTTTGATACAAAGAATAAATAAAAATCCCTTTGTTACGGTGCTGGCTTAGTGCCCAGGACAGTCTCCCAGGCTGGGCAAAACAGGTTGGGGCACAGAGCCTTTGGCACTGTTTGTGTGGGCATTTCCTATGTGGTGTGAGGGGCCTGGTGAGTTTCTCACTGGCTGTTCCCTGGCCTTCTGCTGGTCAGAAATGACTTTTTCTTTTCTTTTTTGCCAGTCCTGAGGCTTGAACTTAAGGGATGCTGTCCCTGAGCCTCTCTGCTCAAGGCTAGTGCTCTATCACTTGAGCCATAGGCCTACTTCTGGCTTTTTCTGAGTAGTTTATTGGAGATAAGAGTCTCACATACTTTTTCTGCCCGGGGCTGGCTTCGAGCTGTGACCCTTAGATCTCAGCCTCCTGCGTAGCTAGGATTACAGTCGTGAGCCTGAACTCTGGGCCTGGGCGCTGTCCCTCAGCCCTTCAGCTTAAGGCTAGCACTACCACTTGAGCCACAGCGCCACTTCCGGCTTTTTTCTTTTTGCTTATGTGGTGCTGAGGAATGAAACCCAGGGTTTCATTCATGCAAGTCAAGTGCTCTACCACTGAGCCACCTTCCCAGCTCCAGTAACCGCTTCCTTTGCTTTCCCCCATTGTGTGTGAGTGTGTGAGCTGTTACTAGGCTTGAGCAGAGCCTTAAGTTTTTGCCTGGCTTTTTCAGTGAAGGCTGGTCCTCTGCCCCTTCAGTCATACCTCCATTCCAGCATTTTGTTATTTCTGATGTCATTTCTCAAGGATGCTGGGTGACTTGAGTGGGAAGGTTGTTTCTTTTTCTTCCTCCTTCTCCTGCTTCTCGCCTCATGGTGATTTCTCCCGCTGCGCAGAGCCCCCCGACCTTTGGGTTCCTGTTAGACGTCGATGGTGTGCTGGTTCGGGGCCACAAAGTCATTCCGGCTGCGCTGGATGCCTTCGCCAGGCTGCTGGACCCACAGGGGCAGCTGCGGGTTCCTGTGGTTTTCGTCACCAACGCCGGGAACATCTTACAACACAGCAAAGCCCAGGAACTGTCAGCTCTGCTGAGATTCAAGGTAGGAAGCATTGACAGCAATGATGGCACTCCTCATCAAACCCCAAACCCTTCTACAGCCCATTTCTGGGTCAGGGCGTCACGTCATTGACAGACCTTGGGTCATGGCAGGTTGGGTCAGTGGGAGTCTTTTAATTCTTTGGGAAAAATAACCTGAAGTTTGGGTTTTCTTTTCTTTTGTGCCAGATCTGTGGCTTGAACTCAGGGCCTAAGTATTATCCCGCATTTTTTTGCTCAAGGCGGGCGCTCTACCACTTGAGCCACAGCGCCACTTCCCATTTTCTGGTGGTTTATTGGAGATCAGAGTCTCACGGATGTTCCTGCCTGAGCTGGATTTGAACCTCGATCCTCAGATCTCAGCCTCCTGAGCAGCTGGGATGACGGGCGTGAGCCACTGGCATCTGTCGTTTTTTTTTTTTTTTAAACCTTCATAGATGAAAGCATCTGTTGCTACTGCGTTACCTTCTCTCAACCCTGTGCCTTCCTTCCTCTCGGCTGTCCCTCCAGGTGGATCCGGACCAAGTCATTCTCGCTCACAGCCCCATGAGGCTCTTTTGGCAGTTCCACAGCAAGCGGATGCTGGTGTCCGGCCAGGGCCCTGTGGTGGAAATTGCCCAGGCGTATCCTTTTTATTTCGTTGCTGTGGTTAGAGAGGAAGGGGCAGGACGGGGGGCTCCCTCGCTCGGCCAGGGGGACCCAGCGTGCAGGGTGCGGGGTGCCCCGCAGAGGCACGTGGGTGCTCGGTGGGCTCAGGGGGAGCGTGTGTAGTGCGTGTAGTGCGCCCTCGTGCACAGTGGCTCCCGGAAGCCAGGCCAGTGCTGCTGTCACGGTCTTCTGCCCCAGCCCCTGCCTAGGTCTAGGGAAGGATCAGGAATCCGTATTTAAACGACACTGCGATTCTAGGACGCTCTCCTGCTTGGGTGCTCAACCGCTTGTTAGCTGTCCCTTCGGGCACACAGAGGGCAGGATGTGGTTCCCTGGTCTCAGACGGCTTGTTCCTCTGTGCGGACCCTTCCTGCACACCGTGTTGGACTGTGCGCTCTGAAGTGGTGGAGGACCTAATAAGGCCCTTGTTCGGGGCCCTGGCACCTCAAAGAAAAAGAGATGGTCTAGTAGCGGAGGACACCAAGAAAGAGAGATTCCTGGGCTGGGAATGTGGCTCCGTGGTAGAGTGCTTGCCCAGCATGCATGAAATCCTGGGTTCCATTCCTCAGTACCACAGACACAGAAAAAGCTGGAAGTGGTGCTGTGGCTCAAGTGGTAGAGCACTAGCCCTGAGCAAAAGCAGCTCAGGGACAGCTCCCAGGCCCTGAGTTCAAGCCCACGTACTGGCAAAAAGAAGAAAGATTCTAAGTGTTAGAGGACTGGCCTGGGGCAGGACTGGCCCGGAACATCATGGAGGGTCCGGCTGTACCCCGGAGCTTGTTCAGGCTCCCCGGCAGGCAGGGCAGGTTGAAGGTTGGCACGGAATAGCGGGTGACTGGAGGACAGGGAAAGTGGGCTGGGGAAGGGAACCTTGCCTGAGTGAGCTCAGTGTGGGCTCCACTGCTGCTGGTGGATCGGAGGGAGTCCTTCCTGGGAAATGCGTCCAGCTGTTCACAGCAGCTCTGTCTTGTGCTGTGGTCTGTGCACGCTGCAAGCTCCTTGAAACCAGGGTTGGGCCGGCGTAAGGCCTGGAGCCAGGAATGTGCCCGCGGGCCGCTGGGGAGTTGTTCTGGAGTCCCTGTGTGCAGTCTGTCTGTACTGCCACAGCCTGCCGACTGGCCCCCCAGGAGTTAGGACTGCCCGCCACCCGGCGTGGCCAGGCCAGCGTGGTCTCCTTGCTCCATGCATTTGGGGAGGCCCCGTGCCCCTGTCCTGTCCAGCTGTGCCTTCCTGACCATGCGCCAACCAGACTGGGCTTCCAGAACGTGGTTACAGTGGATGAGCTTCGCACGGCCTTCCCAGTGCTGGACATGGTAGACCTGGAGCGGCGGCCAAAGACCACGGTAATGCACTCCTCTCACTCCAGGGCTCCTCCTCCCTCCTGCTGAGAGCTGTGTTCTCTGTGTGCTGTGGTGGAGACTCCTGGCAGGGATTGTTCCCTGGCTAGGTAAGAACAGCCCCAAGGAGCAGCGGCTTGAAGCCTATTTGTAGTTAGCTAGGAACGCTTTCAGAGCCAGAGCATCTCTTCCATCTGCTGGAATGTATTTACTAGCTCGTTCTCGTGAGAAGCCGTTGTCTTGGCCAGGTGCTGATAGCTTAGCTTAGTAATCTTAGCTACTAAGGAGGCTGAGATCTGAGGATTGCAGTTCAAAGCCTGCCTGGGCCAGACTAACCACAAAAAGCTGGAAATAGAGCTGTGGCTCAAGTGGGAGAATGCCTAACCTTGTGCAGAAAAGCTCAGGAGTAGTGCCCAGGACTGGTGTAAACAGAACAAGACAAAACAGGCAGCCTTCCGGGTTCAGCTCCTCTCGGAAGCAGCAGCTTGATTTCTGGGACTGGACCCTGGGCTGTGGATGTGGTAGGCAGTGCTCTGCTGCTGAATGTGACCCCAGCCCGGGATTTCTTTCCTGGTGAACAGGCCTCTGTTGCTTCTGTGCAGCATGTGAACTGTGTACCGATCATATAACTTGCTTATTGAGTCAGACCGCCCTCGGGATTCCGTGAAATATACTTACACACAGGCTTACTTGTGTCTATTTGGATACCTTCACCTTCCCCAGTGCTGTAGTTAGTTACAGAGCACATCTTCTTGGAGAGTTTTTTGTTTTTGTTTTTGAGGGGAACAGAGACTTACCTGGGGACAGTGGGGCCTCCGTCCGCCCTCCCCTCCCCCCGCGGCGGTGGCCTTCCTCGTGGCGGCCAGCATGCCGCTCAGCTCCCTGCTTCCTCTTGCATGTGAATCTGAGGGCCCGTTTGTCCAAGGACCCTGTGGCGTGCCGCTCGGACACCTGACGCCGCGTGGGTCGTATCCCGCCTGGGCTGGTGTGTTTGGTGAAGTGGCAGCGGTGGTGGCAGCAGCGGTGGCAGCGGCAGGCATAACTCGGCTCGCACACATTCTTGGTTGCCTGGTGGCCTTGAGGCCACGGCCACGGCCGTGGGCCAGTGCAGAGCCGCTGTGGCCCTTCTCTAGCGGCTGCTGCGGCGGAAGGCGTTTTCTTTTAGACGCATGCAAATTCTGTGGGCAGATCTCAGAAGAGCCGTTTGGTGGCCGAGCCAAATTGCCAGGGCCGGAGGAAAATGGACCCCAGGAGGCTGGAAAGGTGCAGGTCCTGCCTCCCAGACTGACATGGTGACAGGGCCGCTCACACCTTGCTGCTCCTTGCTCTTCCTAGGCTGCCTTCCCTTCAGTCCACTGGCCTCAGGCCTCTCTGTGAGGGCGTGACATCTTGCTTTCTATCCCGGCTGGAGAAAGTCCTCCCCCTGCCTTCTTCCCGCTGGCCTCACTTGTAGCCCTCCTTCCATGGTGGGCTACGCTGGTCGTGCCTTTTCCCCTTCTTCTGTGGCTCTCCTTCCTGTCAGCTTTTCCGTGCTGTGCGCTGGCGATGGGGTGGTCTCTGGGCTGTGTGCACCCTGTCTTTGCTCCCCCCACCTCTGTTCTTGCTCCAGAGGGGCACCGAGACGTGTCACTGATGGGCCTCTTCTCTGTCTCTCGCAGCCCCCTCAGAGGAGTGACTTCCCGGCCATTGAAGGTAAAGGACGCCCTCCCTACTACCCTGTGGGTCTGGGGTCTTTGCTCCTTCCTCCTTCCGTGTGCCTGCTCAGTCTGCCTGAGTGGCGGGGGGGGGGGGGGCACTGCACAGCTGGCGCCTGGCCTCCTCACTGCTTCTGCAGCATAGGTTACACACACCACTCTTAGAAAAGGGGTCGCTAGAAACCCCTCTAGTGGAAAGGTGTTCAGAGACAATCCGGCCCAGCGTCTCAAGAGGCTGAGACCTGAGGATCGTAGTTCAAAGCTAGCCTGAGCAAGAAAGTCTGATACTCTTAGCTCTAATTTAAAACCAGAAAGCCAGAAGTGGAGTTGTGGCTCAGGTGGTAGGGCAATAGTAATGAGCAGGACAGGGCTAGGAATGTGGCCCAGTGGTAGAGAGCTTCCCTAGCAAGCGTGAGACCCTGCTTTCAATTCCTCAGTACCACATACAGAAAAAGCTGCAAGTGGTAGATCACTAGCTCTGAGCACGGAGAGACACGGGGCAGAGCCCAGGCCTTGAGTTCAAGACCTAGGGCCCGTACTCACACCCATAACCAAAATACCACCCCGAAATGAAATTCTCAGGCAACGTAACTTCTCCAAATATGGATGTGAAAAGCAACAGTACAGCATAAAACCCTAACTGTAACGAAGAAATACAAGGAAAACATTCGCAAAGAATGTCGTAACATATTTCTGTCTAAAATAATTACCTGGGAAGTAACCCGGTGTCACCGAACACGGCATCCATCCCTCAAGGGAGATGCTGTCCTGAGACACTGGGGCCTGGCACTGGGCACTGGAGCACTGCCACCAGTGAACTAGTCTTGGTAACGTTTCAAGAAATAGGATTCTTTACTCTTAACATGAAGATTCTGTTTTTAGAAAAAATAAATTGAAACTATGAAGATACTTTGTACATAAAATGGCTTAAGTAACTGAGTGTTCACGTGCTGGTGTTCTTTTGCTGGTACTGGGATTTGAACTCAGAGCCTCATGTTTGCTGGGCTGGTGCTGTACCACTTGAGCCACTCTGCCAGCCCTGTGTTTCGCTAGTTATTTGGAGATAGAGTCTCGTGAACTTAGGGCAATTTTTTTTTTTTTTTGGGTCAGTCATGGGGCCTGAACTCTGGGCCTGGGTGCTGTCCCTCAGCTCTTCAGCTGAAGGCTAGCACTCTACCACTTGAGTGTCAGCCCCACTTCCGGCTTTTTCTGCTTATGTGGTGCTGAGGAATTGAACCCAGGGCCTCATGCATGCAAGTCAAGCACGCTACCACTGAGCCACCTTCCCAGCCAACTTAGGGCAATTTTGATTGTGCAGGACTGTCCTCACTTGCTACGTCTGTCCTTGTGACCATTAAAATGTATCCTAGCCGGGCGCTGGTGGCTCACACCTGTCATCCTAGCTACTCAGGAGGCTGAGATCTGAGGATTGAGGTTCAAAGCCAGCCTGGCCAGGAAAGTCTGTGAGCCTTTTTTTTTTTTTTGGGTCCAGTCGCGGGGCCTGAACTCTGGGCCTGGGCGCTGTCCCTCAGCTCTTCAGCTCAAGGCTAGCGCTCTACCACTTGAGCCACGGCGCCACTTCTGGCTTTTTCCTTTTTGCTTATGTGGTGCTGAGGAATCGAACCACTGAGCTACCTTCCCAGCCCTGTGAGCCTCTTATCTCTAGTTAACTACCAGAAAACGTGAAGTTACACTGTGGCTCAAGTGGTAGAGCGCCCAGACCCAGAATTTAAGTCCCATGACCAACAACAACAACAAAATGAATCCTGCCTCATTTCCTGTGTTGCTGAGGACAAACCTCAACATCCTGCCATGCCAGGCCAGCGCCGCTGACGGTGCTGCGCCTCCCGTTGCTAGCCAGGCCCCTTTCCCAGGCCTTGGCACTTCCCCACTGCTATTTTGGTTCAGTTCACTGGTGTGATCAGCAGTGGCAGCTGCTGTTTGCTGAGTACTCGCCCTGTCCCGCCCTGGGTCAGTGCCTTCTGTGTTTCCTGTTCCTGCTCACAGCACTGAGTGGGCTGTTACTGGTGAGGAAACAGGCTCAGAGGCATGGCACTGCTGTAGCCCTTCGGGACTCTCAGTCCACTCAGGCCTATGGGCCATACCAGTCCCTGGGCCTCAGCGGTGCACGGGGGAGGCCGGGCCCTCTGCCCATTGGCTGCACCAGTCCCTGGGCCTCAGCAGTGCACTGGGGAGGCCGGGCCCTCTGCCCATTGGCTGCACGGGTCCCTGGGCCTCAGTGTTGCATGGGGGAGGCCTGGCCCTCTGCCCATTGGCTGCACGGGTCCCTGGGCCTCAGTGGTGCACGGGGGAGGCTGGGCCCTCTGCCCATTGGCTGCACGGGTCCCTGGGCCTCAGTGGTGAACGGGGGAGGCCGGGCCCTCTGCCTATTGGCTGCACGGGTCCCTAGGCCTCAGTGGTACACGGGGGAGGCCGGGCCCTCTGCCCATTGGCTGTACCAGTCCCTGGGCCTCAGTGGTGCACGGCGGAGGCAGGTTTGTGGGACCAAGCCCCAGGGATAGGAGGAAGCCACTGGGACTTGCTGCTTTCAGGTTTTGGCCTGTCTGTGACTACAGTGGACACGAGTGAAGATGGGTCTTGGGTGCTCCCTGCTCTGTTCTCCCTGGTGGACCGGTGCTCCCCGGGCTCTGGGCCCCCCTGCCCCTGTCCCTACCCACCTCACTCCCGCACCTCTGCCTTGAAGGGGTGCTCCTCCTCGGAGAGCCAGTCCGCTGGGAGACAAGCCTGCAGCTGATCATGGACGTCCTTCTTAGCAACGGGAGCCCAGGGGCTGACCCGCTGAGGGCCCCCTACCCCCACCTTCCAGTCCTGGCCAGCAACATGGACCTCCTGTGGATGGCGGAAGCCAAGATGCCCAGGTGAGGCCGCGGACGGGCCCTGGGCCCATCCACGGGCAGCTGCTGCCCGGGACGCGTGCAGGCAGCTTCCCACCTGTTAGTCCAACCTCTACAGCTGCCACCCTAACCTGGCCCCTGGGGGTGGGGGGCCTCCAGGGGCCGGGCCCTTTAATGGATTATGTGTGCTGTGTCCTTACGCCCTTCACAGACAACGTTGAGGTGTATCAGCGTGAATTGTTCACATGCTGTTTCCTCCTGTCCTTCAGCCTGTCTGTCGTTAGCGGTTACCCTTGAGACGCAGGGCAGGGACAGCCTGAACCACTGTGCTGTAGACACACTGGTGCCCTGTGGACTCGGAACAGGCCTCCTCCCTGCTCGGCTGCCCTTCCCTGCCCTTCAGGCCGGTGGCAGCCAGCCTTCCGGAGGCCTCTCCCATTGCACGGAGGCCTGTGGAGAGCATGGTCGAGGAGAACGGGCAGAGCCCCAGGCTGCCTTAGGTCCTGTGACTCGGTGATCTCGTGGAGACGGGTTTTCTTCCATCACTTTTTTTTTTTTTTGTCAGTCATGGGACTCTAGGCACAGACCCCAAGCTCTTTCACACAAGGCTAGTGCTCTACCACTTTGAGCCATAGCCCCACTTCCAGTTTTCTGGTGGTTAATTAGAGGTAAGAGTCTCAAGCTGGCACTGGTGGCTCATGCCTGTAATCCTAGCTACTTAGGAGGCTGAGGTCTGAAGATCGCCGTTCAAAGCCAGCCTGGGTAGGAAAGTCCGTGAGTCTCCAGTTCACCACCAGAAGGGCAGAAGTGGTGCTGTGGCTCAAAGTGGTAGAACACTAGTCTTGAGTGCAAAAGCTCAGGGATAGACCCAGGCTCTAAGTTCAAGCCCCCCAACTGACCAAAAAAAGTGACTCACAGACTTCCCTGCCCAGGCTGGCTTGTGACCCGCCATCCTCAGATCTCAGCCTCCTGAGTTGCAGTGACTAGGATTTTCCCAAAAGTTAGCTGTTAAAAACTGTTCCTGTGCGGGAAGACGTCGATTGGTGTTCGCTTCTCCTACAAGTACTTTAGCCGCGGTCCACGGTCCCGGGGCCCTGGGTCGGGGGTCTGGGCCTGCCGAGGGCGCGGCGGTGGCCGAGAGGGCCGGCCACTGAGCTCTTTTTGGGCAGGTTTGGCCACGGCACCTTCCTGCTTTGCCTGGAAACCATCTACCGGAAAGTGACGGGCAAGGAGCTGCGATACGAGGGCCTGATGGGCAAACCCAGCATCCTTACCTACCAGTACGCAGAGGACCTGATCAGGCAGCAGGCAGAGCGGCGGGGTTGGGCCGCCCCCATCCGGAAGCTCTACGCCGTGGGGTGAGGCCCAGGCGTCTCCGTGCCCCTATTCCGGCCCCCCTGCCCCTTGCCCCGCCCCCGGCCCCCTTTCACAGTCCCTCCCCTCGGGCCTCCATCACCGCCCCACACCCGTCCCCACAGCCGACCTCCATCCTCCACCGTGACGCTGAGCCCGGTCTCCTCTTTGCAGCGATAACCCTATGTCTGACATCTACGGCGCCAACCTGTTCCACCGGCACCTGCAGATGGTGAGGCGGGGCCGGACACCGGAGCCGGGGGCCGGGGGCCTGTGGCGGCGGCAGCCCTCGGCGGCCCGGAGCGTCACCTCCATCCTGGTGTGCACCGGCGTGTACAGCCCGTGCGACCCGGGGCCCGCAGAGCTGGGTGCGGGCACGGAGCCTCGGTACCACGGGCACCGGGACTTCGGCTTCAGCCCGGGGCTGATGGAGGCGGCGCACGTGGTGAGCGACGTGGGCGAGGCCGTTCGGCTGGTGCTCCGGCAGGAGGGCTGGGCCGCGTAGCCGGACCGCGGGGCCCCGGGGCGGCAGCCGCCCGCCGCACCTGCCGGTGAAACCCCGAGCACCGCTCTGCGCAGTCTGACCTCACCTCCGTGCCTCGGGTCCCTCCTCTCTTCAGGAGGGACTTCTGGAGTCCTGCGGAAGCTTCTGGAGGCTTGGCTCTCACGGAAGCAGCCACTGCATGACAGCAAGGTTTTTACTGTATTTTACTTTATTGCCCAGAGACTCTGGGTCTTATTTTTTTAAATTAAAATGATCCTAACAGATATGAATTGTGCTATCATTGTGTGGCACGTACCCAGAAAGCCCACAGGCGCAGAGGGCGGGCGGTGGTAGCCTCCCTGGGGGCGCAGAGGCCTGTGCGTCTCAGCCCCCGGGCGGAGGCTCCCCCAGCCCACGCCACGCTGGGCTGTGACTGAGTATCTGTCACAGGGTTGATGCAAGGGAACAGAGCCGTGTGGTCAGGGCCCTCAGCACCACGGCCGTCCTGGAGGACCTGCGTCTCCCCCCACCTCCCCTGGGGTGTTCTGCGCTAGTCTGGATCCAGGGTGTGCCCCGAAGCCGTGTGGAACCTCTCGGGAGGAAGTTAGGCCATTGGGGCATGTCCTTGAGAGGACGAGGTGACTCCGGCTCTTCCCCATGTTCATGGCCAAGGGCTTCGGAACATGAGCCACCACCAGCGGCAGCGGCACACACAGCGGGTTCAGAAGCTGCCAGACGTCCCGTTGGTTGGGGTGCCCGCCATCGGGGTCACCCAGCCACCCTCAGCGGTGAGGACAGGTCTGTCCAGACAAAGCTTGGTACTGGGTACTGGGTACTGGGCAGGCAGCATCCACTCCAGAGACTGGTGTGCAGAAGGAACTGAGCCCCCGGGATGGTGCCAGGGGCTGAGGCCTGGGAAGGCCTCTGTGACCAGGCCGCAGCCCAGGCCTGGCTGGTGTCCTTTTTTTTTTCCTTTAGTTTTGACTGTTAGTACTGGGCTTGAACTCAGGGCCTTAGACTCTTGCCTTGTACTTTTTTTCACAAAGGGCTAGTGCTTTACTGCTAGTGCCATGCCTCCACTTCTGGCTTTTTGGTGGTTCATTGAAGATGAGTCTCACAGACTTTCCTGCCCGGGCTGGTTTTGATCTGGGATCCTCAGATCTCAGCCTCCAGAGCAGCTGGGATGAGCTGGGATGAGCCACCAGCGCCCGGCTGTCTTTTTGTTTTTAAGTAACCTTTTTTCCTTCGCTGGTGTGGTGGCGAACGCCACTGCTTTGCAGTCTGAACAGGGTCCTTCCCCGCGTCTCCTCTGGCGGGAGGCAGCGCAGTGGGTGTGTACGTGAGAGGTTGCCGTGGTAGCCAGATGCCGCCTCGAGGGTGGGTGGAATTCTAAAATATCTCAGCTGGGAGAGTTTGGGTTTTTTTTTTGACAACACTGTCACTTCCTCTGTTTCCCGCCGCTGCTGCTGCCGCCTCTCAGGTGGCTGGGCTGAGCCCCCGCCAGGGGCTCCTGGGGGCTGGAGGTCAGCGAGCTCTCCATTCCACAGCATCATGATCTCGCAGGGGAAGGAGAGACGGGAGCTTGAAGCGCGCCTCACCTCTTCCCACTCTTCCCGAAACCTGGCCGTTGGGGTCCAGCCCTCCCTTCCTGTCTGCCTCCCTCTTCGGCGTCGGTTTCCTCGTTGGTGTCATCCCTTTCCTAACTAGGAACTGTTAGCACCTGTGGAGAGCTGCGAGAGCCGCGACCAAAGACGGCGTGGCCGTAAGGCGCGGCCGCAAAAACGGCGCGGCCGCACGGAGCGGCTGCGACCAAAGATGGCGCTGGCTCCCGCCTTCCGTCTTCCCGGTGACGAGTACTCTCTGTAAAAAACAACTCCTTATATGGTTATGACTTGGCTCCTAGTTTGCTTCCGTGTTTGCAGCCCTATCGGTCTATGCCACGTGGCGCTTCGGGATTGGCCATCCAGGAGGCTTATAACTGGAGGGGGGGGGTGGCACAGGGCAAGAGAAGCGGGCAGAAGAAGCGGGAGAGAAGATGTTGTAAAAGGTCCTGAATAAACCGCCTGAAAGAAGAACCTGTTGTCGCGTCGACAAGCACCGCCTTCTGAGAACCAGGAGGGACACCTGTCTTGGAGTTCATGGCTGTCCAGGCCCTGGGCGGGCCCTTGCACGGGTCACAGACGCGAGCAGTATGCAGGCTTATATGTTCACCCCTCTGTTGTGCCTTGCTGCTCATCTACTTTGCTCCTCCCAAGGACAGCTTGCTTTCTCCTCCCATCTCAGGCCCAGCACGAGGCCCAGGGTCTGGCACTGCTGCAGGGACTTTGCCTTTGTCCCTGGAGGTCGCGGATCCCGTGAGACACTGCCCTTTCAAGGCTAAGTTATGGCTGTGTGCCTGTGTGTGTATACAGTGCTCTGGTCACCAACCTGATCTTTACCCTGATTTCTCATCCTGATTATTGGTGTCTTACTAAAAATTATTGTGGCTCACCTGAGGTGGGGCATTATGGCTGACACGCAGAATCTTGCAGAAACCCTGGAAAAGGGCAGGGGGCTGCCAGGAGACGGTGTCCCTTACCTCTGACGTGCATGGTGGGTACGGAGACAATCCTTCAAAAGGAGCGGCCCCACTCCCTGCCCGCTGGTCCTCTGGGGGAGTACTGGAGATCAGAAGAGACTGGAGGAGATGTGCAGAAACGGGCTCTGAAGTCGGAACAAGCACTCCTAATGACATGCTCAGTGCCAGCAGCCAAGGATGAGCGTACCAGTGTGGCGGCCCCATCGCAGAGCACAGCATGCGGTGATAACCTTTTGGGAGGAAGTTGTTTGATCACCTGTCAGCTGCCAGAGAGAGCGAGCGTCCAGGGCTGGGGGCCTATGGCTCCCCAAACCTGCCCCTCCCCGCCCCCATGAAAGAAATGAATGATGCCACGAGGTTGTATACAAACTGAGTCCTCGACGCGTACGAAGAGCCCCTTACCACTGCCCTGGCCTGTGTCAGGACCCTCTGCTGGAACGGGTCCTCCCCTCCCCAACCCCTTCCCCACCAGTCCCTGCCAGAGCAGGCCTGAGTCTGCCTCCCCCAGTTCAGGTCATGGGTAAAATGCCGACCATTTCCCTTAACAAAAAGGGAGGGCTGCCGTGCTACCTGAGCAGGAATTCCCGGGACCACGCCAATCTTCCAGGAGGAATGTCCTCCTTCCGGCAGCAGGCTGCGTCTTCAGGGTGGTCCCGTGCGGCTCAGCACCTTCCGGAATGAGCAACAGCTGGTCACCAAGCGTAGAAATGGCTGGGGAGGCCATGCCCAAGTGGGTTCTTGGGCCTCTCCTCTCACACCACGGGGTAAGTCTGGTGCTAGCGCACACTCCGGGAGCCAGCGAGGCCGGCTAGAATCACGCCTGTTACTTGGCAGCTCCCCAGCTCAGCCCTGACCTCTGCTGGACCAGCTCCGATGCACACAGGAGCCAGGTCCACAAGGCTGCCATCCATGGCCCCCAGCTGAGGCCTGTGAAGCCCAGCTCCAAGAATTAAGGCTGCTCTGTTTGTTGCCCGGCACTGACTGATGGAAGCAGACCCTGGCTTCCGGAAGGAATCCTGGACAGAAGGACACCTTAGCCTCAGAGGCTAAGGTAGGGTCAGCTTCCTGCAGCCCAGCACGCCCTGAGCCAACCCCCCCCCCCCCCCCCCACACACAGACACACACACAAGCTCCTGTGTGTTCCAGAAAGCATCAATCCTGTCATACATACTGACCAGCAGAAAAGCTGAGGCCCAGAGCCCAGCGGCCGAGGACTAGGCTGCCCACACCCAGCTGCCCAGTGGTGGAGCTCAGCCCCCAAGCCTCTTCCCACCGCTGCCTTTCAAGACGGCTGGAAGCAGAACGTTCCAGTGCTGCCTGTCTGTGCCAGGGTCCTGAGGCCACCGGACCATGCATAGTTGAGCATGAGTTCTGACAGGCTGGAGAAAGCAGGTTGGTCAGAACTCACACTGCAAGGCAGATTCAGGGGTACGGTCTGGGCACGCAGGCATTACCCAGCCTAAGGCCCCCGCATCCCGATTCTGAAACAGCGTCTAGCTAAGGCCATCCTGCCTTGGCCTCTGAGTGCCGGGGTCTTAGATGTGTGCCTCATTCCCAAGCCTTGGGGACCCAGCGTTCACCTAGCACATGCGTTCAGAGAGCTGCTCCATCTGCTGGAGGTGGATGTGTGACATCACCTGGGGGTTCCTTGATACTCCCTCCCATCCTCCCTCCCTCCCTCTCTCCCTCCCTCCTTTCTTCTCATCAGTATGGTCTGACCCCTGCATTTGTTTTCCGGGTCTGAGGAGGGCTCTTCCCGATGGCTGCCCAGTCTCTGCCTGCCCCTGGTGCTGGCCGGCCAGGTGTAGAAATCTGAACCCATGCCGTAGGCCAGGCTAGTGCACAGGTCGGGGCTACGCCCAGCCCGGCCTATACCCCAGCAGCTCCTCCAGGGCGGGGGGGCCTTCTGCCCATCCTCTTGAGCTGGGTACCTGCCAGCTCTCATACCCTGACCCACAGCTCCCCCAAGCATACAACCCCCCAGGCCCACGGCCCCCCACCCCCAGGCCCACGGCCCCCCACCCCCAGGCCCACGGCCCTCCCAGGCCCACGGCCCTCCCCCCCCAGGCCCACGGCCCTCCCAGGCCCACGGCCCTCCACCCCCAGGCCCACGGCCCCCCACCCCCAGGCCCACGGCCCTCCCAGGCCCACGGCCCCCCACCCCCAGGCCCACGGCCCTCCCAGGCCCATGGCCCCTCCAGGCCCACGGCCCGCCACCCCCAGGCCCACGGCCCCCCACCCCCAGGTCCACGGCCCCCCCAGGCCCACGGCCCCCCCAGGCTCCCCTGGGGGGGGCGGCCACGGGTCCCAGGCACTGCTGTGGCGCAGGGCGGCCAGCTGGACCTGTACCTCATAGCCAGCACCGACGTGTCCCGGAGCTCTTGGGTGGCCACTAACCTGGCGGTGGCACCGGCTGGGCGCTCTTCTTCGCTAGGGGCGGCGGTGTTGGCGGCGCGGGACAGGTGCGGGGCGGGGCCGGGGTCCGCTGGGGCCAAGGCGGGGCCGGGTCCCGGCCTTTGCCCACCTGGCCTGGCTGATGTATGCGCACGCGCTGTCGGCGCTGCTGCTGTGCGGCCTGGTGCTGGCCCACTACCTCGCTCTTCATCTCAAGAACGCCTTCCTCCTGGGCTGCCGCAGCCTGGAGGGCCTGGAGGGCCGCCCCGAGGCTCCAGGGAGCCCCACGGCTACGTCAACACCCTGGCCCTGGCCTGGCAGAACTGAGGGGCCCGGACCGGCCTTCCTTCCCCGGCCTCCCTCCCCCAGACCAGCCAGGCGTCCGGATGAAGAGATCCCATGAAGCAGGGGGGACGCCCTGTGTCCCTCTGCACCCCAACACACAGGACAGGGCGGGTGGGGAGGTGGGCAGCTCACCCGGTGTCCTTTCCTCTGTCCCCTCCAGGCCCTGACCTCCCAGGGGCTGGGCGGCCTGCGAGCCACGGCTCCTCCCGCGTCCTCACGCATGCCCCATCCCGGGTGGACGCGTCCAGGCGGGGTGCTGGTCTTGGTGCAGTGACCTTGTGTCTGTCTGCAATCCGGGGTGCTGTCTCCCACCCCCATGTGCCACCCCCTCCCTTCCCTGCGTGGATTTACAGCCGTGAATCCTGGGGGGGGTGGCACTCTGGCCGCCCCCGGTGGCTCTCCTCCGAGGGAGCGGCTTTCCCGGGCCTTCCTCATCCTGTCCCTGCCTCCTCGGCTCTCTTTCTGGGGTGGGCAAGCATTTCCACCTCCTGCTCCCAGCAATCCTCACACCATGCGCTGATGCAGCTTGCACAACGTGGCCACGCACTCCAGCTGCGTCCGACATGGCCGCCACCCCCAGTGGGGTTTGGTGCCGGTTATAGGGTCTGTGAGTGCCAGCCAGCCAGGCCTTCCGCCTCCAGAGGAATGCATCCCAACCGCCGCTTCGTGCCAGGGCTGGGCCAGAACGACGCTTGGAGAAACGGCTTGGGTGGATGGACAGGAAGCTGGATCTTCTGGGGGGCCGTCGGGGAGCAGGGTACCTAATTCCCCTTCTGTGGGGCTCTGGGAAGTCTGGTGTGCATGGGAGGGAGTTAAGGGGCCTTTCTCGGCTTGGCTTCTGGAGTTTGCTGAGCCTCGGCCCTCCTGGCCCTTCTCCGTGTCCTGCCTTGGTGACAGGTGACATCCATCCAGTGACATCTGGATGCCACTTCTGGAATCTGAGGCGGGTGTTTTTCAGGGAGGCAGGGGGCAGGAAGCCAGGCCAGAGGTGCCCCCCCCCACCTGCGGTGGGGTGAAACCTTAGGGATTTTCGTTCCCTTTCTCCTTTCCTCTGTGTGAGATCTTCTGTGTTGTAGTAAACCCTGGAAGGTACCAGAAGACCTGGGTTCTTTTTTTTGGGGGGGGGGTCTGGTCGTGGGGCCTGAACTCTGGGCCTGGGCCTGGGCGCTGTCCCTCAGCTCTTTAGCTCAAGGCTAGCGCTCTACCACTTGAGCCACAGTGTCACTTCCGGCTTTTTTCTTTTTGCTTATGTGGTGCTGAGGAATTGAACCCAGGGCCTCAGGCATGCAAGGCAAGCGCGCTACCGCTGAGCCACCTGCCCAGCCCGAGACCTGGTTCTCGCTCTGCCTGGGGTCCAGTTCCGTGCCAGGTTCTGGGGCCCGCAGCTGCTTGCGTTGTTCTCAGATCCTCTCTCCAGCTTTACTGTCTCTCTACTACCTAATGTCAGACTGTGACGTGTCATCTGAGCCATGCCCGTCCGCCCCCGGGGATCCCCCCCACAGTGCTGTCTGGTGGTGGGGGAGCTGCGGCCTTGCTACAGGGCCAACTGAGGCCCAGCTGCCTGGGCACCCTCTCTGCACTGTGGGAGAACTCCACCTAGCCGCCCCCCCCCCCCCCCCCGCCAGTCCCTCTCACGGTAAGAAATGGCCCTGAAGACCTCTTTCCCTGACTTTCTAGAGTTTTCAGGACAGGGTCTTGTGAGTGGGGGGGGCCACCATCTGCTCGCAGCATTTCGGCATGGAAGAGGGGGGTCTTTATCTGAGCCCCAACTTTGATCTGGTTTTACTTTTAAAAGCCGTTTCGTTATTTTTAAGGCGTCGTCCAGAGGGGTCACCATCTCCTCCGTGAGGTGCTGGGACGGGACCCAGGGCCTCCTGCATGCCAGGCAAATGCTCACCGCCAAGCCAGCCCCCACCCGACCTGCTCCTCTGGACCGGCCCCCGGGGTGTTTGCTGTCAGAGGCGTCTGGGACGCACGGTCTGGTCCAGGCTGGTCCTGAGCTCCTGGGCTCCAGTGATGCTCCCGCCTCAGCCTCCCGAGGGACTGAGATTTCAGACGTGCGCGGGTCCCGCAAGGCCCTGGCAGTCGGATGTGTTTTTTTTGATGGAGAAGGCTGGCAGGGCTGACGTGCATCTCACGCCTTTATCACACTTTCCTCCTCCTTTCTCTTTTTAAAAATAAAGCCAGACTTTTCTGGGGGGGGGGGAAGCATCCCCCCAAATTTGGGACCTGTGACAAGCTTCCTGTGTGGTTTACGATCGTTCCCATCCTGGCTTCCACCCTGGGTCCTTGCGTTGGGTGGGCGGCGTCTGCCAGCGCTGCGGGAGAGGGGACTGCTGCCGGGGCTGACGCCCGGCGCGTGGGCATCCGCGGCTCAGCTGACCCCAGGGGACAGCACTGCGCCGGCTTCCCTGCTGGAGGCGAAGCCCAGCGAGGGTGCCCGGGCTGGTCTCAAACCCGACTGGAGCTCGAGTGATGTCCCTCCGCGTAGGGGGACTTCGGCGAGTGCTGAGCTGTCCTCCACTCTGTCACTCCCGCTCCAGCCGAAGCATCAACCCCAGCGGATCTGAAATCACCATGGTGAGGTGGGGTTTGAACTCGGGGCCTCACGCTTGCTGGTCTGGAGCCCTACCGCTCCAGTTACGCCCTGGCGGCGGCAGGCTGCTGTTTTGGGTTGGCTTTTGCTTTTGGCCTGGGGCAGTCCGGACAGGGATCCTCTACGCAGCCGGGATGACAGATTCACACCACGCCACTTGTCTGGTTTTGTGAAGATGGGGTCTCAACAACTCTCGGCCCCAACTGGCCTCAAACCATGACCTTCCCCATGCTCATCTCCAGAGTAGCTGGGATTATAGACCACACCAGGCTAGCCCGGGTTTGTCATCAAAGAGATTTACTGAGTTATGTACTGGTCCTTTGTTGTTGTTGGTTGTAGGTGTTGAACTCTGGGCCTGGGCGCTATCCCTGAGTTCTTCAGCTCAAGGCGGGCGTTCTACCACTTGAGCCACAGCGCCACTTCTAGTTTTCTCGTAGTTCACTGGAGATCAGAGTCTCTTGGACTTTCCCGCCAGGGCTGGCTTTGAGCCGTGATCCTCAGATCTCAGCCTCCTGAGTCTCTGGGATGATAGGTGTGAGTTCTTAAAAGGCACAGTGAGGAAGTCAGATTCCTTGTGGGGAATACTGCAGGAGCCTTGGAGCATGGCCACCCTGAAGCAGGGAAGACAGCAGAGCGAGGGAGGCGGGGACCTGGCTGGGTGGGATGCTAGAAGGGATGGGGCTCCCGGAGGCTGAGGAGGCCCGGCCTGGCCGCCGGCCTTCCACGCAGTCCCAGCGAGGACCGAGACCTGGGCCTCGGGAGGAGGAGCCTGAGCCCCAGGCTGCTGGGTCTGTGGCGGCCACCTGGCCCGTGTGGGCGGTTTCCCTCCTGTGTGATGCAGTGGCCACACCTACGCCTGCCAGGAGGAGGCAAAGAGGGAGGAAGAGCAAGCAGGGAGCTGTCCAGGGCAGAGCGGGCAGGGAGCGGCCAGGGCAGAGCGGGCAGGGAGCTGTCCAGGGCAGAGCAAGCAGGGAGCTGTCCAGGACAGAGCGGACAGGGAGCTGGCCAAGACAGAGTGGGCGGGGAGCAGCCGGGGCAGAGCGGGCAGGGAGCTGGCCAGGGCAGAGTGGGCGGGGAGCGGCCGGGACAGAGCGGGTGGAGAGTGGCGGGGAGCAGGGCTGGCCTGCCGAGCCTGGCAGGGGCTGGGACAACCCCCCTGTAAGACACGAGCTGGTGGCTTCTTACAGGGCTGGGTCAGAATGGAAGGAGGTGACAGAGGCCATCTGTCCTTCCCTGAGCCTGGCTCTGCCCCTCAGAACCTGCTCATGGCTCAAACTCCTGACTCAGCCTCCCCCGGGCTGGGACCACAGGCATCCACCATGTGTGCACCCTGCCTCTCGAGGTGGGGACGGGGGGCGGGGCTGTCCGTGTGTCCTGTCAGGATGGGGGGGGCTGTCCATGTGTCCTGTCAGGGTGTGGGGGGCTGTCTGTGTATCCTCTCAGGGCGGGGCTGTCCATGTGTCCTGTCAGGGTGGGGACGGAGGTGGGGGCTGTCCGTGTGTCCTGTCAGGGTGGGGGCGGGGCGGAGCTGTCCGTGTGTCCTGTCAGGGTGGGGGCGGGGCTGTCCGTGTGTCCTGTCAGGGTGGGGGCGGGGCTGTCCGTGTGTCCTGTCAGGGTGGGGCGGGGCTGTCCGTGTGTCCTGTCAGGGTGGGGCGGAGCTGTCCGTGTGTCCTGTCAGGGTGGGGCGGGGCTGTCCGTGTGTCCTGTCAGGGTGGGGCGGAGCTGTCCGTGTGTCCTGTCAGGGTGGGGCGGGGCTGTCCGTGTGTCCTGTCAGGGTGGGGGCGGGGCGGGGCTGTCCGTGTGTCCTGTCAGGGTGGGGGCGGGGCGGGCTGTCCGTGTGTCCTCTCAGGGTGGGGGCGGGGCTGTCCGTGTGTCCTGTCAGGGTGGGGGCGGGGCGGGGCTGTCCGTGTGTCCTGTCAGGGTGGGGGTGGGCCGGGGCTGTCCGTGTGTCCTGTCAGGGTGGGGGCGGGCCGGGGCTGTCTGTGTGTCCTGTCAGGGTGGGGGCGGGGCGGGGCTGTCCGTGTGTCCTGTCAGGGTGGGGGCGGGGCGGGGCTGTCCGTGTGTCCTCTCAGGGTGGGGCGGGGCTGTCCGTGTGTCCTGTCAGGGTGGGGGGGGGGGCTGTGTGTCCTCTCAGGGTGGGGGCGGGACGGGGCTGTCCCCGGCCTCTGGCCTCTGGGCCCCCGCGCTGCCCCAGCCCCGGCTCTTGCTCAGCTCTTGGAAGAGCAGCTGCTGCTGCAGGTGCCGCAGGCTCTGCAGGTCTTCGGCCGAGAGCGGTGGGGCGGGCGTGCCCGGGCCCGGGCCCGGCTCCTCCATGTCCAGGAGCCCGTCCGGGGGCTGCGGCGAGCTCCTGGAGATGTAGCCCTGGTCGGACTGCAGGGACTGCCGCTGCTCCTCCTCGGAGGGGTCCCCCGGGGCCCAGCCGCACAGCAGGGCCAGCCTCAGGCTCTCCAGCTGCTCCCGCACGTCCTCCCCCTCCAGGGGCCGGTCCGGGGTGGCCACCGGGAGGAGGGGGTGGGCCTCGGGGTCCCCTAGCCCGGCCAGCCGGCGGGCTGCATAGGTGGTGGTGGCGGGGGGCAGGGGCTCCACCGTGTGGGCCGCGGGGACCCCCTCCACGGGGAGCACTGAGGCCCGCAGGGCCTGGGCGGCCGGCGTCCCCTCGGGCGGCAGCCGGGGCTCCAGCCTGGCCGGGCCCCGCCCCGCGGGGGGCAGGTGGAGGGCCAGGGCCAGGCCGCCCGCGGGGGCCGGCTCCCGTGCCAGCGGCGTCTGCTTGACCACGGCGGGCCCGGGCGGCGGCGGCCCTCCACACAGCTCCGCGTCCAGCCACGGGTCCGTGTCTGCGTCCAGCCACGGGTCCGCGTCCACCTCCGCACCGTCGGACACGCAGAGGCTCTCCCGCTCAAACCAGCCCGGGCACCGGGCCTGCCACCTGCGGAAGCGCTCCACAGCCTGGGCCAGCTGCTGGCCGCTGGGGCTCCGCAGGTAGTTGTCCCCGGCCAGCTCCCCGACGCGGTTCATGCGGCCCGGCTCGAACATCTCCAGGTCCTGGATGCGGAAGTAGACGTCCTCGAAGCCGGCCATGAGCGGGTACCTGGAGGTGATGCGGAATGGGTCCGGCACGTCCTGCTCCCCGCTGAGGTCGCTGAAGTAGCAGATGATGTAGGCGCCGAAGCAGGCCGGCTTCTTGAAGTCGGGCAGGATGACGTTCATGGCGGCTGTGAAGAGGTCTCCGGCCGGCCGCTGGTGCTCGCAGCGCAGCTGCACGGCCGGCCCTGCCCCGCCCAGCATGGCCTGCCACTTGGCCCTGGAGCCTCGGGAGCACAGGATGATGATCTTGGAGCCGCCCTCGGCCGCCTCCTGCTTCTGGCGCCCCACCCAGCTCAGCACCCCCACCTCCGAGATGGTCTGCTCCTCCAGGAGGTCCAGGGCCACCTCGGTGCCGCAGACCGTGAGCAGGAACTGGGCGAACTTGAGGACCACGTCCACGTAGAGGGGGTGGTCGGCCGAGTAGACGATCCAGACCTTCCTGGGCTTCAGCAGCCGCGGGGTCAGGTCCACGGCGGGCTGGACGTCTGTGGAGACAGGGGAGCAGGTGGACTCACACCCAGGGCCCTCTGCGCTGCTGGCCGGCCCCAGGGCGGGGAGAGCAGGCAGCCTCCTACAAGGGCTAGACCGGGCTAGATGGGACTGGACGGGGCTAGACGAGGCTAGACGGGGCTAGACGGAGCTGGACGGGTCTAGATAGAGCTAGACGAAGCTAGACGGGACTAGATGGGGCTGGACGGGGCTACATGGAGCTATACGGGGCTAGACGGGACTGGACGGGGCTAGACGGAGCTAGACGGGGCTGGACGGGGCTAGACGGGGCTGGACGGGGCTAGACGGGGCTGGACGGGGCTAGATGGAGCTGGACGGGGCTACACGGAGCTAGACGGAGCTAGACGGAGCTAGACTGGGCTAGAAGCTGCTGCTGGGCGCTGCCTGCCCTGCCTGAGAAAACCCAGTCTCTGCCTTGTGTGAAAAGCACCCTCCATTTCCCACCTGACCCCTGGCTGTATGTAGATGAATTTGCTTTGTGCTGTTTCTGGGGCCCCCCCCTCTGGGGGCTGGCTCATTGAGGGTGCTTTACCATTTGAGCTAAGCCTCAAGACAGGTGCTTTCTTTTTTGTCAACTGTGGGTCTTGAACTCAGGGCCTGGACGCTGTCCCTGAGCTCTTCAGCTCAAGGCGAGCGTTCTACCACTTGAGCCACAGCACTACTTCTGGTTTTCTCGTGGCTCACTGGAGTTGAGTCTCACAGACTTTGCTGCTGGGGCTGGCTCTGAACCGCGATCCTCAAATCTCAGCCTCCCGAGCAGCTGGGATTCCATGCTGAGCCACCCGCACGGGCGTCAGCCAAGGCACAGGGCTGTCTGTGAGGCCTGCGTCCTCTGCACGCAGTGCTCGCTGACCCTCCCCACCATGGGGTAGAGATGGGGTCCGGTACACCCCTCGCGTCTGCTCCGTGTCCTCTGCGTGGACCCCGCTCCGCCCCGCGTGGCCAGGGCACTGACCTGTGCGCTTGCTCTGGTCACCGTGCTTCCCGTGGTGAGACCCTGTGGAAGAAAGAACCCACTGGGGAGAGGCTGCGGAGACAGGGCCGGGCGTCCTCCGGCGGGCCGAGAGAGACCACCCGGCCGACACCAGCGTCTCCGGCCCCTGCGAGACCACCTGGCCGACACCGGCATCCTCCGGCCCCTGCGAGACCACCCGGCAGACACCGGTATCCTCCGGCCCCTGCGAGACCACTCGGCCGACACCGGCGCCTCCAGCGGGCCAAGAGAGACCACCCGGCCGACACCGGCGCCTCTGGCAGGCCGAGAGAGACCACCCGGCTGACACCGGCGTCCTCCGGCGGGCCGGGACCACCCGGCCGACACCGGCATCCTCCGGCGGGCAGAGAGAGACCACCTGGCCGACACCAGCGTCCTCCGGCCCCTGCGAGACCACTCGGCCGACACCGGCGCCTCCAGCGGGCCAAGAGAGACCACCGGCCGACACCGGCGTCTCCGGCCCCTGCGAGACCACCCGGCCGACACCGGCGTCCTCTGGCGGGCTAAGACCACCCAGCTGACACTGGGCATCCGTCGGCGGGCCAAGACCACCTGGCCGACACCAGGCGTCCTCTGGCCCCTGCGAGACCCGGCAGGCGGCCAGGGAGCGCCGCGGCTCCGAAAGCAGCTGTGGACACACAGCAATCTCCAATGATTCACACTGGACCCCAGGACACACAGCAATCTCCAACAACAATTCACACCCTATCCTGTGGACACACAACAGCCTCCAATGATTCACACCTGATCCTGGGACACACAGCAATCCCCAATGATTCACACTAGATCCCGTAGACATGCATCAATCCCCAATGATTCACACCGACCCTGAGACACACAGCAATCCCTAATGATTCACACCTAACCGTCATGGTGTGGGGGGTGCCAGGAACCTACAGCCCTGCCTCTGCCCTGGGGGGGGGGCCCTGTCCCCCAATCTCACAGAAGACAGAACCTAAGGTTTGTTAGAGAATCGTCCCATGGCTGCAAAGCCAGGGAGGTGGGGCCGGGGGCCACATGGGTGAGATGCGGGTCTGGACCCGACCCTCTCCACCACATGCGGCTGTCCCCTCTGATCTGGGATAGACAAGTCTGGGGTTCAGGAAGGGGCTGTTCATGCCAGGGGGATCCTCGCACCGCTGGTCTTAGTGACGCTGGCTGAGCTACGCGAGCAGGGCCTGGTCCACGCTGGGCTGGGCCGGCAGGGCTGCGCGGGAGGGTGGCCTGGGCGTGTGGCAGGGCTGCGCAGGTGGGCGGGCTGGGCTGGGCCGGCAGGGCTGCGTGGGCGGGCGGGCGGGCGGGCGGGCGGGCGGCCTGGTCATGTGCTCCCGCCTCTGTGCCTTACCCGAGAGCTTCCAGGTCATGCAGACGGCCAGCAGGAGGACGGAGGCCACCAGCAGCACAGCGGTGCCCGTGATGAGGCCGTACACCCACAGGGGGACGCGGTCTGCGGTAGGAGGAGAGAGTGAGCGCGCTCCGGCAGCCTGCACCCCTGCAGGCTCCCCTCCCCCCCCCCCCCCCCCCCCCGCGCTTACCTGCAAAGGACTCTGCAACAGCATGGGGGGGGAGGGGGAATATTGCTCTTGAGTATCAGCAGGACCGCAGCCCGGCCCTCTCCTCAGACCTCCGCTGACCAGACCCAAGTGTCCACAGAGCCCTTGAGCCTCGGAGGGAGGCCTCCCTCTGCCCGGGGCCAGGGGGGAGGGAGGGGGTTTCCTGCCGCCGCGGTCTCCCATGACTGAGGAGGAAGGGGGAAGCGTGCACTCATCCCCCACACGCTCCAGCAGGGCCTGGCCCGCCATGAGGGCCCGGGCAGGCCATGTGACGTCCCCCGCGGTCAGGGACCGACAGGGCTCCTACCTGGGGTGGGCGGGGGCTCGGGATGGACAGGGCTCCTACCTGGGGTGGGGGGGGCTTGGGATGGACAGGACTCCTACCTGGGGTGGGCGGGGGCTCGGGATGGACAGGGCTCGGGAGGGACAGGGCTCCTACCTGAGTGGGCGGGAGCTCGGGGCAGGGATGGACAAGGTTCCTACCTGAGTGGGCGGGAGCTTGGGGCAGGGATGGACAGGGTTCCTACCTGAGTGGGCGGGGGCTCGGGGCAGGGATGGACAGGGCTCCTACCTGGGGTGGGTGGGGGCTCGGGATGGACAGGGCTCCTACCTGGGGTGGGCGGGGGCTCGGGATGGACAGGGCTCCTACCTGGGGTGGGGGGGGCTCGGGATGGACAGGGCTCCTACCTGGGGTGGGCGGGGGCTCGGGATGGACAGGGCTCCTACCTGGGGTGGGCGGGGGCTCGGGAGGGACAGGGCTCCTACCTGAGTGGGCGGGAGCTCGGGGCAGGGATGGACAAGGTTCCTACCTGAGTGGGCGGGAGCTTGGGGCAGGGATGGACAGGGTTCCTACCTGAGTGGGCGGGGGCTCGGGGCAGGGATGGACAGGGCTCCTACCTGGGGTGGGTGGGGGCTTGGGATGGACAGGGCTCCTACCTGGGGTGGGCGGGGGCTCGGGATGGACAGGGCTCCTACCTGGGGTGGGGGGGGCTCGGGATGGACAGGGCTCCTACCTGGGGTGGGGGGGGCTCGGGATGGACAGGGCTCCTACCTGGAGTGGGGGGGCTCGGGATGGACAGGGCTCCTACCTGGGGTGGGGGGGGGCTCGGGATGGACAGGGCTCCTACCTGGGGTGGGGGAGGGATCAGGATGGACAGGGCTACCTGGGGTGGGCGGGGGCTCCGGATGGACAGGGCTCCTACCTGGGTGGGTGGGGGCTCGGGTTGGGATGGACAGGGCGCCTACCTGGGTGGGCGGGGGCTCGGGATGGACAGGGCTCCTACCTGGGGTGGGTGGGGGTTCAGGAGGTACAGGGCTCCTACCTGGGGTGGGCGGGGGCTCGGGATGGACAGGGCTCCTACCTGGGGTGGGCGGGGGCTCGGGTCGGGTCGGACAGGGCTCCTACCTGGGGTGGGTGGGGGCTTGGGATGGACAGGGCTCCTACCTGGGGTGGGCGGGGGCTTGGGATGGACAGGGCTCCTACCTGGGGTGGGCGGGGGCTCGGGGCAGGGCACCGTCACTGCGTGTCTCAAGCAGTCGGTCTGGCAGCTGCTGAAGAAGGGCTGGATCTGGGGGAGGGGAGGCCGGGTGTCAAGAGGCTGGGCTGTGGTGGTGACGCCTGTGGTTCAGTAACTCTGGAGGCCGAGGCAGTGGGGCTGCTTGAGCCCGATTTCAGCACAGCCGGAGCAACGCTGTGCAGAAAGGCGGCCAGGGCAGATGGCACCTGGGATCCCGGCTGCCGGGGGTTCAAGGCCAGCCTGGGAAAAAGGCTAGTGAAACCTTATCTCAACCAGCAAGCCAGGCGTAGGGGTGCACGTCTGTGGTTCCGGCTGCATGGGAGGTACACATAGGGAAGACCATGGCCCAGGCTGCCCTAACTGAAAAGCAACTAAAGCAACACAGGGAGAGACAACGGCGTGGCTCAGGGGACAGAGCGCCTGACTAGCAAGTCAGAGACGCTGTGTTCAAACCCCAGACTTTCCCAAAGGCCTAAGACCAAGACCCCCCCCCCCCACGCCGTGGCTGCTGGACTGGGGTCCGGTCCACACGAGGCCCCAGGAGAGGGGCGGCCAGGGGAGCTGGCTGTGGGGCACCTGGCTGTGGGCCTTCCCTGCGACTTCACTCTGCAGTGTGAACACCGCCCTCACCCGTGCACGCCCCCACGCCTGTGCACACCCCCATGCCTGTGCACGCCCTCACCATGCACACCCCCCACGCCCGTGCACACCCCCACCACGCACACCCCCACCATGCACACCCCCACGCCTGTGCACACCCCCACCATGCACACCCCCACGCCCGTGCACACCCCCACCATGCACACCCCCACGCCTGTGCACACCCCCACCATGCACACCCCCACGCCCGTGCACACCCTCACCATGCACACCCCCACCATACACGCCCCCAGCATGCACACCCCCACCATGCACACCCCCACGCCCGTACACATCCCCACCATGCACACCCCCACCATGCACACCCCCGACACCCATGCACACCCCCGACACCCATGCACACCCCCGACACCCATGCACACCCCCACACCCATGCACACCCCCACCATGCATACTCCCAACACCCGTGCACACCCCCACGCCCATGCACGCCCCCATGCCTGTGCACGCTTCCGCGCCTGTGCACACCCCCACACCCGTGCACAGCCCCACACCCGTGCACATCCCCACCATGCACACCCCCCACACCCGTGCACACCCCCACACCCGTGCACACCCACCTGGACCTGGTGGAGACAGCACCGTTGGACGTCGGACAGAGCGAAGGTGACATTGCTTCGCTGGTGGAACTGCTCTTGTCTGGGCTGGAGGAGAGGAGGAGTGTAAAGTTCTCAGTGGGTCAGAGCTTGCTTGCTGGGGACATGCACAAGGAAGTCATGGGGGTCAGGCCCTCCGTGGGGACAGGCCCTCCGTGGGGACAGGCCTCCGTGGGGACAGGCCCTCTGTGGGGACGGGCCCTCAGTGGGGACGGGCTCTCCGTGGGGATGGGCCCCCTCACAGACCACCTGGCCCACAGGAGGCCGGAGGGGGAAAGGTGTGGGCACGAGGCGGGCACGGGAGGAGGCAGGTGTAGGAGCTGTCAGTCCCAGGCCTGGGGCAGGGGGGAGGCCCGGGCCTTGGGTCTGACACATAGGGGTGTGAGAAGCACGGCACTAACTAGACTCATCCTCCTCTTACGTCTCCAAGTTTCAGTGTTAGATCTGTAAGTCCTTTTTTAGAAGTGGGGCAAATTAGCCAGGTCAGGTGGCAAAGCAAGGCAGAGACGGAGGATCTCTCCCTGAGGCCTGCAGGACTCATCTCCATCCCTGGCTGGGGAGTGCACAGGCCTGCGTCCAGCCACAGGGAAGCGCAAGCAGGGGGATCACTGTCCAAGCCAGTCAGGGCACAGAGACAGGCCCTACCCTGAGAAACAGCCAACAACAACAACAAAGCTACAAGTTGTGCTGTGGCTGAAGCGGTAGAGCATTAGCCTGGGACAGCACCCAGGCCGAGTTCAATGGGCTGGGGGTGTGGCTCAAGCGGTAGAGCAGCTTCGGAGCAAGCCCAGGCCCCCAGTGCAATCCCCATCTGCCAAAAATAAGCAACAGAGAAAAGGCAAGTAGAACAGACACAGCCACACAGACAGGGCGGGGGGCGCGGGGCTGGGGCGGTGGGGGCGCAGGGCTGGGGCGGCAGGGGCCGCGGAGGGGGCCGGGCCCAACCAGCTGCTCCACCCACAGCAAGGAACCCTGAGGAGCCGGAAATGGGGACGCGACCAGGGCTCAGGAGGGGCCGGGTGTGGGGGAGGGGGCTGGGTGTGGGGGAGGGCCTGGGTATGGGGCGGGGCCGGGTGTAGGGGAGGGGTTTGGGTGGGGGAGAGGGGCAGGGTGTGGGGGAGGGCCTGGGTGTGGGGGAGGGGCCGGGTGTGGGGGAGGGGGCTGGGATCCGCTTTGTGGTTACCGCGGGCACCGGCTGTCCTTGCTCCCCGCAGCTCTGGTTCTCCGAGCCGGGAAGGCTTCTGAGCAGGACATGGTACGGGGTGGACTCGTTCCACAGGGTGAAGCCCACCCGCAGCTGCCCGGCCTCCAGGATCTCCACGGTGATGCCGGGGTCCCACAGGCTGCCTGCCGGGGACACGGGCGCGGGGTGGGGGGTGAGGTGTCCGCAGACCCGCGGGCGTGCCCGGGGGGGGGGGGGTCTCACCCCACAGACCCGCGGGTGTGATCTCACCCCACAGACCCACATCTCACCCCACAGACCCGCGGGTGTGTGTGTGTGGGGGGGGGTGGGTGGGAGGTCTCCGCAGACCTGCAGGTATGTGGGAGCGCGGGCGCGCAGGGAAGGGTCTCTGGGCGCAGGGAAGGGTCTCGGCGCAGGGAAGGGTCTCTGGGCGCAGGGAAGGGTCTCTGGGCGCGCAGGGAAGGGTCTCTGGGCGCAGGGAAGGGTCTCTGGGCACGGGGAAGGGTCTCTGGGTACAGGGAAGGGTCTCTGGGCTCAGGGAAGGGTCTCTGGGCACGGGGAAGGGTCTCTGGGCGCGGGGAAGGGTCTCTGGGCGCGGGGAAGGGTCTCTGGGCGGGGAAGGGTCTCTGGGCGCGGGGAAGGGTCTCTGGGCTCGGGGAAGGGTCTCTGGGCACGGGGAAGGGTCTCTGGGCGCGGGGGAAGGGTCTCTGGGCACGGGGAAGGGTCTCTGGGCGTGGGGAAGGGTCTCTGGGAGCGGGGAAGGGTCTCTGGGCTCAGGGAAGGGTCTCTGGGCACAGGGAAGGGTCTCTGGGCAGCACTTGCCTGCGCTCACACAGGGTGTGGTTGTCTTCATCATGGAGTCCTGGCAGCCTGCAAACACCCAGCAGGGGGCGGCGTTGAGTCCCCGCTGCGGCCGGCACCCCGCGCAGCCCGGCCAGAGCCAGGACAGTGGAGGCCCGCGGCGGGGACGGGACAGGGCGTCACCAGGCGAGGGGGGAGGCACGGAAGCCTCCTCTGCGGCCTGGACGCCCAGGCGGGGGGAGGACGCTGGTGTGAGCGGCAGCACACGGGGCGGGGGGGAGGGCGCTGGTGTGAGCAGCACGTGGGGCGGGGGGAGGGCGCTGGTGTGAGCGGCAGCACACGGGGCGGGGGGGAGGGCGCTGGTGTGAGCGGCAGCACGCGGGGCGGGGGGAGGGCGCTGGTGTGAGCGGCAGCACGCGGGGCGGGGGGAGGGCGCTGGTGTGAGCAGCACGCGGGGCGGGGGGGGAGGACGCTGGGGCGGGGGGAGGGCGCTGGTGTGAGCAGCACGCGGGGCGGGGGGGAGGACGCTGGGGCGGGGGGGAGGGCGCTGGTGTGAGCAGCACGCGGGGCGGGGGGAGGGCGCTGGGGTGGGGGGAGGGCGCTGGTGTGAGCAGCACGCGGGGCGGGGGGGAGGACGCTGGGGTGGGGGGCGGGGCGCTGGTGTGAGCAGCACGCGGGGCGGGGGGAGGACGCTGGGGTGGGGGGAGGGCGCTGGTGTGAGCGGCAGCACGCGGGGCGGGGGGAGGACGCTGGGGTGGGGGGCGGGCGCTGGTGTGAGCAGCACGCGGGGCGGGGGGAGGACGCTGGTGTGAGCAGCACGCGGGGCGGGGGGAGGGCGCTGGTGTGAGCAGCAGGCGGGGCGGGGGGGACGACGCTGGGGCGGGGGGGAGGGCGCTGGTGTGAGCAGCACGCGGGGCGGGGGGGAGGGCGCTGGGGCGGGGGGGAGGGCGCTGGTGTGAGCGGCAGCGCGCTGCGGGCCACGCGGCGGCTGAGCGGCTGGGGAGCGGGCTTCAGGTCAGTTCACCGTCGGGACAAGCACAGCCTGAGTCCCCGGGCTCAGGGTGAGCGCTCACGGGGCGCACGCGAAGCCTGCGCCCCACACCACAGCAGACGGCAGAGCAGGGACCGTTCCTGGCACCTTTCGCGCCAGGCCGGCGCGCGTGCAAGGCTCTGGGTGTTCACCGACAGGTGGACCCAAGGCCAGCCCTGTGTGTGGGCAGCGGGGATGGGCAGGGCCCGGGCGGTGTGCACGGGGCAGGGTAGACTGAGGCAGAGGGCGGGGCCCAGGGGCCGGTGCAGCTCCCGGAGGAGGCCTCTCCTGGGCTGGGTCCGGGGCCTCTTACCAGGCACCACCACTCTCCTGGACTGATGGTTGGGGTCCCCGTCAGGGAAGGGCTTGGGCAGGTTGTGCACCGTCACCTCGTACTCCTCCGCAGGGTCCACCACGAAGTGCTCAAAGCTGAACCGCCACTGTGGGGAGGGCAGGGGGGAGAGGGAGAGCAGAGGGGAGGGCAGGGGGGAGGGCAGGAGGGCAGGCAGGGAGGAGGAGGAGGGCAGGGGGGAGGGGGAGGGCAGAAGGGAGGGCAAGGAGGAGGGGGTAGGGAAGAAGGGAGGGCAGGGAGGAGGGAAGAGAGGGAGGATGGGACAGGGAGGGGAGGGAAGGAGGGAGGGAGATGGGATAAGCCCCCCACCTCTCCCCAAAACAGGAGTGAGACCCCACCCCACCCAGAGCGGGCACTGTCTACAATATGCCTCTCTTCTCCCTAGATGGAGTCTCATTGCCTTTCTAGTGAGAAAACTGAAATCTGAGGCGAAGGAGGGATGCGAGGGGATGGAGGGGAGGGGGAGCCGTGGGGCGTGCTTCCAGCTCCGGAGAAGGTCCCAGAGCGTGCATGTGCATGTGTGCGTGCGTGTGCATGTGTGCGTGCGTGTGCATGTGTGCGTGCGTGTGCATGCGTGCGTGTGCATGTGTATGTGCACATGTGCGTGCATGTGTGCGTGCGTGTGCATGTGCGCATGCGTGTGCGCACATGCGTGTGTGCTTGTGCATGTGTGTGTGCGTGCCTGTGCTTGTGCATGTGTGCGTGTGCTTGTACGTGTGCATGTGTGCATGCTTGTGCATGTGCGTGCGTGTGTGAGCGTGCATGTGCATGTGTGCACATGTGCGTGCGTGTGCATGTGTGCGTGCTTGTGTGTATGCGTGCGTGTGCGCGTGTGCATGTGTGCGTGTGTGCATGCGCGTGCACGTGTGTGAACCTGTGCTGCAGGCAGGCAGGTGGGCACGTCTGTGTGTTATCTTCCAGGTGGACGTGTACGGAAGACTCCAGCTTCCTTTTCTCGGGTAGGTGGGCCTTGAACTCAGGACCTGGGTGCCTCCTCTGAGCTGTTTTTGGCTCAAGGCTGGCATTCTACCACTTGCGCCACAGCTCCACTTCTTTCAGATGAGAATCTTTCAGATTTGAACTCTGACCCTCAGACCTAGGTGACAGGCGTGAGCCACCGGGGCCAGCCCCAGTCCCTTCTCACTTGTGACTCCCAAGGTCAGGTCTTGCTCTGTGCCCTGGCCAGCCCGGGCTCAGGTCTTCCCGTGTGCCTCCCCGTGTTGCTGGGTTACAGCCCTGCGCCAGGCTTCCCTCTCCGTACCCGCTTGTGATGGTGCTGCAGCCTGGACAGGAACTGGAACTTGACACACAGCTGCTCGTTGGTGCTCAGCTGCAGGACGGAGAGCTCCGTGCCCTCCAGGTAGAGGATGCTGGCTGGAGGTGGAGGAGGGGCGTCAGCGCGCGCGCGCGGCACCGGGCAGGCCTCGCCCCCCCCCCCCTGCCCCGGTCCCTGCACCCACACTTCCCGTCCTGCCTGCTCCCCTGACCCTGCTTTGCAGACGGAGGCTGCTCGGCTGGCCGGGGCCGAGGGCCAGTCCTCAGGGTCCTCGCGTGGAGGGCAGCGGCCCCACACCAGGGCGGGCGTGAGCACGCGGGCTCAGGACACAGCCTGGGTCCCAGCCCGAGAGGCGCGGGGTTGCCTCAGAAAGTTCTCGCCCTGGGCAGCCAACGGGTTCCCGAGTTCGTAGTGTGGCGGTTAAAATGTGGGGTGTTCCGTGGAGGGGCGTGGGATGGACACGGGCCGGCTGCAACTGCAGTGGTGGATTCAGTCAGCCCAGGGCCCAGTCTGGACGGAAGAACCGCCGCGCCGTCTGTCTGTGGGCGGTGGCAGCCACAGGCCCCAGACTGCTGGCCCCCACTCACCGTCCGTCTGCAGGGCCCACTGGATGAGCAGCACAGGGACGCGGTCTCCATGCCCAGTGAGGGCCACGCCCAGCTGGGTCCTCATGAGCTTGGGGGAGGAGGGCGTCAGGTTCCGAGGATGGACCCAGCTGTCGTCCAGGCAGGAACCTGGGAGCCGGGGAGGAGGGCGCGCAGCTGAGGGCGGTGCCCAGAGGCCACTGTGCTGGCGTGGCTTCAGGGGGTGCTGGGGAGTAGGTTCTGGGGAGGGACCCCGGGGCAGGGCTCCGTGGGTTCAGGGGGTGCTGAGGGTGGGTTCTGGGGAAGGATCCCAGGGCGGGGATCCGTGGATTCAGGGGGCGCTGGGGGTGGGTTCAGGGGGTGCTGGGGAGTAGGTTCTGGGGAGGGACCCCGGGGCAGGGCTCCGTGGGTTCAGGGGGCGCTGGGGGTGGGTTCTGGGGAGGGATCCCAGGGCGGGGCTCTGTGGGTTCAGGGGGCGCTGGGGGTGGGTTCAGGGGGCGCTGGGGGTGGGTTCAGGGGGCGCTGGGGGTGGGTTCAGGGGGCGCTGGGGGTGAGTTCAGGGGGTGCTGGGGAGTAGGTTCTGGGGAGGGACCCCGGGGCGGGGCTCCGTGGGTTCAGGGGGCGCTGGGGGTGGGTTCTGGGGAGGGACCCCGGGGTGGGGCTCTGTGGGTTCAGGGGGCGCTGGGGGTGGGTTCAGGGGGCGCTGGGGGTGGGTTCAGGGGGTGCTGGGGAGTAGGTTCTGGGGAGGGACCCCGGGGCGGGGCTCCGTGGGTTCAGGGGGCGCTGGGGGTGGGTTCTGGGGAGGGATCCCAGGGCGGGGATCCGTGGGTTCAGGGGGCGCTGGGGGTGGGTTCTGGGGAGGGACCCTGGGGCGGGGCTCTGTGGGTTCAGGGGGCGCTGGGGTTGGGTTCAGGGAGTGCTGGGGGTGGGTTCAGGGGGTGCTGGGGAGTAGGTTCTGGGGAGGGACCCCGGGGCGGGGCTCCGTGGGTTCAGGGGGCGCTGGGGGTGGGTTCTGGGGAGGGACCCTGGGGCAGGGCTCTGTGGCTTCAGGGGATTCTGGGGATGGGTTCTGGGGAGGGACCTGGGGCGGGGCTCCGTGGGTTCAGGGGGCGCTGGGGGTGGGTTCTGGGGAAGGACCCTGGGGCAGGGCTCTGTGGCTTCAGGGGGCGTTGGGGGTGGGTTCTGGGGAGGGATCCTGGGGCGGGGCTCTGTGGGTTCAGGGGGTGCTGGGGGGTGGGTTCAGGGGGCGCTGGGGGTGGGTTCAGGGGGCGCTGGGGGTGGGTTCAGGGGGCGCTGGGGGTGGGTTCACGGGGCGCTGGGGGTGGGTTCCGGGGAAATGCTGTGGAGACGGGGTGCAGGAGGGAAGGGCGGCATTGTCGGGGTCCCTGAGGCACAAGGGAAGGAAATGGAGAACTTACTGCTCTGCACGGCGCAGCGCAGGCCCTGTGGGAAGAGAAGGTGGTCAATACCTGGGAAGGCAGCGCGGGAGGGAGAGCCACGCAGCAGCCCGCAGCCCAGCCTACCCGCTCACTCTGGGGACATCTTCCCACACCCTTCCTCTGCCCAGCCGAGGAGAGGGTCCCGGGGACGTTGGAATGCTAACAGTTCTTGGGGTGGTGCAGAGCCTGGATTCAGGATCTCCCTCCAACCACCTGGGCCTTAAGGGCCAGAGCATGCTGCGGGCCTTGAGGCCCAAGGCCCGCTCACTTCTCAGGACACTCGGAGCAGGCAGTGGATCCGGGTGTGCAGTGGACCCCTGCAGGCACTGGACCCCTCCGGGCAGTGGATCCCTGCGGGTATTGGACCACTGCAGGCACTGGACCCCTGTGGGCAGTGGACCCCTGTGGGCAGTGGACCCCTGCGGGCAGTGGACCCCTGTGGGCACTGGACCCCTGCGGGCAGTGGACCCTTGCAGGCAGTGGACCCCTGCGGGCAGTGGACCCCTGCGGGCACTGGACCCCTGCGGGCAGTGGACCCCTGCGGGCACTGGACCCCTATGGGTGGTGAACCCCTGCGGGCAGTGGACCCCTGCAGGCACTGGACCCCTGCGGGCCGTGGACCCCTGCAGGCAGTTGACCCCTGCGGGCAGTGGACCCCTGTGGGCAGTGGACCCCTGCGGGCAGTGGACCCCTGCGGGCACTGGACCCCTATGGGCAGTGAACCCCTGCAGGCACTGGACCCCTGCGGGCACTGGACCCCTGCGGGCAGTGGACCCCTGCAGGCACTGGACCCCTGCGGACAGTGGACCCCTACAGGCACTGGACTGCTGCAGGCACTGGACCCTTGTGGGCACTGGACCCCTGCAGGCAGTGGACACCCTACAGGCACCGGACCCCTGCGGGCAGTGGACCCCTGCAGGGGTCTGGAGCCTGCAGCGGACCCTTGCGGGCACTGGACCCCCGTGGGAATGCCTTGGCAGGATGGGAGGAGGCGAGGCAGAACTGTCATTTATCATAAGGCAGCAGGTAATGGTGGGCACTGGCGGCTCCAGCCTGTAATCGTACTCAGGAGGGTCAAGGTTTGAAGCCAGCCCCAGCCCGGGCGGATGGTGAGACCATCTCCAATATAGGCAGCAAAAAGCAGGACTGGCGGTGTGACTCAGTGCGAGCTGGCCAGGAGAATGAACAAGGCCAGCAAGCTGTAGACCCTGAGTTAACTTTTGAGTACTGCCTCCCTCCCCCGCCCCCCAGAAGCATCAGCAGATGATATCTAAACTGGACAACTGGAGAATTAAACAAATACGCACATGCTTATTTAGAGGTCAACATCAGGAGAGCAGATTTAGAGTGAGGCTTAAAAAAAATACTTTAGTACTTAAAAAGGTAATTAAAGCCAGGCACTGGTGGCTCACACCTATAATCTTAGCTACTCAGGAGTCTGAGATCTGAAGATCATGGTTCAAAGTCAGCCCGGGTACAAAAGTCCATGAGACTCTTATCTCTAATAAATTGCCAGAAAAACAGAAGTGGCTCAAGTGGTAGAGTGCTCGCCTTGAGCTGAAGAGATGAGGGACAGCACCCAGGCCCAGAGTTCAACCCACATGACCACCAACAACAAAAAAGAAATTACATGGGCTGGAAAGGTGGCTCAGTGGTAGAGTGCTTGCCTCGCATGCATGAGGCCCTGGGTTCCATTCCTCAGTACCACCTACACGGAAAAAGCTGGAAGTGATGTTGTGGCTCAAGTGGTAGAGCGCTAGCCTTGAGCAAAAGAAGCACAGGGACAGTGCCCAGGCCCAGAGTTCAAGCCCCAGGACTGGCAAAAAAAAAAGTAATTAAAAATTAAATTAAAACTACTTAAGAGATGGCTTATCTACGATGTTAATATGAATAAAAATAGATAAAAAATGAGATAAAAACATTGACCCAGAGGAAAAAATCATGGTCATTTTCTTTAGAATTTAATTCCAACACAGAATTTGCACTCAGGTAGCTTAAAATAATGCAAAGAAAATATTTATGACTTATTTTGATGGTACTAGCGAAGGTCTTGTGCTGTCCAAGATTTCTTCCTTAGCAGTTATTTCTTTTCTTTACTTTGGTCGGTCGTGGGGCTTGAACTCTGGGCCTGGTGCTGTCCCTCAGCTCTTCAGCTCAAGGCTGGTGCTCTACTGCTTGAGCCACAGCGCCACTCTGGTTTTCTGGTGGTTACGGCTAGGAGTTACGGCTAACGGCTTCCAAGGTCCTGTTCTTGGGGTAGAGCTGTAGCTCGGTGGTACAGCACCTGTTTGGCACAGGTATGGCTCCGAGCTCAACTCTCAGTATCGCTAAATAAATAAAAACCACAAGGAGAAAAACAAAAAACCACCCACCCACCCAGCTTTAAAAATAGCCCGAGCACGTATCAGCTTCCTGCTTGTGGGTGCAGCGTCAGAGGGGGCGTTTCTCACAACCACGCCTCCACGCTGTGGAGAGGCTGGTGGAAGCCCTCTGACCTCCTTCCTCCCTGCCTCATCTTGTGCCCACTTAGAAGAGGAGGAAGAGAAATCTGAGGTTTTTGTTTTATTTTTGGTGTGGTCCTGGGACTTGAGTTCAGGGTCTGGGGCTCTGTCCTTGCTCAAGGCTAGAGCTCTACCTCTACAGCCACAGCACCACTTCTGGCTTTTGTTGTTTTTGTTTTTTTGGTGGTTAATTGGAAAGTCTCACAGACTTTCCCTAGCCTCTACCCAGGACCCTCAGATCTCAGCCTCCAGAGCAGGTGCAGGCTGAGGGGAGGGGGAGGGGAGGAGGCGGCAGACCGAGCTCTGTCCCGGCTGTGGAAGTGCGTGGCTCAGGGATCAGTGCTTCACTGGGGGAGAGGCTCAGAAGCAGGAGGTGTGAGCCCCAAGCTCCCCCCCCACCCGCAAGAGCCCTCAGGGCCCGTTAGCCCAGCCTCCCTGTAGGCTGCGACCACAGACTCCACCCAACCCTTGCCCCAGGCTGTGGCTGCCAGCCGGTGCCCCCAACCTGCACCCCTGGGGCTCCCTGGCCTCAAGACCTCTGGAGGGCAGCAGGAAGGGCCCGGGGACATTTCTCAACACCGCACCCTGAACACACTTCTCTTCGGGGAGTCACTTTGTCCTCCACCTTCTTTTGGACAGATCACATACAACGTTAGATTAAGGAGGAATGTCCCTCTGTGTCACATCCTCTGACTCAGAGACCAAGCGGCCTCCCTGGCCGGTGTGGGGACAGGGGAGCTGGGCAGGGACCCCCAGAAAGTGGAAGAGAGGGAGCGGAGGGCGTGTTTTCCTGGAAGGGGGAGGCAGGGTGAGTTATTTTTTTTAAAGAAGAAACTGCGCCGGCCGCAGGAGTTGCACCGCCAGGCAGCTGGCGCTTCCTGTGGCGGCAGAGCCCCTCCTGACAGGCAGGGCCACTGCTCACGCCCAGCCAGCTTCCCTTCCTAGACCAGCGTGGTGGGGCATGGGGTGTGGGGCGTGGCAGACCGGCCTGGGGGATCAGACCTGTGATCCCAGCTCCTCGGACCCAGACATCAGTGGGTTGAGGCCGGCTAGGGAGACAGTGGGCAAGGCCCTACCTCAGCAGACACCCGCGTCCAGCGTTTTGCTGCTGGGTGGGGTTGGGGTCAGGGTAGGGGTGGTATGGGTAATGGTCCTCAGTCTCCCCACAGTGGTCCTGCTGCCCCTGCCCCCTGCCCCCTGCCTCCAGCCTCACAGTCTGCCTGCCCCTGCCCCTGCCCCTGCCCCTGGTCCTGCCCCTGCCCCTGGTCCTGCCCCTGGTCCTGGTCCTGCCCCTGGTCCTGGTCCTGCCCCTGGTCCTGCCCCTGCCCCTGGTCCTGCCCCTGGTCCTGGTCCTGGTCCTGGTCCTGTCCCTGGTCCTGGTCCTGGTCCTGCCCCTGGTCCTGGTCCTGGTCCTGTCCCTGGTCCTGGTCCTGCCCCTGGTCCTGGTCCTGCCCCTGGTCCTGGTCCTGCCCCTGGTCCTGGTCCTGCCCCTGGTCCTGGTCCTGCCCCTGGTCCTGGTCCTGCCCCTGGTCCTGGTCCTGCCCCTGGTCCTGCCCCTGGTCCTGCCCCTGGTCCTGGTCCTGCCCCTGCCCCTGGTCCTGGTCCTGGTCCTGCCCCTGGTCCTGGTCCTGCCCCGGGTCCTGGTCCTGCCCCTGGTCCTGCCCCTGGTCCTGCCCCTGGTCCTGGTCCTGGTCCTGCCCCTGGTCCTGGTCCTGGTCCTGCCCCTGGTCCTGCCCCTGCCCCTGGTCCTGGTCCTGGTCCTGCCCCTGGTCCTGGTCCTGCCCCTGGTCCTGGTCCTGGTCCTGCCCCTGGTCCTGGTCCTGCCCCTGGTCCTGCCCCCGGTCCTGGTCCTGCCCCTGCCCCTGCCCCTGGTCCTGGTCCTGGTCCTGCCCCTGGTCCTGCCCCTGGTCCTGGTCCTGGTCCTGCCCCTGTCCCTGCCCCTGGTCCTGGTCCTGCCCCTGGTCCTGGTCCTGGTCCTGCCCCTGTCCCTGCCCCTGGTCCTGGTCCTGGTCCTGCCCCTTGTCCTGGTCCTGTGCAGACCCTGACCCCACTCCGTTCCCGGTTCCCACGCCCCTTGTCCCAGTCCCTGTGTACCCCCTCCCCGCGTCTCCTTCCCCCCCCCCCCCCCCCCCCCCCCCCGCCCTCACCTCCTGCGCGCAGGCCGGCGCCGGGCGGTCGAGGAGCCGCGGGGCCGCGCGGCCCGGGGCGGGGGCGCTCAGGAGCAGCAGCAGCGGCAGCAGCGGCAGCGGCGGCGGCGCGGGCCGCGGGCGGAGCAGGGCCCCCATGGCCGCGGCCGCGGAGGAGCCGCCGCCTGGTCGCCTTCCGCGGGGCCTCGGCGCGCGCCCTGCGCCTCGCTTCCGGCTTCCCGCCGCGGGGGCGGGGCCTTTGTGGGCGGGGCCGAGGGGCGTGTCGCTCCGTGACCACGCCCCGGGCCTAGCAGGTGTGCGAGGGCTGGGCGCCCAGGTGGGGCCCCGCCCTCGCCAGGCCACGCCCCCGCCCTCGCCAGGCCACGCCCCCGCCCTCGCCAGGCCACGCCCCGCCGCGGGCCCCGCCCCGCCCCTCGCGCCGTTTCCGGTGGCTCGGCGCCGTCCCGCGGAGCACGGCCGGGCCCGCGCCGCCCGGGCCGGGCGGGAGCCGTCCTTCGGGAGCCCGGGGACGGCGATGGCCCGCGGGCGGGACCTCGGTCGGCCCCGCCGCCGCCCCCAAAGCCGGGAGTGGAGCCGCGGCTCCCGGGCCAGAGCCCCGCCCGGCCCGAAGCCCAGGGACGGCGCCGGCCCCGAGTTCGCGTCCCGGGCCGCGCGCATGCGCACACCCCCCCCCCCCACCAGCCAACCCACCGGACGGGGCCAGCCGGCATCCATCAGTCATCCACGTCCCGCCGGCTGTCTGTGTCTGTACCAGCCGCAACCTCTCTATTATCAATCACCCGCCACCTCTCTATTATCAATCAATCACCCGCCACCTCTCCGTTATCAGTCATCTGTGATCACGCACAGCTGTCACCCGAACCTCTGCATCTATCTGACCTATCAGTCACCCACATCTACAGCCCATCATCTATGCCTACCTATCACTATCAATCACCTATCGATCACCCACAGCTGTCACCTGTCACCCGAGTCTATCCATCGATGTCTCCCATCATCTACATCTACATCATCTGTCTGCCCCCAGCTCTGTCTCCTGACCCCTGACCCCTCCTCCCCCTGCCCCCCTCCTGTCCCCTCTTCCTGACCCCCCCATCTTCCCTAGTGTTTGGTGAGCAGAGCTTCACGTCCAGCGACAGGAGCCCGGGCGCGGTGAGGGGAGGCCGTGGCAGCCCCGCGCCTGGCCCTGGCCCTGGTTCCATGGCCTCCTGAGCGAGCCCCGCGCCTCGCCCTGGCCCTGGCCCTGGCCCTGCCCTGGAGCCGGTTCCCGGGTCTCCTGCGAGAGCCCCGTGGCCACTGGCATTTCAGAGAAGAGCAAAGGCGCCCGGAGATCGGCGGGTTCCCGGGCTGTGCGGCGGGGATCTCGGCGGGGATCTGCTAGCAGAGGGAGGGAGGCCGCAGGTCTCCCCCGGGCCACCGCCGGCCACCGCCCCAGCCCCCTCCACACCGCGGCGGGCGGCTGCGGGAAGGCTCTGGGTTCGCAGCCGGCAGACCACGGCTGCTGACCCATCGGGGGCTGGGGCCTGCACGCCGAGGGCAGCGGCAGGGGCAGCACCGGAGTGAGCGGCGGCCCTGGCCTGGGCGCTGGCCTGGGCACTGACCTGGGCCCTGACATGGGCCCTGACCTGGGCCCTGGCCTGGGGCCTGACCTGGGCGCTGACCTGGGCCCTGGCCTGGGCGCTGACCTGGGCCCTGACCTGGGCGCTGACCTGGGCGCTGGCCTGGGCGCTGACCTGGGCGCTGACCTGGGCCCTGACCTGGGCGCTGACCTGGGCGCTGGCCTGGGCGCTGACCTGGGCCCTGACCTGGGCCCTGACCTGGGCGCTGGCCTGGGCGCTGACCTGGGCGCTGGCCTGGGCGCTGACCTGGGCCCTGACCTGGGCCCTGACCTGGGCGCTGACCTGGGAGCTGACCTGGGCGCTGGCCTGGGCGCTGACCTGGGCCCTGACCTGGGCGCTGACCTGGGCGCTGGCCTGGGCGCTGACCTGGGCCCTGACCTGGACGCTGACCTGGGAGCTGACCTGGGCGCTGGCCTGGGCGCTGACCTGGGCGCTGGCCTGCGCGCTGGCCTGGGCGCTGGCCTGGGCGCTGACCTGGGCCCTGACCTGGGCGCTGACCTGGGCCCTGGCCTGGGGCCTGATCTGGGAGCTGACCTGGGCCCTGACCTGGGCGCTGGCCTGGGCACTGGCCTGGGAGCTGACCTGGGCCCTGCTCCAGGTCTCAGGGAGCGCCCTCCCCCCCCGGCCCTCCCCCCTTGTCCCCCTCCCCGTCCCCCCCCCTGCTCCCCCTCCCCCCTCCTCTTCTCTTGCTGACGAGCCAGCCGCGGCCGGTGCGTCCCTGGCTTTGGAGGCACAGAAGCCGCTGTTCCCTCCGTGCCGGGCGCTGGGCTCGAACTCGGGGAGGCGATGCTCGGACCTCAGCCTCCAGGCTCGGCCGGTGCGCACGCGCAGCCCGGGCGCGGAGGCCCCGCGCGCCCCGGCCCGGGGAGGCCGCGGCGAAGCAGCTGCGCGGCGGCGGCGGCCGTTCATCGAGGACGCAAAGCGGCGCCGCGCGGAGGCCCCGGGAGAGGACGAGGCCTTCCGGGGCGTCGTCCCAAAGGCGCACCTGCCGAGCACCTGCCCCGAGCGCCACGATTGGTGGAGCCCGCCCAGACGGGCAGGGGGCGCGGCCAATGGGCAGGAGGACGGAGGGCGGCGCGGCCAATGGGCGGGAGCCCGCTGAGACGGACAGGCGGCGCGGCCAATGGGCCGCGAGCCGGGCGCCCGAGGCGCGGGCAGTTGGTGGGAAGCGGAAAGGCGCGGCGGCGCCTCGGGCTGGCGAAGGGAGAAGCGGCTCGGAGCCGGGCCGCGGAGGCTCGGGCCTGGCCCTGCCGGCCTCGCAGGTACGCGGCTGCGCCCGTCCCGGCCGTCTGCGGACGAGCGGACCCCGGGTCCTCGGAGCCGCGGGCGCCCGTCCCCCCCCACCGGGCTCCGCCCCCCCCCGGCCCGTCCCCCCCACCGGGCTCCGCCCCCCCCGCCCGTCCCCCCCACCGGGCTCTGTACCCCCCCCCGGCCCGTCCCCCCCACGGGCTCCGCCCCCCCGCCCGTCCCCCCCCCGGCCCGTCCCCCCCCACCGGGCTCCGCCCCCCCGCCCGTCCCCCCCCACCGGGCTCTGTACCCCCCCCCCGGCCCGTCCCCCCCACGGGCTCCGCCCCCCCGCCCGTCCCCCCCACCGGGCTCTGTCCCCCCCCCCCTCCGTCCCCAATCTCCCCCGGCCCGTCCCCCCCCCCCCCCCGCTCCACCCCTCCCCGGCCCGTCCTCCCCCCGGCTCTGTCCCCCCCCGGCCCGTCCCCCCCCGGCCCGTCCCCCCCCGGCCCGTCCCCCCCCCGGCCCGTCCTCCCCCCCCCGGCCCGTCCTCCCCCCGTCCCGTCCCCCCCCCCGCCCGTCCCCCCCCATCCGTCCCCCCTGGCTCCGTCCCCCCTGGCTCCGCCCCCCCCCCCCCCCCCCCCCGCCCGTCCTCCTGCCCCATCCTCCCTCCCCGTCCCTCATCCCCTCCCCTGTCCCTCATCCACTCCCCGTCCCTCATCCCCTCCCCCGTCCCTCATCCCCTCCCCCTCCCTCATCCCCTCCCCGTCCCTCATCCCCTCCCTGTCCCTCATCCCCTCCCTGTCCCTCATCCCCTCTCCCTCCCTCATCCCCTCCCCCGTCCCTCATCCCCTCCCCCGTCCCTCATCCCCTCCCCGTCCCTCATCCCCTCCCCCGTCCCTCATCCCCTCCCCCGTCCCTCATCCCCTCCCCGTCCCTCATCCCCTCCCCGTCCCTCATCCCCTCCCCTGTCCCTCATCCCCTCCCCCGTCCCTCATCCCCTCCCCCGTCCCTCATCCCCTCCCCCGTCCCTCATCCCCTCCTCCCCTGTCCCTCATCCCCTCCCCATCCCTCATCCCCGTCCCTCATCCCCTCCCCATCCCACACCCCCAGTGCGTGGTGGCTTCCTCTTCCAGCCCCTGTGGCTGACTAGCTTCCATGCGACGTGGCGTCTAGGTGTGATTTGAAACCGTGGCTGACGTGTGTGTAGAGAGACAGGTCTGCACTGGCTGTGACCAGTTTTAATGAAACAGCCGTGGCACAACCAGGTCCCACGAGCATCTGTGCGTGCTGGGGGCACACGCAGTGTCTGCTGGGAAGCACGGGGGCAGCCGCTCAGGACACTGGACTTCGGCCCTGTGCCTTGGCTGGGATCCAGAGCACCGAGGTTCACAGCCAACCCAGGCCGAACAGTCTGCAAGATTCCAACTCCAATTATCCAGCAAAAGCCAGGCTGGAGGCGTGGCTTGTGTGGTCGAGTGCCCACGGAGCAAGTGCAAGGCTCAAAGCTCAAACCAGGGTTCTAGCACAGGAAAATAATATGTTACACGTAAGGACGATCGTGGACAGTGACAAAAGATTGAAAGTAGTTTGGTCTTTGGCGGAGAGAGTTACCTAGTACCCCGGGGCTTGCTCTATCAATCAATGGATCGACCAACCCATCCACAGCTCGTAACGGTCAGAACGATCATTCCTGTCAATAAATGAGGGTGACGGGTACACCAGCCTGGAAGGGAGTTGGTGAGTGCCGTGACTGGGTGGCCGAGGACTAAGGGAGCACTCTGCCTTTCTTCCTCAGCTGCAGACCATTTCTCAGCGAAGACGGTCTCGGATCGCCAGGTGCGCGGAGAACCTTCTGTGCTGTGCCAAACATGAACCGGTAATGAGATGGGCACGCGCGGCCGGGCCCTGGCTTTGGTACCGGCTCCGGCTGCGTGGGGGGTGGGGAGGCTGGGTGTCTGCTTTCCTGGGCAGCGGTGGGGCAGAGCCTCCTCGGACAGGCGCAGGAGTGGTGCCACCACGTCCCTGGCCTGACCCTGTCCCTCGCTCTCCCTCCCAGGGTGCCGTCTGAGTTCTGATCTTGGGCCCCAGGGGCGCCGAGCCCCCCCCCCCCCGATCATGGCAGCCGCAGCCGTGGCCGGGCTGATCCCGGTGCTGCACTCGGTGGCCGGCGACAAATCCGGCTACTACATCGGGCGGCAGCTGTGGTTCGGCCTGATCGGCATGTACGGCGTGGTGGTGTACGTGGTGCGCATGCCCTGGGCCCACGTGCACGAGGACTTCTGGTGCCACGGGAACATCACCTACCCCTGCCGCATCGAGTGCTTCGAGCGGAGCTTCAGCCGGCCCGTGACCGGGACCTGGTACTTCTTCTACTTCATCTTCCTGGCCCTCTTCTTCCTCATGGAGTTCTTCATGGCCCAGATGCGGCACAAGCAGGTCCGGGTGAAGTCGGCCGAGGCCCTGGCGGGCGAGGCGGAGGAGGGCTCCATGCTGGCCATCCAGGAGCGCGTCCATGCCCCGAAGAAGTCGCTCCTGAACTTCCACCGCGAGAAGATGCTGCTGCTGCTCTACCTGCTCTACTTCCTCCTGCAGGTGGCCATCCAGGGCGTCTTCCTGGCGCTGCTGCTCTTCCAGCACCTGCCCGTGGTGAGCCAGACCCCCATCCCCTGCAGCACGCCCGGCTGCCCGGGGCCCTTCCTCTGCCTTATCAGGGCCACCACGGAGAAGCGGATGTCCATCTACACTCTGGTCACCCTGTCCTTCATGATCATCCTCTTCTGCCTCGGCTTCTTCGCCTACAGCATCCACCACTACCTGCTCAAGGGCATGTCCATCGCCAAGTTCATGATGGGGGGCACCAGGCCCTTCCCCCCGAACGTCTAGCTTGGCGTCCACCTCTTGCTCTCCCCCTCCCTTTTTTAAAATAAACACTTGCTGCCCCTTCTCTCTCTCTGGGGCTAGGGTCGCCTCTCCCCGTGGGTGGGCGTGAGCGTGGGAGCGGCCCCTCCCGGCAGCCCGAGGCCCCCGGGCCGCTGATGGGTTTACCGAGGCCGTCCCAGGCACTGTGCCCCTCGGTGTGAGACAGGCCTGCCGTGCAGGGCCCCCGAGTGCGCACCCCGGCCCTTCCCGCACACGAGTGTCCCTGAGCTGCTGGGATTCACACAGTGAGGCCTCCGTCTGTCCATCCCTGCCCATGAACACCCACACGCAAACGTGTCCACTCCCTGATAGTCCCCCCCCTTGTGCCAGTCCTGGGGCTTGAACTCGGGGCCCGGGCACTGTCTCTGAGCTTTCTCACTCAAGGCTCTTGGCCCTGCTGCTTAAGCCACAGCTCCACGTCTGGCTTTTTGTTGGTTCCTTGGAGGTAAGAATCTCTTGTAGTTGCCTGGGCTGGCTTTGAACCTTGGTCCTCAGAGCTCAGCCTCTGGAATCACAGGCGTGAGCCTCGGGCGCCTGGCTGTGGCAGCTTTTGTAAGGTACAGTTGAGATGTTTCTGCGTCAGCCCCTAGTTTTGAGAATCCACCCCCCCCTCCAGACACCAGAGCTGCCTGGGGAGCCGCCCCTGCCTGGGTTCTGCGGCGTCTGGACGCCGTTGGAGCAGTTGTGTGGGAAGGGCTCCCCGGGCCCGAGCGCCCTCCTCTGCTTTGCACCGTCCAGGGTTTGGGGCGCACAGCACCCCGCCCCCGGTCTCCATCGGCCGTCCTGGGCGCTGCCTTCTGTGGGTCAGTTTGGGGTGGACGCAGGAGTTTGGGCCCCGAAGGGAGGGCCTGTTCTGTTTTGTTTTCTGATCTCTGGGTTTGAACTCGGGCCCTGGGCCCCTGGGGGAGGAGAAGGGCTGGGCGGGGGAGAGGGGCAGCACACCAGACAGACATTGTTAAGAAATTTATTTGCAATTCTTGTTTTTTGTGGGTTTTGTTTGTTTTTTAAATAACATCATTCCTTAGATAAAAATGCAATCTTACATGAATATACAATAGCGTCTCACACAGAGGCCCGGAGCCTTCTTCTCCCTCCTCGGTTCCGGCCTCGCTCCCTGGCCAGGAGAGCGCGGCTGGGCGGGCGGGACCCTGGATGGCCGGTCGCCGGCGGTTACAAACTGTACAACAGTATTTACAACAGTCGGACTGCGGCGTCGTGGATCCTGGGGGGCCAGGCCGGGGTGCAGGCGTGGGGGGGGGCCGCGGGCGCTCCCGTCTTTCTGTGCCGGGGGAGGGGGGGGCTTCGTCCAGACCCTCTGCTTGGTGGCTCTGGTGGATTGGAAGGGATCAACAGTTCCATGGTGGGCGTCTGTGGGGACCCCGCCCCGTTTCTCAGCGAACTGTGTCCATAGCTTGTTCTCAACCAAACCCTGGTAACTGTCTCTGTCTCTGACTCTCTGGGGGGAGAAAGGCCTGTGTGGGGCAGGGAGGGGCGGGGCGGGCGGGTGAGGAAGTTTGGGGAAGCGTGGCGGGCTTGGGGTGGCAGGGGTCTGGGTGGAGCCCCTGGCCCACCGCACTGCCTTCCCGGGGGAGCCGAAGGCCCAGCAGAGACTTTGCCCCGGGGCTTCCAAGGCGGTGAACCTCCCCCGTCCCCTCTTACCCCGCCCCCCCCCCCGCCCCGCTGCTGGGCAACTTGGGGCTCTAAGGACCCCAGCCCAGGAACTCTGGAGGGGGCTTCCTCTCGAGGGACGCCCCTCCTCCACGCCCCCCCTCCCCACTCCCCAGGACCTGGGGGTCGGGCAGGAGGGATTGTCTCAGATGGCGAGTCTGCAGTGCCAGATGTGACATGGGACCCATTCCAGAAGCTTCCCACAACTCAGGCTTGCATTCTGAACACTGCCCCGTGCACCCGGCCCGGCAGGCCCCTGAGAGACTGAGCTGAGGAGGACGGGGCGGCCGGCGGGGCGGTGGGGGGACCCAGCCCCGGCCCTGTGACCCGGCAGCGTGTGTCCCTCGGCTCCGTCTTGTTTCGATGTCCGAAGAATTCTCACAGGAAAACCCCAAGTCTGGCTCTGGCTGTGTGTGCGGCACACGGCATGCGGCCGAAGCGAGAGGACCTTCCGGCCGTCCCACGCCACGCCACGCCACGCTACGCCACATCCAGACCCCGCCGGAGGAGCGGGGACAAGGCCTCGGTCTGTTCCTATTGTAGATTCAAGCATCTGTTTCATGACAAGGAGAACAATAGGTTCAGACGCTGCCCCGCGAGGTCGCTTCCGCGGCCTGTACGGGAGCTCAGTCTTGGGACTTTGTGTGTGTGTGTGTGTGTGTGTGTGTGTGTGTGCGTGTGCATGTCTGCATACACAGGTGTGTGCGTGTACATGTGTGCATGTGTGCATGGACTGTGTGTGTGTGTGTGTGTGCGCGCGTGTGGAGTCTTTCAGCAATAGGAAGTGACCCACGCACTGCTATCTGGAACCACAAACCATGTTTCCTCGCCGCGAACACTAAAGTAATGAGGCCCAGAGCAAGTCTGCAGCCAGAGCAAGTCCACGGCACCGTGTGCTCCTGCTCGGCTGCGGGGTACAGTGGGGGGCAGGGCAGCTCCGCGGGGCTTGCGCGTGCGCTCCCCTCCCCGGCCTCCACGCGGCTGTGGGAGGCGGCCGTGGGGGCGGCTCAGGCCCGGCTCGGAGCGGCCTCCGGTCCCGCGGGCGGGTTGGTTCCGCCCCGGGTTAGAATCTCTCCTCCTCTTCCAAAGCAAATCCTGGAGAACCCTGGCTGGCCAAGGAACGGGGCGGGCACGTCGGGGGGGTGGAGCACCTCCTCTCTGCCTCCATTTCCCTACGGTTCCTCACAGACCAGCCACCGCTGCCGACTCCCCTGGGGTCTGAGAGCCCAGGAGCCCAGCCGCGGCCCTCACCCCTGCAGCGGGGCACAGGGTCTGACTGGGTCCTGCTCCGGTCCTCGGGCCTCAGAGGAGGGGGGGGTGCTGGCAGCTGGCAGGGCCCCCGACTCCCGGGGTGACTGTGGCCGAGCCGGGGTGCTCTGGCGGCCGGCCCTGCCTTCCGCCGTCAGCCAGGGACCCTAGATGGACCGGACGTCGCACCGCAGACCAGCACGGGAGGCAGCGGGGGATCGAGGCCCACCAGCACCTCCACCCTGGCCTGGAGGGGGGTTACCCACCGCGTCCGAATCAAGCCACGGCCTAGGAAAAGTCTCTGCGCCACACGGCCCAAGGAACCTTCTAGAATCAGGCAGAAAGGAGCCGGCTGGAGTGCTCCTGCAGAAGGTGGAGGACGGACGGGGCTGGGCCTCCCAGATCGGCTGTTGGGGGAGGGCCGCTCCTACCCGCGTGCAGGCGGTGGAAAAGGATGGCGGTCCTGGCCACAGACAGCGGCACCGTGGCAGACATCGCTGGGAAACTGAGCCGCGAAGCCACCTCGGCTGGCACCGAGGGAACGGTGAGGCCTGGGTGGCCGGGGCGTCCCGGAACCCGGGTGGGCCCGCACGACCAGCCGCACGCCTCCGATGACGCAGCCCACGAGGGAACAAAGGTGGGGAGAGGCCCAGGCCCACGCGCGGCCCGAGTGGGGGGGGGGTCACCGAGGGACTTGTGGTTGAACAGAGCGATCGCCCTCCCCCCCCCGCCAGGCCACGCGCTCCACGCCCGCAGCGTGCCGATGAACCCCAGAGGCCCGAAGTCCACGCTGAGAACGACCGCAAGAGCTGGCCTCTTCCTCCTCCACGCGGATTGCTGTCGGGTTAACTATGGGCCGGAGGAGCCCGCGAAGCAAGGAAGGGGTCCGATGGGGCGCCCGTCACAGAATTTGGGGGGCGGGGATCGAAGCGGGAGGGAAACAAACACAAGATATGCAAAACAGTCACGCGGGCGGTCACCGGTGACCCTCCCACGAAGGGACCGCCCGGCCTGTGCTCCGGATGCCAAGGGTGGGGGCAGCGCTGTGCACAGGAAGAGGATCCAGAGACAAACGCGGCGCGCACCGTCTCGCACAACAGCAAGTCAGCGCTTGAAAAATGGTGGAAAAATGCGGAAACTGACCTGAATTCAAGTGTAATCCATCCCTCTGCGGAGCCGGTGCCGGCCGCGCCCGGAGCGGACCGAGCGCCACGCCCGCTCCAGACTCCTGCTCCTCCAATGTCCGTGGGTTTTTGTTATTGTTTATATACAGTTTTAATGCCAACACAACTCACAATTGTATTTTGAAAAAAAAAAAAGGATATTATTGCATTGTTTTTGCATATCTTGTGGGGCAGAAGACGCAGAGTTGGGTTAGATTCTCGTTTCAGAAGCAGACTGTGGTTGGTTTTTGCTTTCCAATGGTCCGGGGTCCGGATCTCCACACGCGGGAGCAGCGGGTGCTCAGGGGATCCTCGCAGCCCCCAGGGGCATGGCACACAGACGCAGGCCCCCCCCCCACACCCCCGCTCCCCCCACCTGCAAGTGGTAACCCCAAGCCCGACCTGAAAGGAAGAAGACCCGGTAACTCGGGGCCCTGACCGCGTCCTGCCCTCTGGGGTGAAGTAGGGGGGGCCTGTGCGCACGGAACTGCCCTTCTCCCCCCTCCCGAGGGAAAGCGACAGAAAATAAAATGGAATGAAAAACAAAACCAGACCCCAGTGATGTTCACGGGAGCAGCAGCATGCGATCCCAGAAATTGGGGGGGGGGGAGGGGAGGGGAGCAGCCGGGGACCACGGGGGGGGGCGCGGAGGGGACCCCAGGCCGGGGGCGGGCGGGGGGCTCCGAGGGGACTCCAGGCCCGGCAGCTCCCCCTCCCTCCTCCCTTCCTTCAGCCCGCAGGCCCTGAGAGGCCCCGACAGAATATGTGCAAACAGTTTGTTTTTACAAGCGTAGTGAAGACACGGGTGGCGCGCCCCGGGTCCTCCAGCCCTGGCGGCCTCCACCTTCTGGGCCTCCCACCACTGGCCTCCACCTCCCACCCCCCCCACGCCCCCAACTCTCCACTCCCCCCTCAACAGAACGGATGAAGACGCTGTTCCGGGTAACCCCAGGTCACGAGAACAGTGAGGCACTTCTGAAACGAACCCATTAGGAACATCGAGACAAATTAAAAACAGAACAGGACAGAAAGACCCGCAGGCGGCCCCCCCAGCCGCGACTACAGGCTGCTGAGCTGCGCCCTGCTGCCGGCGGGGGCGGCGGCTTCCTCGTCTGGGCCCGCCGGGCCCGCGTCCCGGGGGTCCCCCTGGCCGCCCCCCCGGGCCGGCCCCGGGTCCCTGCAGTTCACGAAGGCCAGGAGCCGGCCGTTGGCGCTGGGCTGCGCGCGCCCGCTGAGCAGGCTGTCCGCCGCCCAGTCCATCTCCTCCGCCGTCAGCTCGCAGGCGTCCGCCAGCTCCTGCGTGGCCACCTCCAGGAACTTGGGGTCTTGGGCGAAGTGGCCCAGTCCTTCGGAGATCAAGACCTGAGGGGGGCGGGGGGCGGTCACTGGGGCTCCGTGGGCCGCGCCGCAGCCACCGGCGTGTGCCGGGGCCGGGCCCCCCGCCCCCCGCCCGCCCCGCCCCGCATGGGCCGACGTACCGCCTCCACCAGGCTGCTGGCGCTGCCGTGGAGCTGTCTGCCGGGCGCCCCGGCCGGGCTGGGCACCGTGAGGGACACGGGCCGCGACCTCCGGACGGCTGCGCCGCCCGCCGCGCCCTCCGCAGTCACCTCGGCCCAGGAGCCGCAGCGGATGGACGGGAAGCTGCTGTTGAGTTTCTCGCCGGACTCGGGGCCCTCCAGCCGCACGGTGGGGATGGGCCGGGGGGGCCAGCCGCGTGGGCCGCCCGGCGTGGCGGGGGGCGTGGCGCACGGCCGCGGCGCCCCCGGGGAATGGCTTCTCTGCAGCAGGGGGCTCAGGCCGGCCACGGCCAACGCCTGCGGACAGACGGACGGACACAAGGGACAGCGGTCACCCGCAGGCCAGGCCCACGTGGCTGCCCCCGGGCCCCGTCCGCACCCCCCGAGCCCCGGCGTCCAGCTCAGCAACCTCGGGGACATTGGAGGGGCATCCCAGCGACGGCTTCCCCACCGGCTAGCTTTGCAAACCTGCTCCGCCGTGGCCGAAGCCACGCGGCTCACCGGGCCTCACCACGCAGACCCCAGCCCGCCCCGCGACACGCGGCCGGGCCACGGCGTTGTAATGAACACGGGCGCCTTGCCCCTCCGTCCCGAGGAGGCCAAGGACCACGGCCTCTCCCGCCTGCCTCCGTGGCCCGCCGCGGCGTCAGGTGCTGCGCCTCCCGTTTGCGGGAGAGAGCAGAGTGCATTGTGGGAAAGGCAGGGAGGGGCGGGCGGCGCTGCGCGGCGGGGCGTTGGCAGAGAGGCAAAACAAAACAATTTCTTTCTTTTTTTGTCAGTTGTGGGGCCTGAGCTCTGGGCGCTGTCCCTCAGCTCTTCAGCTCAAGGCGGGCGCTCTCCCACTTGAGCCACAGCGCCACTTCCGGCTTTCTATTGGTCTATTGGAGATCAGAGTCTCTTGGACTTTCCTACCTGGGCTGGTTTTGAACCTTGATCCTCAGACCTCAGCCTCCTGAGTAGCTAGGATGACGGGCGGGAGCCACTGGTGCCCCGCTAAAAACAATTTCTCACCCACTGTCTTGATCAAACCAGAAGGGTGAAGATAAATTCTGGGTTAAAAAAATATTTTGTTTGGTTCAGTTCTGGTAGACTCTCTAGGCTTGAGCCCCGCCCACTCCAGCTTGTGCGTGCGTGTGTGTGTGCACGCGTGCGTGTGTGTATGTGTGTGCGTGCAGGTGTGCGTGCGTGTGTATGTGTGTGCATGTGTGCGTGCACGCATGTGTGTATATGTGTGTGTGTGCACGTGCGTGTATGTGTGTGAGTGCATGTGAGTGCGTGTGTGTGCGTGTGTGCGCGTGTGCATGCACGTGTGTATATGTGTGTGCGTGCGCATGTGTGTGCACATCTGTGTATAAGTGTGTGTGTGCGTGCATGTGTGTGCGTGCACGTGTGCGCATGCGTGTGTATGTATGTGTGCGTGCATGTGTGTGTATGTATGTGTTCGTGCGTGTATGTGTGCGTGTGTATATGTGTGTGCGTGCATGTGTGTATGCGCGTGTGTGTGTGCGTGCATGTGTGTGTGCGTACCTGTGTGTATATGTGTGTGTGCATGTGTGCGTGTGTGTATATGTGCGTGCATGTGTGCGCGTGTGTGTTTGTGCGTGCATGTGTGCGCGTGCTTGTGTATGTGTGCACATGCGTGTGTATGTGTGTGGATGCGTGTATATGTGTGTGTGTGTGCATGTGTGTGTGCGCGTGTGTGTGCTGGTTCTAGGGCTTGAATTTGGGGCCTGGGCTTTTTCCTTTTTTTGCTCAAGGTGAGCGCTCTACCACGTGAGCCACAGCTCCACTTTTGGCTTTCTGGTGGTTCATTGGAGATCATAGTCTCATGGATTTTCCTGTCCTGGCTGGCTTTGAACCGCGATCCTCAGATCTCAGCCTCCTGAGTGGCTGGGAAGCCGGGCGGGAGTCCTGGTGCCCGGCTGTGAGACCCTGTCTTGCTTTTCGCCCAGGCTGGCCTGGGACCGCAGTCCCCAGGGAGACGGAGCCGCGGGGAGGGATGGAGCCCAGCCCCCTCTGGCCACCTGGTGCTGCCCTGGGGGTTTGGTTGGCGTTCAAATGCCAGTGAAAGAGCAGGGCAAGGGATGCGCAGGCGTGGCGGGCGGTGTGTAAGTGAGCGTGGCAGTCTGGGGCGGGCGAGGCCGCCTTGGAGGTGGCGCAGGCAGGGCTGCCCGGGAGCTCCGGGACCCCAGGGCGGGCGCGGGGTGCCCGGCGCTGCTCGGAGGCGCGGGTGCGTACCTGGTGGTGGACCAGGTGCAGCGGCAGGACCGTCTTCTGAGCCACGTCTCCTGCTTGATTCTTCTGCCGCCTCAGACACTCTAGGTGGAAGGATGCCCTTCGACCTACGAGGCGGGGGCGGGGGGGAGGGGGACCATGACCCAGGTCAGGCCACCGGCAAGGACGCAGCCCGCCCTGTCCCGGCCAGAGCTGCCGCCCCGAGGCCCGGTCCCCGCGCGGCCCGCCCTGTCCCCACCGCCCCGAGGCCCGGTCCCCGCACGGCTGCCCCGTCCCTGCCGCCCCGAGGCCCGGTCCCCGCACGGCTGCCCTGTCCCTGCCGCCCCGAGGCCCGGTCCCCGCGCGGCTGCCCTGTCCCGGCCGGTCCCTGTGCGGCTGCCCCGTCCCCACCACCCCGAGGCCCGGTCCCCGCGCAGCTGCCCCGTCCCGGCCAAAGCTGCCGCCCCGAGGCCCGGTCCCCGCACGGCTGCCCCGTCCCTGCCGCCCCGAGGCCCGGTCCCCGTGCGGCTGCCCCGTCCCTGCCACAGCTGCCGCCCCGAGGCCCGGTCCCTGCGCGGCTGCCCCGTCCCTGCTGCCCCGAGGCCCGGTCCCTGCGCGGCTGCCCCGTCCCCGCTGCCCCGAGGCCCGGTCCCTGCGCGGCTGCCCCGTCCCCACCGCCCCGGGGCCTGGTCCCTGCGCGGCTGCCCCGTCCCCGCCGCCCCGAGGCCCGGTCCCCGCGCGGCTGCCCCGTCCCCACCACCCCGAGGCCCGGTCCCTGCGCGGCTGCCCCGTCCCCACCACCCCGAGGCCCGGTCCCCGCGCGGTTGCCCTGTCCCGGCCACAGCTGCCGCCCCGAGGCCCGGTCCCTGTGCGGCGTTGGGGACTGGGACGCGGCAGGCGCTTTAGGAGGTGAGGCCGGTGGGAAGCCTGAGGCCCCGGGCACCGCCTCGCGGGGGACTGGGGGCTGGAGCCTCTGTCTCTCCTTTGGGCAGGTGTTAAAATCGGTTTCTCGGCTCCCTTTTTAAACGTGACTGCCCCAAGGCAATTTTGGCATCGTGTGGGAAAGCTGCAGGACAGACGGCGCACTGGGCTTCCCCCGGAGCCCCGTCGGGTGGCAATGCCGGTGCGCGGAGGCCTTCCGAGCTCGGATCCGCCCGGTTGGCCACCTTCCCGCCCCGGTCCACGGGGAATCAGGGAACAAGGCGCCCCTTACCCAGGGAGGCAGAGCGGAGGAAGCCTCTCTTCGGGGATTGCCGGAAGTCCCTCTTCTCCTCCTCTGGGGGTGTGAGTTGTCGATTTTCGTCATCCTGGGAGGGCAGGCTGTGACAGAGAGCCGGGGCTTGTCCCTGAGACCCGCACGGGCCACCCCGGGAAAGCCGAGCCTGCCGCCGCCAGGAGGAGGGGCCTGCCCTCCCGCCCAAGGCGCCCTGCCGCGTGGGCGTCAGGACCCCCAGACGGAAACCCCCACGCCCAGCTGCCTCGGGTGCTGCCCAGGCTGGTTTCAACCACCCAGGCTACACCGTGCCCGGCCCCAGCCCGGCACTTCTGAGCTGAGGCGTTGCAAAGCACACAGGAAGGTGGGAGAATCCTAGGCCTCAGACTCAAGAACCAGCAAGGTCCCGATCTTTGCACACACCCATGCTGTTTATCACCAGTCAGCCGTGCTACGCCTTCTGTTGGTTTTGCTTTTAGTTACTTTTCCATAGGGTTTCTTATGTTTTCATTCCATTTATTTATTTATCTTGTGACAAGTCACGGTCAGCAGGGCGCCAGTAGCTAACGCCTGTCACCCCAGCTACTCAGGAGAGTGCGATCTGAAGATCACGGTTCAAAGCCAGCCCCGGGCAGAAAAGCGTCCATGGGACTCTAACCTCCAATGAACCGCCAAGAAGCTAGCAAAGGAGCTGTGGCTCACGTGGTGGAGCGCTAGCCTTGAGAGGGGAAAATCAAGCTCAGGGACAGCGCCTAGGCCCTGAGTTCAAACCCCAGGACAGGCACATGCGTGTGCGTGCACACGCCCAGAGCCATGGTCGTAGCGGATCGGCACATTCTGTGCAGGGAAGCTCAGCGGCCCTGGCTGGGCCCACGGCTCCCCCTTCGGCCCCCACCGCCCCCACGCCCTCCTCCCTGCCTGGCCCACAGAACGCACATCTCTGTGGCCAGCAGGCTGGGCTCGCTGCCGTACTCCACGTTGCGCGTCCGCAGACGGTCGTAGGCCGTGTCCTGGGCGGCCTCCTCCTGGCAGGCCATGGCCAGCTGGCTGTCTCCAGAACGACTCCTGCCACATCCAAGATGGAGAAACCGATCAGGAGCTGCGGGCTGCCCGCCTGGCCATCCAGCCCTCCGCGGAACCACAGACACACTGGGCTCTGAGGGGCGGGACCCACGCTGTGACCTGCATGTCCTCAGCCCGGCTGCGCCTCAGTTTCCCCCTCTGTGAAACTGGACGGGGTCGGGGCGCGGGACAGCCGGGCCACCAGCCTCCCTGCCCCCTTTCCCGGGCCACACCTCCGCTCACCTCCTGGAGCGGAGCAGCGTCCAGGCCGCGTCCTGCCCGGGGCCGGCGGGAGCCAGGGGGTCGCCGCCGCCGTGGCTCTCCACCGTGCTCAGGGCGCCGGGGTGGCCGCCGGGGCGCGGGAGGAGGCCCAGCGCCGTGTTGTTGGCGTTGTTGATGTTGGCGTTGGAGCCTGCAGAGGAGTAGCTGCTGGGGGTGAACGTGGAGTCCACCAGCTTCTCGTGGGACGGGGACTCGGTGTCCCCCGGGGCGCCAGCGGTCTTGCTGATGTGCAGCGGGCGCTGTGCGGTGAAGGTCTGCGGGAAGGGGCTGCGGCTGTCGCTTGGGTAGTAGGCGGTGACGTGATTGCCAAACAGGCCGCCGGCCCTCTGCAGCAGGAGGGAGGGATGGGTGGAGGAGAGGCCCCCGGCGTGGGGGGGCCTTCCCCGAGCGGGGGGGGGGGGGCTGGAGTGGCCGGGAAGCCGGCGGTGGGAGGGGGGGCTCCGACGGGCCACAGCCGGGGGGTGCCAGGGGCCGGGCCTACCCTGAAGATGTCATCCTCGGACGCGGCGGACACAGCCTCCTTCACGGCCTTGTCCAGCTCCTCCTCGGCCGTCAGGTCTCCGGAGATGGCCCGTCGGATCTCAGGCCCGATGTCGTGGAGGGTCCTCAAGCCAGCCTGGAACCAGGGAGCGCGTGAGGACGGGCCCCCGACCCCCAAGCCCCGAGGCCAGGCCTGGGCTCCAGAGGAGCAGGGGCGGGGACCTGGGTTGCCATGGAAGGCCGGGAAAGCAGGCGGATGGAAGGATGGACGGCGAGCGCCCCCCGCCCCCCTCGCCTCCCGTCGCCCCGGGCCTCACCTGCAGCGACAGCGCGTTCCGCTGCGAGGGCTTGCCCACCAGGCCCTGCTCCTTGCGCTTCTTGAACTTCCGGAAGTACTCCTGGATCAGGAAGGTGGCGTAGAACTTGCCAACGGTCACCTCGTCATCTGAGACACACACGGAGGGAAGAAGAGCCCGAGCAGGCCCGGGGTCAGCTTCCTTACTGCGACTGAGCCCCTCAACCTCTATCTTATTTATTTATTGGTTCATTTGTTATTGACTTAGGGGTGGTGGGGCTTGAACTCACGGCCTGGGCGCGCCCCCCCAGCCTCCTGAGGGGCTGGCGTCTGTGAGGTGTCACCATGCTTGGCTGTTCCCCTCCTCCCACAGAAAAAGGGGCTCTTTAAAATTATCTCCCTAGCTGGGCACCGGTGCTCACGCCTGTCATCCCAGCGACTCAGGAGGCTGAGATCTGAGGATCGTGGTTCTAAGCCAGCCCGGGCAGCAAAGTCTGTGAGACTCTGATCTCCAATGAACCACCAGAAAACCAGAAGTGGCACTGTGGCTCAAGTGGCAGAGTGCTCACCTTGAGCTGAAGAGCTGAGGGACAGCACCCAGGCCCAGAGTTCAAGACCCATGACAGACCTCCCCCAAAATTCCCCACCCATCTCCTCCTGACTCTTACTCTCTTCCAGCCTCCAGTGGCAGGTTCCTCCGAGAAGCCCAGAGGAGGGCGGGCAAGGAGGGAGGGCAAGGGGCTGGAGGCCGAGGAGGGTGGGTTGGGGGATGAAGGGGGGAGGTGGGTGGTAGGATCAGTTAGGGAAACCGAGGCGCCGGTGAAGGCAATTCGGAAACCAGGTAGTTAAAAACAGAAGCGCCCTCTGTGCTCCCAAGAAAAGCCACCGGACGCGTTCCTTCCCCAGAGATGCACGCTCTCACCCCCAAGAATGAGCACGTGTCTGGCGGGATGGGGGCCTTCCGGAGAGAAACGCGCCCCCAACACGTAAGCCACCTCCAGGCCCCACCGCAGACGACCGAGGCTTTCCGTATCTCAAGGCCGGAGGCGTGCGGACCAGGAAGAGGAGGCCCAACACCCGAAACCAGAAAGCACTCCCCGAGAACCATTAGAGCACAGATAAAACACCGTGCTTCAAATCCCTTTACAGTCAAGCCCTTGGTCTCTAACACGCAAATACCGGAGAGCCCAGGGACCCTCCTTTGTAGCCCCAGCCTGATTAGAGCCCCAGCCCGGTCAGAGCCCCAGCCCGGTCAGAGCCCCAGGCCAGTCAGAGCCCCAGCCTGGTTAGAGCCCCAGCCCGGTTAGAGCCCCAGCCCCGTCAGAGCCTCGCTCTGCCCTGCGGCGGCAGCTGTGTCTGCACGCAAGCTCGCTTGCCGGCTGGCTCATTTGCCTATTTAGTATCGCTCCACCCAGTTTTCTTAATCCTTGAGACTTGTCCAGAAATTCCTATTCTGTGATCAAAGTTCAGGACCCTGCGTGAAGAGTCCCTGCTTTTATTTATTTATTCATTCATTCATTTATTTAGTCAGTCATGGGGTTTGAACTCGGGGCCTGGACGCTGTCCCTCAGCTCTTCAGCTTAGGGCTGGTGCTCTACCGCTTGAGCCACAGCGCCACTTCTGGTTTTCTGGTGGTTCCTTGGAGATCAGAGTCTCGTGGACTTTCTTCCCCAGCTGGCTTTGAACCGCGATCCTCAGATCTCAGGAGCCACCGGTGCCCCGGCTCTCCCTCTTTTCTAGAGCAATTCCAGGGCAACTGGAATGTGCTTCCCAGGACCCGATTTCCAACCCTAAGCCCCTGCCTCCGGCCTGTGTGGGCCACGCGGCCCTGGTCCCTGGACCCACAGTGGGGTCTGGAGGAAGCAGGCTCTGTGCCACCCAGGTCTCAGGGCCCAGGGAGTGGGGGAGGAGAAGACCCCACAGGCCCGGCCGGCTGGGCGGCTGGGGAACCGGGACCGTGGTGTGCGGCCGGCACTCACCGCCGGCAGGGGGCACCACCTGGTCCAGCAGCTTCATGCTGGTCCGCTTCCAGATCTTTTTGATGATGGCCCGCAGCTCCTCATTAGCTTGTTCTAGGTTTCCTGAGGAGAGGGAGGGAGGGAGGGTGGTTGACACTGGCGGCCTCAGTCCCAGGGGTGGGTCACGGGGGTGGGGCTTGGCCCCACAAATTCCCCCTCCGCCTCCCTGGCAGGCTGAAGGACCGCAGAGGCTGGGAAGGGAACCGCCAGCTGACCACTGACCGGCTGACCGCCCGGCCCAACCACCTGGGGCCAGCAGCAGGGAGGGGTCAAGCCCAGCTCGGTGGACGCCAACGCACCCCCCGACCGCCGGCCAGCTCTCCCTTCCACCCTGCGGCCCCAGGAGGGCTGGGCCTACCTTCGGTCTTGATCCTCAGGGCCGTTCGGACCAGGGCAAACAGGGTGGCGTTGAACATGACGGTGCCGTCGCTGTTCAAGGGCATGTTCATGGAGACCAGCGCTGGCGGGAGGGAGAGATGACAGCAGGCCGTTGCTTCTTTCTTTGTTCTCTTTTCTGGCAGTGCTGGGATTTGAACTCAGGGCCTCGGGCTTGCCAGACTGGGTGCTCTACCACTTGATGTATGCATTCCCCCCCTCCAATCCCTTTTTGTGTTGGTGATCTTTGAGAGAGGGCCTTGGTTTGTGTCTTCCCTTTGTCTCTAGAAAGTTAGGCGTCCAGCCATTGTGGAAATGGCATCTCATGAGCTTTTAGGCCTGGGCTGGCCTCGAGACAGGGTCCCCCATCTCTGCCTCCCGGGTAGCTGAGCCCTGGGCCCTGCGGTGGGGTTCCCCCCGCCCCGCCCCAGGAGGAATCCTGGGCCAGCACGGCCTCTTCTCAACCTTTCCCACAGCCAGCTCAGGCTGCTCTGCCCTCCAGCCTCGGGAGCACGGGGTCCTGAGTTCAAACCCCGGTGCCATCAGAAAGCCCGTTTACATTTCCCTGTACCCTGGAAAGCACCTGAAAAATCGCTTGTGGAAGTGGAATAAAGCGAGAGGGGTCCGAGTTAGAGAAGCCTGAGTAAAACAGAGCCGTGGGTGCGGCGTCCTGCATTCCCCCCATTCTCTGCTTCCATGAATGGACGGTCCACGGGAGGAGGACGGTCCACGGGAGAGGATGGTCCACACGCGTGAGCGGATGGTCCACACGCGTGAGCGGATGGTCCACACGCGAGTGCGCTGTCCACGGGGGCCCCACCGCCCGCAGCCCTCCCTCCTCCTCCCCCTCCTCCTCCTCCTCCCGCCTTCTCCCCCTCCCCCCTCCCCCCCTCCCCCTCCCTCCTTCCTTCCCCTCCTCCTCCCCCTCCTCCCCCCTCTTCCTTCCCCTCCTCCCCCCCTCCTCCCTCCTCCTGCTCCTCCTCCTCTTCCTCCTCCTGCTCCTGCTCCTCCTCCTCTTCCTCCTCCCCACTCCTCCTCCTCTTCCTCCCCCTCCTCCTCCTCCTCTTCCTCCTCCACTCCTCCTCCTCTTCCTCCCCCTCTTCCTCCTCCTCCTCCTCCTCTTCCTCCGCAGCGTGGGCAGCCTCACCTTGCAGGCCACGCGGTGAGGGCACAGCTTCCCGAAGCCCAGCGGAGGCTGGATCCTCCGGAGGAGGGCCACCACGTCCAGGTGCTTGATCCGGCCCCTGGGGGACGGGCAGAGGCCACGGTGGTCTCCCGCCCCTCCCTCGGGACGTCCTCAATCGTGGGGCGGACAGGGGAATGGCTCAGAGGACAGCACCCCACCCCCTCCCTCGGGACGTCCTCAATCGTGGGGCGGGACGGGGGAATGGCTCAGAGTACAGCACCCCCACCCTGGGCTTGTGCGGTCCAGGGCTCCAGCTGGCTGACCCAAACCGGCCCCTCTGGGACCTGTGGTCCCTCCGTCCTCCCTCAGTGTGGGGTCTGTCCCTCCGTCCTCCCTCAGCATGGGGTCTGTCCCTCCGTCCTCTCTCTGTGTGGGGTCTGTCCCTCCGTCCTCCCTCAGTGTGGGGTCTGTCCCTCCGTCCTCTCTCAGCGTGGGGTCTGTCCCTCCGTCCTCCCCTCAGCGTGGGGTCTGTCCCTCCGTCCTCCCTCAGTGTGGGGTCTGTCCCTCCGTCCTCTCTCAGCGTGGGGTCTGTCCCTCCGTCCTCCCTCAGCGTGGGGTCTGTCCCTCCGTCCTCCCTCAGCGTGGGGTCTGTCCCTCCGTCCTCCCTCAGCGTGGGGTCTGTCCCTCCGTCCTCTCTCAGCGTGGGGTCTGTCCCTCCGTCCTCCCTCAGCGTGGGGTCTGTCCCTCCGTCCTCCCCTCAGCGTGGGGTCTGTCCCTCCGTCCTCCCTCAGTGTGGGGTCTGTCCCTCCGTCCCTCTCTCAGCGTGGGGTCTGTCCCTCCGTCCTCTCTCAGCGTGGGGTCTGTCCCTCCGTCCTCTCTCAGCGTGGGGTCTGTCCCTCTGTCCTCTCTCAGTGTGGGGTCTGTCCCTCTGTCCTCCCTCAGTGTGGGGTCTGTCCCTCCGATCCTCTCTCAGTGTGGGGGTCTGTCCCTCCGTCTGTCCTCCCTCAGTGTGGGGTCTGTCCCTCCGTCCTCCCTCAGCGTGGGGTCTGTCTCAGCGTGGGGTCTGTCCCTCCGTCCTCCCTCAGTGTGGGGTCTGTCCCTCCATCTTCTCTCAGTGTGGGGTCTGTCCCTCCGTCCTCCCTCAGTGTGGGGTCTGTCCCTCCGTCCTCTCTCAGTGTGGGGTCTGTCCCTCCGTCCTCCCTCAGCGTGGGGTCTGTCTCAGCGTGGGGGTCTGTCCCTCCGTCCTCCCTCAGTGTGGGGTCTGTCCCTTCGTCCTCCCTCAGTGTGGGGGTCTGTCCCTCCGTCCTCTCTGTGTGGGGTCTGTCCCTCCGTCCTCTCTCAGCGTGGGGTCTGTCCCTCCCGTCCTCCCTCAGCGTGGGGTCTGTCCCTCCGTCCTCCCTCAGCGTGGGGTCTGTCCCCTCCGTCCTCCCTCAGCGTGGGGTCTGTCCCTCCGTCCTCTCTCAGCGTGGGGTCTGTCCCTCCGTCCTCCCTCAGCGTGGGGTCTGTCCCTCCGTCCTCCCTCAGTGTGGGGTCTGTCCCTCCGTCCTCTCTCAGTGTGGGGGTCTGTCCCTCCGTCCTCTCTCAGTGTGGGGTCTGTCCCTCCGTCCTCTCTCAGTGTGGGGTCTCTCCCTCCGTCCCCCACCCCAGCGTGGGGTGCCCAGGACGCACTTGGCCTCAGGGTCGTACTCCGCCCAGATCCTCTTGAACTCGTCCAGGTGGTGTGGGCCGAGGATGGACCAGTCCCGGGTCAGGTAGTCGAAGTTGTCCATGATGACGGCCACAAAGAGGTTGATGATCTGCGGAGCGCAGCCTGGGTGACCCCCCTTCCCCTCCCCCCCTCCCTCACTCCCCTCCCTCCCCCCCTCCTCCTTCCCCTCCTTTTCCCTCCTCCTTCCTCCCCTCCCTCTCCCTCCCCTCTCCCCCTCCCTCCCCCAGCCGCCGCCCTGCCGCTCCCACGCAGGCAAAGCCTTGGACGCCGGCCAGTCCCCGGACACCACGTCCCGGGCCGGCGGCTGGCGTCCCCCGGCGGGGTCTTCCCCTGGCCCTGCGCTCACCAGGAAGGCACAGAGCATATAGAAGCTGATGAAGTAGAAGACGGCGAAGCTGCTGCCGCAGGGCAGCTCCCCCTTCCGTGCTGTTGCCCGGCTCCGACTCCGGGGCGCACTTCTTGCCCGGCTATGCAGGCCAGCATGATGTCCTGCCACGCCTCGCCCGTGGCACACCTGCGGCCAGAGCGGAGACTCTGCTGCCGGGCAGCCCCGCGCCCGCCGGAGCCAGGGGGAGGCCGGGGCCAGAACGGAGCGCTGGCCACAAACCCACGCCCGCCCGGCGTGGACCGGCCACGCGCCCCACGCCCCGCCCGGCGCGGACCGGCCACAAACCCACGCCTGCCCGGCACAGACCAGCCACAAACCCACGCCCAGCCTGGCATGGACCGGGCCACGCGCGTCGGCTTCCACCTGGCCCCCTCCATTTTCCACGGCCACCCCTCCCGGGCTCAGAGCCCCACCTGAAGAGCAGCAGCACCGCCTGAGGAAAGGTCTGGAAGTTGTTGTTCCGGTTGATTTCTGTGGTGTCGTTCAGGGCGATTTTCCCAAACACCTGTCGGGAGACCGAAGAGGTGGCAAGGCCCGTCCAGGCCAAGGCCAGCCTAGGCCCGACCACCCCTCAGGGGCCCAGTGCTCTGAGAACGACCCTTGACCCTGGGGAGAGATCTTGGGGGCTGGGGAGGGTGTGGGGAGGTGCTGGGGGACAGGGACCCCTCTCTGGGGGGGGGGGGAACCGGGCTTTGGGGAAGGAGAGAGGCGCAGTGGGCCCTGCGGGAGTGATGCACCTTCCTGGGGCCAACCCTGGTGGCACACTCCTGTAATCCCAGCTACTCGGGAGGAGCTAGAAGAAGCCGGGGGGGCGGCAGGGAAGGTGGTGCTGGGGGCTGGGAGGGCGGGGGGGGGGGAGGGTGGCAGGGAGGGTGGTGCTGGGGGCTGGGAGGGGGGGGGGCAGGGAGGGTGGTGCTGGGGTCAGGGAGGGCGGGGGGGGGGCAGGGAAGGTGGTGCTGGGGGGCAGGGAGGGTGGGGGGGGCAGGGAAGGTGGTGCTGGGGGCTGGGAGGGCGGGGGGGGGCAAGGGGGCTCCTACCTGCATGCCAATCACGGCGTAGATGAAGAAGAGCATCACAATCAAGAGAGCCACGTAGGGCAGGGCCTGGGGGGGAGGGACGGAGGAACCGTGAGGCCCTGGCTGGCTAGGCCCTCTTCCAGGGGCCCTGGGGTCCCCGCCAGCAGCCACAGGCCGCGCTGCCAGGCTTGGGACGGAAGTGCAGAGCAGCTGGGAGGCAGAGCCTGAGGCGGAGGTCCAGCCCCAGGGCGGAGGCTGGGCTGGCGCAGGCCAGGCGCGCTCTCCCTCAGGCCTCTGGTTTGAGCAATGGGAGGACCCTCCTCCAACTGCACTGGGCCCGGTAGAGGGGGAGGAAGCAGGTGGAGGAGGGCGGAGGAGGCTGGGGCCCAGCCCACCGGTCCTGCTGGGTTTGCTGTTGTTCCAGTCATGCTGAGATCTTTACCATGGCCATGAAACCACTGAGAAGGTCATGGGTTCAAATCCCCACGCTTCCCACTTGGGAGCTGTAGGAGTTTGGACTGATCATCCAGCCTCTCTGAGCCGGTGTTAGCAAGCGCGTGCTGCCCCCACACGGCTCCAGCCCTGCGGCTTGGCTGACTGGGAAACCCTTCCCGGGTGGCAGGGAGCCCAGCCGCCTGGCCCAGCGGTGCAAGCAACAGCGCTGGCCAGGCAGAGTCGCGCCTGCGCCCCTGCACGCATGTGCACGCGTGTGTGCACGTGTGTACACGTGCGTGCATGCGTGTACATGAGCACATCTGTGCACATGCACGTCCACGTGAGCATGTGTACATGTGTGCATGAGTGCGTGTGCACATGCACAAGGCATACACATTTATGCATGTGTGTGCACATGTGTGCATGTGCATGTGTGTGCACCTGCATGTCCAAGTGTGCGTGTGCAAGTGTGCACATGTGTATATGTGTGCACCTGTGAGTGTGCATGTGTTTGCATGTGCGCACAGGCATACACGTCTATGCACATGCGTGCACACACACGTCTCACTATGCAGCCGTTCACAGATTTGCACCCAGGGCCCAGGGGCCAGGCTGGCTGGGAAGGGAAGCTGGGGGGGGGAGGGAGAGGGCAGGGGGGGACCAGGCATGGCTGAGGGCATTGGGGGGGGCCGGGCCTGGCTGGGGGCACTGGGGGGGCCGGGCCTGGCTGGGGGCACTGGGGGGCCGGGCCTGGCTGGGAGCACTGGGGGGCCGGGCCTGGCTGGGGGCACTGGGGGGCAGGGCCTGGCGGGGGGCTGTGGGGGGGCCGGGCCTGGCTGGGGGCACTGGAGGGGCCAGGCCTGGCTGGGGGCTGTGGGGGGGCCGGGCCTGGCTGGGGGCTGTGGGGGGGGCCGGGCCTGGCTGGGGGCTGTGGGGGGGCTGGGCCTGGCTGGGGGCACTGGCTCTCTGTGTGGAGGGCTGGGCGTCAGGCGGGCCCCTCCATCTGGGCAGGCTCAGGCAGAGCGGCGCTGTCCCCAGGCAGGGGCTCCAGCCTGACCCAGTCCCTCCGTGGGCCTTGCTGGTCAGGGGGTGTGCGCGGGGCGGGGGGGGGGAGGGGAGGGGAGGGAGGGTGGCAGCCTGAGGTGGCGTGGGTGGTTCTGGTGGCCTGGGGGAGGGTGGAGGGTCGGCCTGGGGGGGGGGTTTGGTCCAGGGGAGGGGAGGGTCAGCCCAGGGGAGGGGGGGAAGGTTGGTCTGGGGAGGGGGGAGGGCCGGCCTGGGGGAGGGGGGGGTCGGCCCAGGGGAGGGGAGGGTTGGTCCGGGGAGGGGGGAGGGCCGGCCTGGGGGGGAGGGTCGGCCGGGGGAGGGGAGGGCCGGCGGGGGAGGGTCTCACCT